>NC_062266.1:24325261-24985354 GCF_916048215.2 Malus sylvestris
TTCTTTCTGCAGCTCAGCTGCTTTAAGTTTGCAAGAAATGGATGATGAGGTACCAACCACCACAGCTGCTGTATTTTCACTGAGTAATTCACAATCCCTGTCTCGAAGAACCAGGCTGTTAAAAGGTGACAATCAGTTCGGTAATCAAGGAGATGGATCATATAGGACAGGTTCTGTTGATGGAGGGTAAGATTATTATCGCATTATTATTGCATGCTGGGTTTTTCCTTCAACCTGCATTATTATCGCATTTATTTTCATTTGAAAATTATATCACTTGCAAGTTGTGGATTTTTTTGTTTATACTCTCTTCTAGAATCAAAGTAAGTTCACAATGCCTCAAATTCTTATTGGACATTTTATCTGCTGCTGCATTATTTTATGTGGTTAATTTCTTCAAGACCCTCCTGGAGGTTTGTATATTGGTTTGAATATTATAGTATCCATCTTCAATTAAGAGGAAGGTTCCCCGTGAGTTCAATATGCTGGAGAGAATATATTTTAGGCTTTTTAGCCAAAGTGGTCCTGAGATTTGCATAACTCCTCACTTTGGTCCCTGAGATTTGAAATCAATAGAAGTGGTCCTTGAGATTGTCCACCATCAATCATTTTGGTACTTTGATGAAAAATTATGTTAAGGATCAAAATGACAAAAATACCCTCAATTTAATAAACAATAGGGCAAAATGATTTGACAAAATTTGAGGGTATTTTTGTCATTTTATCCTTATTTAATAGAGATATTTCAGAGAATGACCAAAATGGTTGATAGTTGACAAACTCAGGGACCAATTCTATCAATTTCAAATCTCAAGGACCAAAGTGAGGAGTTATGCAAATCTCAGGGACCATTTTGGCTAAAAAGCCTATATTTTATGGGAACTTTAACGAAAAGCACCCGGTACTGTTCACTTTAACGAAAAACCATATTTTTACACTAAAAAGTCAATCATGGTACTATTCACTTTACCCTTTATTTTGTCCTTATCATTAAAACTCAAAGTTTTCAAGCCCTTTTCATTAGTTTTCCTATATTTTATTGGCTGTTGAGTACCCATTGAAAGTAGTCTTTGGAAAGAAGTTAAAAAATGCCACTAGTGTTTTTAGAGTAATGTGTGGCTACTTGTGGATAGGCCTCCATGATTTTTTACATAGCTTTTTTGCAATATTCTTTTTACGTCTGTTCGATTGAAGGTCATAATCTTGTATGGATGAATTACATTTATAATTGGAAGATTGAATTCTTAATATTATTATGTTGTCGTTTTCCTTTGGTAATTCTACATCTAAATTCTAAATGTTTTAGTTCATCTTTTGATGGCGTTGATGAGGAGGGCACTTCGGAACTGCATGATGAAGCTACCTCAGATGGGCATACTTCAGTGAGGATCAATGGTGATGTCAAAATTGTTCCTCGTGAGATGCCAACATGGCTTCAGTATTCCACTCCGGATGAATTTCTTGTATGACAACTGTGATTATTCACATCTCATGTTGTCTTTTGAATGAATTTCTTTTGTGCTGAAAGTTCTGGGGTTTTTATTTGGATGTAGGAAGCAATAAAGAAAAGTGATGCTCCACTTCATATCAAGTATTTGCAGACCATGGTTGAGTGCCTTTGCATGCTTAGAAAAGTTGCAGCTGCTGGTGCTATAATATGGTTTGTTATCTGGTTTTACTTTTACCTCTTTTGGTTGGTTGTCTGCCGTATTTCAAGAATACTTATCAACTTATTTGATATTTTGTTCTTACCCATAACAGCCAAAGATTGCGACCTACAATTCATGAGATCATCACATCCAAGATTAAAGCTCATGCCGAGCTTCTTAATTCCTCAAGGTCTGGGATTGGGCAAGCTTCCCGAACTGCTACAGCTGGCCTACATTTTATGAAGGGACAGTTACAAAGTTATCAGTTGCCAAAACAGAAACGTCAGAATGGGATATCACTGTCTGGAACTCTATTGGCAGTAAGCCCTGTCTCACCTGTGATGGCTCCTGCAGGGAAAGCACAAGCCGCGGCAAAAGAACTTCTTGATTCAGTTTTGGATGCTGTTGTTCGGATATTTGGTGTGATATTTTTCAGTTTTTAATGTGTTCTTTATTCTATTTTAGGTTTTTAGTTATGTGCATATACGTATATGTATTTAACAATGAAACTAAATTCTCCTAATATAATTCTTCAGAGAACCATGTTGTTGTTGGGGAGCTTTTGGAATCAAAGTCCTCTGTTGACATGAACACGCCAAAATCAATGCCAACAGATGTAAATCGGAATACTGATTTAGAAGCATCTCAAGTTACCGGAGGCTATAGCATTGGTTTTTCCTTGACAGTATTACAGGTAAGCTATCTGTTTCAAGTTTTTAATGGTTAAAAAATTCCACATGGTGTATCCCTTAAAGGAAATTCTGTGCAGTGACATGCATGGCAGTTCTAAAACTTACTTTATTTTTCCCTTTTTCTTTTCATGTGTTAAAGAGTGAATGCCAACAACTTATTTGTGAGATTCTGCGGGCAACTCCTGAAGCTGCATCTGCTGATGCTGCTGTACAGACAGCTAGACTTGCAAACAAGGTCCCTTCCAAAGACAAGAGGCAAGGAAATTGGTTTCATATTCCATCTAACTGTATACTGCTTGATAGTCTGGTGGTTTTCTAGTTAAAAAACTAATGAAAGCACCACCAGTGGGCAGTGGTTCGAAAATGCTTGATAGTAGATGTGTTCTCGACTACTTTAATCTATGGGTGCTCTTCATTTTAAAGCCAATCCTTGGGTATGCAGAATGAAACACATGGTTAAATGAAACATTTGTGACTGGTTGGAAAATTTTAATCCACCATAAACGCCAAAGGTTCATATATTGTTGTATAGATATGATGTCACTTGTGACATTAGGTCCCTCTTCTTACTCTTTGGGATATATCTCCTTTTGCAAGGAGTTACTATGTACTTATGCCTTTTTTTCATGATGATGGGTTACAGGGATGGTGCAGAAGAGGGTCTGACCTTTGCTTTTCGCTTCACAGATGCTACAATTTCTATTCCCAACCAAGGTATGCTTGATTTTCTCCTGCAGTACTTAATACCATCTCGAGTAATGATAGTCGAATAACACCATGCAGTAATAATTAAATATACTGTGTCTATCCTTGTTAGAATGTCAGCCATATCTGATGGATAGCATCAAACTATGGCAGCCTTATTTAGTAAATGTTAATGTTATGAATATTGCAAAGGTTCATGGACCCTTTACTTCACCTTGTTGCTTGTACCTGTGTCAATAAGACATGACACTGTTAACTGGTAAGGATATGTCGATAGGAACTGCTGATGCATAGAAGACCTTTGGAGAAATACAAACCCTGATATACTTGGGTGTGGGCCCTCACATGATTTCCATAATCAAGTTCATGTAGCTTTGATAGCTTTATAAATTCCTTTAGAAATGAGTTCTTTCTGTGTACTTAGTTGATGAGCTACTTGTTAGTTATGCATATTAGAAGCATAAAATGCTGATGACAGAAGATTTTTACTTCTGAGGTTCTCATAGAGCCCTTTGTTTTTCACGATAGACATGATACAGTTTGTTTGATATGTGTTACTTCAGAGGTACTGATATAGCCTTCTTGAGCTTGTCTGATGTGTGTTCAAGGTTACTCAATAAATTTGTGCATTGAATTATTGATTGTGTCATAAGACCTGTATGTCCAAGCCCCAATAGAATTATTGCTTTAATCATTTATTTTGTTTATGTTTCTCATATTTCTGGAGATTACCATGACCATGAACTACAAGGGAGAATTTTTCCTACTCTGAATCATTCTGATTTATCATTGTTGTGAATATCACGTTTAAGAATGGGAAAAACAAGGCAAACTCAGGAAACCGAAAACAAATAATCAAAGATAAATCGCACCAAGAGTTTACGTGGTTCGGCTATTTGCCTACGTCCACAGGGCAGCAACAACAAACTTTCACTGTATCAATAATGAGTACAATGAATAATCTTGTCAAGCCTCTAGAAATAAAACTTGACGAAAAACCTGAAAGAACAAGAGCAAGAAATACACACTTCTCTCTTTTCTCTCCTCTCGCACGCACTTGGCCGTTACAATATTCTTTCACTCTAACTCCTTTTGAGTGGTATACAACTTATTGTTTTTTTTCCACATTCAAAACTAGTGCAATAGCCCCTTTATATAGACATAATAGAGGTTGTCTTCAATAAGGAATACTAATCCTAATTGGAATATAGTTATGAATCCTTCTCCAGTTGAGAAACCAACTCCAATTGGGGAAACCACTCCATTTGGGAAAACAATTTAATCCTCTTAAGACTATAATTCCTAATAGACTTAGGACAACTCAAATGGGCTGGGAAATACAACATTCATCACCTCAAGAATTTCATAGAGAGACCTTAGATCACTATCACTTTTCTTGTATAATTGAAATGCTCCGTTGTATGTAAGTCGTCGGTTTTTCAAAACCATTGCTTTATGGCGTTTGATGTCACAACCAATCTTCAAGTTGGAGTGTTTTGTTCTATCTACTGAATAAATTACATACTTCTTAAGGGTACTTTTCTAGTTTAAAAACTTTCTCAATAGGCTGTTGCTTTCATAAGTTATATTTCTAAATTCTTCTAGATTCAAAGTTTCTTCAGCTTTCAACGTGTTGTGTCTGGCATTTCTATTAGTTAGTAACATGTTACGGTGGTCTGCATCTTCCATTCTCCAGGGGTTGATCTCATTCGTCAAGGCTGGAGTAGGAAAGGTCCAAACGTTTCACAAGAAGGTTATGGGTCTGCAGCTATCTTGCCTGAGCAAGGCATATATCTTGCAGCATCTGTATACCGGCCTGTTATTCAGGTTTTACGATTGTTCTTAATCATGTCTTTAAACATGAGCTTTATGATCTGTACACAGTGGTTTGTCTTTTGACCTTTTCTGACTTTATATGTTCTTCAGTTTACAGATAAGGTTGCATCAATGCTTCCGAAAAAGTATTCCCAGTTAGGGTAAGCCTCAAAATCATATTACTCTTTTCTTTGTAATTGTGCATATCACTTTATGTTTAACAGCAATGGGGCATGCTATTTGTTAGTTTCTTTCACTTTATTTCCATTTTATTGCTTAATCAAATATTACTTGGCATGGGAAGGAAATATGCTGATAGAAGAAAATACTGTTGAACTTTAATCTGAACTTCTGATCCTGTTTCTGTAATTAGTCTTGTTGATGAGCTATATAAATACTAGCCTCTTGCCACAAGCGTAGCCACATGCCTATGTGTGTGGCAATTGGCTCTTTTTATTGTTTTACATTTTTTTTAAAATTTTATTGTTTTACATTTTTTTAATTATAGTTATTTTAGATATTATTGTTTTTATTAATATATTTTGAAAAATAATGAACGTAAACATTCACTGTCACGTAATGTTGTTTTTTTTATTCCTAATGGGAGTAGGGTAATTTGGGTATTATGGAAGCTTCACCCTTTTTGCCTTCTCCCTTTATCCATATATATATACAAGCCTCTTGCCATAGGCTCCCTCATGTGGCAATTTTCTATTTTACATCTTATTCTTTACCTGTAATTTTTATTCTTGTTTTTTGTTTAAAATATTTTTTTATATAAAAAAAATTAAAGAAATAAAAAAAGAAAAACTACCGACCTGTGTAGTTGGTAGTTTTGTTCTGTTTAGAATTTTATTAAAACTAAATTGTTTCATTTTAAAATCTTAATTAGGGAGCGGTAATTTTGGAATTATGAATGATTCAACGTTTTTGCCTTCTGGCTTTAAATATATATAGATATGTTGGCAATATTCTCTAAAGTCAATGCCAAGTCGTCTTTCTTGATATATTTGAAGTTTTGAACCTACTCAACCTCTTTTATCTGTCTAAGTATATTTAAGAGGAAGGTAAAGGTAGCATCTGTCCAGTAACTGTCATGTATGCATTGCTCATCTGTCCACCAGAAGGGATCCAATTCAGTTGTGCCATTGCCAACTCGATATTGATAGCTTACAGTTCTGAATAGTCATTTGTATATATGTTGTCTCTATCAAAAAAAGGAAAAAATGTATCACTTTTTGCAGTCACCCTTCATATGTCCATACTGATGCATGAGTTTCGGTATTTTACTATGGATAGGCAGAAGTATGATAACCATCAAATATGGTCAAACACACGAGGGAATGGGTGGTGAAATCTTTTCCTGCTTAGTCACAATGATATGGACTTAACTATTGTAGGGGCTACAAGGAGGAATATGGGTTTGAAGTTTCGAATGTCTCAGGCATAAGTTGTAGTCTCACTAACCCCACACATATAGGTTCAAATATAGTAATCCTTCAAAATTGGGACCCTTGCTGTTTGAAGTTGGTTATGCTTTGGGTTAGTGAACAACTGGTCCTGTGATCTGTGTGCTTATTGATCCACAGATGAGTTCGGTTCATCTTCTTTGTTATCTTCATATTTCTTGTTATTGTTATCATGAATTTGGTTATTGCATTTCCTCTTCTTTGTTTCCATTTACTTTTTTGGAAAAAATTGTAATATTAACTTCTGAATCTGCAGTAACGATGGATTGATGGCTTTTGTGGAGAACTTTGTGAAGGACCATTTTCTTCCCACGATGTTTGTGGACTACAGAAAAGGCGTACAGCAAGCTATATCAAGCAAGTTTTATAACTAATTATTCTACAGTGATCTTGTTTATTCTTTTTATTTTCTTGCATGGCATGAAACTATGTCGATTAAATGATGTCACTCATGTGTCCTAAAACCTAATAAAATTTGCTTTTGAAAAAAATGTAGATACTATTATTTAATGATACTTAGGTGTAAGAAAAATGTAGATACTTATATTTAATGATACTTAGGTGTAAGCTATATATCTTTAAGTAATCTTACCCAAGTAAAAGGTTGGAGGCTCGTGCACTTTGTATAATTACTGTTTGAATCCTGTAGACATGCAGATTATATTTTATATAGAGTTTCTATGGCATTGACTTTTCAGTACGAAATGACCATGAAAAGCGAAAGACTTTCATTTTCTCGGGAAATTTCAATGCAACCCTAACAAAATGGACGTTTAAAAATTAAAACATATTCATAGGTACATGCTTGGACACCATTTCTGTAAACAATAAGGAATTCCACTATTACTGCCTCACTCATCTGGAGCATTGAACAAAAGTTTTCTCGTACATAACAGAACAGTCACATCATTTGCACTAAAAAGATCTGATTTTGGGAAGTCTTTGAATTCTTATAGGTCCAGCTGCATTCCGGCCCAGAGCACATGCTGCTGCATCTTATACTCCTTCAATTGAGAAGGGTCGACCTGTCTTACAGGGACTGTTGGCAATAGATTTTTTAGCAAAAGAGGCAAGTTTGAACTTTTCCTTAAGAGAATTTCATTTATAGTATTGCAGTAGTGTCTATCTGCTCCACTGCGGATGATTCTTTTTTAACATTGTGCTCAAGTTATTTTAAATATATGGACAAATAATCTCGTTTGAAATGATTTACTCTAGGTGCTTGGTTGGGCACAAGCTATGCCTAAATTTGCCGTTGACCTTGTGAAGTATGTGCAAACTTTCCTCGAGCGAACCTTTGAACGATGCCGGACGGCATACATGGAGGCAAGGATGTTTCCCTTCTCACTCTCCTATTACCTTAGCGCAGCAGTATTATTTGTAGATCTGATATATTTTGAGTCTACTTGTTTTGCTTTATGTTAATGTTTTGAATATTTATTTTTCTTCTGGATTTGGTTGTTTCAAGCTGCTATAGCAAAGTGTCATCTCCTTTCCTTTCAGAAAGAGAAGTAGAGATTAGCGGACAAGCACTATATTGACATTATTTTTACAATATGCAATGGCCATACAGTTATAGGATTGATGGCAACCATACATTAAAACATAGATTTAATTACCGCAATAGTTGCTATATTGTAAGACTTGAGATGCCAACTGTAAACAAATATAAATGTCAACAATGTGAAAGAGTGATTTTCACATTTTATTTCATTTATAGGTTCTTGAATTAGAGGTCGCACTTGGTGCGATGGCAAGTGCCTTCGCCCATGAGCGGTAGGTCTCGGGTTCGAGACTTGGGAGCAGCCTCTCCATAAATGGGGGTAAGGCTAGCCGACATTCACCTCTCCCAGACCCTGCGTAAAGCGGGAGCCTTGTGCACTGGGTACGACCTTTTATAGGTTCTTGAATTCTAATCAGTACCCTGAAATGTAGGTGGCACGTGCCATGATATTTGATTTTATAGTTTAATCCAATTTTTGGTATTCTTCAGGCGGTTCTGGAGAAACAGAGCTATATGCTCATTGGAAGACATGATATCGAGCAGTTGATGCGTCTTGATCCAGCAAGTACCTGTTTACCAAATTCGTTTGGTCAGTCAAACTTCGAAACCCATTCTTCAGATTCTGAAAGTCTTGAGGTTGAATTACAATTAAGCGACTTATTATTGAATTTGCGGCCTATTAAGCAGGTATTTCAGTTGCCAGTCTGATGTTAAAAGTTTTTTCTACTTAAATGATCAAATTCTTATTGTTATCATTTATTGTTTATATTTTATCAGTAAAATATTTTAGACTAACTTCTCTTCAGATCTTGTAGTAGTGAGGCCTTGCTGACGAAGTAATTGATTAATTCATTGAATTTTTAGATTATGGATGGATTGACTTTCTTTTTCAACTCTGCCTCTCACAGGATAATCTAATTCGTGATGATAACAAACTAATATTGCTGGCTTCCCTTAGTGATTCATTGGAGTATGTTGCAGAGTCTATTGAAAGGCAAGTTCTCATCCGGCTGCAGTCTAGAATTTGTTTTGAATTTTCTTTTATTACATCAGTGGGGTATGTAAGTGATTACATAGCAGACAACAAGAAACTTGTTAATTTATTTAAAAAGCAGCAAGATCCTATTTTTAATCCCTATGCTTTCCTCCATATGGCAATGAGTTGTGTTATCCGAGACTAATGTGGCAACAAGTTCTCTTATGTAACAAGTTATCATGAAAACAATCATGCATTTCGTGTGGATGCTAATGAAACTGTCTGATGCTCCTTTCCTCGAAGAAAATGCAATGTATGCCCACAAAATTATGTTGCTTTCATGAACGCAAAGAGTCAGTTTCAGGAGTTTTTCCCTTCACTCCCTTGTGTGTGAAGTTTATTATTTATTTTCAGAAGTTTCTACAATCCCCTTATTTTTCTGATCTTTGTTTTTAACTTGTACATGTCCAGTTTCAACCTTAAACATGGAATCTTTTTTATGCTTTTATTCAGTTTGACTTCCTACATTTGTTACACATTTATCCATGATAGATGAACGAGCACAACTTTTTTTCATTATATAGGCTGGGGCAGACAACCTTCAGATCTCCAAATCAAGTAGAAGAGAGTGGTAAGAACCGTCATCAACGAGCAACTAGTGATGCTTCTAGGGATCTGGCATCATTTGCAGATGAGTATAGAAAATTGGCAATTGACTGCCTCAAGGTTTTACGTGTTGAGATGCAATTGGAGACGCTTTTCCATATGCAGGTATGTGATGTTTAGTTTGTAAATACTGTCTCGGCTGAGAGTGATACCTGTTAGAATTGTCCTGTAATAAACATAGCATCGGCAGACTGAAATGGTTTAAACAGGAAATGACAAATAGGGAATACATGGAAGACCAAGATGCAGAAGAACCAGATGACTTCATTATTTCACTTACTGCACAGGTCAGTATTCATCTCCAGCGTAAGCGGATGGGAGACATTGGATAAATTATACTTTTTTTCTCTTGATGTGGAGAGAGATACTAAACATGAATTGCAATACACCACTTCTTTCTTAAAGGATATTTATTTTAATGAAAAAATATTAATTTTTTTTGAATCAGTAAATTCTGAGTGCCACATTCTCTTCTTACATAATATTTGGGTTTCTTTGCCCATAGATAACACGCAGGGATGAGGAAATGGCACCTTTCATTGCAGGAACGAAGCAAAACTATATATTTGGTGGGATTTGTAGCATCGCTGCAAATGCATCCATCAAGGTTTGTACTTTTTATGAAGTCTCTGAATCTTATGTTAGATTGTTCAGTTATCCATATACCAGCGTTCCAGTTTGTAATTTCAGATATTTGCATTCATATATGCATATATATTTATAGTCCCTTTTTCAGAATCTCATGCAAACGTCTGGTTCAAGTGATTCAGCTATTAAATTGGTGCTTGTTAAGTCATCCCATCTAAAACATCAGAATACATGCATTGGAAATGTAAAAAGGCTTCATTTTCTTAACAATTTTTGCTGTATTTTATTATCTTCTCTGAACTTCTTGATTCATCTGCCATTGCAAGCATGAGGAATTGTGCAGAGAAAATATTCCATTGCCTTACATTACCTTCTTTGCTTTTTGTTGCACCATCATTGAAATCAGGGCTCAGGAATTCATATATAGTATTCACCATCACCCATTTTATCCATTTAGTGATTGAAATCCAAAGAACCGCATGAGAGAAGGCTTCTTTATAATGTGCATTTTATCTATTCCGTCGGACCAAAAATCTTTTCCATCTGTTCACTGCTCAATGCTGATGTGAGATAATGCAATCTTAACAGGCTTTGGCTGATATGAAATCAATCAACCTTTTTGGCGTTCAGCAGATATGTCGGAATACAATTGCGCTGGAACAGGTAAGTCATTTTCTAATCCATATCTGAATGGCTTAATTCATTTCTTAATTGCTATATCTATTTGATATATCTTGCTCTGTGTTAAGCCCTTATTCGAACACTCCAAATATTGCTGTGACAAGGCTTTCTGGTTCCGATCCTGAAGTTACTGACATTGCCACATTTAATAATTATTGTTGGCACTGCAGGCCCTGGCTGCTATCCCATCAATTAACAGCGAAGGTGTACAACAACGACTAGATCATGTCCGAACTTACTATGAACTCCTAAACATGCCATTCGAGGCAAGTCATTGGTATTGCATTTGTTTTGCTCTATATTTTGGTTTTCCCATGGTGATCAATATTTTTCACCTGTTGGTTTGCAGGCCTTGCTAGCTTTCATCACAGAGCACGAGCACTTGTTTACGACTACAGAGTTAGTCGACAGATCTCTCTTACCTATACATATCATGGTCGTAATAACTTGTATAGCTGCTGGATAACACGTTACATTTCTCTCACAGGTATGCAAATCTTCTAAAGGTCCAGGTTCCAGGAAGGGAGATTCCTGCCAATGCTCTAGATCGTGTATCACAGATTTTACCCCGTTAGCCTTTTTCAGATTCATTCTATCTTTTCAAAGACTAAGAGTTATGTGCTGTGGAAAAGGTGGTAGCATCTACATAAAGTGTTGGTCATTCTCAAAATGGCGGATGCAGCGAAAGCAATACAAGAGCGAATTTTGTGGAAGTTGCCGGCCAACATGGCACACCATGTTGTGTCAAATTTTTGTTGCCGAACGGTATAATGACGACGAGGGTTCCATTTTTCGTTTTGTTCTCATAATTTGTTCATGTGTAGTATCAATTTTTTTGTATTTGCGTTTGCAGTGTGTAACAACTTAATGCTTAGTGTTGGTTGGGAAGAAATGAAAGCCGATGTAAATTTTCGTGGTGGTTAGTAGTAGTAAATCGTTTGTATTGATTCTCAAAAGCGTCGGTTTATCCGAGGGCGAGGACGGGACTACGGCTCTGCCCGTTTCATCGTTTAGTTTATGCCGGGTTATGTTCGGTGAATGATTTCAGTTGTTTCAACTCGGAGAATGATTTCGGGTTACGCTCCGGGAGGTTGTGACCCAAATTTGGTTTCGAGTCTGGGCAATTCCGCCTTCGTTTACTAATTTTTGCCCAGAAACGACCGTTCTATGAAACAGAGTATCTCCAAGCGCCAGTTTTAAGTTATTCTTTTTATACAAGCGATATTCAAGGAGGGTGAGTTGAACACGAGACCTCGGATTCGGGATTTTATATCTCGAGCAATGCCTCCCAGATGCTATTTGGCTAGCTATGATAACAATTGCCCCTTGTGATTTCTCGAAACATGCATATATTACGCAAAAGTAGGATACTTCATTCGCGATTCAGTTGATGAAAGTTACAACTCGAACTGCAGAAGCTACAAAACAATGAGATTTTGTACATTTCACTATTCACCATGCATCTGATTGTAAAATTTTGGATTCACTCTCAACGCCTTCTTCGCCAAGTTTCGGATATCGTCCCGACTGGATTCAGCCGATATTCGAATAATCTCTTGAAGCCCTCCACTGGATATGAAATCCCTTGCATTGTCCTCTGCACCAACAACAGATAAAATTACCGTCCAAGTCATCCTAAGCATCTAAGTTTCCACAAAATCTATGCATGACTAATGACTAAAGCATATCATAATACTCTCAAATACTCGCTATTAGTTGTCCGATTAACGTGAAACATGTAAAATTCTCAGTCAAAAATGGCCAACCCAGAGAGAGCTTACCGTTTTGCGCTAAATGGCAGAGAGCAAGCTCGATGTGGCGTTGGATTGAAGTTGACGTGGTGTTGGAGTTGATGATCAACCAGGTAAGGGCGCCATCGTCCATCAAAAGTGAGCGGCCTTTTCTATGTCCTGAAAATGTAGAGCTTAATATTGAATACAATGCAGCATGATACATGTACGCAGCCACAAAAAGGACTGCTTCGACCAACCTTGAATAGTTCCGCGCGATTCACATTTTGCAAAGTTAGCCAGTCCTCTAGCAACCTGTGCGATGACTTCACTACTCCCCAACCTTGCCATTCCCAAGAGTGCCTTAATTCCTCCATCTTCCTTCAGCATTGTATGTAATCCTTCTGTAATTAACAAAAACTATGCATGACCCCTCATGCTAATAACCTTCAACAAGATGCGGCTCCATCCGTTTAGACATAAAATATATTGGGATATGTTGACACGTTGAGTACACAATCTATGCAGCAAAGGAATGAACCTAAAACTCGAACAAAATAACTCTAAACCATCTAGTGCTTACCATTTCCACATAAATTAGCGAGTGCGCCAGCAACCATTCTAAGAGTTTGTGGATCATTTGTGTTGCTTGCTGTCTCTGCGAGTAGTTGAGCTCCACCTCTGCTCATAATTAGGCCTTGATTTACCTCTGAGAAGAGTTAAAAGAGAGACAAAAATCGAAAGAAGAGGGGATAAGTAAATAAAATTAAGAGAATGATCAAATATTCAACATGAAACTACCAAGTTCTTTCCCCACCCCCGCCCTGATCCTTTTACTGCCTAGGGTCTTCCTTTCCCCAGAACTTGGGAGTCATTTTCGCCGACTTACTAAAAGACCCTTAGACCCAAGATAACAGGAAATACATTAAGTTTTATGGTTGTCAAAAATATATGTGGTTACATGTTCATAAAATCAGCATCTTTGATGGTATGCACTTAATAATCAGATTGGTTTGCATTTACCACAACCAACGTAGTCTAAACAAGGTTTTTAAAGCAAGGTCTACATGAAAAAGATGACCAAGGGAAGGCAGGGAAGGATTGTATCTTTACTAACTAAAATGCATAGGAAAGATGAAAACGGAATCAGAATTACCATTCATTGCTAAATTGGCAATGGCCCCAGAAGCAACTCTAAGGATAGTTGTATTTTGTGAAGATCGCAACAGCGCAAGCAAAGCATCTAAACCGCCTTCCTCAACAATCTTTGCCTGATTAGTATCTGAAACAAAAGAAAATCTTAATTGGTACAATTGTATACACAATTAAATCCTCATTCTAATTGTATACACAACATATGCCATAGAATATCACTTTATGTGAAAATCGAAGTGGCATACATCAGTTTTAAAATAACTTTTTTTTTTTTCAGTAGACTGATTTTCAGATGTCAATGTAATTACTAATATCACGTCCATCTTTAGCACAGTAGTAGTAAGTATGCATTTATCCACTAATATAAATAGACAATACAGGAAAGTGCATACCTTCAGCTGCAAGGTTGGCAACCACCTTCACAGCATGGGTTTGAACATCTATATCTTCGGATGTCAGCAGTTGTAAGATCTTTTGAAGCCCAACTGAATTTATGAAGTAAATTGTCAGCCGAGATATATCATTAAGTGGAATTAGAAAAGGGAAAGATAGATAGTTCTCAAAACTTTATGAGGCTTTAATATATAATAAATCTTGCCTTCTTCGCATATTTTTGCAATGGTGGCCCTCTGACCAGAAATTGAATCCCTTGATGGATTCGAATTGTGTAATCCCATTGGATTCCCAAACGCAGAGGACCCTTTATGTATATTTTCCTTCATATACGACTTCTTGTCCTGGAGAATTTTCCACTGTAAGACATTATATTTGTTGAACTGATATTTTTTAAAATGCATAAGCAACTCACCTCAAACTCATCTTTTTTCTCCAGTGCAGCCTTCTTTAATTTGATTAGCTCATTCTCTACAGACTTCCTCTGCTTCTCTTCAATTAAAAGTCTTTGCTTCGCATCTCGAAGTTCTTCGTTGAGTCTTGCCTTAATAGTCCCAATGATATAAAATATCACAAACTCTTTAGTAAATCACACTTAACAGACTACTAAACTCATGGAAACTGTATGAGCAATTGCATGACCACAACCGTAATATATATTAGTCTACATTTTGTGCGAATAGAATATTGAACCACACTTGTCGCATTTTATATGTCAACATACCTTCTCTTCTGAGAGATCAGTGCATTCTGATTTCAAGGACCAATATTTGTTTAGAGTTTGTTCATGTAGCTGATTCATTTCTTCTAACTGCACTCTAAGTTCATCAATCTCTTTCTTCCCCTGGATTTTAAAACAAAATACAACTTACTGTATGAAAAATGTGTGCAAACGAGCCTTGAATACGAACAATCGTTTCACCAGATTTAGAGAATTATTAATTATCACAACAGGAGGAATAAAGACAGATAGTAGCTGCATAGAAACTTTTCCCAGCTCAAAATGAAGTGATATATTACTATGACGAACTTAGGGATCAATTTTTCTTTTTGCCCATATAAATGTTAAAAGAAAAAATAAACAAAGAATATCACAGATACATGATAATAGAAGAACACTGATCTCAGCATCACAATGAGCTCATTTAGTAAGTTTTAGGAATAAATTTAACCTGCATTGAGTTTTGACGGTTACGTCGTTTCTTCTCCACATCCAACTGCTCTTCTAGATCTTCAAAACGGGCATGCTCATTTTCCAATTGGTCCATTAACTCAGCTATTTTTTTCTCATACATCTGAGTAGTGTCTGCCAGTGCTGATTGATATGCAGAATTTTCCATCTGATGTTGCTACAAAAATGAAGAAAGATTACGGTTGGTACTCACGTTGCTATAACTTGTACTAAAATATTAGCTTCCATTATTTAGAACTGAAAAGAAAAGACTATAAATAAAAGGTTGAAGTTTAAAATTTTCAAATAAAAAGGTGGCCATGATTAGGAAGAAGAGATAATATTTAAATAAAAAAAGCATGCCAAGGGTATTACAGATAACTGTTACAATTAAAGATGACAAAAGAAGGTCCTGTTTTAAATGCATAATGAGCTTACCTGAATAGCCTTTTGGCCATCAGTCAGAAGCTTCGTTGTTTCATCTAACTGTTTCTCTGTGCTTTCAGCACGAGCACGCTCATCATCAAGCTCCTTAATCAACTTTGCTATTTTCTCTTCATACATCTGAGTGGTATCAGCTAATATTTTCTGATACATAGAACTTTCAAGCTGGTGTTGCTACCAACAGGCAAAACAACACTATAAATGCCATGCTCATAAAGGACAAAATATTTGATTATGAGAACAGTAATGTGTTTACATATGTTTGAGTGTGTGTGCATGCGTATAACTCCTGCTATACAACTGATTTACTAGCCTACATTTTGGTGTACTGTTATTCTAAAATGTCGATGCACTAGCCACTAGAATGGTAATACCAACATTAATAACCTGTATAGCCTCAGCCAGATTGACTAGAAACCAACTAGACGAATAGTCATTAAAATGAAACAAAATTGCAAGGCAATGGAGCTGTGGCAATACAGCCGTTACAGTATCAATGCTGGCGCACTGGATCTAAAAAAAGGAAATACCTTGCCATGTTCTAAACTTGCTTCAAGTTTTGCAACTTTATCATGCATCAGGTTACTGTGTTCTTTGTCATGGTTCAGTTTATCTGAAAGATCTTTCAGATCCAACTCCAAACGAGTATTTTCCTTTTCCAGAAACTGCATGTAAAAAAGAAGTATTAGATGGAGGGAATGACAGACCAATCCTCATAACAATAGGCACGACAAGAAGATGACTAGATGAAAATTCATCAAAATGAAATGAAAATAAAAAGGCAACATTCTTTCACCGAGTCTTCAAAAAAGAAGTACCTCTCCACGTTCTAAACTCGCTTCGAGCTGTGCAACCTTATCATGCATCAGATCACTGTGTTCTTTTTGACAGTTCAGCTCATCTAAAAGATCTTTCAGATCCAGCTCCAAACGAGCATTTTCTTTCTCCAATAACTGCATGTATATTAGAAGGAAAAAGCGTAGTATACCTCTCATAAAAATAGGCTGTATGTGAGTTGAATACAACCCTCATAATATTATGACCAGCATTTCATCAACCAATTACAAATGGCTTCTAGGCGAGGCAACTACCTGAGACTTTGTGCTTAGATTGTTCTTGGCCTCAGCAAAAGAATCTTGACACTCTTTCAGCTGTCTTTCCAATTCCAATTTGTTACTGTCCAACAACTTTTGTTGCCTTTCTAATTGTGCAGTAAGATGGTCTACTTGATTCTCAAGCTTCCGACATAGACTCTCATAATCAAATTCTTCTTTAAGTTTTACCATGTTTACTATTCTCATTGCCTGCAAAATAAATAACAGGTGGTTTGTATGAAAGATTTTAAATTACCAACATAATAAATGAGAAATTAGGAAAAGAAATAGCTCACCCTTTGTCCAAACATTATCGTGCTAGTTGTCTCTGCATAGTGTCGTGCTGACGGCCCAATCGTTACTATCAGTGAGGTCCTCGCAGAGCCTGTTTCATAGAAATACATCGAATTTCCTTTTAGAAAAATTAGGAAAAGAAATGCAGCAGAAATAAATGAAAGCAGGTATTCATATGTATGCATTTGGCCTTTTCATATTTTTTTCATTCTTTACAGACATATGTGTATAAATAGGATAAAAAATATGAACAATATATCAAATTACTGTTGTCACACTGGACACAAAATGCATTCAAGATATAGAGCATTGGCTATGGCCCAAATACATAGCAAATAGCATTACAGATGTAAGAAGAGCAATCCAATAAAATCTGTGCAATATCAAGATACAGAGCAGAAAGTAAATATACTGGGACAACCTCCAAATGAATCACGAAGCAACCTTGTAAGCTTAGAATCTCTGATAGGGATATGTGGACTGTTTTCCGCCAATGCATTTATACATTTTCCAAGGGAAGTAAGTGAAAGATTTATAAATTTTGCCTCCTCGAGCAAGTGACCCTCACTGCCTGCAACATGAGAAAAATAATGTCAGGAATAACAAGTGATGGAAACAAAAGCTTAAGTACCACTTCAGGTGTACAGTATCGTTGACAAACCAGATTTATCTATTCTTTCAGATCCTGCAAGATCGACAATCAGCAACTTGCTTTTTCGAACTATAGGTGCACCATGCCTAACAGATAAATCAGCTCTAGAGGCTTTTTCTTGAGAAGCGATCTCATCTGTACCATTTTCTTGCACAGATCTACGAACAAAAACCTATAAGCATAAAGATTCAGATCATCGTTATTCAAAGAACCAATATCTAAAATTTGGAAACAAACATGAATTGATAAATCCAAAATCATACAACAGACCCACCATAAGAATCGCATGACTGCGTGAAGATTCTGTATTCAGCTTCGTGTTAGCTGCATGACGATTTGCCTCACCAATTTGTAGCAGTTGTAAAAAGTGATCAAGGTCTTTAATTCTTACTACTGAAGCACCAGGAAGTGACACCTCACCAGTCTTGGGGTCCTCGTGAATAGGAATATTAATCTTTTCTGGTGCAAGCAAATCTTGAATAGATTCCATGTACAACTGGAGCAAAAAAACATTTCTTAATAGATGAGCAATCATCCAGCATGGTAGTAACTTGCCGCTCTACTTCAACAGATATGTGAACAGATGACAAGCAATCTTTAGAATTTGGTAACAATGTTAAATAAGAAAAGGTTTGACTGGAAACCACTATATTCCCTTTCCTTGTCATCCTTCTTTTCCTGGATAAGAAAGAAGAACAGAGTTCTGAAAGAGAGGGTGGAAGTTCAGAACTTGCTGATAGTGATACCTCAATGTAGCCTCACACAACAAGGGAATGTGACGGGGGCCTTACACTGGACACATTGTTTACTGGACCCTTGTTCAAATTTTACGAAGCACATCTCCAGGTATTCCTAACGAACTCCAAAAGATTTTTGTTCCTTAACAGTGTAGCGTTCAAATCATGAAATGAAACGTTGCTATTAGGTTCCTACAGCGCAGTGAACAAAATCATGCCTACAATGGACTCTGTAGCAATTCACTTATATTTCACTCAAAACAGTGATACAGAACCCCGACCATGGTGGATCATGGAACGCTTGAACAAGAACTTCAAATCAAAACAACAATGAAACACAAACAGAGACACCCACCTGCAAGTAGGAAACTTCCACACTATCAGAAGCGGCAGACGTAGTCGAGAGTATGTCCTCCAAGGCTCTAACCATAATGCCACGCTCGGATGCATCATCTCTACCCAGACTGCCAACTGTGTAAGTTTTCCCAGTACCGGTTTGGCCATAGGCCATAACTGTCCCATTATATCCACTCAACACACTCTGCAAAAGTACATCAAACTCGACATTACACAAAATCAACCAATTCGAGAACCACAATTGCAATCGAAGCACACATTGAGCATCTCGACACCATCAAATGCAACCCGAAAATGCCAAAGAAATACTGATAAACAAACAAGATACCTCAACTACAGGTTTTGCCACCACTTGATAAACCCGATTTTGTGAGGCGGATTCCGTAAAAACTTCATCAAATCTGTAAGACTCTGAACTCCAATTGTTCTTTCTCAACTTCAGCCGCTTCAGCTACATATCAGAGAAAAAAAATACGAAAATTTAATTTAATTATAAGTAATTAATCTGGCTTAAGATTAATAAAAAAGCTTGGAAATTTCAACTGCAAAATCACACCTCAGGCTGCAGCTCAACACTGTCTGCGAAATCAGAATCCGAAATGCGATCCTCCAGATTTCTCGGTCGAAGCCTGACAGCGACCCTCACTCTTCCGGCCTCTGTTACAAATTAATCCAAAAAAATTAAAAACTTGAAGTTTGATTTGAAATAAAAAAAATGGATTCTTTGAAGATGAATTTCCAAAATTCCAAAAATTTATAGTTAAATGTGGGAGAAGGAGAGAGAGACACCTTGTTGATATTCGGGGTTAGAGTGAGGAGTTCTCGAATTGGGAGTGACGGAGCGCCGTGAACTGGAAGAAGAAGGCCGCGAGCGGTGGCTGTTGGCTTGCGACGACGACGTCGTCTGTCTAGTGGAGTGAGCAGGAGGGACTTGTGCCGACGACGTCGTTTGCCTCTCGGACCTTCCACTAGTACTGTTACTGCCATTAGTATGCCCTGCTGCCGCAGATGCCGTCGACGACGACGATGATCGTACGGAAGAGGAAGAAGAAGAAGCAGCGGCCATTGATTTTGGAATTGTCAGAGGAAACTGAGAGAATGGCAGAGGGAGATTCTGTCCCTTTATTGTTGTGAGGAGAGAGAGAGAGGCCGGCACGATGGGGAAGAGAAAGAAAAAATAGTAAATGAGAGAGCGATTTGCAAATGACAGAAAGAGAAAGCAAACTGGTTCCCGCGTTGTGGGTTACGTTTGAGCAGACAAAGAGTCGGCCGTTTTTTTTCTTTCCTCTCTTTAATTATTTATTTATTCGTTCCATTATTATTATTATTTTTTAATTATCTCTAATCTCTAATATTAGAAATTCAGAAGCACATTTTAGTGTCTCAAGGCTTCATAAAAAATAATTGGACTAAAAAGCCCCTAAAACAAAACAAAAACTAAAACTGATCGAATTTTATACATAAAAAACACAAGGGCAATTTTGTCAGAAAAAAAATATTTAAAAACACACTTAGAAATTTAAAATTGTTAAAAAAACTCAAAAAAAAAAAAATTAACGTAGGTTTAGGATCACCACGTTCTGTTCAATTTTGCAACTGCTATCAACATGTTGCCGTGGGGTTTTAAGACTCCAACTTGGGATAAAACGAGTAGAACCAATGTCTGATCACCTCGATCTTGATCTCGACTCAACCTCTCCAAGTACGTCTTCCCGATTCATCGATTCTTCTTTTTTCAATTGTTTTGATTTTTTGCTTTGCCATTTGTTGATGGAGGTGTGCGATTCTGAATACGGTGGAATTTGCAGTGATATCAAAAGAATTATATCACGTAATCAAAACTTATGCCCACTAAGGTATGTGCTTTAGCTTTTGCAATTTGCATTTTTGTGCTTGGATTATTAGATTGTTTGTCATACAAATCTATTTTTTAATAGTCGAAAGGCATAAATGTGTAGGTTCGGTTACCTCAAATTGTTATTGGTACATGTACAATTCGATATGGAATTTGCTAAAAGAAGGGCATTGGTTTTTAGACATGTGAATTGGAATTTATTCACTTATGCCCAATTCAAGCACAAGAAACATATTGATGTATATGATGAATATTTTGAAGTGTTAATTCTTTGTATTTGTGCTGCTTCACTTTGTTTTGCAGCGTGCGGTTAGTTCTTATAATGTGTATTAGTGCATGAGTTCCTCTTACTTAGCAACAAGGATGTACCGTAGTTTTTCAGGGTGTTGTAACCTCGAGGTTATCTTTTCTCTCTCTGGAACTCTCTTTTTAATCATTGACTCATATTCCTCAAGGTAATGAAGTTAATTTGGTCTTCACTATTCTATGTTTTATTTGGTTAATTTTTTTACTCACTCACTCTCTTCTTTTTCTCTCTTTGTCCGACTAGAAGAGTTCAGTATAAAACGAAGCTGCCGCCGACTGTTTTCCTTTTTTGTTATGGTTTAGGTGAGGGGTGAGTGTGGTGGAGAGACTAGCTCTTAGGTTTTGGCTTGCAGATAACCCTACGTGGAATAGTTGAAAGATCAAAGGCGTTGCAAAAGAAGTTTCCCATCAATGGCTCCCCTTGGATAAAAATAATAACATCTAGGAACAATTCCGGGTTAGCATACTCACTTAATACCTCGAATCTTGCCACGCGGGATTAACTTCAAGGTGTGGAATAACCAAAGGGGCATTCAAAATTTTAGCAACAGCAATTGCATCAAAAAACCTTTTGATGAAAAAAAAGACCAATTACAATAAATTAGACAATCTTATTTTGCACACCAACAACTTGCTCTGTTGATCCACATGCTACACAAATTCAAAACCAGTATGTAAATACATGTGATCAACTAAGGTGTCACGTTTTCATGCACTATAGACTTTGATTTACTGGTTGAATTATGAATTGATGTTCTATTATGGAGAAGTGTCCTCACACCATGAATATTAGAGTGAAAAGTAGTGGTGCTATTAAATGTATCTTTATCCTCTAACCTCACAACATTAACATAAATGGTAATGTACGAAATATGTGACATGAATTTTTATTATTGATCACTTTCATATGTTACTTGACTATTATAGTAATTTTCCTCTCATGTTGTCTTTTCTTTTGTCAAATAAATTATATTGTGTTTTTTTTAAATGTAGGAATCCAAAAGAATTTAAAGTGGACTTCAACAGATTAAGTATGTAGGGAAATGATAGGAGCAACATATCAGAGATCGTCACCTTATCTGCGTTATTCCTTTTTTGTATTGATTAATATTTTAGTGTGTTTCAATTACTAGTTCAATTTATATTTTGTTGGGAGACTTTAAATGCGGTCCTTAGTTATGAATATTCTTTGATTGAAATCTTGTTGGTTTTTAATTTTTGATCGAGGTCCCTGAAATTAATGTGATAATTTATTTATATGTACGTTACTATATTTTTTTAAATTAAAAATTAGAAATTTTAGTTGTTTATATAAATTAGATTTTAAATTTAAAAAACCATAATTTGTGGGATTAAAAATATTAAAATATAAATATACTATTGTGTGTGTGTATATATAAACATGGGTACATTCATCAAAATTAACCAAAAAATTTATTGTATCAAAACATGGGTACATTCTTCTAAATCACACAAAAAAAAAAAGAAAAAAAAAAGAAAGATATTAGGCTTAATAACATTAGTAAATTTCTTCAATTAAACTTGATATGGATACATTTTAAAATCAAAGAAAAAAGAATGTACCCATATACGTTTAAAAATGGATTAGAAAAAAATTGAATAGATTTTATATATAAAAAAAAAAGAGGGTACATTTTACATATAACAAATTGGTATATTTAAGAATGACTACATTTTAAGATTAAAAAGTTTTACATGAATGGGTACATTTAGCAAAATAAAAAGTACAAATAAAAACAATATATATGGGTAAAAAGACAAATAAACTTTAAAAAATATGAGCACAGAAAGAAATTAATATATGGGTACAAATTAAAAGTGAAAATAAAATTGGTACACGTTAAAAAAGAATTACAAATTAAAAATGGGTACAAATTAAAACTAAAAATATATGATAAAAAATTTAGTCATAAATATAAATATACTAATTGTAACATTTTTAACATTAAATGAATGTATTTAGAAATAAAAAAATATTTTATTATTGAAATAATTAATGATGTTATTAATACACAAGGACCTTTATCAAAATTTGAAAAGGAATAAGATTTTAATCAATAAAGTAGCAAAAAGAATGATGAGAATCTAATTTTCCCTATTTTGTTTATATTAGTATGGTTTATTTGCCATCACAAAAACAAAAATAAAACACTTTTCCACTCAAACCAAATGTGGAAGGGAAAAAAAACTTTGACTGCCGCGCGTAGTGCGCCGTGATGTAAAAAAGACCTTTCGCACGCGCAAGGCGCGTGCAGAAAGGCTAGTTATAGTTATTATTATCAACTTAGTATTTTGTTTCTTCCAAATTGTGTAAATTATAGGCTAATGTGGGGAAAAAAAAAACTTAATAATCTCTCGTGGTTATGTTTTTCATCAAAGTTGAAATCGAGATTTTTGTCTATTCTTAATCCTGATCAAGAATAAAAGCACCTTTAAAAGCATTGAAGTTTGTTTGACTCTAAAATCATACTTGAAACCACTCATTTTGTCGTTCAAGGCAATTTTCTACACTCCCTTTAAGGTTGCGACCATCATATGAGCTTAAAACGTATTTTATTTCATTTTCACATGAATTGTAATGAATCTCCAATTCACCCAACTTATACTCTATTCTACCAATCACTTTGATGCATTCCAACCAATCCGTACGTAACCTAAAGTGTTTGACATCGATTGAAAAGAAACATGACCTTGCGTCTAAATGTTAAGAGTTACTCACTGGATGAGATTTTTTATATTTCAAACTTTTTAACTTTTAAATTTCTAATTAAAAACACTAAAATTAAAATTTTAACGGTTTAAAAAATTAAGATATTTTTTATATGTAGAATGCTTTATCTAAATGCGAATGTAGAGATTCTCCTTTCTGTGAGATTTTCTGTATTGTGAATTATTACTGCCTTTTATATCTGTGAATTAGGCTTGTCAATGTTGTCAGTGTACGAATTATCAAAAAGTATATGTTGTCATGTCATCACGTGAAAATATATGTGGTCCCAGGAAACTTGTACAGTGCTGGCAACAGTATGAAACTCGACCAATCCCCCTATCGTTGACCACACATGAACAAAGTCTTTTTATGAATCCACAATTACTAATACTTGGCTTACTTTAGAAAAAGTTACTGTTTTTATGAATCCAAAAAAAAAAAAATTTACATTTTGACATTTTACAGGCAGTGGCGTAGTCAGGAATTGTCAGAATGAAGGTCAAAATATAAAAGGGTATAAGCTTTTACCTTTCTTTTGTCACGCTCCATAAAAACACATTCGATTGCAAAAACTCATCAAACATTTTCACAATCTCGCCTATTTCTTCGCATTTGAAATACAATTCAACCAATGCGTGACCCACATACATGGTCTATGCAACCTTGTCATGTTTCTTAGTAACACATGTATTATTTCCTCATATGTGAGTGCCTTAACCTCGTACACACCTTGTGAGCAATGGGAATGGTGAAATTATTGGGCTTTTCATCATTGCCTCTTGACTTCGATATAGCATGTTATGGAAGAGATATAATGTATCTTCTCATCGATTCTCTTTACAATAGCTCCTAAGTGTGGCATTTAAAAGAGGGACGGTAAAATTATTCCTCACTCAACATTGCATTAAATACCTCTTGACCATCATGTATTGGTCGTGGTGCATAATGGCCTTAAATAGAGCCTCATATGACTTGAAACTTCTCTGTACAGCCAATTCCTTCATATTATCAAACAAATTAATAAACTCTTTAATAATGACAGCCTTAGTGTAGCACTCCTTAACGACGTTGTTTTATGTTTTTTATCCCGGGACGAAAATGACTTTTAAAAATAAAATGCAAAAGAAGTAGCAAAGCATAAAACACAGAAGCAATTAAGTAGCATAGTAGACTTCGGTGGCAGTTCAAAGGACCAGAGGGGCAAAATCCTCACTCTCAATGACGATTCCCAAAGACCGAAGGGTGTGGCCGCCCCTCCTTATCCCATGTAGCTTCCCCCATGGTTACAGGAGAATTAACCTTGTCACTAACATTACAGTCGAGTATTATTCATCTTTACAAGTCCATAAAGTAGAGATCTCAAATTTCATTCTCATGAACGCAGGCCGTAATAACGAATATATACGAACCATTGTCTCGTTGAGCCCAAGCATCCCAAATACCCTTATACCAAACCACAAAAAAAAAGTAAAAATAAAGATGAACTCTGGTCAATGTTCGTATACAACCTTGAGACTCCCTGAATTTTCTAATATGCTTCGATGTAGTCTATACACGGGAGGATATTAAAAAATTTCACGACTAAAAGTTGGAGAAGATAACTACATGCAAAAAAGTGTGTTTATTATATTAAATTAAAGGAAAACATAAGGAAGCAACTTCCTTCTCGTTCATATGCAAAGGAGTAGTAGTACGATTGTCTGGTTGGTGAATCTATGTCTGCTATGTAGGCCCTCTCATATCCACAACACCCTTTTTCGGAGGCAATTGCATCAAAAACAAAAGAAACCCCACTTAACAAAGTTACATGTGGTGTTTTCGACATTTGCAATCAGAAAACACAATCATGTGGTGGTGATTCTTCATTTCTTGCTTAAATAAACATATATTTTTTTAAATTTTATTCTTTGTTTCTGTTTGATTTATTCAATCTAAAATGTGCACGTGCTGAAGGCTAAATGAGGGATATTAGAGAACTTTAACAAAAAATTGTAAGTACTGTTCGCTTTAACGAAAAATTACATTTTTACTCTAAAAGATCAATCATGGTACTATTCACTTACAACACATTTTTGTCATTTTCGTTAAAATCAAAGTTTTCAAACCATTTTCATTAGTTTTTTTCTTATATTAAAATCACTAGATTAACAAAATCGTGATAGAAAAAACAAAGAAGTGAAAAGTAATTCTTATACAAGTTTTGTTTTTTTTTTTTGACATAAGTGGGGACAGCAGGTGGCGAACCACGGTTATCCAACTCTTTCGGGCCTAGTGGAGGCTAGTTGAGAATTTTGCACTTCGACCCACGACCAAACAGATTCACTATTCACAAAGTATCAAACTCAGAACCTCTTGTTATCAAGTTTTTGTTACGTTAATTTAGAGAGTACATGCTTGTTTTTACCCATTAAATGCGGCAATCGCCATTTTATCTAAAATTCGTTAATCATGTTCTTTAATCATTCTTTAAAAAAATTAAAAAAAAAAAAAAAAAAAAAAAAAGCCCTTTCGTTTTTGTTCATTCTGTTTTAGTGGGTCAAATCAAACTCGGATCAGAAAATATAGTATTATAGTTTCTGCCTGTCATATTCTGAGATTTTGGCAAATGCGACGATGCCGTCCCGACATGTCACCCTCTCTCCCTTGATATTTAAGTCAGGAAGTTATAGCTGACCACTTCAATCCAATGCAAACCAATAGATACATGTAATAATTACTTAATACAAGAAAATACATGCTGCATCCCAAATCTTATCCTCATGGAACAAATTTTGTTATGGTTGCGGGATGTGAGCTGCCAGTCGACTGGCTGTACAACGTCAATCGACCAGCTGCTCAAATCACGAAATATGTCATAAGAATTATCCCGCATTGGTGAAAAGTTAAAAACCCTCCATTATTTTTACACTTGTGTCGGAATCATTTGAATCAATCGGGGAATGCAGTGCTCGTTAGACATAACGAGGTAGTGATTAGTTCGACGAGCGTAATCCTGATTAGAACATAATTAAAGGATTAATAACACTCATCTCCCAGATGGCAGATGATAAGAGTAAATTCGAGTTATATTTTAAGTGAAATGAGTTGGATATGTGAGGGTGAGGAGATGAAGTGTCGGCAGGTTGGCTAATTTGTTTGGTTGTGTTGTTTTGGCCGGCAAATGTACCGCTCATCCAACCTGGAAATGTTTGCTTATTTCTTGCAAATTAGAAATGGCCAAAACTGCAGCAGCTTCCCAAAGACCAAATCTTGCACCTTGGTCATTAAGAATACGGGAAACAAAACAACCATAGGATCTTAATAAGACCCGGTTTTGGTTTAGAGGTTTTGGTTAATCGCGTGCGACGTCTGAATTACGCTATGCGGCACAGAAATTGTTACGCTTGAGCTCGACCGGCATTAACCATGGCTTGTATAGTTGTATTCCATCATCAGCCGAGGCATTCCCAGCCAGAACATCCAAATACTGCCTGAAAAAATGGGGTAGGGGATGCAATTCAGCAGCTCGACTTGGCAAGATGTTGGTGGAGTTTTTAACAGCACTTTGATGATTGTATTAGCTTATGGGGGAATGCTAATGCCAGAAGTCACACACAGCAACCTTCCTAACTTTTCCAACCCAAGGCGCCAAGATCCCCTTGTTTTAAGTCCATGTGCTTTCCAAGCCTGAAAATAAGGAAACAATTAGCAAGGAGATCCAACGGATTAGCCTGCTAACTAGGTACATAATGACGGACGGACATAGGATCTTAGGTTAAGATAGACCAACCAAAATAACATAATTCCAACACATAATTTTGACATGGATAATTTCACGCAAGTGCTCATTTCAGTCAACCGGTGAATATAAAGAACTTGAGTAAAAGTTTGATCCGAGGGTAGAAAATCAAAAGAATGTGTTTGTATGTAAGAAAACGAGAGAAGAGAGAGCATTCGTAAAGCGATAGCAGGGTGATCTGAAGAGCAATTACCCAAGATCTGACGGAAGTCTGAAGCCACCTATACGTACACGCTTTAGTGAATGTATCTGGAACAAGAGACAGAAGTAGCCAGCATAAGCAGAACAGAAATTTCAACAAAGAACAATGCAAATGTGAACTAGTATTGAATTAAAGATTTAAGCCCATTTTTCCAGTAAATTAAAAATTTCCAGAATCTGGACAGAGACTGAAAGGTCAATAGGCCACCATATGTTGAGTTTTTATCATGAATAATGCCCACATCGGGGATGTAGAAAACACTCCCATCAATAAACAAATCTAACCTCAAGTCCAGCATTTTTAACAAGTTCTCGTACTTCATGGTTCCTCCCTTCATGAACCTGCACAAATACAGATCAACAAAATGAAATTTGTGTGACCATTTTTGTACACTTGTCATTTCATGCTTCAGCTAGCCACAACTTTACTGTTATTCAGTTTAATGCTCTGTGAAGCTCCTAACTCAGAAGGCTATGCGGATGCCCTAAATCATGATAAAGAGAGAAGGACATGAACAAAGAATCAGTACCACAATACGCAAACGGGGTCTTGGCATATCTGGTTGTTGTGGCAGTAATTCCACAGAATCTGGGGTGCAATGGACACCATCGATGCTTGTTCCCTCACTGATGGCTAACAGGTGCCGCTTACTAACCACACCTTCTATTGCTGCAATGTATCTACAATTACAGTGTAAAGTTGCAGGTTAATAGATATATGAATTTAAAGAAAAGATTTCACACAAATTTTCGTTCCATATGATCTTTCTTTATTGAAAGTTAAACATGATAGTCCTCAAATAGTAAAAGAGAACAGAAAATATGGACATGATAGTCCTCAAATAGTAAAAGAGAACAGAAAATATGGACATTCTTACTCCTTTGACAAGTTTGAAGACGGATGTGATATCTTCTGAGCAAAATCTCCTGAAAACATAACATTGGATATGATGTCAAATGAATTGGTTCTATATAGGTCTTTATGCAGATACTCTGCATATATGGTTTTAGAATATACCATCATTGGTCACAATGATCAACCCAGTTGTGGCAACATCAAGACGGCCAACAGTAAATAGTCGTGGTCTGGGTACTCCTGAATTTCTCTTATCCTGAAAATGCAAACAAGTTCATTACTTGACGAATTGAATGCATGAATATGCTACCAGTATATACTATTAAATGCTAATAATTATCCTGAATCCGTAGTTGCCCATATAAAAGTGCAATATGCATGAGGTTGTAAGCCTTAGCATACCCAAGTCTTCAAATAATCTTCGAATAGACCCAACACAGATTTATTCTCCCCAGATGCGCAAATGTACCTATCATAATATCAATGCATTAAACCCAAAATCGAAAAATCTGCAATAAACCACAACAACAGAAGACAAAACAAGAGATGCGAGAAGCCAGTAGCGGTGGCATTACCCTTTTGGCTTGTTAAGGGCAAGATAAACCTTTGGAGGCAGTCTCTTCGGAATCCGATTTCCGTTGACATATATAATATCCCTTCCAGGATCAACTTTAGTCTACACATAAACAAAAAGAACACTGATTTTACACCAAAGTATAATCATGCTGCTAAAAGAAAAACCAAATACAACCCAACACATGAAATCGGGGAGCTATCAAATGACGAAAATATATACAGAAAAAGAAACATACTTGAGGAGTATTGCACACAGAACCATTCACAGTGACCTTCCCATCAAAGATAAGCTGCTCACTGCTCCTCCTCGATGCCACTAATTCCCAAAAATAAATGGTAAATTAGAAAAACCACCCCACAACTATAAGTTTTATACAAAAGCACTCAACTGGAGAAACGAAACTATCGTCTATCCACTTGCCATGCTCTAATTAATTCTTAGTTATGAAAGCCCTTCACCCATTAGAAAGTACTTTTCTTCTAAAGTATCGAGCTTGAAGTGTTTTTCGCTAAAGTTTACTGTTATCTAGGCACAGAAAATCCCATTAACACTGAAAATAAATGAAATTGCAGAAATGGGTTCGGTTCCAATTTGAATTTCAACAATGCCATTCTTCTTATCCATTTCAGAGACGAGGGATTCGATACAATTACCTCCGGCGGCAGCGAGAACCTTGCTGAGCCGCTGCTCGGCGTCTCTGAAATTCTCGTTGTAGAACCTCCGGGCGGCTTTCGAGTACTTGGGCTCGGCCGTGGGCACGCGCTTCTCGGTGCCCTCCTTCTTCTTCTTGGCACTCTTACTCTTGGTCTCGATGGCCTGGAGGAAACGCGCGGGAGGGTGCGACTGGAGCTTGAGGTTGCCGTCCTCGCCGCGGACGATCCAGGGGATGATGAGCTGCCCGGCGAGGGCATCCTGGTCGAGCTCGGCGGAGTCGGGTTTGGGCTTGGGCTTCGGTGGCGCGAATGTGATGTTGAACTCCTGAGAAGAGGAGGAAGTGGCGAGGGAGCAGGTGAGGCGGGGGAGTGTGCGGATGGGGATGAGAGAGAGGGAGGGTTTGGAGAGGAGGGAGGAGGAGAGAGAAGCTAGCGCTGCTGCTGCTCCTGCCACCGACGCCATTTTTGGTTGCCGGGTTTTTTTGGTTGAGGTTTTTTGCAGGAGTGGATATATTTTTTGTTTTTTATTTATTTTTGAAATGAATTATAATTGGGCTATCTTTCGTCAAATTATTGGGCTGGGTCCAAAAATAAAAGAAGAAAAGTAATCGGGTGGGCTCGACCCAAGCCCAAGAGATAGAGAGATTTTTATTTTTTTTATTCTAGTCTTTAGAACCCGTTTGAAACTGACTTTGTAGAAAGCACTTCTGCTTACAAAATTTCTTATTGAAATATGTTGATATTTTGTAACCAAAAAGTATGTTGAAATATTAATTACAAATTCAAGTCCTTAATGAAATAGAAGTGCTTTTTGAAAAAGCATCTAACAGCTACTCCAAGAAACGCTTTTTCTTGCGATATCAAATGCGTTTCAAGTTGGCATAAAGGTTTGAATTTGAAAGCCTTCAGAAGCAGGTTGACTATACGCATTTTGAATAGAGTTTGGAACATTTGTTCAAGGGCATGTGTTTTTCATATTATTTTTGTTTTATCCCTTGAAGCTTTCAGACAACACTACTGACGTTTTCATGTTATTTCACATTCCCGTAGTTCAACCTATCCAGAAAAATTGTCGGCCTATGAATGTGGTTTCGATCCTTTCGGTGATGCCAGAAGTCGTTTCGATATACGATTTTATCTTGTTTCAATTTTATTTATTATCCTTGATCCGGAAGTAACCTTTTCCTTTCCTTGGGCAGTACCTCTCAACAAGATTGATCCGTTTGGATCTTGGTCCATGATGGCCTTTTTATTGATTTTGACGATCGGATCTCTCTATGAATGAAAAAAGTGGCGGTTCGGATCTTCCTCTAGCATTGCATCAACCACTCAAGTGAAGCCAAAAGGGAAGGATTTCTAAAAGGCTCCAATCCAGTGAAAATCCGCTTAAGCTAAAAGCACTGGTTTTCTCCTGGCCAGTCAACAACTAGTACAGAAGAGAGCCCCGAAACGGGAGAAAACCCCTCCTTTCTACCTTTCTTTCTCGTCTGCCATTAAATAAATCTTTATTTGAGTTCCCAATGACTAGTGAAACTCTCCCCGAATGAACCATATAGCTAAAAAAAAAAACCGTGAACTAGAATAGAAGAGCTTGCCGCATCAATGAATAAATACATCGTAGTAGCCTCTTTAGAACTATCATAAATGATATTTATTTCGGTAGAGGCAAAATAGAGAAGTTGTTCAAAAATCACAAGTATCGAGTGTGAAATTGGTTTCATCAACTTTTGGACCCAGCAAATCAACAGTAACCCGTGACTCAAGTAAATTGATATGCATGGATGAAGTGTGGTTTTACAGAGACACTACTCGTGAACAAGGAAAGGAAAAAGTTGGAGAGTTAGTCATCTGCAAAGTTCAAAATTCAAAGTGTCTAGGATATTAGAAGAGGTTTCAGATTCCCCGACACTCACCATTTTCACCTCCGCCCAAGCCTTCGGCAACCCATCCGAGGCCGGTAATTCAAATGAGGTCAGAAATGGTGGGTGTCGGGGGCGAGGAAATATCAACCATAAAAAGAAAATAGTGTCTTTGAAATTAGAGAAGCATTTGGCACTTCTTTCTTCAAGAGAGGGTTTTACAAGGCGAAAATGAAAGAAACGATGTAAGTTACATACATCGTTTCTTTCATTTTTCTAACATTACAATTTTAATTTTGGAAACCTGAAAATACAGCGTCAGAATCATCTGAAAAATTTTACGAGCAACGCTGCACAGAGCGTGCTGAGAATCTCGTAACAGATTATTGTGACAGATGACAAATAGAAATCCCAAAAGGGAAACAGTTAATTTTCATTGATGTGTAACTATACCCTTATGCTGTGCGTGGCAGGCATACTCCTTTGCACCAGAATTAAGGCCGGAAAACTTGCCGCCATTCAATATACTAGTGAAAATTGAATGCACAAACAAACCTACAGCGGAGACAAGCACCTGATCATAATTCTTTATACTACCGACTGATTTGATAAAGTAATTTGTTGATCAGGAATATAGAAAGATTAATTGACAAGCAAAACACAAATGTACTTACTAAACGTGTTTCCCATCATGGAACTGAGCATTTTTTGAAGATTTGAAAGTTTCCAAAAATTCCTTGGCTTTCTCTAACTCGTACTTCTGCCTAGAATTGTCCCACTTGTGTTCAGTTGCTAAAATTTCAATCACACGTGGCAATGCCTTGCTTGCCGCATCAGTGTCGAGGAAAGCAAGCCGAGATCTCCTAGCAATGAAATCAATGGCAGATTCACAGTACTCATTTCGAGCACAGTAGGCAACCTCAGCCTCTAGAAAGGGGTATCCATGGGCAAGCCTCTTCCCCAGATTTTCGTTCTAAAATTTGAAAATATGAAGTTATAAGTGAGCATAAACTTCAAAGCATATGACTAGTCCGAAAAACAGAGAAACACAATGTACGAAATTGCACAATGAAACCTTCGATTATAATTTTTTTTACAGGGATTACGAGTTTACACATTAAACATAACATATCTAGACTTTTAAAATACGAATACATGAGTGTAAGTGTACCATTCTTCAACAATTATACTTACGAAGGAAGTTGAGGAATCAGCTACTAATATCGTAATTTAAGGACACCAGAAGCATATTGTTATTTACGAGAAATCCATATACTATAACAGATTACACGTAATACAGTAACTTTTGGAGCAAGAAAAACCAACCTGAGCAATGGCAGCAACTCGTTCAGCAAAAGTACCATATGCATGGGACAGATGCCTTGCTGCAGCAGTGTCCATCACTGCAGGAACAACTTTACCATGGCTGTTCTTCATGCGCACATATTGTTGAGCTATAACTGTAAAAGATGCAGGGTCCCATCCGTCTCCACCGACGATCTGCAGCTTGGAGGTCAAACATCCATTTTCTGGGGTCAGATTTCCAGACTTTATTGCTGCATTAACCGCATCTTCTGCCATGCTGAAAATTTTCTAGTCAGCAAAATATAAGTTGCCTAGTTTCAAATGGAAAACCTCTTAACTATAAACTAAATCATCTCAGCTCAACCAAATAAACCTTACCCACGGTAAGTAGTCCACTTGCCGCCCGTGATTGTTACCAAACCAGGATAATCTTCACATACAACATGATCTCTGGAGATGCTCTCAGTGCTTTTCGCAGATGGATCTGTTGCCAATGGCCGAATACCACTCCACGCAGAGAGAACGTCCGTGCGGCGTACCTATATTTTCCCAGCAATGCTTTAGTCCCAACAAGACAACTAAATAGAAAAAGAAAGAAGACACCTAGATTGAGTTACAGCATTAAATGTCTTCCACTACTTCCCGCATTTGGACATCAATTATCAACCCGACTTAAAAATTCAACTAGTCAGAGAAATCCTTAAGGAGAAAGTGTTATACTGAGGGAAATAATAGACAATCAACTGACCAAGCTGCTCATGTTGATAATTAAAATCCAAATACAGATCATAAGATCACACTGAATCTACACGCAATATTCTAGCTGACTACATAGAAAGGAAGTAATCATTAAAAGAACAGATTTTTAATTTTATAACTGCTAATGTCTATTTGACGTGTGATAAACATGGTGTTGGGTCACAAACTTGGATTAGCAATGCAGGAAAAGATGCCTCACAGGCACAGAGAATCACAGACCTTGACATTAAGGTAATCACAAATGGCATCCAGTATGAACTGAATCTCATCCTCATGTGGTTCAGGAAGAAGAGTAATAGAGGTGTTGGAATCTGTGGTGCCAGCAATTGTTCGTCCCAACCATGGAAGCATGAAAACAACACGTCCATCCTTAGTTTTAGGAACAATCAAACCCATACCCTCAGGAGAGTAATAGTCAGGAAGTACGATATGTACACCGCTGCTTGGGCATATCATTGGTTTTGCATCTTGATCTGCCATCTTCCTTAAAGAGTCACAAAATGGCCCGGCAGCATTCACGACGACTTTTGCATATATATCAAACTCTTTCCCTGGTAACTTAAGAAATTCAGTAAGAATCACAACGTTCAAAAGGAAATTACTAAATCATCATTTTTACACTACATTAGTATATAAACCAGTTGTGGAAGTGTGCGCTCATTCTACCTGATAAGTTGTCTCGGATTCTTGCACCAATTGTCCGATTGCTAGCCTCATCCTTCAACAAAGCAACCACTTCTGCATGGTTAAGCACTGCTGCACCAGCTACGGCAGCAGTGCACGCCAATCCAACATTAAGACGTGCGTCATTCATCTGCCCATCATAATACACCACGGTGCCCTTCAAGCTTTTATTGTTACCCTTCCTGGCAAGGGTGGGGAACAGCTCAACAGATTCTTGTGCCGAATAATATCTGGACACATGTAAGAGTCGTAGTCCTGCCACCAAATCGTACATTTTCAAGCCCATCCAGTAGTACACTACCTCAAACCAGTCAAAACACGGTGTCATGCATGGCAAAGCATGACAGAGGTGTGGTGCATTCTCAATAACCTGTTTACGCTCCTCAAGCGCATGGAATACCAACTTCAGCTGTCCATAGTCAAGATTAAACACGGCTTTCTCCAAGTACCGAACGCCTAACATAATAAATTTTACATAAGCCGCCGGGATGGAATCAAAACTTAATTAGAAACGAAAATATTAAAAAAATTAAGATAATGATTACTAACTCCAAACGAAAAAAATTCGAACATCATATCGTGTCATATCTTACAGTCAATTCAGTTAGTATTTAAAAATTATCATAGCAATATGAACCGGCCAAATCATAGATTCAAAATTGAAAGATAACAACGAAATTTCGGATTATTCCGTCTCGATTTACTTTTAAGATCAATATAGACAAAGTTAAAATGTATCAATCTACAAAGTTGACGAAATTACATCGGCTCTGTAAATTAATCCACTCCTGTAGCTCAATTTCTCTTCAAGCACACAAATGCATTGACAGGAGGCCAAAACGACGAACGAAACAAAACAAAACGTCAACAGTAACATTAAGAACCGGAAATGACAAATTGAGAGGACAGGGAAATCCATGTAATGCAATTATGCAACACAATATATACAGAGAAGTATGAATTATATATATACGGATACGTGTACGAATGTACATACGCAATACGCCTACCTCCATGAATTAGCTTGGTGGACCGCGACGACGTTCCAGAAGAGAAGTCCTCGCGCTCGACGAGGCCGACGCGGAGGCCTCTGGTGACAGCGTCAAGAGCGACGCCACTTCCGGTAGCGCCACCGCCGATGACGAGAATGTCGAGCGGGTTGGAAGCGCTCGCGCTAATCAGAGCGGCCTCCTGAGCCGCTCTAGACGGAACGACAGCGTTCGGGTCGCTGATCCTCTGGCGAACGGCGCCGAGGGAGGAGGGTCCATTGCCGCGGTCGTTGGCGGAGAAGGAAGGCTGGAGGAGAAAGGCGCCGCTTGCTGCGGTGGCGACGCAGGCGGCAGCTCCGAGCCGACGCAGGCGTGTGGCGGTGGCCATAAATTGAGAGAGAGAGAGAGAGAGAGAGTGGCGGGAGCGTGGGGTCGTAGAAAAAGGTTGTTTGCGTTGGGAATCGGTCGCTGGGATTTGGATGGAGTGAGATGCAATAGTGTCGTATGTGTTGGTTGAGGAAAAGGACCCACCGGATTCTTTTTCTGGGATCTAGATTTTGTGGTCGTCACTATTTATTGTATATCGTGTTATCAATTTTTGTTATGTACAATTTATATATAATTTTAAATTTTAATATAAATTTTGATCGTACAATATACAAAGATCCCAAAAAAAAAAATTTCCGATGAATATCCTTTTCTGTTGGTTGAAACTTGATAGAGTGACACTTCCCTTCCTTTGTCCTTTTTCTTATTTTTCCTTTTTTTTAATAACAGCATGCCACTTTTTAATATATTTTTTAGGACTTTATCAACTCTCTTTTTTCTCAACTTAAAAAAAAGGTAATTCTCGCTTTACTATCTCAATTATTATAAAATTTTAACTTTCATACATTAAGGTTTTTAATATCATATCTTTATATCTAAAGCTTAAATTTTGTAACACTTTTATACTTCTATTATTCTTTTCGTCAAGAGCACAGTTAACTAATGATGTGGCATACAGCTGAATGATGATTGTGCAAAGATATGACACCGTGGATACCACATGGACAATGACTGGACCTCGTATGACTTTTTTTTAGCAAAAAATTTAAAAACTTCAGAAAACTTAAGGGCCTTTTTCATATCTTATTCAAATGATTTCATCATTTATCAAAACATTTATTAAGGACTTCTCTTGAAAATAATTTTCTTTAAGACTAAAAAACTTGTTTGGTATTAAATTTAAAAATTTTAAATTTTAAAACTTAAACTAGACAAAAGAGATCTAAAGAGAAGGAGTTACAGAAGAGGGAGATAGATGAGAGAGGAGGAAAAAAAAAGAAAGAGAGAATCAGAGGAGAAAGAAAGAAGAGAGGATTAAAGGAGATAGAGAGAATGAGGAGAGAGAGAAAGAAGGAAGACGAAAGAATAAAGAGAACCGATTGGAGAAGATAAAGAGAAGGAGAAGGAAGGAAAAAAATAAAAGAGAAAGGAGGAGAGAAAGAAAGATACATTCGAAGTGAGAGGGTAAGAGAGAGACAAAAGAAATGAGTGGGCTAAGTTATCTAAAACCTCACTTTTGATGTTTTTAGATAATAGGCCATTTTTTAATTAGTTTTGAATTCAGTTTTTTAAGATAGTCTAACCAAACAAGTTTTTAAGCCTAAAACTTGAAAAATATTTTTGAGTTAAAAAAAATTGGATTCACATAGAGTACCAAACAAGCCCTAGAAATTTTCCTAATATTCGCCCATAGTGCTACCACCCTCCCGTTACTCTTTTCTCTATCTCTTGCTGCTTTTTGTAGCTTCACATCCCAACTCCGAAGTTCTCTTTTAGCTTCACGAATCACATAGAAACAAGTCAAAGTGGATTAAATATTAAGTTTCATAGAGTAGAGTGACAACTTTTAAGTTTCAGAGGGCAAGATGGGACCGAAATCTAGTTATCTAGTTTCAGAGAGCAGAGTGGCTACTTTTGAGTTTCAAGGGCAAAGTGGGATCGAAATCGAGTTCTAGGGAGTAAAGTGGCAGATTTTGAGCTTTAGGGAGCAAAGTGAGATTGAGATCGAGTTCCATATAGTGTAGCTAAAAATAAGTCTATTTTTTTATTTATAGTTGCATAAGCCTAATTTTCAAGCAGAGTAAGCTCATCAATAGTGGTTCTTCATACATCCAAGTTTCGTTTTTGGACACTCATCAATTTGTTTTAAAACAAAAAAACTTTTGTGTTCTCATATAAAATTAGCACATAGTGCTTAGTAATTTCTTAAGAAAAATAATTATTTTCTTCATACAAGTTTCGAAACAAATAACGTGATCATTAAGTGAGTGATGAATTTTGCGACTGTTGAATTTTGTAGTAAAATTGAAGAGAAAGCCTTTATAATTAACACCAAATGGGCGTCCAACGAAAATGTAAAATAGGTGTCTAGAGAAAAAATAAATTCATAAATTCATAAAATAAGAATAGTTTGGAAGTTTAATAAGTCATTTAGGGTGTCAAAAAAAAAACAATGTGAGAGTAAATTAGGTTTACCAGAAACGAGTCCAGGCCCATTATAAAGTTGCTAATCTATTGTACCAAAGCAATCTCAGTCCGACCCAAGGCCCAGAATAACGAGTCCAGGCCCATTATAAAGTTGCTTCAAGTAAGTTTCATCGTCTTCATCTCCGAGCAGGTGAGCCAGTTCTGCAACTGAAAAAAAAAAAAAAAAACAGTTAGACGTTTGGACTGCCATGGCTCAGATTCCCAACTTAGACAATGCTCCGCTCAATCTCACATCCCTCAGGTACCAACTGATTAATTTTTCCATTTAATCTCCAATTAATTTTGTATTTTCTTCATATATATATATATGTATATATGTATATATACATATATGATTATATTATATAATTCTTGTGTGGATATTATGGTATAACAGGGAACAGTCTCAGAGGGAGCTCGTAAACATCCTCAAGAATGTGAGCTCCAGTTCCTTATTTCAATTTATTTTCCGTTGAAATTTAAATTAAAAATGTCTTGAATTTTGATTTGTTTGATTGTACTGGAATTTGTAGATTCGAGGAAAGAAGTGTTTGGTCATTGATCAGAAGCTCAGCGGCTCTCTCTCGTCGATCATCCAGACTTCGATCCTCAAGGTAATTCTATCACATTATTTCCATAGAAATTCATGTTTTTCTGCTGAATTTTGTGTAGTTTGTGATGTGATTTTTATGCTTGTTAAGCTAGAATTTAATGGGAAACTCGCATTTGAAATTTGATTTTCGATTCTTAATTTTCGGCAAAGCATTTGTTACATTCAACTGAAATGAGTTGAGTATAATGCAGGAAGCTTTTCTGGTGGAATTTAGATTGTAATTGTTGTTGTTTTACTGGTGCATGCAAACAGGAACATGGAATTGAGTTGCGGCATCTTTCAGCTGATCCCATTCAAACCGACTGTTCCAAGCTGGTTTACCTTGTCCGTTCAGAGCTTACGTTGATGACATTAATTAGTTCGCATATTCATAATGATACATCAAAAGGACTGCATAGAGAATACTATGTTTATTTTGTCCCTCGCCGTGCAGTTGGGTGTGAGAAGGTGAGCGTGCCTTGGCTATTATGATTACCTTGTATAAGTGATGGTTTTCAATGGATGCATTGCCGGTACATTTGAAAATTGAATGATGATAAATTCCATTTTGGTTTTTCAGATCCTTGAAGAGGAAAAGGTCCATCACTTGTTGACTATAGCGGAGTATCCGTTATACATTGTTCCTTTGGACGAGGATGTTTTGTCATTTGAACTTGATCTTTCTTGCAAGGTACCGGAGAAATTTCTCATTTTATATTTTGTGGATTTATTTTAATTAATTTTTTAACATCAGATGTTTAAACTTATTCTGCACTATTTGATCTATATTTATTAACTTTCTTTTCTCTCTGCATGGTAGGAATGCCTAGTTGATGGTGATACGAGCTCTCTTTGGCATATTGCAAACGCGATTCACAGGCTTGAGGTTGTAGAAAATACATGCACATTTTTGTTCGGTTTACTTTAGGTTTAGCTTTCTCTTTTTAATGGTATTTATGTGATTTATTTGATCATGCAAGAATGAATATATATGTATATATGTAAATACACACACACACACACACACACACACACACACACACACACATACACACACATACACACACTTGTATAACATTGGAGCAAAATAATATTATGATTGTAGTGAGAAATTGTGCTTCTAGTTACTCTAGTTAATGTTCTTTCCCTGGGTGAAAATTATGCCTTATTTATTGTTTTGTTTTGAAGTTTTCTTTTGGGGTGATACCAAATGTGAGGGCTAAAGGCAAAGGATCAGTGCGTGTGGCTGACATTCTAAACCGTATGCAAGCTGAGGAACCGGTTAACTCACCTGATGTAATTTATGCATGACTTTAAGCTCCTTCTCTTATGAATTAATTTAAAAAATATATATAAACTGCATATTAAAATGTGCACTTCATAACCTTCCACTAATATCTTGCTTGTAACATCAGATGGTTGTTCCAGAGATTAGTACTCTCATCCTTTTAGATAGGGAGGTATACTCTCTCTCTCTCATTCTCTTAAAGTTATTAGTTTGCCACACAACATGGCGTATTCTGGCCATTTCTTGTGGATACAAATTTGTTTGCAAGACATGCAGTAAATAACTTTAAATTCATTTAGTATGCCATTTTGTTAAGTTTATACACAATTTAAAGTTTTTATTTGGGAAAGGAATAAAAAAATTGCATGGTAAAGTTATGAACCCTTCTTTATAATCATGGCATATACCATTCATTATTCAGAAAGTTACAAACTCACATCCAGCTACTGCATATTTTGCTGCAACTGTACCGTCAATTGTGGTTTTTGCTTACATCAATTATTCCTTGGATGTAGGTGGACTTGGTAACTCCCATGTGTTCTCAATTAACATATGAAGGGCTTCTTGATGAGGTAAGTCATTGTAAAAACTGGTGGAAGTATGTATTCAGTAGCAAATCAATCACATGGCATGATTATGATAAACGCTGCATGGGTATGGTAGGTAACTAGGTATAGAAAGCATATGTTAAAATTTTGAGTTGCTCGTGAGGTTTTTTCATCTGGACTGTAGCATTCTGATTTGATTGGCATACTAATAAAGTATGCAAGTTTTGCCAATAACTTTCTCATTTGTTTTTCATTTTTCATAAGGATTCGACGTGATCATGGAGTGCCGGCTGTCGACTACCTGACGCCCTCCCCCTCCTCATTTTTCATTAAATCAGTATATTATATCTACTCTGATTAATTATTTGCCTAATACCTAGATTTGTAAGTCAACTGAACCTAAGTCTTTTTTTGTATTAAACCTAAAACTTTAATGAGAAACCTTAAATTAAGGAGAATTCTTGTTTGTTTTTAATTTGAATTAGTTGCAAGCTATCCCTAATCATTTCAGTGCAGTTTCTGCATATCAACAATGGTGCTGTCGAGCTAGATGCATCTTTCATGGGGGCGGCCCAACAAGAGGGAAAGAAGATGAAAGTTCCACTTAATTCAAGGTGTTTTCATTGTTTCCTTGAAAGATTTGCTAATTCAAGGGCATCATGTCACACATATACTCATTTTAAGTCTTTTGGCACATCCATTACACTCGTTGCTCTCAAATGCCTATACCATCTTAGTCTTTTCTTTCTGTAATAGTTTTTCTTTACTCATTTTTCTTCCTATGTGCTTCTTTGGTCCTCTGTGTTTACACTTATTACTGTGTATCGTAATAATTACAGTGACAAGCTGTTTAAAGAGTTACGGGATCTCAACTTTGAAGTTGTTGGCCAGGTTGATCCATATTCACCGCTTTAGATTGTTATGTTTTCTTTTCCTAAAGCTATTTCTTCTAAGTTCTTATGAAAATGAAAAATCCTTCCTAGCAGTTCCATTTCTCATTGCTACCTGCAGTATGATTGCAGATTCTACGTCAAAAAGCACAATCAATGAAACAGGACTACACCGATGTGACTAGCAATGTAAGTGAATGTTATAAGAGCTGAATACTTGCCCTTCTGCAATCATGAGGTGATTTCGACTCAATTTTCTATTCATGAACCTGATGGTATTACCAGAATTATTTTTTTCTTATGAAGTGCTATATAATTTTGCATATAGAACCAGACAGTTTCTGAATTGAAGGACTTTGTAAAAAAACTGAACTCGTTGCCAGAAATGACTGTAAGTAATTCTTTAAATCGTTATAGGAATCCCTACAGGGAGTTTTATATTCTGATTTGCTACAATTATTGCTGTAGAGGCACATAAATCTTGCTCAGCATCTGTGAACGTTCACGTCAAAGACATCATTTCTTGGACAGCTTGACATGGAACACACAATTATTGAGGGTCAAAGTTATGACATGTAAGCTGAATTTTGGCTGCTGCTGTTGTTTAGGGGTTTTAAGCTTCTCATTTTCTTTAGCCATGTAATTAAGACTGAAAGAGTTTGTGAATGCAGATGCTTTGAGCATATTGAAGAAATGATCCATAAGCAGGAGCCTCTTGTGAACGTCCTACGTGTTCTCATATTGTTTCCTATTACAAATTCTGGGTTGCCCAAAAAGCATTTCAACTATTTAAGGCAAGTGCTCTTCACTCATCACACAATATGTTTCAATTTAATCCTTTTGGTTTTATATCTTATATTAAATGGTTTTTGTATTCTTGGTTTAGGAGAGAACTAATCCATAGTTATGGATTCGAGCACATGGTTACACTGAATAATTTAGAGAAAGCTGGATTGCTTAAAAAACAGGTTCATTTTTATTTTACCCTCGCAAAATCATCCACTGGTTTCCTTGGATAATTTAGTAACTGGTGAATGGACTTGTTTGCACAAAAGAATAAATGTGGATTCATTGTACACGTCTGAACCTTGCAGGAGATGAAAAGCAACTGGCTGACAGTTAAACGTGCCCTGCAACTTGTAGTTGAGGACACTGACACTGCAAAGTATTATTCTCCTTCACTTTTAATTTTCTTTTTGGCAGTGTTCCCTTTTCATTGGTACTAACTTGGGAGGCAATTTTCTTATATCACAGTCCCAATGATATTTCCTATGTGTTTTCTGGATATGCACCTCTTAGCATTCGCCTCATCCAGCATGCTGTTCGATCTGGATGGTGAGCCTAATTCCTTCACTAAATTTTTTGCAGCATGTTTGTTTTCTTTCCGTTTTTGTTTGTCTGTTTCTCATCTTCTTTCAGTAGATCCCATCAATTCTTCTTCACCACGAGTATATATTCTGCAAGTCATTTGCCCTTTGTTATACTCAAGCTCTTAGAAAACCACAGGAAATGATAAAGATGTACAATCTATCGTTTAAGTTTTCTATTAAGGGCCCATACAATTTAGAATAGTTTAAGACTGAGGCAAGTTCAATTTAATTGCTGGAGACAAATTTCAGGTAGGCACTGAAGCCGGAAATGTACTCATGCAAAGTGGACAGCTGGGTCCCTAAATTTATGATGTTAAATGTCTATATTTAATTAAATCAACGTTGGAAGTTTCTTATCTGTAGCCATGGTATAATATTCTGGGAAGTTGCTATTACAAGATGGTTTCTTGGTCTTGCCTCTTCTACATGATTTACCGTCGTCCCATCAGAAATTTATTACACCAGTCTTTTACTAGATACAAGTTGGTTTTGTTCATGTTATATCGGTATCTGGGTCTCTTAGTTGAAATTTCTTTATTTTTGTAGAGCTCTTACTTCTTACTGAAAATAAGTTTGGCAGTCGAGGATCAGAACTTCTGTTTCATATAAGGATTGCACAAAAAAAAAAAAAGACTTTCATAGGACTCAAATTAAAGTCTTGTGGCTTTTTTATGATTAACTTAAGGCTCATTATTCTTTTACCCTTTTCCTCTTCGTATTGCTTTGGTTTTGGCGGAATTTTCATTGTTGTAAATTTTCATGATCTCGATATGTGTTTAATTTGCTCTAAAACATGCAACTTTTTTACTTTCAGGCGTCCTATTGAAGAGATTCTGAGGCTTTTACCCGGACCACATTCAGAAATAAAGAGAGTTTGTACATTTCTTGAGTTATTTGTTCGTATTTTATCTTTGTGTGTGTATGTTGGATTACATGTTAAGCTGATTTTTTCCGTTGTAACAAATTTACAGGGCAGATTCTCAAGCAGCCCGTCGTTAGACACTTTGCAGGGGCATTCGGCTAATGTAGACAAGTAGGTCCCAACTGGTTCTATTTTATAAGATTCTGCTCTCAGTACTGTATTTCTTGATTTGTTGTTTGCTAATGCTGCGTTTATACTTCATTGTAACGTTTCTTAATATATCCCAGGCTATCTGATGGAAGGCGTTCTCTAGTACTTGTTGTCTTCGTTGGAGGTGTAACGTTTGCGGAGATCTCTGCTCTTCGATTTCTCAGTGCTCAGGTATGTTGATTGTTTTGCACATATGAAATCTACGACATTTCATTAGATTATGCGATTTGGTAGGTGGATAGGTTGGATCGCATTTGTACAACTGTTTTAATTCACGTGTCGGGGTTGATTATCCCAAATTCTCTCCTTTTCTCTCATCTGTTGCCTGCTTGATGTCCTAATTCCTGAATCTATGGTAATTTGGATCTTGTAGGAAGGGATGGCATATGATTTGATAATTGGGACCACGAAAATCGCCAACGGCCGTAGCTTGATTGAAACATTTGTGGGAAGTTAGGCTGTCATGTAAAATTTTGTAGATCAAATAAGATTGGATGTGATGAAACATGATCTATCTTAGCACTAACCATTTACGAATAAGCCTCTTTTATTGAAAGACCCACTCTGCGATTCCTCATAGGGCTTCTTTGTGCTTTTAAAATGGCTGAAAGCGCTTTTAGAGAAGTTGTTTTTAGGTTCCCAAAGCACTTTAAGTGCTTTCTGCAAGAAGCACCCGTTATGAGCTTCTTCTGGGAAGCACTTTAAGTGCTTTTCCAGGATTTACTTGCATTTTTATTAAGAATTGGTTCCAAAAACATTTTCACCAAAAGCGCTTTCAATCATTTTAAAAGCACATCCAAACGAGCTCTTGATCAACGGGAAGTGATTCGAACTTAAAACTTTTCCTGTTACTAATATAATGTATTTATATTCTCAACTTGTGTTCTTCCTGCTGTTTTTCTAATACATTTAACTATTCACTCAAAGAAAAAAATGGATTTCTGTTTAAATAATAGATGAAGAGTGTTTGAGAAGCATGAAACATGTAAGTTTACAAACCTACCGTTTTTGACCTGGAAAAAGAGCATGTATAAAATAAAACAAGAGAGATTGTGTCGCATCCGAATTTTTCATCCAAACGTTGCGAGTGCATAAAACGTGGAATTCTGGAAGTTGTGAAAATCGCTATCTGAAACAGAAAACCCGGTCAACTATATTTGGAAAAGCCGGCCATGTTGAATTGTAGAAAAATCAAGAATTTTCCTGCCTTCTTGTTTATTAATTAATTTTTATGGTAACTCTCCAATAATATAGAACGCTTGATATGTTGATATTGTGTATTCAATGCTTAAAATATTCACAAAATTTTCGATATTTCCATCTAAATATCCGAAAATCAAAAACCTATATAAAAAAAGGGGTTGAAATGCAAACTTCACCCTATATTGATGAAACATAAAAAAATCAATATCAATGATATTTACTCCTTCACTACAGAAATTTTGCCAGAATTCATTGCATACTTCGAACTTTCGAATTATTTTTGAGAAATTTTCCTCTAATTTCAACCAAGTCTGAATGAGTTGATGTACCTACCCCATTGCAAATTTCCACAGCTTCCAGCAACTGATATCGATACATGCATTGATATATCCATAAATTTACATATTGATATTTCAAACATTGCGTATATTACAGTGTATTACAGTAAAACTACACTTCATCCTACTAGCATTGTTGGGGAATAAAATCATCGTCGACGCGTTGAAGCAGCTCTAAAACACTTACAGCTTTTCTCTTGGCCCTCTCAGTGCCATTTTCCGACAATTCCTTCATTGCCTCTTCCGCACCGAGTTCCCTTGCTAGTTTCAACTGCTGCAAATCACCTGTGCATAACGACCATAACACAGCAGCAGCATTCTCCCGGTTGCGTGGGAAACCAGTTCTTATAACTTCCACTAAAACTGGGATTGGCTCAGCTTGAGCAATTGCTGCCTTTCCTTCTTGGTGGCTAGCCAGAATGGCCAGGATCGCTAGCGCTTCATCCATCATCCCGCTTCCCGCATCCTTGAGCAATCTCATCAGTGGGGCCACAATACCTGCCCTTACAGCCCTGGCCTTGTTTCCCTGATAGATTGAAAGATTAAAAATAGCGGTAGCTGCATCCTTTTTCCCTCTCGGTGTCCCCTCGCACAGCAATTTTATAAGGGCTGGGATAGCTCCAGCAGCTCCAATTGCCACCTTGTTTTCATCTACAACAGACAAACTGAAAAGAGTTGCAGCTGCATTTTCTCTAGCCTCCATGCTGCCATTTTTCAAAACATCTACTATATCGGGTATAGCTCCAGCATTTACAATCCCTCCCTTGTTGCTCTCATTTATCGAGAGGTTGAGAAGTGCTGTAACGGCATGCTCTTGGGTCCGAGAATCAGCGGACGACAAAAGCTCAACAAGGAGAGGAATGGCTCCTGCCTCAGCAATACACACTCTATTATCTGCATTCCTCTTTGCCAGCAAGCGGAGTTCACCAGCAGCTGCTCTTTGTTCTTCCGAGTTCCCCTTTGCTAGTTTTTCTAACAATGAAGCAATAGAAGCACGGTCACAGTCTGAAATACTGCTTCCTGCTTTTCTGTTTTTACCATTCCCTTGCTTTTTGGGCAGCTCAACACCATTGCTTTCACACCACAAAGCAATTAGACTCTTCAAAACATAGTTTGGTGTTATGGCTGTGTGCAACAATGTCTGCTGTGTTTTGGGACAAGTTTTGTGTCCTGCATCCAACCACTTCTGAATACACGATCTTTCGTATGTCTGCAAAAATAAGTGAAATCATTAACCACAACGAGTACAACAGAGAAACTGACAAAGCGGTATGTTGTTAAAGAAGATCAAGGATGTACCTGTCCAGTTGAGACAATCACAGGATCCTTCATTAATTCTAGTGATATTGGACACCGGAAATCATCTGGTATGACAGGAGATCTATGCTTGACCGTGCTCTTGTCACATTCTGAGTTGTCGGCTTCTGGGTTTTCCATAAGCACTAGGTCCTTTAGCTTCTTAAGCAGAGATTGCATCTTTTCAAAATGGTCCCCTAGATCTCCGTCACTTGCGATAACCCATTCATGGAAAGCAAGTGACTCTTGCTTTAGATCGTTGATGGTTCTGAGGTACAGCTTCTCCGAAAGTCTTTTTATTACTGCAGGGTCAAGATCTGTGCCTCTTACTGCTACGGCTAAATCCATCTCTAGTTGTGAGTCAAGGCAGTCCTTTTTTTCTTTCGCCCTTTTGAATTGAGCATGCACTAGTTCAATCTGAAAGAAATTACATGGGTTACTTCGTGTTAAATACTTTAAATACTCCATAATTTGACACTATTTTATGCGTTTTATAATTTTATGCATTAAAAAAGCGCAAAGAGAAAAAAGATATACTGTGAGTCGTTTTCTGCTAATAATCTTCTTCAAATGAAAATATGGAATGCAGGTTGTAAATGTACCTGTTCGCAAACTTCCTCTGACGTGTCAAATTTCTCATAAGGAATTTTGCTCAATGCTGCTTCAATTTTTACTGTCATTTGGTGAAACTTATCAATAATCTCGTCCCTCTGCAAAGCCTGTTACATAAGAAAACACTGTCTACCTTTAAAACCCTGACGAGCAATTAGCATACATCTTGGTAAATAAAACATTTATTGATGTTCATATTCTGTTGTTTCCAACAACAGCAGTAATCAAGAAAAATAACATGCTCATATTTAGTGCTACTACACCAGAGATCAAGTGTGCATGAGAAGGACATCTACCCGTCTTGGAGGAAGTCAATCTCACTTTCTATATGTTAAATAAGAATCGGAAGAAATGAAAGCACGAACTCACGGTGATAACGTAAACACTAGTACTACACGTGATCATTATATTCAGTTCAAAGTCAGGATATCACAAATAGAATGCGAGTAGATGCAACTTATTGTTCCAAAACCTCCTTTGTATGAACGCACTACATTCTAAGAAGTCAAGTTACTCGGTCCTTAACAAAAAAAAAAGGTTTCACAGCAACTTAATTAACCTGGCAATGAACTATTAAAACTGTTAAATAACAATAATGCAGAGTTAACTTGTGTATTGCATAGATGAGAAATTTTCAAAGTTAACAAACATGGAGGTCAAAATAATATTCGGCGAAGGTTCTTAATTGGTTTTTAACCAGAGAGATTGGCATAACTCCTCAATTTGGTCCTGACAATGAAAATCAATGTAAGTGGTCCCTAAGTTTGTCCACCGTAAATCACTTTGGTGTTTACGTGAAAAATGTGTCATCCTTGGTTGCTTGGTGTATTTTACATGATTGAGTAGAGTTGTCTACTTATTAGATTAGCAAAACGCATAACATTTCTGTTTGTTGCTAATTAAGGGACAAAACATTTTCATTGCGGTATTATGCTCCTTCTAGCAGAAAACAAAATGGACAGAACTTGAGCAATATATATTCGATTGACAATTTTCAGAATCCTTTTCGAACTAAAACCACCTCGGCTAAGAATTGTGTTTCCTGCAAACTGGGAACTTCAAAATACCTTAGAATTCCTACAACATCAAATGCTACAAAACCCAAAACTTTACTTTTCTCTCTCCACTTTCCTTCGTTTTCTCAGCAACCAAACAGAAAACAGAAAATTGAAAAACACAAACAAAACAAGTACCTGATAAAGCTTGCTCCCTTGGTTGACCGACTTGATGAGCTGCTTTGCCGAATTCAAAGCCTCCCCCAGCGACTCCAGAGCTACAACTTCTCCTTCTCCCAGCGGTATATTGCCATCCCTCAATTCCTCGAACAGAGGACTCAAAAGCTTGACTCTCCGCACGAAGTTGCCGTACATCTTCCTGAACGCGTTTCGGCACTCGGGCAACTCGGAAATCGCCTTCACCGACTCGGCGAGTTGACTCACTACTGACCTGCTCGTATCTTCTCCCGTTGGACCCATGTGGGATTGGGAGCTGAATTGGACTGGGAGGGCTGGAGCTGGAGGTTTTAGGGGAGATGGAGAAGGCCCAGATGAGCAAACTGAAGGATTGGGATTGGGATTGGGATTGGGATGGCGGTGTCAAGAAAGAAAGGGGCAAAATTGGAATGCAAAAGTAAACGCCATGGATGGTGGTGGTGCTGGAAAAAGAAGGTGGTTGTTGTGTATATATATGGTAACGCCAAAGGTCGGAGTTTGGTCCGTCGACTGTCGACTCTTGACGAAGGAGAGAGTTGTGAAATTCTTTAAACGCACAAATAAATAAATATATGCATAAGTATGATACTTTTACAAAATTCTCTTTTAAGTATTCTGTTCTGGTGTTATTTTTCAACTCTTGTGAACCACGAATTAAATATTAAAAGTTATTATGTTTAACTTATTATGCGACTTAATCTAAATATCTTGTTTCTTACCGTAAATAATATCATTATACTAAAACAATTTCTTAATCGTGTATAGCTTAGTATGTGCTTGTTTTCTAATAACTCATAGTCCAAATTTATGAATAGTTCCTTTTGTAGTTGAGTCTCCTGAATCTCTTCCTTGTATTTGGAGTAATTTAGGTTAATATTGACTTGTAAAAAAAATTGATGTTCACCTACTATAGGATATACGCAAATGTTTTAACCCATAACAAGGTTTTATGCGTCGCAATTTAATACCAAACATACATCGTTATCGTATTTGTATGCCTTAAAAGTTGAGACATTGTTCCACTAGGTAGAAATCTTGCTTAAAGAACAAGTAATGTGATTCAACTATGGATTCATGGTAAGTTAGGAAGTCATTGCTTAATCCTTGTATGGGGTTAACTGTTAGTCAGATGACATCACTTATGACCAAATTTTTGTTGCCTTGTGACGGAACTGCCCCTTACATTGCGTTGCAAAAGAACTAATCAAAGCAGATGCATTAAGTAAAATAAATATTTGTGACGATAAATTGATAATGAAAATAATGGAACTTCGTTAACTTAAGAATTATAACGGGTATGTCTGGACCAGAAACTTTCATATTCTAAAGTATTTAAATAAAATGAAGAAGAAATAGATCGTATAAATTTACGTAAAATGAATTTAGAATATGTATCACATGAGCGGTAACAAGGTATATAAGAGACATGTACATTACTTCTTTCAAGTAATCATTTTGCAAATTCCCTTTGCATGACTTTGTAATACTCGTATGATTCATTTCTGATCCTTCTTATCTAACTTTTTGTAATTCATTTTCTTGTTATAACACCTAAATCTTTGAAATTTGAAAGTTTCTCACTTGCCATTTTCCAGTATGTCAAAGTAGGATTGAAATTTGATCTGGTCATACATTAATATTTTATTTTTCTTTTGTCAGCCCGCCGATTTGTAAATATGATTTTAATAAATTGCATCCATCAACAAGGGGTATTTTTGACCTTTACCAAGTAACTTGGCCAAGTCCTTCCTATTGTTCACTCCCCCCCCCCCCCATAAATTAGCCAATCGGTTAGCTGTGCTCCGCTTCAACTTAAAGCCAAAATCTCGTCTTTTTTTTTTTTTTCCTTTGGAAATTTATTTTATTATGCCGAAAACGTTACTCTGTACATTAGGTATCATAATATAAATGGTTGAAATTTTTTTTCAACTACTTATATTATGAAGTTTGATATACTGGACCGTGTTCCCGACACACTAAATTTTTTTTCCTCTGTATGGATCTAAATTTTACCATGCTCTTCCAATCTTTGCATTAATGATTATTTTATGGCTTAAAGAATGTGAGTTCTTGATGGAAATTGAAGGTGACGTTAATCCATCATGAGTTGTTTGATAGAGAGAGGGAAATTGAATGAATATGATTTCTTATCAGCTTTAAGAGGCAACTAATCTTGAATGTTTTGTATGTTAATTATGATCGTTTTTTGGGGGATATTATCTTAATTTCGTAGTCTAATCAAAAGGAGCGACTAAGTCGACAATAGAGGTTGACATGCGAAAGGTTTACGAGTTATGAAGGGTGGAGTTTGTGGGTTTCAATTTTTCAATATCTTCAACCACTTTTATGAGTTTGGTAACAAGAAAAGTTGAATTGATGTCATTTGTAAAATAAAATTGTAACGTGTGCAATCTTTCTTCAATGGTATTGGTATGTAGCTTGTAGAAAATGAATGGTTCAGATTGATAATAAAAGATTTAATACTGGTGGAAATCAAATCTAACAGCAAAAATACCAACACTGAGTGCTGAGTAGCTTTGAAGTTGCACCCCAATATTTGAACATATTGTATATTTTTTTTAGTGGTATTCTCATTCACTTGTAAGTGAGAGGTCTTAGGTTCGATTCTCACCAAAGGCAAATTCGAATCATATTATTACTAGCATATTGTGAGACTAAGCTCACTTCCTCTAGTTAGTGTAGATAATATCTTTTATTCAATAAAAAGAAACATATTGTATACTTACTCATGAAGGAAAAGAAGTCACTTTTTTTTTTTTTGGTAATTTAAAAAAGGGGAAACCATTAGCCACTGCAGACCTTCCATTTTGGGGACCAGAAGATTCATAAAGGCATTTCAGCCTCTCTGAGGCCAACATCTTGCGATTTACGAGCGCCAAGAATTGAACTCCAAGGCGTGTTGTGTGAAATACGGGTTTGAAATTCGTTCCAAACCATTGAGCCACCCGTGGTGGTTAAAAACAAGTCTTCTGACTATTACTTTTTTTTTTAGTACATCTACATTTTTACACTAATAGGAGGGGGAGTTCGGTTAAACCACACAATGGACAACCTAATTTGATATTAAATTCGTCATCCACTTGATTCGAACCTAAGAGGAATACCACTAGACCGTAACACTGAGCGATGACTATTACTTTGTATTTATTTATCTGGGTAAACCTATTACTTTTTATTTTGATTAGCCAATTTTTGACACGAGCCAATTAACAACCCGGCTAGCTAGCTTATCCAGTAATGAAGAGGCCACCAGGTCAGTCAACTACGCGTTCCAAAGAACAGTTCCCGCCGGCGCCTAATAACGAAGCGCAACGTGTCGCGATCATGCCGACGTGGAATGGACACCCAATCCGCGGCCTGAATATTTGGTAAGGTAAGGACCCACGACCCTCGTTTTCTATTGTTCTATTGGGCAGATGAAGAATGTCAATCACTGGATATCGGCAGGTCCCTCTCCTGCTTCCGATTCGATCTGGACCGTTCAATTACCCTTGTCAATTTGCTTGGCTACACGCTCCTTTCTTTTCAGGTTGAAAAGAATAATTAAACCAAATAATTATACATCCCACTTTAATTAATTACTCTATTGAAATTAGACTAAACAAACTTTTGACTTGTAAAATAATTAATCACCACCGATAGATCAAATTTTAGTCCCTGCGGGACATCTGATAAAATTGGAATGATAAGTAAGTTCATATTCATACCGTGTTTTCCATAAAAGTTACTTTTTAGTTTTATTATGATTTATGTAGAAATGGTTCCATCTTCTAATTACACCGATGCCCTTTAGAATAAAATCTTACACTTGTTGCGATACAGATAATTAAGTTGAGGACAATATCAGTGTTGAATCATTCGACCCATCTATTTGAAAGTTTAACAAGTTATTGTGCCATGCTATATATAGTATATAGTACTTTATCTTCATGTGTTATTAGCACGAGAGACCACCGTTTTTCTTCTCCTGCTATTGGGCCTCATAATGAAAACTAATGTATGTTGTTTGTATTAGAATAGGTCGTGTTCCCCTAAGATCATAAGAGACCTGATAGCACAAGGATTTTGATCACTAGATAAGATTTGATGTTATCCTTATCTCACAGTAATTGAAATCTGATCGTCAATTCTTCAAGATAATTAATTTTCAAATCTATGAGATAACTCTAATTGAATTTTGTTCTTTCTCAATACAAAACCCGGCCCAAAGAAGTGCTTGAGGTTAACTTGAAGAATTTAACTTTGATGACATGTGTTTGAGTTTAAGAAATTAACTTGTATTTCGAACGGTGAGTTAGTACTATAGTTTAATGATATTTATCTTTACTTGTACCTAAGAGATCTTAGGTTCAATTCTGGCGTAAAAACGAATTTAAATCACATTATTGCATATATATATATATATATTTAAGGCTTATTCGTCAAAATAGTTATTGAGATTGACATAATTCTTCATTTTGATATCTGATAATGAAAATCGATGTTGTGATCTCTGAGTTTATCCACTCTAAATCATTTTAATCTTTTCACGAAAAAAGCCATAACTTAAAGCTTGATGGGAAACAACTCGCAAATCTCCTCAACTGTATTCACCTTAATCAAATCTGCAACCTTTTGAAACATAAGATCCTGCAATTCCTTCACACATAGAAAGTTTGCGGTGCATAAGAGATTAATGACAACGTTGGCTTGGACACTTCCTCAACAAATTCAGCCTCCCAATCTTTGATTAGTTGTTGTGTGCTTGTTGTGCTTTTAGTAACACCCTGATAAGAAGCATTATGCTTAATCTTCCACCACTCTTATCATCATGACTGGGTTTTGGAATTGACCTCTCGCTATGGTATCACATGGTTGACACCGATGACGTCGACTAGGGATTTTATCGGTTCCGACAGCGCTGCCATATATAGCTTCTTCTACTTCGAATATTCCGTTATTCGAGCTCCTCAATTTCACAACCCTACTCTTCGACACCGACATCATGGCGTTTGGTCGTTGAAGTACAACGTTAGAAAAGAAAAACTATTGTGTTACGAAATGGTTATCGAGCAAACTCTAATATTGTGTTTTGGTTGTTTAAAGAAATAAGTAAATAAAAGGCACTTAAGGGATGATTTATAACCCTGACCTAATACTATATAGTATTAGCATAAGTTCTGTGCAAACAAACCGAAGTGGTCGAAACCATACAACTAGGGCTTCAAACTTTCAACTAAGACCTAACAGATAGGAAACCCTAGCTAGCCTAGGGTTTTTTGGTGGATACTGGATAGCAGTTAGCATTGCGGAAAAGGGTGCGGCAGCCGCAATCTGGCAGTACGCTTTCCTAATTGAATGGTATTTCCCACACGCATTGGGTCTAAGTCTAGGAGGTTGTATCCTAATTTGAGTTGGATTAGAATCTTGGAATGCAGGGTGTATACTTATATTCTAAAAACGGGGATGAAAAATTCAAGAAGCAGCATCCTGAATTCTCTGACACAAGTACAAATATTCTCGTCCAATTATTACTTATATGATAATTTCTAGCTAGCTTAGCATATCTTTGTATACTTATAATTTCTTGAATATAAAACCTGCTTTGTTATCAATTAGGGTTGTAGTCCTTCTGACTGTCATATGTTGATGATGAGGACCCAGAAGAGAATGAGGCACAGCTCCTGCAACACAGAGTTGATGGACCTTCCCATTGAAATCCTTATCAACATCCTTTTGAGACTGCCCATAAATTCGCTTCGTAGCATCCAGTGTGTATCTAAGGCATTCTTAGACACGGTTGACGACCTCTCTTTTGTTACACTGCACACGCATCGTTTACTTAGTAGTAGTACTGATTGTACCAGTAATGTTCCTCGTCAAGTACCTCGACTTATGCTTCTCATCGAATCCTCGAAAGGTAAAGGAAATATTACGCACCCATTAATATACCATGGCGACAACACCACCTTGAGAAAGATCAAATATGGAAATATTTCTGGGGTTTGGTCCAGGCAATATATCTTGTCTTTTGATTTTTGCAACTTATTTTTATTTCGAGGGAAGATCAGTTCCAAAGCATACCTACCTTTCCTATTGGATCGTCTTAAGGGGGAAGTTCTAATGCTCCCTGCAGCCAATAATACAGGTCTCAGCTGCCAATGTGATTCGTACGGCATGGGATTTGACAGCTTAACGAACAACTTCAAGGTTGTTCGTATTTCCCAACATACCAATGAGAAACCTTCGTGCAACAAAATGATGAAAATGGTATCGGTGGCCGAAGTTCTTGTTCTTGGCACAAGCTCATGGCTAGAGATATATTCAGTTCTTCCTCCTTGCCTCCGGTTCTCCAACGAAATAGCATCGGCACATGGAGACACGCATTGGTTGGTTCTTCGTCCAAATGAGTATTCAACTGTTCAAGCAGAAAGCGATCTACCAAGTATACTTTCTTTCGACTTCAAGAAAGAGGAGTTTTATTGGACTCCTCACCCCACCTTAGAAAAAAAGTCAGGTACCTCGCTCGCGCTTTTTCACTTGCTAAACTTGAGAGGATCATTAGCCCTAGTGGATGGTTCGTCAGATATTCATATGGAGATATGGGGATTGAAAAACTATGACAAGAAAGAGTGGGTGCTGAACTACAAAATAGATATGAAACATCCTTTTCGGAACCTTCATGTGTCGGCATGTGGTGAATGGGAGCGCGGTATATTTTTCCAGGATACTTGCTATGATCACACCAATAGAAGTATATTCTTCTTGGATCTGACGAGTATTTCCATGAATCTTGCAAAACTGGAAGGTAGTAAGTATTATAAGAGGATCTTTACTTGTACCGAGAGCTTGATGTCTCTCAGGAATTATGGAGATTTGGTTGAAGCAAAACAAGTTACTGAAATCTCCTTGTCTATTGAGAACCGGGCTAAAGTTGGAAAAGCAAGCGGGAGAGATTTGGTTTACTTTAGAAGATCAAGAAAACCAAATTGATGAAAAATTTCTAAAAGATTATTAACACTTTGGTCAGCTATGTTATAGTGGGTTCCCAGGATTATTAGTGTGTGCAAATTACGATCATGCAGTTCCAATGAAACTATCGGATGAAACCCACAGCCCAGCAAAAAGCAAAAGCTACAAGCTATTTCACAATATACACAAATTGGGAAATTACAGAAAGGAAACTAGGTCTCCATAGCATGAATAAGTTCCTTATTTAATCAGCTTTCACGGATTCTGCTGCGTTGTTGAAGGGGCTGGACGGGGTAGTCGCTTGGCAATTTCCTGCCCAAACAAGACACGGTGTCAGCATTCCTAGTAATCGATGAGCTTCGGATTTAAGGGTTTATAATTTGATTTAAAGTTCTGGCTTTATAAGGTAGGAACCTGAAGTTCGAATGGAGTCTACTGTAAATAACAATTCAATGGCTAATACAGAAATATCCTATGACCGAAACATAAACGTTACTAGGGTTACCTCAAACAGCTGATTAATATTATCTGCTGTCTTTGCGGATGTCTCGATAAAGAACATTCCATTCTTTTCTGCATATTCAATGCCATCCTTTACATACAAAACAGATGTTAATTTAGTCATGTGAAAGTCTATTTTGCAAAGACATGCACTAGATTGAGTAGTAATGAACTCACTTGAACAGGAACTTCACGTTTCTCATGAAGATCAGCTTTGTTACCGACCAAGGCCAAGACAATATCAGGGCTCCCATGTTTCTGCAGCTCCTGTAGAGAGCTAATATTTTATCAGTTGTTGGAAAACGCAAATTCAAACCAACAAAAACCAGTTATAGAAAACTTGAAATAATTTAAGTGTAGTTTAAACAAAATGGATTTTTCGTGAAGTCCATGTAGCAAGGCAAATTATCAAGGCAAAGTTGCACATTCGATAAGAGCATAAGCTCCATAACGCAGATTGATAGGCAAACATCCAATTATGAGCTCCTAGTTCAATACAGTTAGCTGCTCTTCCTCCTTGGTATTAAAACTATAATGCGTGGAGTAGTTATAACATATGAAGTGGATCTTTTACGCATTGACAACAATCTGGCTTAGAGGTTCTTAGTTAGCCAAGTGGAACCTCACTGTCCCACATGTTCAACTCTTTGCGAGATAAACAAAGAAACTAACCATTAATGGTAGACTATATGACGCTTTACCGATGAGGTAAAAAAATCTGTACATTTTATAACCTCATAGTTTATTAAACAGTTTTTTTATCTTTGTCAGACCTGTTGCTTGCTAAACGTGGATGCAAGAGTATAAGGATGATTTCCATTGAACAAAAAGAAATGATTTACACCTAAATAAAGAAACAACAAAAATATCACAATTGATGTTTGTGTGCCTTCGTAAAAGATACCTTAACCCAATATTGCGCTTTGTTGAAAGAATCTGGACTTGTTATATCATATACAATAACTGCAACTGCAGCACCACGATAATAGAGTGGGGCCAATGCAGCATACCTGAATAGGAGTTAATAAACAATCAATAAAATTCTGCAAAAGGAGTACATTGCGGGAGAAAGTATCCAGGAAGGAGTACAGGAGAGGGCAAAGGAGGATGCCTTGGAAACAAGAACATAGGATGAAATTTCACCATAAACCAGTAAACTAGTGTTACATCTAAAACGATTGGCAAAATACCTCTCTTGGCCTGCAGTGTCCCATATTTCAAATTTAACTGTTGTAGAATCTTGTAAAGCTATCGTCTGTGACAAGAATGAAGCTCCAACAGTCACCTGGAAATATTAAAAACCATAAAATTTGAATAAATGATCATCATATTAGCTTCTATGTACCTCAACGGAGAGGCTAGATATTGAAACCCAAAAACAGGGTACATAGCAGTAACATGTTCCTTACCTTGGATGTGGGGTCAAACTGACCACGAACAAAACGCAGAACAATACAGCTTTTACCAACACCAGAATCACCCAACAAAACTAGCTGAAGAGTGACAAGAATGAAAGGTTAGTTGCATTCAGTCATATGCTTTATATAAACCATGATGGACATTATTGCTTTTATCAATTTTATACAAAGAGTCTCCTGTTCTTCAAAATTTTAAACAAAATAAGCAGAATCCTCTTAAACTTCAATACTGAATGCATCTCACTACTGATTTTTTTTTTTTTAAATTTTTTTAACGGCAACATTTGCTCAACTGAACTCCGTAATAAATTCTAAGTCTGCCAATATGCTCGAGCTCCACCTACTACCAGTTTGCAGAAGACAACTCATCCGATAAATTTTAAAGATCCAACCCGGCATAAATAAATGATTGTCAAGAAACTAGTGTTATCATAAATCCAAAAATTCTGGACCCTATTTTTAATGTACGCTGTTAGGACGCATTCCCTAATGTATGAGATTCACATAGAAAACTGTTAAGCGTATTGAAACACATTAGTCATATATGTTAAGTTAAAGTTAGCATTTTCCACACCCACACTAACTTTCAAATGAGCAGAAGTTGGTAATGACTCAAGTATCAAGCACTGTTAACTCCATATATGTGGCAGTAACATCATTAATTGCATAAGTTTAGCCTAAAAAATACCTTCACACGGAGATTTTTGGCATCAGAAGCTCCACCGTTCTCGGAATTTGGCCCGGCCAACCGCCCTGAACTCCTATCTGCAAGCAACCAATCCCCATTCAATCAAATTAAAAAACACAAGAAAATGGAACAAAATTATCAAAAGGGTAATCACAATCGAAGCAATTAGCGAAACGCAAATCCTAATTAAGCAAACAAATAACCCTTCTCTCTCTCTCTCTCTCTCTCTCTCTCTCTCTCAATTCAATCTCGTTGAGCTTAGAAATCAAGGAGATAGACCAAATAAAGAGGATCCAGATGGAAATTTCAATGTGATCGAATCGAAACAGTAAATCCTAGAAACGAAATCCCTAAAAGGATCCAAATTTACATGCGGATTTACCTGGAAGGGAGGCGGAGCAACCCATTGTGAGCCTCTGATGTTCTTATTGAATATGCAACTGTAAATAATCGGTGCCCGCGTGCAGGTGGGTGTGAAGTGGATGTGGGTCTAGGGTTTATGTGGAGGAGAGGAGAAGCGAGGGAACAGGGAAGGTGAATGAAATTGCAGAGATGGTTATGGGTTATTGGAGGTAAAAGTTTAGGTCGTTAATGGCTGGTACAAACTAACTTCCTAAGGAAGAAGAGCACTTATTTTTAACGTATAGTCTACTACAAGCCTACGAGGTGTTTTTGTATATTTAGAATGAGAATTGTTACTCGCATTCAAAATTTTTTATTTTGTATTTTAAACTTTCTATAAGTAAAAAGAAAAATATAACGAGAATGTAGGATGAACTTTTAAAAGTGCTAATAACAGTGCCATTTAGAAATTTGAAATGTACAATAAAATTAAGACAATTTATGTTTTGCCTTTTCTTTTAAGAAACTTGAAGATTATATATTTTCTAGCAAATAAATTTAGGGGCATATGCATGCCCTTGATCAATTATTTAGTCTTTCTCGTTTACTAAAACGTGGAAAGGAAAATTATTTTGACTTTTAATTTTCTGCGTTTGAAATATAGAGAATCAGAAAATGTGAGTTTCTCCAAAAATTTCTTAATCAAATATTTGAATATCAAGAATTTGATCAACTAGTCACATCTAACTAGGAGGACTAATTTGTTCCAAAAAAAAAAAAAACTAGAAGGACTAATAAATTTTATTCCCTTATCATATTTATAAGTTTTTCAATTCTTTTAGAGGATGTTTGATAACCATTTCGTTGAAATTTTGTTTGGTAACTACTTTTAGTTTTTAGTTAAAAAAAAAAGGGTAAATTACATAGTAGCCCCTCAGGTTTGAAGTCTATTACAACCCTATACAACATCTTTAAAACATTTCACTTTCATACCTCACGTACTATTTTATTTCAAAATAATAGCTCCGTTACATTTTCTATCCATTGATCCGTTAAGCGCTGACGTGGCTACCACATTTGTGCCATGTGGCAAAAAAACAATTTTTTAATTTTTTTTAAACCTGAATCTTCTAAATAAATATAAATAAATAAATAAATAAAAAACCAAAAACAAAAGCTGAAACACACCTCCTAGCAACCCCCACTTCGTCTTCCCTCCCTCCCTCCCCTACCAAACCTGCAACCCAGAAGAAGAAGAAGAAGACCCCCACTTCGTCTTCCCTCCCTCCCTCCCCTACCCAACCTGCAACCCAGAAGAAGAAGAAGAAGAAGAAGAAGAAGAAGAAGAAGAAGAAGAAGAAGAAGAAGAAGAAGAAGAAGAAGAAGAACCCATCTTCATCTTCCACGACCCCCCTTCCTTGCAACCCACCCCTTTCTTCCCTCTCCTGTAACTCCCCGCCCCCGAAATAGTTATTTCGCGAAATAATTTTGATGATAGGCCCAATGTAATATTGTTGATAATTTACTATCAAAAGTTAAGATTCTTTACTTTAAATTCCTTAATTCCTCAAATAGTTTGAACCATGTTTCTCTTATCAAAACATACAATTAATTAATTATTTTCCCAATTTGTTTCCATTTTCATCCCTTAGATCAAGATTCCAACTAAAAATTTATTCTCAATTATTTAAGGCCGCATCTAAACTTTGTTAGACTGCCTACGTATCCTTGAGTGGGATCAAGTCTTTCGTAGTTCACATTTCCAAAATTCAAACCAATTTTGAATATATTCAATTAATCCAACATATACCACCATTGTCACAGCCTGTCCCGGAGATGTGTATTATTTATTTCTCGAGGACGTGAAAGGATGGTTTTATCCTTAGACGTTGAGATTGTAGTGTATGTGTGTGACATATTATGAGACTTAGAGGTTATTTGCTTGGTTGGTTGGTGACCACGTGGAGCTCACACACACAACACTCACCCTTTCTCTTTTCTCCCGTGCTCTATCATCTCTTAGACTTTCTCTCTCTTCTCTCTTGTACGGACGACACCTAAATCCCTTTGAAACATGACAGATCAAGGGACTTAAGCACACCATTGTGTTCATGAAGCTCAGACAAATCGATTGGTACCATTTTTAGGTAAGGAAACCTTCGATTTCACGTAGAAACCCTAGCTTCAATTTTGTCACTGTTCATGCATACGTGAAATCTTGTGTTTCAGGGAATTTGAAGCTTATAGGAAGCTTAAGGAGGTCCTTATGAGTCTCGGGGTATTTCGTTGGAAGGAAATGAATGTCGGAAGGCCAAGATCGACGTGTATCTAGGTAAGCCGAACTATCGAGCTTTCTCGGAGAAAACTACTAAATCTTAAGCCTTGAAACTTATATAACGTGATTCTACATGTTATTAGCTTCATTTTGGTACCAATTTTGTGGAAAATGGTGAAGAAACGAAGAAGAATAGGCATTTTAAAGTTTTACCCGGTAACCGGCGATCGACGACTCACCGGAGAAGAAAGAAGTATATTCCATCAAGGTTGACGGAATATGCTAGCGCCGTCAGTCATCTTTAACTGTTGCCGTTGGGTTTTAACGGAATATTCCCTAGAATATTCCTTACGGCATTGACTGATGCCATCAGTATGCTTGTCACGTGGCTGTGCGTGGGGGCGCGTAAGGGTCACATGGCTATGCGTGGGGGTGCGTAGGGCCGTGCCTTTGCCGGCGCGTGAGTGGTCCAAAAATTATTCTAAAAATTTGGGGATGATCTTGAGGTTGTGTAGGTTACTGTGGTATATTCATATACCCAATTTGAGCTATGTATGAGAAGTTATTAGCTAGTTTTGTCTATGTGCTTTAAAATAATGTTTTTATAGTTAATTTGCATATAGGTGAGACTTATCCCGAGGACGAGCGCATTCAAGGGCGATTCGGGGGCTACGACCCTTTGACATACCAGTGAGTGGGCTTTTGGTTTTCAGTATATATCTATATACTTGATATTTTCCCAGAAATATGTGTTTAAATGAAAGTATGCCTTAAATGCCATGCATATGAATTTATATGTCGTATATGAATTGGTATATGATGCATTATATATAATTGTGGTGATGTGGATGCTTAGGTAAGCTCATGTGAGTTATGTTTGGTTATGTGAATTATCGATGATGTGATATGTGATTGAATAACGTTGAGCTCAGAAAACTGCACTTAGGGTGATTGTGATTTAGCTAGAGATATGACACATGCCTGTTTATTATGTCACCTCCGGCACCATATGCTCATATTGGATCCAATTCAGGTGCACAGTCTTGTCGTACATACCTTTATTATGGTTCCAACTAGTAGGTGACTAGCGATTTATCGCCCAACTATTATATGAGAGTAGTATTGAGCATGATTATATTACACCCATTATTGTCGTACATACCTTTTCATTTGGTTTCGACTCTTGTGCAGTATATTGTCGTATAGGTCATTGTAGTGACTCTGGCTAGATTGACATTTGAGCTATGAATTCAGTTGTACAGACTACCACAGGGGTTCCGGCTAACATGCTATATTTCTATGAAATTATTCATACATAAATTGCTTACTCTGTTATATCTTGGCATGGTATACATATGAATATGATTATATGAAGCATAAATTGAGTTGATATATTTCATATCTATTTATATATATGCTTATATTCTGATTCTGGGAAAAATTATACATGTTTTGCAGCGAAGGGCTAGATATGTTGATAAATGAAATGGTTTTGTAAAACATTTGTTTTTGCCCACTCACGTTTTCTGTTTTGCGCCCCTCCAGGTTTTAGGTAAGTTTGCAGTTGCTGGGTGCGAGGACTTCGGCGGTTCTGTCATATCTAAATAATAGTAGGACATTCCTAGTACTGTATAATTAGTACTTGTCCTACTGGACTACACCTAGACTTTCTATGCTCTGATTAGGAGTATTTACTTTTGTATCTTACTCCTAACACTTCCTGTTTAGTAGTGCACTCTAGTAGTTCGGTTTTTAATTATTCTTATATTTCTTATCATTATTGCTTCTGCATTATGCACATGGTTACGTCACTCTCACGTGACGGCCAGCATGCTTCGACCTCGGTAGGGGTGTGTCAACCATTATGTTAATATTCAAACCATAGCAGATTATATCTCATAAGCATAATTAGAATAATGAAATTCGCATAAAAACACAATGTCGGCTCCTTGGTCGTGCGTCGCCGCGGGTGGCTGTCGGCTGCTCCGACTTGCCGGAAAAATTCAACTATTTCTAAAAATTCTTAAATTTTACAAAATGTAGAGCAAGTCAAGGTGAACAACTTTTATACCTGGGTCGAAGTCCAATTTGGCTAGAAAACACTTGAATTTGGCCACGAACCACCGGAACCCTATAATTTGGCGACGCCTTAACTAATGCATAGGCTTTGTTCTAGGCCTTAAAGGAAGTCTAATGGTGGTGGTAATTGGAAGAGAACGTTTCATAATTGATGGATCTTCGATAATATACCACCGCACCCACCGGGGCGGGTTTCCCCAATTCAAAGCCAATTCTCCATATTTTTGGGGTATAATTGGTAGATGGAGGATTTTGGAAGAGGTTGTAGGTGGTGGATGGGTGAATTCCGACTGAAAAATGATGGAAAGTGGCTAGAATCAAACCGGGTCACCGCCTGGTACACGGGTCGACGAGTTAGGGACCGGTTTCTTCCTCCTTTTCTTTTCTCTCATTTCCCCTCCTTTCTCTCTTTCTCATTGGTCACTCAATTATTTCCTTTTCCCTAATTGGGCAGCCCTCCACTATCCTTCTTATTTTCTCTCGCATTTTCTTTCTTCCCCCCCCTTTTTATGTTTTCAGCCACTTCTGTAACTTTTTTTTTTCTTTTCGTAGCCTATTTCTATCCAAAACACAAATCTGGAACCTTCCCAAAATCATGGCAAAATGACTATTTTACCCCAACTTTTGTTCGTTTCTATTTCATTCGTTATAACTCTATTTGTCGAATGGTTTCCTCCTACACTCTCGTGAAATCATCTTCTATCCAAATGTGTCAAGGAATATGCCAAAATATACGAGGATAAAATACGTTACCATATAATTACGTTAAGCCAACTAGTGGCATTTTCGTCCTTTCCCCTTAACAATAATTTTACTACAAAAATTATAATAATTTCCGGAAATAGAACTTTAAAAGTTCTCAATTCAACTTCTCACAACCATATATTGATTTATTTTTTTATTTTCTCCACATATTCATATCTTTAAATTTTCAGGGTATTACACCTCCTGTCTTCCCCAAACCCATCGCACCCATCCTCCACATCCTCCTCCACACCCACCCTTGCACCCACCCGCGCACCTACCCTCCGCACCCACCCTCTACACCCACCCTCTTCCCTCCTCTACACACCCCACTCCTTAAATCCATATCCATTGGGGAATATGGGATCTGGGTTATAGGGAAAGGGATATGGGTTTTTTTTTTCTTTTCTAGGTTGCATGTAGTGGGTGTGGAGGAGGAGGTGGAGGATGGGTGCATGGTGGGTTTGGGGAAGACGGGAGGGAGAAGAAAAGGGTGGGTTGGGGAAGATGAAGATGGTTTTTTTTTTTTTTTTTTTTTTTTTTTATGTGTTGCAGGTTGGGCTCGGGTGGGGGGGGGGGATATGGGAAGATGGGTGCGCGGAAGAGGTGGAGGATGGGTGCGGAGGAGGATGTGAAGGATGGGTGGGAGTGGTTTTGGATTTGGGTTGCAGGGAGGGACGACGGATGGGAAAGATGATGAAGGGGATGAAGTTTCTACTGGGGGGGGGGGGGGAAGGGGTGGGGTGATGGGATCTGGGTTTTCTAAGGATTTTTTTGTTTTTATGAAAATTTAGGTTAATTTTTTTTGCCACGTGGCACAAATGTGGCAGCCACATCAGCGCTTAACAGATCAATGGATGGAAAATGTAACTGATGTATTAGTTTGAAATAAAATAGTACGTGAGGTATGAAAGTGAAATGTTTTAAAGATATAGTATGAGATTGTAATAGACCTCAAACCTGAAGGGCTACTATGTAATAAAAAACTAAAAACTGAAAAACCAGAACTACTTTATTGAGTTTTCAAAAATTTTACCTTGAGTTGTCACACTTTTTCTATAAAAAAAATGAAAATTGAAAGTAATTATGAAACAAAATTTCCATTTTCATTTAAAAAAAAGAAAAACTAAAAAAAATTGAAAATTGAAAATTAAAAACAAAAAACAAAATAGTTATCAAACGACCACTTAATTTATCATTTCTGTTAAATAAACATGCCCTAAATTTTAAAATCACTTCACATTTCCTTTCATCATACTTTTTCTTTAGTGGTTTTTTTTTTCATTTTATTTGGGTCAAGACTTGTTGGCATTGTTGACTTTTATTTAAATACATTTTTTAATAAAAAAAGTATTTTTGTATAGGGCAAGAGGGGATGAGCACAAAGAAACTACTAATGCACTTCAAAATTCTAAAATACTAACTTAATCACTTGGAGGTTCACAAAGGTTTATGAAGACTCAGATCTACACTAACTGAGCCAAAAAAATCAGCACCATAATTCAAATCCTTGTAAGCATGTTGAACATTGCTTTCCTCAAATCTTTGCTACAAACCTTGCAGAAGAACAAACATATGATAATCACTCTAAAACAATAGTAACATATATTTGGGCATTACTCTAAACTTTGGGCCTGGTGTTCTTCTTTGGCTCATCCTAGTTAATAATGTTAAGAACTTTGAGCCAAGTTTTTGTTGCTTGTTCAATTCAAATTCATTCATTGGCCCAAATCACCAAAGCATCCAAATTTCAGTTCACACAATGCTTTAGAATTTGGACATGCTAGCAATCTTCTCACTTACCTTTTGATTACAACCTTCTCACTTTTACACATGCTACGTGTATTCCACTAACACACAAAATTAAAACTTTAATTACTTTTGTGATGACTGACTAAAATTTTAATTATACTAACAAAGAAATAAAATGAGTAATGCTAGGTAAAACCAACTTTTTAGGCCAAATTTACAAACCATGTGACGTGTCACTAATATGAGATAAGCAGGTTAATCAATAGTTAAAGTAGGGTAAATTACACTTTCATACCTCAGGTTTGGGGTCCGTTTCAATTCTTTACAATATCTTTAAAACATTTCACTTTCATACCTTAAGTACTATTTTATTTCAAAATAATACCTCCATTACATTTTCCATCCATTGATCTGTTAAATGCTGACGTGGTTGCCAAATGTCTGCCATGTGGCAAATAAAATATTTTTAAATTTTTTTTAAAAACCTGAATTTTCTCAAAAAAAAAAAGAAAAAAAAAAGAAACCCACATCTGCAAGAAGAAGAAGAATAGGGAGGAAGAAAGAAAAAGAAAAAAAAATTGTCCCTCCCCCCCTAGCGACCCAGAAGAAGAAGAAGAAGGGGAATAAGAAGAAGAAGAAGAGGGAGGAAGAAAAGAAAAAAAAAAAATTTGTCCCTCCTCCCCTCCCCCCACCCAGAGACCAAGAAGAAGAAGAAGAAGAGGGAGGAAGAAAAGAAAAGAAAAAAAAATTGTCCCTAACCCCTCCAACCCCAGTGACACAGAAGAAGAAGAAGAGGAAGAAGAAAAGAAGAGGAGGGAGGAAGAAAAGAAAAAAAAAAAAATTTGTCCCTTCCCTCCCATTCAGCGACCCAGAAGAAGAAAAAGAAGAAGAAGAAGGGAGGAAGAAAAGAAAAAAAAAAAATTGTCCCCCCTGCCCAGCGACCCTCCTCATGTCCCCCCCCCGCCCAGCGACACACCTCCGGTCCCCCCTCCCGGCCCGGTGACCCTCATCCCTCTTCTTCTTTTTCTCATTTTTCTTCTTCTCGTCGCACCCCCTGGCCCGGCGACCCTCATCCCTCTTCTTCTTTTTCTTATTCTTCTTCTTCTCGTCGCACCCCTCGGCCCAGCAACCCACCTCTGGTCCCCCTCCCGGCCCGGTAACCCTTCTCCCTCTTCTTCTTTTTATCCTTCTTCTTCTTCTCGTCGCACCCCCCGCCCAGTGACCCACCTCCGGTCCCCCCTCTCGGCCCGGCGACGCTCTTCCCTCTTCTTTTTCTCCTTCTTCTTCTTCTCGTCGCAGATGTAGGTTTCGTTTCAATTTTTTTTTCTTTTCTTCCTCCTTCTTCTGGGTCATTGGGGGGGGGGGGGAGGGAATTTTTTTTTCTTTTTCTTTCTTCCTCCCTCTTCTTCTTCTTCTTGCAGATATGAGTTTCAATTTTTTTTTTGAGAAAATTTAGGTTTTAAAATAAAATTTTAATTTTTTTTGCCACGTGGCACAAATGTGGCAGTCACGTTAGCATTTAACGGATTAATGGATGGAAAATCTAACAGATGTATTATATTGAAATAAAATAGTACTTGAGGTATGAAAGTGAAATGTTTTAAAGTTGTTGTATGGGATTGTAATAGACCTCAAAACCTGTGGGGCTACTGTGTAATTTACCCATTAAAGTAATAATCCATTCATCAACAATCATGTCATATGGTTTACAAAATTTGATCTAAATAGTTAGTAACATTACCAAAATAAAATGAATAATGTAGGTAGACCAACTTTTTAGACCAATACACCTTGGAAACATGAGAATAAAGATCTTTCTTGAGGCGCTTTAAGAAAAGTTGGTTTACAAAATTTTGTCTAAATAGTTAGTCTCCCTAACAAAATTTTGCTAGCATTTCTCTTAAGAATTTAAGTGTTCTTATTTCCTGGCAGCCAAATCTCATCCAAAACTTTCCCAAATACAAAATACAACTTCTTGCATTATTTGAAAAGATTGGTACAAGTGAATTTTATTGATAGAAGATAAAAAAGTTATACTTAGTCGAGAAGGCACATAAACATTACCCCTTTAGATATTTACTTTATTTCTCCCCTTAAAAAATGAGTCCAAATTTATCATGGTTGGCATCGGTTGTACCAAATAGATCGATATCCAAGTGCTTGTTAGCTAGCTATCTATAGACCATAGTCTAGGATGGAAGGTAGCATATGGAGAATGCAAGGAATGAAGGATATATCCCATCGGTATGTGAGGTTGGAATTAAGCAAGTATAGACATTCTTGGGTGATATTTAGAGGTCCTGATGAGTAGACTAAGCAACTTCCTAGGGGACAATCCCACCTGAAGTCAAATAATTGGAGTCCTTTCTAAAGCAACATCATTGATTTTTCAGCTGTTAAAGGACATTTTGCTTATAGTCTCCCCTTCCTAGTTTAACACTCCAATCTTTAAACTGTAGTAGTTGGTGCTACCCAACAATTCCTCTTCAATAATATTGGAGTACTAGAGCATTTCTAAATCTAAGCTAAGTATATATATTTTCATATTTCTTTCATTTTTGAAATCAATATTTAGTTTTCAGTTTTTGAAAATGAAAAGCGAATTAGAAAGAGACATTGTAACGGAACTACACAAACTACACCCGGAGGGATAGACCAGCTCTTGAGACCAAATCTCTAGTTTAATAATCGGCTCCAAGTCTCTAGCCCAAACGACTTTACTATCTTAGTTCTTCATCAAGACCCTAATCATATAATTACGAAGCGGATTTTCTTGATTTAATATCATCAACAAAGGCTATTCTTTTGGATTTCTTTTTTTATCGTTCTCCTTCTTTATATACAACTATTTTGAAACTCCATCTAAACAGATTTTCGAACATGTCACTTACTCTATGAGGGAATATAGCTGTATTATCCATCTAATTTGGCTTTTGAATGTGAAGACTTTTCGTGAGACCTCTCAATTGCTAATTGGATTCGACATGTTACTAGTTTTTATAACCACATTGAGATGCTGACAAGATAACACCCCACCACAAACGTACAAACACATACACATGGTTTCAAACTCTCATTTTGCCTAACTCAGTTGGGAGATTGTGTATGGACATTTTGTCGGCCATTTCACGTTATGGTCTTACAGACCATGCATGCATGGTAGGATGCTCGTCTCGTCTTTGTAGAATTATTAAAGAGACGGACCATACGGCCCACTTCCAACAACATCGATATTGTCTCAAATTTGGTAATTACCACCTGCATAATCCGTCAAGTGTGAGGTTTTATCACAAAAGGTCTCGGTATTAGTTAGAGTGGAGTTAGGACATTTAAACTATTACTTGTCTTTTAGTATGGACGATGTGGGATTCAACACACCCCCTCATGTGGGAGCCAATTAGTGGGTCACACGTGGTAGATCCACACATCGGCAACCACGTGGAGCTAAGGGGACACACCCTACACGCGGGGCCAAGGGATTCATCATCATTGCGTGGGGCCAAGGGGGCCCACCCATCACGTGGCTATACAATACGGGCCCGCTCCCTGGCTCTGATACCATGTAGAATTATCAAAGAGACGGCCGTACGGCCCACTTCCAACAACACCGATATTGTTCCCAACTTGGTAATTACCACCTGCACAATCCGTCAGGTGTGAGGTTTTATCACAAAAGGTCTCGGTGTTAATTAGAGTGGAGTTAGAATATTTAAACTATTACTTATCTTTTAGTATGGACGATGTGGAATTCAACAGTCTTGTCATCTAAAGCATTATCTCTATTCATTTCTCATGTGTTTTTATTTTATTCATGTTTTATGATAACTCTCTTTCTAGTCTAAAAGAAATCCGAATTGATGCGAATACCTAAATAGCGAATTTGTACGTAGGAAAATTATTAGCCAACCAAGAATGGGAGATACGAACTTAAAACTTCTGGAACATCTGAAAAGAAAACTATCACTGAACTAAACACTAGCTGGTTCGGAAGAACAATTGGCTCCGTGAGATATACACAAACAAGCACTGGTTCTGCGGAGTTTTAATGGAGGAGATATAAATAGAACAACAATAAGGCCTGCATATCTAAGGTGACGAGAATATTAGGTGAAATAAAAATAACTGACTACTGTTGGCAAACGTATTTTAGTTTTTGAAATAAAAGATGTCGAGCCATTGGAGTTTTATGTGTGGCATTGCTGATTAGACTAACCCACTTTAAGGGGATCGACTTCATTGAAGACTGATAGCAAATGGGTCATTTCCTTCTGATGATACCACTGTTTTTGTTATGCACAAAACATTCATGTTTCTTAGTCCTTGATATATAACAAAGGGTAACCTCCACCGAACCCTGAATAAGAGGTGGATCCATTCATGGGCCCGATTGCTTCAGGAACCGTTTGGAAGTCCGAAGAAGCGTCTATGAGGATCTTCGAGGGCCATCCAACAATTTGGATAGATGATGGAAGAGAGAAGATTATCATGACTGTGCAGAAGTTGTGCAATAGAATTGCTTTGAATCAAGAAGAAAGATCTACTATCAGTCATAGATGAACGCATAGAAGACCATCATAGCTCCGTTGTTCTCTGACCTTGGTTCCAATGAAGGACTTTCTCTCTCCTTTTCCCACTTGACCAACTCCCAATTATTCTTTTTCTTTTTTTAATTAGTGTCTAGTCAGGTTGTGCTACCTAGTATTTTAATTAATAAAGGAAGGGGTGTGATATCCACACTCCTTATTTTACTTCTCACACATATTTTTAATTTTCGGCCGTCAGATCAGATGAATTGAAGAAGATCAACAGACATAAATTATCAAGGGGTGTGTGAGAAGTAAAATGGGATGTGTAGATAACACACCCCTAAAGGAATAATGTATTATTTAACCAATATGTAAATGTTTGACATTAAGCAATGATGTGACATAGACTGGACTTACATTTGAAGCACACATTATAATTGCACCAATTAACCCATTTCGTCATGAAAGTGTTAGTGTTGGTTTAAATGTGGGTAGTATATGTTACGTTAGCACTTAATAAATCTAACTAGAGAGTAAAATCAATCAAAGAGTTAATTTGGTACAATCCAAAAATCACGTAGTGTAATATACGAAATTTAAAACTTCATGACTCAGTGTGCAAATGACTCTAAACCTTGCGGTACAAACTTAGTAGCAGATCATTTGGCTTCGCAGAATTGTAAGGAAGTATGTGATTTTGTTTGGGTTGTTCGACCCCCATCTTCCCTTATTCATGTTATGTGTAACGATGGCCTCCCGTGTCCTCATTAACTGTATTGGTAGGGCAAGGAGGGACGCTTTAGCATGAGGTGTGGCGTCTAGATCTCTTGTAACCTCCTTGCACTACCTGTTTCTAGTGTTGCTTTGATTGTTTGCTTCGTTGTAAGCTTTCGGTTTCCTTTGGTATTTTTACCCGGTGAATGAATTTTCCAGATTTTCAAAAAAAAAAAAAAATACAATTGATGCATACCAATTTGCATTATTGTTGCCAACCTAATTTCAAAGTTTTCTGTTGCATGGGTTGAACGTATAAATTCACCGACGGAAGGTGCAAAAGCTGGAGTAGTTGCCACAGACTCGCATGCAATAACAAGTCTGGCAATGCTGCATGTGTATGTTGCCCATTTAACACCATTCCCAATTGGGATGAATAACCATAATGGTTCCACTGATCCCTGCCACAGATGCGACACTCTGCCTCCATTAGACTCTTAATTTCACCGACTAGGATTCTCTTCCCTCATCTATCTATCGTTTTCCCTCCTCTTCTCTCACATTTTCAATTTTGTCTTTCTTTTTTTATATAAAATTAATCTAATATGTTGAGTTGACTTAACCGTGACCGTTCAAATAGAAGAGGAAGGAAGGGGAGGGAAAAAAAGAGAGGAGAGAATCCTACTCCTAATTTCACTCTGCAAAAAAATTGATGTGGCAGAGATTTTACGAAGAGTTTCACTTTTGAGAGAGTCTTCTTAGAGCATCTCCTCAAAATCATAGTTGGAATGACACTGTGCATATTTGACATAAAAAGTCTTTCAACCGGAAAATGATCCTTGCTGAATCTTTTTCCTAGGGATCCCATGATCTTGACTGTTTATTGTACATCGTGAGATCAGTTTTTGTTAGGTACTACTTATATTTAATTTTAAAATTTAAATTTTGAAATGATTTCTGACCGCACGATGTATGGATCCTTTTCCTTTTCAACCGAAGTATTATTTGCTAATTGGATTTGAAGGCTTTGTGATTTGAAATCAAATTTGACATCAATATCAAATTTATTTTTAATTCATTTTAATGGTGGATCCTCTATTATACTAACATTTCAACCAATAAAAATTTTGTTTCAACATTTTTTTTTAATAATTACAACAATTTAAAGCTTTATTCAAATAAGAAAATAACATTTGACAATCCGGTTTAAGAAGTACAGAATTTGACTTAAGACTTCATATTATCACATCAGCTATCAATTGTAAATTAATTTGTAGGGCACAAAGTCAGACCTTTGGGAGTGAAAAAATGAATGAGGATCCTCTCTTGATCCTCTTTGTGAGGATCTTGGGGATTGTCAAATTGTGTCCGTTCATCGAACATCATGCGGTCAGAAGTCATTTTAAATATTTTTATTTAAAATTAAATATGAATAGTATCTGAATTTTAAATATTTTAATTTAAAATTAAATATGAATAATATCTGACAAAAACTAATCGCACAATTTATGATAAACAGATATGATTTGAGGATCCCATGATCCTTACAAATAGGATCCGAAGAGGATCCTCGGTGTGAAAACATATTCTTGTTTGAAAAAGTGAAAGGGGCCGCACGAGGGGAAGGGGGATTTTGTCCTGCTGCCTTGGAAAATCATCATTACTAATTACCGTAGCCAAGCGTGCGACAAATACGAACACTAATCCCTATATTTTAAGTAAAAATGATTCATTTTGCCATATTTGGTGGAGGATTAGGCGGCCTAATTAAATCCCTTATTTATTTTCCTTGTTCTCTTTCTCGGGTTTATTGCGCCATCTTAGAGCATCTTCAAAGGAGTTAGCAAATATTTTCAAGTGTCATTTGCTAACTTATTTGATACTTTTATGTTATTAAAAATTTGTCTCTCAAACTCACTCTTCAAATTTTATATTTTATTTAATAATATTAATATTTTAACTTTAGCTTATCTTATGGAGTTCAGATTTTATTTTTAAACTCTTTGTTAAACAATGTTTTTGAATAAAATATATTGCAAGACTCAATTTGCTAACTTGAAGAAGTAGTAAATGAATTAGTAAATATACAAGTATAAGGTCAGTAGCTAATTCTTTAATTGGTTAATTGAGTTGCTACCTCCATTGAGAAAGCCTTGTTTTCTGGGTAAAAAGACAAGGGTTGCTTGACAACCCACATAAAAAATTATTATTATTATTATTATTTTGTTTTTAATATTATATGAAATGACTTAGGTCGTATAAAAGTTAAAAAAAAAAAATTGAATACACCCCCAAATTAGCAATGTCATATGTTTTGTGTAAATGTTAATATAATTGAATTTTTTTTTTATCGAAAAGAAATGAGTGGTAAAATAAATTAAAACTATTGTCAAATTTAGACCATATTCTTATTTTTTTTTTGAAAGACAATTTAGACTATATTCTATGACTAACAAGGGAGAGTAGTAAGGTATGAAACGAAAGTGAATTATTTCAAGAGTAATGTCACATTTGCCATATATTTGTACTATTAATAAATGTAGGACCCATCAATACATATGAGTATCATCTTTATTAAAGATATGGTATAAATGATAGTATGAATATGTAGTAAGAGTAGTATTTTTGTTATTCCAATTATTCCAATTCTTGGATGAATAATTGAAATAACAAATTAGATATCAAATTAGGTTGCCCATTGTGTGGTTTAGCCGAACTTCCCCTTCCTTTATTGTAGAATATATAATTGTACTAAAAAAATAAATGAATAAATAAAATTCTTGGATGAAGAAAATAAATGTGAATCTCATTTTAAAAATAATAATACAATACCCTCAAATTAGAACTGAGATCAATTAGGGAGAATAGTTGATTGACCCCTAATTCACTAATCATTCCTGCCTCATAGATTAGCCAAGTTGGCCCTTTATTATGATGTTGGGTTCTTTCTCCTTTCTCAGCCTGCGGATAATATCTGTGATGCTTTACTCGAAGATTGTAATGTTTCAATAAAATATCTACCAGTCCGCCAAAAAAACCTAGGGAGGCTGATTTGATTCTCTTTACTTCTTTTATTCTTAAGTTTCATAATAGGAAATTTTATTTGAACTCACATAACTTCAATCTACACCAAACTTAAACTGTAAATGGAAATTGTCTTTTTTACCTTATCGTATAATTACCACCAAGTACAAGATGAAATTAACACTAAAACTAAAACCTATCAATATACCCACACCTAATATTCAAATCCTAACATAAAAAATCACCATTTTTACAAAAACTCTATCAACACTGACATTAAACATAGACAAAAACACTGAAAGGACCACCAAACGGTGATTCAGAAAGGGTCTAAACTACTGAGCAAGTTGAAAGCCGAGCTGATCGATTTCATGAGCCATGCCGATTTGATGTCCCAACCAAGCCACTACATAATATACTGGGAGATCAAAGGAGAAGTTCAAGAGAGAGTTGTTAGTGAATGTTGTAGTGAAATGGATGCATTATTTTTGGATCATTGCTATCTGGTCTCGAGGAGAAGCAATTCGATCGGGTCTCTTGAGCTTTGAATTGTGGAGAAGGAAACTTTCAAGAAAATTTTGGAACATTTCATAAGACATGGGTCTGCAATGAGTCAATTTAAGACCCCTAGGTGCACTACCAACAAGGAGCTCTTGAGCATTCTCAATTTATGCACCATTAAAAGGGTTTACAGCACTGCTTATGCTAAATGGCACGTAACTGTATTTGGTAGAAATGCATGTGGCGAGTCACTTTAGATCGATGTTAAAGTCTGGAATGTCATAATTGTAATTTTAGGGTTCTTGTGGACATGTTGTATAGACAGATATACCTTCAAGTGAAAAATTAAATTGATCGGTTCTTCAAATTATTAAAGTTCAATAAGCCAATAACATATAGAACATTTTCTGATGTACCCAAATTCAAGCTAGTTAGCTATGAGGGAATTTGTTTTTCTGTTAGATTTAATTCAATTTGAAGTTTTATTTTATAAATAGGTGTAAAGATAACTTCATTTTGAATTGGTTTTGGGATGGTAGTTAAGTAATAAATTAAGGTTTAAAGAGATAATAATTCTTTAATTAAAAAAATATATGTGTTGAGAATAAGTTGAACGTAGAAATATGCTACTTGACCCAAATAAATTTCCCTTCCATAATTTCTTATTTTTTCGATTCTTGATAAGTAAGCATGTTATTTGTTGGTACAATTGTACTGATAATCATTGTCAACACATAAAGATGTCAAATCTCAGAGACCAAATCCATACTTTTAATCTTTTTACATAAAGAGCCTTGTGAACCACAAAATCTAAGATTAGGCCCACATAAATATATTATTAGAGTTTTAAACTTTGTGGTATAGTTGCTTTTTTAGTTGGGGAATAATCTCTAGCCTCTAGGTTATAAATAATTACGTCTCCTTCAAAGAGAAGAGGCAAGTCTTCTCCAGTTCTCCCTGCGTATATGAACACCGTTAGAGAGAAATTCTAGTCAACTCGACCACCTCTTCTCTTTTGAAGTAATCATCAAAATGGCAGCTTAACATTTTAGGAAAATCCTGGGTCACGGCCCTCACCAAATTAAAGTTATCTAACAGAAGCATGAAAGAAGAAGAAAATCCCTGTTATCTAGAGCACAAGTGAATCCAATATCATCCTCAAAATAGAGGACTAGTTCCTTACAGTCCAATGATCACTAAAACAACATAATTGAAGTTGTTTATCAAATCTAGAGAGAGAGAGAGAGAGAGAGAGAGAGAGAGAGAGAAATTGTAGCATGCGAAAATTGTCTAATATTTTTGTTCAAACATATCTTCTCATTATGTATGTGCTAATACGTATGCTCTCATAAAAAAAATAACAATATAGTAAATTATGGATCACCACGCTCATGCCAGCATATGAGCATTGTGACACATCGCCTGAGGATATAGAACCTTGCCCTCTGCTCCTTCACCAGCATACTGCATCTCCGCCCAAATGATCGACACGGCTCTCGCACACGCCTACAACAGAAGTTGTTTCTGCTGCTGCTGCCTTGCCCTTGCTTCATACTTCTTCTTCTTGAATTACTGTCTTACTTAGATACTCTTACATATATTGATGGACTGAGAGAGGACTCTTTGTTTAGTAGGTGAAGACAGAAGAGTGAGTGGCTTAAGGACCTTTTTATAAGTTTGATTTGGGCAAGCCAGCCCTTACTGAAAAGACAAGTTTGTGCATGGTAAGTTTATCAGAATTCAGGAATTTTGATAAGACTCCAAGAAGGGTTTCGGGGTCATTTGCGAGATACCCTACGCTGTCATCCACTTGCACACGGGTACTCCCATTTTTAAATTTTGAAAAATTATTATATTTGTTAAGTACAGTACTATTATCTTGGTTGTTATGCATTTTCAGGGACGAGAATTAACAACATTTTCAGGGACGAGAATCCTCTTCGGATTATTTTTGTGGGAATTTGGATGATCAATCAATTATGATCGTTTATCGTAAATCGTATGATTGCTTTTTATTAGATACTGTTCATATTTAATTTTAATTAAAAATGTTGAAATGATTCCTAATTGTACGATATACAATAAACGAACATAATTGATTGATCATTTGGATCTCCACAAATAGAATCCGGATGGTACCCTATTCCCATTTTCAGGTCTATAAGATAGGAGGTGGAGAATAAGGAGATTGTCATATGGAATTATTATTGAATATTATTTAAGTTTTAGTTTTAATCCCAAATTTTAATCACAATTCACGGTGTCTTTAAATCTGCTGTGCTCAACTTTTCTTTGCCAACCCTTTGGTAGGCCCAAATTTTTACACTTGTCACTTCTTTAACTCTATTTACCACGAATTATGTAGCTGGACAATAAATTGATAATATTGTATCAAAATTTTAATTTAATTTCATCATTTAAAGTTGCTCAACTAGAAAATGTTTATGACTCCATCCATGTTTCACAATGAATATAATCCGAATGTGAAAATACATGTGTGTTTTTTTTTCTTTTCAAACAAACGAAATTATCATTAAGGGGTGAGAGAATGAGCTGTGTTAGTAATAATGTGGTTCAAATTTGCCTTTAACAAGAATCGAACCTAAACCTCTCATTTACAAGTAAAAAAGAAAACCATTAGACCGTAGTATTATGTGGCTTGTAAATAAATCAAAATATTTGCGTGTCAAATGTTATTAAATTGATAATGCTTTTGCTGAGGACTGATTTCCTCTTCACCACCATTCACGTCTTGTTTCCATAGTTAATAAAATACGGAACATGTATAGTACATAAAAAATACGTATGTACATATTTAGCAATTTTATTAAACTGATACTTTGAAAAATTTGGCCATTATTTAAAATTTTGATATTTATTTAAAATATTTATTTTTTCAATAATATGTTAAAAATATGTATAGAATATGCGATTTTTTTTTCTGTATTGTTGATAAATATGTCTAAATAACATGCATTAAATGTGAAAAGTACCTAAGTACATGTATAATTCGTGAATCATATGTTAGAGTTAAAAAAAAAATTACAATTTAACGAATCATTAACACGTGTATGAAAAACAAATTTTTTTAAAAAAAAATACATGGCACGTTAATGATACGTGTATTATATATGAGTTTACCAACTATGCCTGTTGTTTCAATAAAAATTTTGTGATCGCATGATTAAGGTTTGTTATTTTATTTTTTATTTTTTTTAATTCCAAATAAAAAGAAGTTTTGTTAATTTTATTATTTTAAGATTGATTCATTTGGACGCGTGACAAGATTTGGTTGGTGGTAAAGACAAAGTTCTTCCTGATCAACCGTGAGAACCCAAACATTTTTCTTATTAAAAGTTTCAAGACTCCAATCCATATGATAATTTATGACGATAATATAATAATTGATAGTGTAATGTTAGAGACACCAAAATTTTAAACTAAATTTGTAAGCCAAATGATATGGTGGTTGATAATTAAATTATTACTTAAGTGTTAACTAACGTGTTCATTTTCTATTGATTACACATTATTTAGTTTGCAAATTTGATTTAAAAATTTGATCTCGCTAGTATTATCCTAACTGATATGAATGCAGAAAACATATTCTCGTCTAGGCTTCTTCGTTTCTGAATTACATCCCTTTCTGTTAACAATATTAGAATTTCCACCAACCAATATGTAATTTGAACTCGGACCTTCACAAGTTTATTTTTTATTTTTTACTATAATCTCTTTTATCTGTTTTATATAAAACCATCGTTTTAATTATTGGTCTAAATGATTTTCTCAGTATCAAAAAGCGTTCAGAGTTCAATTTTCCCACTTCCAATTGATAAAAAGTGTGGCATGATCAACATTTTGCCACTTCTGGTATTATTGATTTTGAAAAATGACGGTTGAAATCACCGGCCAATACATCGTAATTAAAAAGCAATCACTATAATATTCCACAGAAGTGGCAGATTTTAGGTCGGGGCGATGAATATCTTCAGTATTCTGTGTCAACGATGAGTTAAAATTTTGTTGGAGATCAGATGCTTTGCTTTAGGTTGGAACTTACAAACCCAAATATTCCTCATTACATCATCATCATCCATATAATCAATATAATGGGATTACAATGTTCAACAACAATACTAATAAATATAATCAAGTGTATATATTTGTTTGAGCCCAAAATAATATTATTGGGCCAAGCCTAGGTTTGTTCTCGGCCCAGTACTCTTACGGAAGTATTGTGGGTTGTCCAGCTGTCATGGGCCGACCAATCATGTTGGCCGAGTCCTATTGTGAGAAAAAATGATTTGGATAAGGGCAAAGAGGTCGAATCCTGGTACAACGAGGGCTCTCAAAGCTGAAGGCGCTGAGAATTAGGGAATGAATCTGGTTCATTATAGAACTTAGTTTAGGAACCTATTGGAACTAGGATTGGCCGAATCATAATCAGATTGGGATGAAAAGTTCTAGTCTGAGTACATCTCTGGTTCGGCCAGGGGTAGGTTCACTGCTATAAATAGAGGAGGGAGTGCATCATTCAAGCTCCCTCTAATTCAACACACAAACTGCCATGCGCAAACTCTCGCTCTATGTGAAATCTCTCAATAACCTTGAGATTTTTATTTTCTTTTTCCTGCCGACACATCTTTAGTTTGGATAAACAATACTGTGAAGGCAATTGACCACATCTTCAGTTTGGATAAACAGCACTAGAGCCGTAGAATCAGCCGATCAAGGGGCACCTTCACTTTGGATAAACAGCACTGCTTCTCGGTCGACTGATTACCTATCCAACTCTCGGTCGACAAGGATTTTCGAGTCCTTGTTGGTAAAGGTCATCTCATCAGCCTTCTCGGCGAAGTGAGGTGTTATCAGGTTACTACATTCGGCACATTGAAAATCGAATTTGATATTGAACTTCGTAAAACTAGCAGCTTTGTCTTCAGACTCTAGAACCCAAAGGCCAAGATGTGTTCCTTCCTCGGTAGTAGTTGCAAGAACGAGAAGTCAGCAGCCCGCTCAACGCAACATCAACATTTTACTCCCTGACCGAGCTCGGCCTACGAGTTGGCACGCCCCGCACACAACCGAACGACGTAGTTAGCTTACTGATTACTCGGCATGCGCGCTACGTAGACTTGGTAGTTTTTAGGGTCAACAATATTTCATCAAATTTAAGAGATTTTTTTACGTGAACAAAATACAAGTCGATACATCACATATTATAATGAAATGATAAAATATATATTTTCAATGTTCCTCCACTTTTATATTATAACCTAAGTACATAAAAATCTCCCCAATAATTGTAATGGCAAGACTGAATGAGTAGTCAAGGAGCTCGATTATAGGAGTAATTAAACCGAAAGTACTAAGGTATGCATGTGAGTAAGCTTCCCGATACGTGAAGTAAGTTGATCACATGCATGGAAAGACATGCCATTCCCTTTCGTATCTAATCTGTAACAATTTTCTTTCTTGAAGTACAAATAGAAACCATATATATATATTGAAATTTCTTTCCCCTTTTATCTTCATATTTAAAGCTTCCAAACCATATTAACTGTATGTCATACCAAGAAAGCTTGACAAAATTATGTTCTTATCTGCTTGAGGGGTGAATATTATGCGATAAAGCTTTGTGAGAATCTTAATTAACAACTTTTATAAGTTTAATGCCATGTACATAACTTTTGGCTTTTCCAACCATTTTGTGCCAATTCTTGTTCCTTTCTAAATTCTAATCTTACTCCCACTCAACAAGTTCTAGTGGGAATACGATCTTATTGGCCAGCCCCTCTATCTTGTACTCTAAGCCCAACGACTACAAGTGTGTTCGGACCACTGTTCTAAAAATCTCCGTCTAGTGCCGTCTAGGCGCTAGGCGGCTGACTACCGTTCTGATTATTGCGTAGACGTTTGATAATTAAGAAAGGACGCCTAGAACTGTTGAGATGCTCACTTAGACTATCTAGACACCCGCCAAGGTTGCGACTCACTTAGATAGAAAATAGATAACTTTCCTTTTGCATTTTATTGTTTCCAATAAATTGTAAGAGACTAATTTAATACTTAAATAAACACACATTATATGTTTGTTCCCCATGTTTTCATTATGTTCTAATACTTCATAATATATATGTCATTCTATTTTCTAGGTTATAATGAAATTATATATTTTTTAAGTATAAAACATACACTTATTTAGACGAAATACAATAGATTTACCTAAATCCGCTTAGTCCGCCTAGGCGCCCACCTAGGCACTAGGCTCTAGCCCACTGCCCGACTAGCGCCTGATGTCTTTTAGAACCTTGGTTCGGACGGAAACGATTTACTAATTAGTAATTTTTGTTATAGGTGTGACAAATGATGTGTGTATAATACCATTATTTTAGGCTCCAGATTGTTGAATCTGATATCATGTTCATGCTCTCTTTTTCTCACTCGTCATCTGTGAGAGAGAGAGGGTATGCCTAGCACATGAAACTTTTATTGGAAAACAATTCAGAAATAAATAAATAAATAAATAAATAAATAAAAGAAAAAACAGAACTTGAAATTCTAATACTTTATTAACCAAAAATACTTGCTTATACATAATGAAATACAAAAACAAATACAGAAATAAAATGGTACTAACTTGATTAACTACAAGTAGAGGCTAGCGTAAAAGCTATGTCCTTCGAACAGTATTTCCGTCCCACTCTTGTGCTTGTGGTTCTACAACGTCTGCTTGACCAAGATACAACTACCTAATTCTATATCCTGCACTGGATTATAGAATTCTAGCGAATTGCTTTATGTGTTTACTCTCTGGAAAGTTTGTACGGAAGAGGAGGAAGAAAAGATGATCTCACTTGGAAATTGTGATTGCAAATATATAGGTTATTTCATACCCCTTCAAATACATGGTCAACGTATTTGAAAGTACACAACTCTTTCTTAATCCTAAATTAAAATTAACGAATCTGATTAATTTTGACTTCCAAGGCCCCAAAGCCCAATGCCCTTGTCTTGATATAATTATAAAAGTCTAATCCACACAACCATAAGGCCCAAGCCCGTTATCTTGATTAATTAATATTAATTGTATTTAAGGCAATATATTATATAAGCCTAATCCACACAATCATAAGGCCCAAACCTTAAATCCATTTCCAAATGGTCCAAGTTCTAATCGCTAGAACAAAGGACTAGACCTATATAAATGGCAATGGAAACTAAAGGTTCCCGATGTGGGACACCAAAAGTCTCAAAACTCTTACAACTTTCCCTCCCCAAACTGAAAGGACTTAGAACATAAATGCCCTGGAAATTACAGGGAAAGTAACTATACCTACCCCTCCATTATCATCATGGCATATCAATATCTAGCTAGGTCATTCCCCTGCGAGAAAATCCCAGCTCAATCTTCACAACTACTAAAACACTAAGGACAAGGGGTACAAATACCAACCATGAATCCAGTGCGTCAAGCTTAAGTCGATCAACAATGGCCATGGGATGAATGAAATACATATAAGACATATTCGGAAAAGTACAACAACAAGAAGACATTAGAGTCATAAATATAGAGTCATTAAAAAAAAAGACATTAGAGTCATAAATATAATTAGGGGTGTGCTATCCACACACCCCATTTTATTTCTCACACACCCCTTGATAATTTTTGTCCTTTGATCTTCTTTAATTCATCCAATCCGATGGCCGAAAATTAAAAAGGTGTGTGAGAAGTAAAATGAGATGTGTGGATATCACACCCCATATAATTAATCGAATTAATATAAAATAGAGATGAACTTATTTGTATATACGGAGAAAAGGTTGGCAATGTAGAACTAGTCAAGCCTATTATTAAATGTGAGATACTCCTACTCATAATCACAATCATATATTTTATGTCCTACCATAATAAGTCTTACCAAATAGAGATTACGTAATTGGTTAATTATAGTTAAGACTCTATTATTCTAGCCATATTGAACAAGGAAATTAATCACAGGAGAGTATGGTTAAGCTTTAAATCGTAGGGGGTATGAAAATCTACAAATACCTAAACCTAATTGCACAATTTGACTTTTTTTTTAATTTCTTTTTGTCCCGTTATAATTTTTTTTGGACAAGAAACGATAGTAGAATTTCATTACCGAATCACAATTACAAAGAGTCCAGAACAATTACAAGAGTTGCAACATGGGTATAATCTCCAGTGATCAAATAAATTGATCTGGAGGTAATTCGCACAAATTAGAGTTAATAATAACTCCCAAATTGGCAACCACAACCGCACATGCACTAGCACAAGCACTGACGTACAAATCTACCACAAAGATGGCAGACGGAACAGATCTATACCACAACCCATTTAATGTCACCGCTAGAACAAGCGAGATCACATCAAAACCATCACTTGGCAAAGTGAGGCCACAATGAAAAACCAAGTTTGACAATAGGGGTCACATCAAACCACCGCTCACAAACTGGCCACATCACTTGCAAGGCGAGACATTATTCGCTAGAAGCGGTACAAAGAAACCTACACTCAAACTATACAAATCCAAGAAAACGAAATCCTCCGGTAGGCTTCATTCCAGCCATTGACCCATCACCACCTGCAACTAGTGCGGTCCGCTGCAACTCGCGAGCCAAGGCTGCCAGAGGAAGGTGGGGCTGCCACTAAATAGTCGAGAAGAGCCACACAAAACCCGGAAAAGCAAGCCATAGGGGGATCCGACTCACCAACAACCAAAAATACCAACCCAAACCTGCAGATCTAGCCCCAAAACATGGGAGAAGACCTATACGGGAATAAATCTCGAGAAACGGGTCAGAAGCCTGCATAAGAGCCGGAAAAGTTGGTCACCGACAAAATAGTGGGGAAAAAAAGTGCTGGGCAGCACTAAGGACCAGTCGGGATAAATTTAATTTTCTACATGAGATAAATTTGTATAAGATGTTGTACCACATCATCATGTTGACATGGTACGACTATTGAGGATGCCATGTAATATTGTAAATGCAAGAATGCTAGAAATTTCATATTTTTTTACATGATTTTTGTGAAGAATTGTCCATGTCGGAAGTTTATCAAACTTTGCATGGAGTTATAAAGTGTTGGGCTCATCTCCATATTGTCAATTAATTTTATAGTGAAACCTCAACTTCCTTCACTTTTCTCACTCAAAAAATTGACACATCCTGATATCATACTAAGATGATGTGGTACGCATATACTATTTAAATGAGAGGAAGTTCTTCTACGTACGAATAAGTTGAATTGGAAAATATCTAGTACAATAGGCAAACCCCCATCATAGACTTGTGCATACATTTTAAATAAAGAACAGATCATACTGATCAATAGATTCGCATTGTGGTAATTAAATAAAATTTTGTAAGAAGCCATATATATATGAAAGAACATTTATGTCATTACTATATGTAATTATATATCTATGTATACGTAGATAATGGAAATTTACATCTCCATTATCATCTTTAACAACAAAGCTTTTCAAACATATATATCACACAAGGGCACAGAGCTCTCTTTTTATCATGGCCTATTCTTGCCCTTGCTTGAAGAACACAGCTCCAACCCAAAAGTGTGATCATTCACGTAGTGGCTAGGGGCAGACGAGCGACGAACACCTTTAGGCAGACAACTCTCCACAATGTGTCTTCCCAACCCATTTGGAGCATCATGGCCCTTAATATCATAAGGTACTTTAAGAGGCACGTAACTTGAAGGGTTCGAGGGGATTGAATCCAATGGCCTTATGGCAGCCACAACTCTCCCTTCAACGCTCCTTTGGATTATTGTAGGAGGAGGAGCCAAGAGAATCAAGAAAAGATAGAGCATGACCATTAGATAGAAACTAGTACTCTTGAAGGGCATTGTGATTAAAATCCAGATAAATTTATTGTGGAGAAGAAGATGGTGAATATTAACAAGTAAGGAGGAGGTCTTAAATAGGGTCATGGGGACCGTTAGATATAAGCTTAGATTGATGTGTGACCAACTCATGGCTAGCTAGCAAAAGCACTTGCTATGCACTTTTTTGACAATTCAGATAGGGAAGCCCGTGTACTCAATTACTATTTTGTTGAGCTTCTTCTTGTCAAAGTCCAGTTCTTTGACTTTTTCTTATACGAGTTCCGTTCTCTCAGATTTCATGTTCTGATTCTTCACCGTTCGATCTTAATTCAACAGTAGAGGAGAAACTACAATAACGATAATTAAATAACCCCTATCATTGAATTAAGATTAAACAATAGGTGACCACAACTTTCTTGAACAAACTGTAATTACATCAATGATCATCTAGAGATCTTAATGACTTTTCCTTCTATACCATAATGAAAATATGATATATATTTTAATTGTGATATAGTCACACTGCAACCGTGAGATTTCGTAAGAATCGTACAATGTGGGGTTACAAACGCCACAATGACCGTGACACCGTCGGAGATGCTATAAGTTCTTACTAAATTGATATCAAACATGCCCCAGTCAAACCTATCAGTCTATCACCTTCAAAAAAAGGGTAACACATGGGAGCATCTTATTGGTCCATATGGCAGTAGTAGCTTACCTGTTTGCCGACTGTACTTGTTTATCCTTCCAACATCATCTTGTTACAACTGGCCAAGTTAATCTTCTAACACGTCTTATTAACCAACTTTCAATCTGCAAATGCTTTTGGCATTGTCCAAAATCTAAACAACCCCTTGCAAATCTGTAGCTGAAGATATTACAATTTAATGAAGCTACAAGTGTCCTGCTTTATTGTTCCTTGCTTCTTGGTTTAAATCTGGTTGGTAGCATTAGGCTGTGGGAGCAAAACACTCACCGATATATTTCTATCTTTGTTTTAACTTTTGAAGGACATACAACTGACAGCCATGCTTCTTCAGGGGCACCAACCGTTATTTGACATATTTATTTGAATACGCTTATACTTGATGAATAATATTTGCATCCTTATATCGGGAATTGAAGAAGTTGAGGTTCCACTATGTTTGTACCATATTTGACTAATCCTGAAACTACCGAGTACCGGTCAACGTTATACCATCAAGGACCCAGAAGAGTTTCCCCCTAACCAGGAGGCCAATCACAATGCGACACGTGTCGACATCAGAAGTCAATCATAACGCGACACGTGTTAACATCAGAAGCCAATCACAACATGACACGTGTCAATGTCAGAACAAAGCTAGAAACTCTCTTCTATAAAAGGGGATCATTCTCCCACAATATTCCCTGATGTCATTTGTACTAAATCATTCACTAGTACTCACAAAATGAGAGCTTGAACCTATGTACTTGTGTAAACCCTTCACAATTAATGAGAACTCCTCTACTCCGTGGACATAGCCAATCTGGGTGAACTACGTACATCTTGTGTTTGCTTCCCTGTCTCTATCCATTTACATACATATCCACACTAGTGACCGGAGCAATCTAGCGAATGTCACAATCTCAACACTTTATGTTGTACCAAAGTCCTCATTGATTTTGTGCATCAACATTTGGCGCCGTCTGTGGGAACGACACTTATTCCCACTATCTTCAGCTTCGTTAAGCTGGTTTCCACCATTCATACACTTTCTTTTGACCAGGCATCCCTTTCCAACATGGGGAGCGAAGGAAGCCACAACACACAGAATGACACCCCTCTTGCACCTGGTGTGAAGCAATGAAGGAAGGAACAAAAAAAGTTTGCTCTTTAGGCTAAAGTCGATGAACTGGAGGCTCAGAATAACAAGATAGCGATGAAGAATGAGATCATACAAGAGTAGTATGAGAAGGTCTTCCAGATACTCCACGAGGCTAGATATACTAAAACACACGAGCTCATCACCCCTGTGGAAGTTAACCATCAACTGGGTACCCCTCAACACGGAGGGTTATTTGCCCTCGACATGGGTATTCCTGTTAAGGAGCGAGCTACTCATCGAAATGGCGACCAACATGAGACTTCTCTCAACCCAGCTGCTTCGACCCGAAGCAGGAGGAGTGGAGGAAGGCACCTCCTTACAAAAAGAGTAGAAGGATCGAAAGCCGTCTTTGTCGAGACTTCCTAAAGCAACATCGAAACAATCCCATCCATGTAAGCTCGGAGATCAATGACCCAAGGGTCTCTGAAAGATTCAGTCCCCTCCCATGTCCCAGGCCGGCTACCAATTTGGGGAAGGGGCAACAAGTCCTAGAGAAACACGAAGGTATAGGGGACTCAGAGATGTTTCGACAGACATACCTTGGAACTCAGTATGGTAAGTCCAGGGAAAAATCACATGCTCTTGATCAAACCTTCCTACTTCCAAACGGAGATGAAGATTTACGAAATAAAGCTCAAGTGGTACATGACTCCACTCAGGACCCTCCTGTCCTACATCTCCTTAAGGAAGTAAACAAGTTGAAGGCTGAACGATAAGCTGAGATACCTGATTGGAACCAACCTAGGCATGGCCCTCTTACAAGGAGGATTCTTAACACCCCCTCCAAGTAAAGATAAAGTAGAAGCTTGGCTTGTAACTATATACTGGAAATGAGGATCCAATTGAACACCTTAACCTCTTTGAGTCCACCATGGCATACCGGATGCACACCGACGAAGAACGATGTCTTCTCTTCCCCTCCACCTTCTCTGGCAGAGCTCTAAACTGGTATTGTCGTCTTCCACCTGAGACGGTAGACTTATTTGAGGAATTGAGGAAACCGTTTGTTTCTGAACACATTTTCCTGATCGATCGCTTGCACTCTGCGGATGACTTGTACACTATTTACCAGAAGCTAGACGAGTTATTACGTATGTATCCTGGCCGCTTCAGCCATGAGTATTCCAGTTGTGCCAAAACAGACAACAAGACTGCCCTCAAAGCCTTCACGGCAGGCCTATGTGATTGTTTCTTCAAGTACATGATTAATGCCAACACTTGAAAGACTTACTCTGAGATAATGACATAGGCTTACAACTATGCCTCCGCTGAGGCAAGGACATATCAAGGGAAACCCCCCCCACAGCCACCCCTTATCAGCAAGTAGGGAGTGGAAGCCAGATCTAACCAAATGAGAAGACCTCGAACTTCCAAACGGCAGCGGTGCCTTCTCCTGCCTTACTTAATACTTTGCCAAGTCAACAGACATATCAATCTTAGGGCAAAGGAAAGATTTCCATCCTCACCAATCCCATTTTAATAAAAAGAGTAAGGGACACTATCGCGATAACCAATGGTATCACCACGATAATGCCCGCCCCCAAGTAGTCAACACAGTGGGCCAAACACGTGTCAGGATAGGCCCTATCCTGAGGTATGAGACATACACGCCTTTAAGCGCCACATGCGTTGCCATTTACCTCAGCATAGCACACCTGATATCAAAGCCAATGTCGAAGCAGTCGGGTTACAAGCCCACGAAGAACACAGACATGTTTTGCTGCTACCACGAACATAACGGTCATGATGGTGAGAAGTGTATCACCCTTTGTGATCATACTGAAGTTTTGGCGCGTGAAGGAAAAATTGATCGATTCCTCCTTCATCCTTCAAGGGATAACCGTAACCAACGCCAAGTGAATGTGATTTATTCCATAAGCGGCGGCACACCCATATCTGAATCTTCCAATAGGGCTATGAAAAACAGCAAACGAGCTTTAAGGCTTGGCCACCAAGTGTTTCACGTGGAAGACATCAGGGGAGGCAAGTATCAAAAGCCTAACTGGGATCCAATATGTTTCTACCTGAGGAAGAAAAAGGTATCATCTACCCTCACAACGACCAATTGATCGTGGAGGGTCACATAGCCAACTTTGAAGTAAGACGAATCCGGGTAGACACGGGGGCTTCGGTCAATATCATGTTTGCTGAAGCTTTCATGGCACTTAATGTAGCTGAACACTTGCTCGATTGCTTGATTTCTCCTTTGAAAAGCTTCTCCGGTGTTATCGTGCAACCTATAGGGAGCATACACTTACCTTTCACCATTGGTACAAGCCTTTACAGAGCTACCATTACCACTAACTTCCTGGTAGTTGATTGCCCAATGGCATACAATGTCATCTTTGGACGCACATGCATCAATGATCTCAAGGCCATGGTATCCACACATATGTTGTTGATGAAATTTCCAACCCCTTATGGCAATGGTTACATCAGAAGAGATCAATTTAGTGCACGGTCATGTTACAACACTTCAGTCAAGCAACAACACCTGCATGTGCCCAAGGTAACCTTTTCTATACATGACCAAGTCATAAGACCAGCCTGGACGAAGCCAACTTGGATCTTCACGGTGGCAACACTCAACCCGACGATTCTCGAGATGACTCTTTCACCCAACAAACACAACCCACTGAAGAGCTGGAGAAGGTTTCTATATCAAAAGATTATCCAGATCTCATGGTGAAGATTGGCACTAACTTGTCACCACTCATTCGGTTGGCATTGATATCTTTTTTGCAAGAGAACACTGAGGTTTTCACCTGGTCATACGAGGACATGCCATACATCTTTCCCGATATCATATGTCATCACTTGAGTATTGACCCCAAGACCAAGCTGGTGAGACAGAATCGAAGATCTTATGACGCTGAACGATACGAAGCAATGAAGGTAGAAGTTGAAAAACTCAAAGGCATAGACTTCGTCCACGAAGTCAATTACCCAACATGGGTAGCAAATGTGGTCCTTGTTAAGAAAAATCCAACCACAGAAAGTCTCTTGCTCCAAAAGGTCTTGTGGAGAATGTGTGTCGACTACACCGACCTAAACAAAGGATGGCCGAAGGATAACTTTCCTCTTTCTCTCATTGACAGACTTATAGACTCTACGGCAGGGTGTGAACTCCTTAGCTTCATGGATGCTTACTCAGGATACAACCAAATCCTCATGAACCCTCCGGACCAAGAACACACAGTCTTCACTACTGACATGGGACTATATTGCTATAAAGTCATGCCATTCGGCCTAAAGAATGCAGGAGCGACTTATCATAGACTAGTCAATTCAATGTTCACCGAACAGATTGAGATGAGCATGAAAGTTTATGTTGATGATATGCTAGTCAAGAGCAAACATGCTGACCAACACATTGCTAACCTATCTGAAACTTTCACCATTCTGAAGAAGTATCGAATGAGGTTGAACCCAAACAAATGTGCCTTCGGCGTAGGCTCTAGCAAATTCTTAGGCTTCATGATAAGCCAACAAGGCATTGAGGCCAATCCCGAGAAGATCAAAGCAATCCTCGACATGAAGGAAATGGTAACTTCAAAAGACATCCAGAGCCTTACTGGCAAGGTGGCAGCCTTAACTAGGTTCATCTCTAAAGCCACAGATAGATGTGCTCATTTCTTCAAAGCACTTAAGGGAAGTAAGAAGTACATTACATGGACTAATGAATGTGCCGAGGCATTCAAAAACCTCAAAGACTACATGAGTAAAGCCCATTTACTCTCCAAACCTAAGGTTTGCGACACTCTCATTATCTATCTGTCGGTATCGGCTTCAGCAGTAAGTTCCGTTCTCATTCGAAAAGATGGTAATGTCGAACGACCTGTCTACTATGCTATCAAGGCCTTACAAGATGCAGAGGCACGATACTTCAACATTGAGAAATTGGCTCTAGCATTAGTTATGTCTGCTCGAAAACTTGAACCTTACTTCCAAGCACACTCCATCATCGTGCTTACCAATCATCATCTTCGACAGATACTCCAAAGTCCTGACACTTCAGGGCAAATGATAAAATGGGCGATAACATTGGGTGAGTTTGACATCTCCTACCAACCAAAGCCAGCTGAGAAGGGCCAAGCAGTGGCAGATTTCATCGCCGACATCACATATCCTGTTGACATTGTTTCTACGCCTAAAGAAGTGGTTTCATTACCCTCGGAAGCTCAGAAAATAGAACCAATAGCCTGAGCATGGAGTCTATATGTTGATAGCTCGTCCAACCAACAGGGTTGTGGAGCAGGACTAGTCCTTACGACCCTTGACAAAGTGGTGATGAAGTATGCTTTTCGTTGCAAATTCAAGGCGTCAAACAATGAGGCCAAATATGAAGCCCTTCTAGTAGGCTTACGTTTGGCCAAACACCTTGGGGTTAAACGAATTGATATCTTAAGTGACTCCCAATTGGTGGTTAACCAAGTTACAAACAACTTTGACACTAAGGACAACTCCATGGCAACATATCTGGCATAAACACAATTGTTGCTCAAGCACTTCCACTACCAGATCACCCAAATTCCTTGAGCGGCAAAAAGTCATGCAGATGCTTTGGCTCGCCTCACCTCAGCGGTGGAAGACAAGATTGGGAGAAAAATTCAGGTCGAATTGTTGGCAGCACCAAGCACCATGGCTGTGGAAGTATGCAACTTACAACAGGGGGATAGTTGGATTACCCCGATTTATAGATTCTTTGTTCATGGCACCCTTCCAAATGACAAAGTCCAAGCTAAGTAGATTCGATACAAGGCTACCCGTTACTTGATCATTAATGAACAACTCTACAAGCGGGGTTTTAACCTATCATATCTAAGATGCCTTACGCCCGCAGAGGCAGAAATTGTCTTTCGGGAAATACATGAAGGAGTCTGCGGAGATCATGCTGGATCTCGATCCCTAGCACACAAGGCTTTTCGCCAAGGATATTACTGGCTAACACTCCACCAAGATGCCATCAGAATATCTCGCTCATGTGATACGTGTCAACACTGCACAACTATTCCTCACTCCCCTCTCGGGCAGCTCACTCTTATGATCAGCCCTTGACTTTTCGCCCAATGGGGACTTGATTTGATCGGCCCAATGCCTGCAAGGAAGGGTAAGGTTCGTTATGCAATCGTTGCAGTTGACTACTTCACAAAGTGGGTTGAAGTATAACCCTTGGCAACCATTACTGAGGTAAAAATAGAAGACTTCGTATGGAAGAAAATCCTTTGTAGATTATTTGGCATGAATTCAATAAAGAGGTGATTTAGACAACTCGGTCCTAATCCTCTTACATTCCTAACAATGAAACACTCGGGTTCAAAGCTTCAACATGAATGTTTCCAACATGAAACAAAGTCTAAGTATATGTTAACAAGACTATATAAATAAACGAACAGCTTCACAATATATTTGTTCAATCATACATTCTAACACATTCATACATAAGCCAACTGTGCTTCGAAAGGGTTCAATATACTTTGTGTCATTCGACACTTGCTACAATGTGCCTCGACACCTTGCCCTTATTCTCACCAACTAGGTGATGAAATGTGAAGAAGGAACTCATCTTCATGCCACCAACCAGGTGATGAAATGTACAACTCGTACTCTCCTTCATGCCACCAACCAGGTGATGAAATGTATAACCCGTACTCTAATATCATTTGGCAACTTACCATTCATGCCACCAACCAGGTGAAGAAGGAACTCATCTTCATGCCACTAACCAGGTGATGAAATGTACAACCCGTACTCTAATATCATTTGGCAACTTGCCATTCATGCTACCAACCAGGTAAAGAAGGAACTCATATTCGTGCCACCAACCAGGTGATGAAATGTGTTGAAAGGTGATGAAGGAACTCACCTTCGTACCACCAACCAAGTGATGAAAACAACTCACGATTCATTCCACCTACCAGAAGATGAGTGGTACAACTTGTACATGTAAACTCCTAACATTCACAAATAATAAAAAACCCTCAAGCTTGACAACTCAACTAGGGGAGCACTTATGCCCAACAAGAATTATAGTCACCAACAAATTCTTATTGCAAGCCAACAACAACTTCAGTGCATGACATACGAAGATCAAGCTATTCAGCCCTTTTGCATCTGCTTCAGACATTTATCCTCTGTAACAATGCAAACATTACAACTCGTAGAAAGCTTCACACACTCTTGATCAAGACAGTGTGAAGCAAAACCAATTTATGGTGCCAACAAGAGCTTCATCAATGGAGGGCAACCACAATTCTCAAAAGCTTCACACACTCTTGATCAAGACAGTGTGAAGCAAAACCAATTTATGGTTCTAACAAAAGCTTCATCCAAAGAGTTCAACCACAATTCTCAAAAGCTTCACACACTCTTGATCAAGACAGTGTGAAACAAAACCAATTTATGGTGCCAACAAGAGCTTCATCAATGAAGGGCAACCATAATTCTCAAAAGCTTCACACGTTCTTGATTAAGACAGTATGAAGCAAACCAATTTATAGTGCCAACAAAAGCTTCATCAAAGGAGTTCAACCACAATTCTCAAAAGCTTCACACACTCTTGATCAAGACAGTGTGAAGCAAAACCAATTTATAGTGCCAACAAAAGCTTCATCAATGAAGGGCAACTACAACTCGTAGAAAGCTTCACACACTCTTGATCAAGACCGTTCGAAGCAAATTCAATTTATATGGTTCATCTAAACCTTCGATTATTACAAGGTGTGGCTTGTATCACAATCTCTTGCTTAACAGTGTGGAAGCAAAATTTGTATATGTTGTCTCTCCCACATTTTCAAATTTCTAGTTTCCCAAAAAAAAAAAAAAAGGGAAATTCAACAAAGCTTCATCAATGGAGGACAACTACAAATTCTCAAAAGTTTCACACTATCTTGATCAAGATAGTGTGAAGCAAAATCAATTCATGGTACCCAACAAAGCTTCACCAACAAAAGCTTCATTAATGGAGGACAACTACAAATTCTCAAAATCTTCACACTATCTTGATCAAGATAGTGTGAAGCAAAATCAATTCATGGTACCTAACAAAAGCTTCAACTCCAAAGCTTCACCTATAAAGCTTCAACTCCAAAGCTTCACCTACAAAAGCTTCACCTACAAAAGCTTCAACTCCAAAACTTCACCTACAAAAGCTTCAACACAAAAGCTTCACTTACAAAGCTTCAACACAAAAGCTTCACTTGCAAAGCTTCAACTCCAAAGCTTCACTTACAAAGCTTCAACATAAAAGCTTCACCTATAAAAGCTTCACCCACAATAGCTTCACCTACAAAAGCTTCACCCACAAAAGCTTCACCCACCACAAAAGCTTCACCCACAAAAGCTTCACCCACCACAAAAGTTTCACCCATAAAAACTTCACCCACAAAAGCTTCACCTACAAAAGCTTCACCCATAAAAGCTTCACCCACAAAAGCTTCATCCAGCACAAAAGCTTCACCTACAAAAGCTTCACCCACCACAAAAGCTTCACTCACAAAAGCTTCACTCACAAAAGCTTCACCCATAAAAACTTCACCAACAGAAGCTTCACCCATAAAAGCTTCACTCATCACAAAAGCTTCACCCACAAAAGCTTCACCTACAAAACTTCAACACAAAAGCTTCACCTACAAAAGCTTCACCTATAAAAGCTTCACATTATCTTGATCAAGATAGTGTGAAGCAAAATCAATTCATGGTACCCAACAAAGCTTCAACCTCAAAGCTTAAACACCAAAGCTTCACCTACAAAGCTTAAAAAATATATATATTTTCAGAAATTCGAAAATTCGAAAAAAATAATTGCCTAGGCCTCCTCTTCTTTGGGCCTAACAACTTTCATAACAAATATATATGAAGGAGGAGTTTTGGGCTACCACTTAGAAAGGAAATGCCTTATTCGTCAACTTCCTTGACCGGAGACTTGGGGGACTCCTACCATATGCTACTGCACCTTGATACTCGGAAGTCTCACATTCACTCAGTGACTTGGATTTTTCAAGTCTTCAACCGAGAAGTTTTCTTCAATCGGGAAATTAAGGGAGCACTACCTCAACATACATGCTTCACTCACAAAGCTTCAACATACAAGCTTCAACAAAAGAAAAAAAATTCAAAGAACTTAGTGAAGAAGACCTTGGTGTATTTAACATAATACGTTGAAATGAAGCAAAGCTTGTTTATTGATATCTCCGATAAGTTACAAATATGTGTATATACATGAATCAAAATAAATAAACAAGAGGGAGCCTTCACAAAGGTTGCTCAGGAGAAGTCTCAGTAGTCGGCAGAGCCCTAGAAAGAGGAGGCACCGAAGGGTGATTATTCGGAGCCACAATACTTGGCAAAACCCCAAAAGGATGAGGCACCGAAGGTTGATCATTTGGAGCTTCATTACGTGGTATAGCCCAAGAAGACGAAGGCAATAAATGCCTTTGGAACAAACCCACAAACCTCTGATGATCAAGTAAAATCTGACCATCAAATTCCTGCAGCTGGTCGAGCTTCCTCTTCATGTTTGTAGCATAGTCATGTGCAAGCCTGTGCAACTGTTTATTCTCATGCTTGAGCCCTTTGATCTCCTGTTTAATACTTATCACTTCAGCCACCAATGATTCAACTTGGCGGGTTCGAGCAAATAGGCGTTAGGCCATATTATACACAGAACCTGCACACTGAACACTGAGAGCCAGATAATCCTTAACAGCCAACTTATTAGACCATTTGGAAAGTAGTCTGTTATCTTTGGGAGTGAGAAGGTTTCTGGCCACCACTGCAGCAGTCATATCATTCTTCATCACAGATTCCTCACCAAAGTTGTCTTGAGAAGGCATTGCTGCCTTTTCACCAAAGTTCAAGTCAAAACGACGGTCAGATGGGCTACACATTCTCAGAAATGATGAAGGAGAAATGAGGTGCAATAAATCTCTGAAGTACAAAAATAAGGGGAAAATTCCTACAAGCAATAACTCTCTGAATGTACTTTTTGCACACAATTAGTGCCCCTATAAAAGAAAGAGCAACAGGGCCGTTGGTTAAAAAATCAAAGAGTCACTACTCTCCGGATTTCGAGAAGCAGATTTTCCTGAGTAAAATATGTCGACAATCCCCATACGCAACATCAGCTCCTTGGGTACTATAGATAACTTTGCCAAAGATCTCTGATAAAGTTTAGACATAAATTTTGAAGGTCCAGCTACCCTACCATTACCCACAAGGATAAAGGAACAGCACCACCGCTTGATAACTGGAAAGTCCCTATGTGTGTCAACCTCTATGCTCCGTGGCAAGGCAGACTAACAAAAATGCCAAACCTTTAATCATATCGAGAAAACACTCCCAACATGATTACTTTCTCAAAAATCGAAGAGGCACCGTTCCCCGAATCTCGAGAGCCAGACTTTCACTAGGATTGCTTTCTCAAAAATCGAAGAGGCACCACTATTATAACTCAAGAGCCAGACTCCCATCAGGATTACTTTCTCAAAAATTGAAGATGCACCGCTCTCCGAATCTCAAGAGCCAGACTCCTAACATGATTGCTTTCTCAAAAATCGAAGAAGCACCGTTCTCCGAATCTCGAGAGCCAGATTCCCGACAGGATTGTTTGTTCGAAAACCAAAGAGGCGCCACTCTCTGAACTTCGAGAGTTAGATTTCCTTGGTTAAAGTTTGTCTGCAATCTTCACACGGAACATCAGCTTTCCAGATACCACAGACCATTTTTTCAAAGTGTTCTGACAAAGTTAAAACACGTGAATTTTGCAGCTCCTACTACATTGGTATGACCGAGAAGGGTAAAGGAACAGTGTTACTACTCGCTGTTGGGACAATTCCTATATATGTCGACCTTCATCCTCCAAAGCCAGGCAGACCTGTAAATAAAAAAAATGCTCAACTTTTCTTCACATCCAAGAGGGCATTCTCAGCAGAGTCTCTCGAAATACTCAGCTTCCCGATAATACCTCTGCAAACAAGTTACACCAGAGCAAAAATATCTCATATCATCAGGGTTAAAAGCCAGAGTATCACATATTATGCTTTTTCCCTATCTTTTCCTTTACCCTTATTCTTACGTGTGATCGGATCATATTTATATATATTTTTACTTCGAATTCACTCGTCTTTTCTTAGTTAGTTCCTTATATTTTTGAGCTATTTACGTTATTTTTGTGAAACATCATCACATTTATGTTTTGTAGAAAGAATAAAGAAAAGAAATGAAAAAAAAAATAAAAATAAAGAAAGCTAAAGAAAAGGGAATCCAAGAGAGGACTGACGTGGGAGAGAAGTGAGTCCACACGGGAGGGTGAAAAGAATAAAAGAAAGAAGGAGCTGGACACGTGAAGGAGTTAGAGCAAAAAAAAGAACGGTGAAAGAATCCAAGGGCAGCTGAAAAAAAAAAAGGGGAATAAAAGAATGGAAAGCAAAAGCATACGGGGAGAAATAATCAGGAAAGGAGGGATCAAAAGAAAGATATACGAAAGAAGAAGAAAAAGGAGAATCCAAGGCGTGAAAGGGATAGAGGCGGGAGACAGAGAAGACTTGGAAAAGGGGGAAATAAAATAAGAAGATAGGAGGAGAAAGCTGCCGGGGAGCAGCGGGGTGGAGAGAGGGGCTGCCCTTTGGGCAGCTCGCAGAGACGCAGGAACGAAGAGACAGGGAGCTGCCTCTTGGCAGCTCGCGGAGAGCACGGTGCAGAGAAAGAAAAAAAAAACAGAAAAATACAGAGGACAGGCGCAGAAAAAATAGAGAGGAGAAACCGAGGGGGCTTTGAACCAAGAGAAGCAGGAAGAGCAGTGCGCAAAACATACGGAAAGAATAAAGGCTGCCTTTGGCAGCGTGAGGCACGGCAGAGAGCAGGGAGAAGAAGCTTCACTCTGTTTTCTTGGTTTTATCTTCTTAAACTCATGTTTTACCTTTGGTTTAATTTGAGCATAATGTGTAGCTAAATTTATTTTGGCTAGAGGTTAATTCGAAACCATGAATATATTTGTAATATGAATTGATTACCTTCGGTTGTGATTTCATAAGTTGTGATTTCAATTTACTTATCCGTTCGTATAAAAACTTATTTGTGTATGTTGGTTGAGAGTGCACGCTTAATTTACATGCATGAATTTGATGCTAGAATATAAGTGAATTTCACCTAATCGTTATGAACTTATTTTCACAAGTAGTAAAGGTTGCTAGTCACAATCACGTTAAGTAAATTCTTGGCAAGAGTATCATGCTTTTCATAGTTACGAATGCCTCGTCAATGCTTATAGTTTTCACAAAGTTTAATGATCTTTGATTGTATCTCTATTGTGCTTTTCACGTAGGGGACTTTTGAAGAATGTTTTGAATTGTTGTATGCGTTTTCCCGTCCAATTCAATAACTTAAGGAAAACTTGAAGATTAAAAAAGTGCTGTTCACGGTTAATCTGGAGTATTGAGATTCACAATTTATTGAAAGAACAACTGAAAATCAATTTAGGTTGCTTATGTGTCATGTGTGGAGAAGAACCCTCTAGCTAGTCCGTCATTTATCATTTTACCTTAATTTTATGTTTTTGTCAATTCTGTAATTTAATTAAGTTTAATTTACTTTTCATCAAAACCAAACACCCATCCATTATTAAATTATATTATTTATTTAGTTTTCTTTATTGTTAGTTTTTTTAATTTAATTTCCGTCCATTTCAGTTCCTAGTGTTTAATTTAATTGTTTTCATTATTTTGAGTCATTTTAAGTGTGTTTCGAGTTATTAGAGTTTTTAGCCTAGTTTTGTGTCCTTGAGTCTTATTTAATATTTTTAAGTTAATTTAATAGATTAGCAATCCCTCCTAATCCCCGGCCTAGAACGATACCCTACTTACATCTATACTACAATTGTCAAAAAGAGGGTTTAATTTGTGTGTCGAGTAATTTTCGCATCAACGTGCAAGACAAGGAGAAAGAGAGAAATCAGTCAGCACTTGGAATTAAGCTTCCAATCAGGAACTGACTGCCTGAAACTCTTTGCCTGATTACTTACCTGGCATTGCTCTCGAGTACTCATCTTCAACATCTTATGCTTCTAGAAAAGATACCACATATGTCTGGGGAATAGATAGGGCAAGTGAGAAGGATACAAGGAAGCATGTGGAGACAAGCGCAATAGAACACGTGCCGATTCATCTATTACTTTGTTAACAGCAAAAGTATCCCATATCATCAAGGTCGAACGCACTCTTGATTTGATGGACTTATTTTGACCCTCAAATTCTTGAGTTGGCCTTATACTTCGGAGGAAACCAAAAAGCCCTCCAACCGAGTTCAAGAATAAGCATGTGGAAAGTTACTTCTTCAAAAGCAAAAGTATCTTATATCATATCTTCTCCTTTTTCTTGTCTTTATCCTTCCTGCTGCCTGCAAGATAGGGAGAATGAGAACAATCAGCCGGAACTTGAAATCAAATTTCTAATCTGGGATTGATTACTGGGAGCTCTGATTGCTTACCTTGTCTGTCACTTCTTTCGGTAGATTTCCTAGCTCGGCGACTTGGGGGACTCCTACTATATGGTTTGTATCTTGCTTGACCAAGCCTGAAACTACAAGTAAGCTTCAAGTGAAATTGATACATTACCTTGTGCATCTCCACCAGTTAAAGATACCACCCTTGGATGGAGGAAAAGTACTTCTAGAGAAGATGCCGCATCTACCTATGAGATAGATAAGGCAAGTGAAAACGGTACCACACTTTGGTACTTAATAAGTTTCGTGATTACTCAGCGGCTTGGATCTTGCAAGTTCCCAAACGAGGAGCTTCCCTCACTCAGGAACTTAAGGGAGCACTGTTTGTACCATACTTGACCAATCCCGAAACTACAGAGCATCGATCAACGTTATACCGTCAAGGACCCAGAAGAGTTTCCCTCTAACCATGAGGCCAATCACAGTGTGACACATGTCGACATCAGAAGCCAATCATAGCGCGACATGTGTTAACATCAGAAGCCAATCACAACACGACACGTGTCAATGTCAAAACAAAGCTAGAAACTCTTTTCTATAAAAGGAGATCATTCTCCCACAATATTTCCTAATGTCATTTGTACTAAATGATTCACTAGTACTCACAAAATGAGAGCTTGAACCTATGTACTTGTGTAAACCCTTCACAATTAATGAGAACTCTTTTACTCCATGGACGTAGCCAATCTGGGTAAACCATGTACATCTTGTGTTTGCTTCCCTGTCTCTATCCATTTACATACTTATCCACACTAGTGACTGAAGCAATCTAGTGAAGGTCACAAACTTAACACTTTCTGTTGTACCAAAGTCCCTACTGATTTTGTGCATCAACACACTATAAAATTAATTGGTAATATGGAGAGTAGTCAAACCTCTTATAAGTCTATGCAAGATTCATCCTCTCATAAATTTAGGATTCATTCTCAATATGCCCCCTCATGTGTGATGAATTTTCAAGCCTAACATGCGGACAAGATAACAAAGTGACATGGAGCGCGTGTGGCCATTTGGCTTCACATATAGGACAACATACTCTGATACCATGAGAAAGTTGAGGTTCCACCATAAAAACAATTGGTAATATAGAGAGTAGACCAACTTCTTATAAGCTCATGCAAGTGTAAAGCAACAGATTATGTTGCAACAATGTAGAATAACAATGGAGGTTTTAAAGACAGAGAGAATATTAGAGAGAGAAGGGAATGAATTCTTGTATATTTCATAATGGTAATACAATCTATACAGGCGGTTATATATTCTTCTAACTAACAAAGCTTACACACTAAGTCACAACAATCTCAACAACCTTAACTACCTTATAACAACCATACTAATCTATTGACACATGACACCGTATCTAACCATTTATCTTATACTATTATCATCCTCCCTCAAGCTCAGGAGAAGGACCACGAAGCCTGAGATTGCAGCAATGAGTGTGAAATAATGGTGAAAATAGCCCTTTAGACAAAATATCTACAAATTGTTCATTCGAAGACACAAACTGCATTTGGATCAATTGTTTGGCAACTATTTCTCGCACAAAATGCATGTCAATCTTTATGTGCTTTTTTCTTTGTTGCATCACTAGATTGCAAGTGAGTGTAATGGCTAATAAGTTGTCACGAAGCATTGTAGATGGAGTTGGGACTGAAATTGGCTAAAAAACAAGCCATCAATCTCATGAGTTGTTGAAGCAATTGCTCGATACTCAGCTTTAGTAAATGAACGAGATACTGTGTTTTGTTTCTTAGAGGACCAAGATATTGGATTAGAGCCCAAGAAAACAACCAATCTAGTTGTGGATCTTCTGTCATTCGGATCTCCAGCCCAGTCAGCATCACTGAATGTATTTAACTCCAGTCCTCATTTGACATACTGAATACCATAACTCCATGGGAACTGATATTAGCACTCCATAAATCTCATTTATACTCCTCATAAGTGTATTTTGCTTTTTAATTATAGAAATTTTGGAGTGCAAAATGAGATATTTGGAGTGCTAATAACAATTCCCTAACTCTGTGTACCTTTGAGATATCTAAGTATCCTTTTCACAGCCAAATAATGTGGTTCCGTTGGACGCTACATGAATTGACAGACTTGGTGCACAGAGAATACAATGTCTAGTATTGTAAAGGTGAGATATTGCAAAACTCCCACTATGCTTCTTTACAACTTAGGGTGTCAAAAGGTACCCCATCATCTTTAACAAGCCTATTATAAGGCAAGCAAGGTGTAGCACAAAGTTTAGACTAATGCATTTCTGTTTTAGGTAAATTACACTTTATCACCTCAGGTTTGAGGTCTATTGCAACCTCCTACAACATCTTGAAAACATTTCACTTTCATACCTCAAGTATTATTTTATTTCAATATAATACATCCGTTAAATTTTCTATCCATTGATCCGTTAAGAGCTGACGTGGCTGTTACATTTGTGCCATGTGTCTGCCAAATTTGTGCCACGTGGCAAAAAAAAATAATTTTTTATACATTTAAAATATTATAATAATTTACCCTATTTAAAAAATAAAAATAAAAATAAAAACCATTTTCCTTCCTCGACCCATTCCCCTTCCTTGCAACCCAAACCCCCTATCCCACCCCACCCCTACCTCCACCTCCCCCAAAAACCTCACATGTCTCTTGGCTTACAATATAGTGTCAGATTAATGTAAACCAAGAATTCAATCCTCTAGTACCATATCCACACCCCCACAAGAAAAACCACCATTTGTTATGTTGGATAAGGGCAAATGCTTGAGAATTGTTTCCCAAAGAGACATACTTCACAAGCATTTCCATTTTACCTTCCCTCAAACCAATTTCCAGCAACAAAACAAACCCAAAAATCCAAACAGTGATGAAATCGAAAGCAGAAACATATCTAGATCTGGGGCTCAACAAACAAAAACACACCATCATCCCCACAAAACCCAAAACCCACAAATTTCACACGGATTCAACGCCCCTTTCAAGTTTTTTCGTCTTAACAAAAAAACCAAGGTCCAGTTCAGGAACAAATGTAGCAAAAAGGTAAAATTTCTTGACAAACGTACCGTGAAACGGAACCCAGAAGATCGGCACAACAATCGTTTTCAATCCTTGAGAACTTCCTTCCACTAAAGCTTCAATCTTTCTTTTTGGGTATCTTCGAGAATTTGCAATTAGAGCTTTAATGGTGATTTTTAGCAGAGAAAACGTTGATAAGGAGGAAGGGGTGGGCTTGTCATTCGTCTTGCTTTTATAGACAAATCCAGAAATTACTGTGCATCTGAACTCTCACCGAACTAGAGGCCAAAAATCACGCGGGCCCCGCTGTCGTGCTGTCGTACGTCGTCTCGGGGGAGGTGGGGGTGGGGTGGGATGAGGGGTTTGGGTTGCAGGGAAGGGGAAGGGGTCGGGGAAGGAAGATGGTATTTTTTTTTTAATTTTTTAAATAGGGTAAATTATTATAATATTTTAAATGTATAAAACATTATTATTTTTGCCATGTGGCACAAATGTGGCAGCCACATCAACTCTTAATGGATCAATGGATGTAAAATTTAACGGATGTATTATATTGAAATAAAATAGTACTTGAGGTATGAAAGTGAAATGTTTTGAAGATGTTGTATGAGGTTGCAATAGACTTGAAACATGAGGTGGTAAAATGTAATTTACCCTTCTGTTTTTGTTAACAAGTCATTGACATATTTACTCTGAGAGAGAAACAATCCTTATGCATTTTGTGTAATTTGAATTCTAAGAAAATAGTGTAGAGTTCCCAAGTCTTTGATATCAAACTTTTTTGCCAATGCAAAAATGATCTCACTTATGGCATCAATTGAACTACCTATGATGATAATATCATTAAGGTAAAGCAAAATAACTACTACTTCAGAACCAACATGTTTCACAAACAAGGATGTGTTTGCATAAGTGGATTGAAAACCTAAGGAAGGCAAGAAACTGGTAAATCTCTCATTCCATGCCTTGGGGCCTGTTTTAAACCATATAAGGACTTGTGAAGTTTACATATTGAAGTAGAGTGTAGTGAATCCACAAAACTAGGAACTTGTGCCATATAAACCTCTTCTTGTAAAATTCCATGCAAAAATGCATTTTTTACATCTAGCAGCCCACAAGGTTCTTGTTTAATGGTAGAGTGACTAAAGACCAAGTGTGCTGAAAGTGTAATGCCTGTATTTCCTCTTCCATAGCTTTAAACCACATTGGGGACGTAAGAGTAGACTTATATGAAATTTGTTCAATCTAAGATAAGTCAACTTCTGCATTATCATATGACATGGCTAGAAATGCTTTCTTCTTTGTAATCCCACTTTTTTATCTTGTTTGCATAGGATGCAAATTCAATGGAGGTATAGGAAGCATAACTTGCAAGCTTTTTGGTTGAAATTTAAGATGCGTAGGATCAAGTAAGTGACTGACATTAACATGCATAGGATTAGGTAAAGGCAGATTTGGTGATGCTATAACAACGGTATTTTCACTTGTGACAACCGCTGGTTGTAAAGATGTTCCATAAGATAAAGTGGTTGAAATTGCAGATGGTTTTTGTGAAAGAAAAAGATATGGAAATTCACACTCATCAAATATTACATGTCTAGAAATATAAACCCTATTTGAACTAACTTCAAAGCATATGTATTCCTTATATTTAGATGCATATCCCAGAAAAATGCACTTTGTAGTTTTTTATTGCAACTTTGTACTATTGTAAGGTTTCAATAATGGAAAACATGCACAACCAAATATTCTGAGATGTTGAATTTCTAGAATAGATTGAAATAAAGTCTCAAATGGTGATTGATTGTTTAAGGTTGGAGATACCATCCTATTTATAAGTTATATTGCAATTTGGCAGCCAAAAGGCCAAAAGATAGCAGGTAAAGATGCAGTTTATAGCAGTGTATTTAAGGTTTCAACAATGTGTCTATGTTTTCTTCCTGCCAACCCATTTTGTTTTGGGGTATGAAGACATGATATTTGATGAGTGATTCCCTTTCCTAACAAGAAGGATTGAAAGGTTTTACTTGTATATTCACCCCCCATCACTTTGTAAAGTTTTAATTGAAACTGCAAAGTGATTAAAGATAAATTGATATAATCCAATGAACACTGAACACACTTCATTTTTATTATGTAAGGGGAATAACCAATAGTATCTAGGTCATTCATCAATGAATGTCACATAGTATCTAAATCCATCAATGGAATTACAAGGAGTAGGACCCCATACATCATTGTGAACAACTTCAAATGGAATCACAAACTTAGACACATATGTAGGAAAGGGTAATTTGCTAATTTTTTCTTGTAAACATGAATGAAAAAGTGAAGGTGATACATAAGAAGGTACTAAAATGTGAGACTTTCTAAGTATAGTTGAGTCAATAAAATTAGAGGGGTAACCTAGCCTGATATGCCAAAAACTGGAATTGACTTGTTGTCCAAGAAATGCAGCTTTGAATGCTTGATTATGAACTGTAGCAAGTCTTGAAATTGGAATTCGATATAACCCATTACTGCATTGCCCCTTATATAGAATCCTCCCTCTGTCTTTGTCCTGAATCCAGAAATGAAAAGCATCAAAGATTAGCCAACAATTATTATCCAAGCATATCCTATGTATAGAAAGCAAATTTTGAGTGATTTTTGTCACATATAAGACTGAATTAAGTTTCAAGGGTTGTATAGGTGTATGAATGATAGAAGAGCCAATATGTGATATTGGTAAACCTGCACCATTTGTAGTTTAAATCGTATTTGTGGATGAGAATAGAGTAGCCAATGATAGATTCTGCAAATCAGTAGTTAAATGAATTGTTGTTCATGAATCTATGAGCCAAATTTGCTGAGAGGGAGCATTTGATTTTGAAGTAAGTTGTGAGTAAACCACATGCATTGTAGTCATCTGAGGAGCATTTCCAGACATATTTGCATTTCTAAAGTAACAAAATTGAGTAGTATGATTCTTCTTACCACATATTTGACACCCTTCAATCACTACATTATCAGTATTTTTTAATCTGCATGTATCAACAAGATGTCCAAATTTGCCACAGATTTGGCAGGCTGAATTTGTTGGAGATGCACCAAGAATGTCAGGATCATAAGTATTATAGTTGTTTCTTGAATTTCCATATTGAAAATTAGAGTTGTAGTTGAACTTACCCATGCCCTTGTTTTTGTTGTAGTTGTTCTTGAAATAAGTAGCCTAATTTCCCCCACCATAAACCTTTGAGTTTGATTACCTGAATATCCTTGACTTGAATTGCCAAAAACCCTTGGTTTTAATTGCCTGAATACCTTTGACTTGAATTGCCAGAAAACCCTTGATTTTGATTGCCTAAATACTCTTGTGATGACAAAATTGAGTTCTTGGAACTTGACTCAGTGTTCTTGGCAACCATTGCAGAGAGAAATGGAATGATAACAATGTTTTCAACCATTTCTTCTTCAACAAGCAACTTGAATCTTAAGTATTTGATGGAGATGACACTTTCTTTGCCTCTAATGATTGATCTCATACTATTGTACGCCACTGGTAAGCCATTAAGTGTTAAGATGGCAATATAATCCTTTTTGAAACGCACTCTTGTAACTGTCAAATAATCTCAAGCCTCTTTGATTTGCTGCAAATACTGATATATCGAATTAGTGCCCTTCTTGGTATTTTGTAGCTCAGATTTCATTTGGAATATAGTTGCTCGAGTTACAATAGAGAATTGTTCTTTCAGACGAACCCATAAATCTTGAGCACTTGTGCTTCCAATAGCACATGATACAGCTGATGGAGAAAGCATAGTAGAAATGAGTTGCATCAAGGCCCGATCATGCATTTTTTCCAAATCTTAAATGCATCAGTTTCAGTTCTTGATGAGGAGTCACTAGAATTGACTTCAAATTCTCCTGAACTAGAAGTAGTAAATCTTTCAGGACGTGGATTAGAACCATCCAAGAACCCCATGATTCAATGGCCTTCGAGTAATAGCTGCATCTAAAAATTCCATGTAAGGTAAATGGAATCATCGAGCTTAACTGTAATAGATGTAGGAACGGTAGAGATAAGAGATGTGATGGGTGATTGCAAGATTTGTAGTTGATTCACAGTCACCATCGTAGCCTTTCTTTGAAGAATTGTGAATGAGAGGTAAGATCAAACACCTAGAGTGCGCGATTGAGAAGAAGAAAACTCAGAAACTTTTAGAGCTCCAATATCCAGTAGTTGTGAAAGAGAAGATCTTGAGCGGCGGAAGCAAGAAATCCAAGATCGAATCAACCTTTAAGCAAGAATCACTTGACAGACGAATGATACCATGTAAAGCAACATATTATGTTTCAGCAATGTCGAACGACAATGGAGTTTTCAGAGAGAGAGAGAGAGAAACGGGGATGAATTCTTGTATAGTTCATAGTGGTAATACAATCTTTACAAATTATTATATATTCTTCTAAGTAACAAAGCTTACACAATAAGTCACAACAACCTTAACTACCTTATAACAACCATACTAATCTATTGACACATGGCACCATTCTAACCATTCATTTTATACTATTATCAACAAGGTCCCTCTTCTTATCAATGTGAGATTCATCCTCAATATATACAATATCTACTCCTCGAGAACAACGTATTTTTATCATATAAATTTTATAATTGAAATCAGTTAATTTCGTAGTCACTCTATAAAAGATGATCTCCATAAAATATTCAAAATAGAAAATTGTTTAGTCATCCAAATATGTAGATATTATTTAAACTTGATTGATTAATCCATTCAGCATATTATCTCTCAATTATCTCAATTTTTCTCATGTCATTGTGTACATTTTTTAGAACTACATTCTACAAACAGTATAGTTATAGATTTAATGTTATAACTGAATCATTCAGTTTAGTATTGGATTCTTGATAAACCATTCTATCCATAAAACTAGTAATTGCCACCTTCATTAAATTTTGAACTTTTATTTATACAGAATGGGAACTCAAAACTTTGAAAATCTTCTAAGATTATGGCTAGTTCAAATTTTGATAGTAGCATATATGCAAAAGGCAGGACATGAAGTCTGGGCCCTGACAAGTTCCATGGTTGATAGATTGCAGGTCCATTCCCAACCCATAAGAGATTAAAGATATAAGAGATCAAGGTCTAAAAGATTATTGGGCCAACTTTGTTGAAGGAACTCACTAGACATGGCATTAAAATTTTAATTTGGGGATTAGACACAGGTTGAAGTACAATTGATGTCAATGTCTTTAGTGATGAATTGTGAAAGAGAACTGATATTAGCACTCTAAAAATCTCATTCTACACTCTTCATAAGTGTATTTTTCATTCTAATTATAGAAACATTGAAGTGTCAAATGAGATTTTGGGAGTGCTAATAACAATTCCCTTATGAAAAATGTAAATTGAAAATTATGCTGGAAAAGAGGGGTGTGTGTTCAATATATTAAAATTTTTTAAAAAGTTTACAATGAGAGCTCACAATAATATTAATGCCTTAGGGGTAAGTCATTGTTACTTTTTTTTATTTAAAAAAGGTATTGGTCCTTTTTTATTTGGGTGATGATTTTGTAGCGCAAACTTCACGCATAATAATTTATTTTGATAGTGTAATAAGACATTTACAAAGTAAATATTAATGTTGTCAAAGTAATATACAACAATGTTATTCTGTGTTATTAACTATAACCTACTATTATTATGTAATATTAGAGTGCAAACTTTGACGATTATAATGTAACATTAATTTTATTGTAATTTAGACGTTGAATGTATGTGAATGTCATGTTGTAACACAAAAATACAATTGAGCGTGAAGGTAAAGAATTCAAAAGTAAGTAATGACTTTGTTCAAAAAAAAAAAAAAAAAAAAGATAACGATTATGAGTAATTTAATGACATCCACTAATATTTACTAAAACAAAGGGTACCAAACACTAATACCCTTTTTTTAATGGTACGATTTAAAGAATTAAAAAAAAAACGGATGATAACATTATTCAACGCACCTGCACTTGATTTCAATTTTCACCGCATCGCAATAAAATTAAATCAAGGATGATATGATTAGTCATTTAATTAGTATTACAATTTAGTGTTTCTCTCTACTTGTAAGTGAAATGTCTTAAATTTGATCTTGTGAGTAACGAGTTCGACACCATTATAACAACTATCTCATTGTGTAATTTAACCCAATACCCCGGCTCTTAGTATAAATACATTTTTTTCCATTAAAAAAGGATGGTGCATAGTCTTATATCCAGATATAAACATTGGGGTCTTCAAAAACCAAGCATGTGCAGGCGGCAAAAATGAAACGAGAATGTTATGAAATTGGCACTGGTTGGGCACTACTAGTACCAGTACAGCATAAACTAATTGAGCAGGTACACATCTCTTACATGGGCAAAATAAAATAGTAAACCTGGTACATGTTTTTTCTTCCTCGTTCATGGCATGTGTATTAAATTTGACCGACCTGTATTGAATTAGACTACCCTTAAGAGACAAAAGCTGCTCTTAACTTCTCAATAAACCATCTAATTCGGGCTAGGGTGGTTTATTCACGTTAGATGGGGCTAATGGAATAGCTAACATGCTTTGTTTTTTTTTGGCGAAAGGAATAGCTAACATGCTTACTCGATATGATTTATTTGTAACTGAAGAGTTTGCCAACGTATTTATTCAGGTTCTCATAAAAATGTAGATCTAATTATGTTGATTAGAGCCGGACGTGCAAATTTCTCTTAGAGCTTGGTGTACTTATAGAAAATAAAAATAAAAATTATTTTGATTTTGTGTTCTCTCCGTTTAGTAACAAATAAATATTGGATTCATTTCACTTTTTAATTTTCCTTTGTCTTTACTAGCACATATGGAATTGAAAAAGTATAAGTTTTTCTTTGAAATTCGTAATCAAATACTAAAAAAAATTAGGAATTTAGATCAACTAAAAGGAATTAGTTAATTTGATTTTCTTTTGTTACTAGGTTTTTATCACAAATAGTCCCTAAGATTGATCAAACTCATCATTTTAGTTCCGCACTTTCAAAATCAATTAATATCGTCCCTAACATTAATTATCGCACATCAATTTGGTCATTCCATTTAGATTCCGTCACTACTATCCCATTAGTTTGTATGTGGGACCCATAAATCTAATGGATTACACAAAATAAGGATTTTTATCACAAATGGTCACTGACATTGATCCAACACCTCATTTTGGTCCTTGAGTTTCAAAAATCGATAAATTTGGTCCCTAACTTTCACTACCGCACATCAATTTAGTCATTCCGTTAAAATTGCGTCAATACTTTTTTTGTTAATGTGAGGATGTGGTCCCACTAATCCAATTAAATGTTGCCACGTGGATTAACTATAAGAAATTATTTGTTTAAGAGTGAACCAACTGGTGAGTATTCCGCATTGGCATCTCTCTCTTGCTTCCGACAACCCTTATTGGAAAAAAAAATCAATCTAAATTCTATAAAATCGAGTCCAAATTTGATAGGATTATAACCAACTAGAGAGAATGAGGAGTGAGTTTAGGGAGGCCAAGTGCTTTAGTAGTGTCATGGTGTCTTCCTTTTCTTTTTTAGCATACCCAAATGAAGACGATGCTGTCTTTTTTTTTTCTTTTAGTTTTTGTTTTTAGTTTCTTATTTTATTTTTAGTTTTAAATCTTAAAAAAATAGTTTCTTATAGTTAATCCATGTGGTGCCATATGATTGGATTAGTGGGACCATATCAACACACTAATAAAAAATATTAACAAAACTTAACGAAATGACTAAATTGATGTGCCGTAGTGAAAGTCAAAGACCAAATTTATTGATTTTTGAAACTCAGGGACCAAAATGAGGGGTTGGATCAATGTCAATGGCTATCTGCAATAAAAGCCCTTATTGTGTGTGATCCACGTGTCAATATTTTATTGAATTTATGGGTCCCACATACAAACTAACAAAATAATTGACGGAATCTAAACGGAAGGATTAAATTGTTGTGTGATAGTGAATGTTAAGAACGACATTCCAAAATAATGAGTTTCATCTTACTTTCATATTTTCTTGATTCTTCGCTTCCATCCTTCTTCAGTTTCTATTAAATAAGTATGTGATTAATGCATTGCATCTATTCATTTAAACCTCTCGATCTGTATTTACATATTTTTAATTAATTTATCATAGAATTTGTTGCAAAACCTTGTCCAAACATGACCATTATTTCATTTGTTTTGATTTCCAGCCCGATGTGAATACTGATTATTTAATGACTCCGATCTGTTAGTTTAGTTGTCCCAAGAAAATAAACAATTGAAAGCATAGGTCTTGGAAAAAAAAAAACAAAAGATGGGTCAAACGGAATAAGAAATCTATCTTTTGTTTTTGTATGAACACTGGATCTACGTTGTATACTTTCCAAGTCAATTCTTGAAGAACCGAAACAACATAGCTTACATTTTATGAGATCAAATCTTCTGCGTTTATTTTTTGTGTGGTTTCTATGTAGTCTTTATTATTAATTGATACATATTAAGTTTATAACAACATAATTAAGGATGATTAAATTTATAAACATGTGTCAATAAGCTACAAAAGAATCATACACAAAATAAGTACAGAAGATTTAATCTCACATTTTTTACCATGTTAGTGATTGTTGATACTGTTTGCTTAGACTATGTTCTTTTGTGGTACTATCAATAGACTATTTATTGTTTTTCCTTATTTCTTTTTACATGTATTTACTGTCAAATGCATTAACAAAATTATCAATAACTGCATAATATTAACAGCTATTGAGATTCAGAGTATTAAGTGATTAACTTGTCAAAGTAATTACATTAACACACAAATTACAAGTTTTGTGAGGCCTTCTTGTTTCCAAGTTTCACTGTTGTGCTACCTAGGTTAGAATCCAGCGAGGCATTCACATGCATGTGATGCTTAATATACTTCTTAGAACTAATCAAATGTATTCTCAAAAAGGATTCATGTGATTAAAAAATGAAAACCCGCTAGCTAGCCCGTTGTTTTGAGCAAAACCACACAATTGTGAGGAATATATCACCTCCAACAAAGACGGGATTATGATATTAAATATTCAAATAAATTAAACTACTTAAACTTGCAAAAAGTACTTAACTCTAGTGATTACTTCAAGATAAGCAAAGCAATAATCAAATATGCTGAGATTAATTAACTAATTGGATAAATGCATGTCCCAATGGACTGTTCTTCAAAACCTATTAATAAAAAACCGTATTAAGATCATTTGATAAAATAACGAATAAACAATAATGTGTCAGCTGATTCCCACTGATAAAGGTTCGATAATTATGAGAATAAATCATAACCATCCACATGCACCATGTGTGTTGATGATTGATTGGATCACCAATAGATTAAGTTGTCGGTCTATATGGCAATAATGTTAAACGAAAGTTATACAAATGCGCTTTTTTTTAATTAACAATCGGCGATCACGATCCTGCAAATAAATCATAACCAATCACGTGAATTGTACACATTGATGATTGAATTAGTCATTACTAGATTTTGTGGACTTGTTATAATGCGGAGGAAAATAAGTTTGACACGTAGTGCATATATCCACTAGGTATCATACACAATCATAAGAGGAATATGTCTGCATAGAAGGGCAGAAAAACTGATCATTATCTAGCAAAGATAGTTGAAATAATTAATCTCTGAGCCTTTAGCCAAAAGAGAAACCATCTAATAGCAGTCGAAGATAGTTGAAATTTGAAAGTGCAGATAGGGGACTTCATTCATCATGGTGGGCAAGGCTTGACGTCGAGATTTAAAATGGTACTAGGTTGTTTGCCACGAGTGGGGCATGTCGTATCTCCCTCATAATTATATTTTAGTAGTTATAAAAATGGTGCGGCAGTTTGTTGGCCATCTACTGGTTTGATAATAGCCACTTGTACCGTTAATGTTTATAAATAAATTAAAAATAAAATTAGATTGTCAGTGGACTGTGGCCCACCAAATTAGCTCCACATTTGGCTTTGTGCAAGTTTACTGTTTACATATGAGAGAAATTACGCAATATAATTACACACTACCCATTAAACACCTAACTAAGGCTATGTGTGTTGGAAAAGCATCCGGAGAATCATAGGGATCCCATAATCGTGTCTGTTTATTATACATCGTGTAATTATAAATTATTTAAAATTTAAAATTTAAAATGCAAATATAAATAGTATCTAACGAAAACTGATCACACGATATACGATGAATAGACACGATTGCGGGATCCCTAAGATCCTTAGGAAAAGGATCGAGAGATAATCCTTTTCCATGTGTGTTTTCATGCCTTAAGGGATTGTGGTCGAGTTATTAATAAATTAATCTACAAAATGTAAGATACGAGGAATTACAAAAGTCCTATATGACCATTATAAGGCATATGAGAGAGATTTACAAATCCCTGCTTAGAAGTGCTATTTGCAAATCCTTCCCACGTTTGTAATGATCAAGGAGTGCATTTCTTCATCCATTATCAACTTTTTGTGATCTATTCCTTACAAACCTGGTCTTAGTCCCTTGAAACTTGGCAATTCCTCAACCCAATATAGCCTAATGAAGAATCAGGTGTCTCCCGTAACACTGTTTAAGAAGTCTGAGGAAAAAAGCATGTCTTCTGGAGGGATGGCAATAGGTTGATCAACGAGAGGTTAAAAATAAAGGTTTTAGCGTGAACTTAAATTCTCACATGGCATGTGTTTCGAAGAACAGAAGAGTAATAGTATGTATAAATTCAAACGATAAGTTGCTTTGCATGTAAGATCAAGACTAACAATAACCCTAAAAGATTGGTCTAGTAGAAAGTGAGCAAAGGTTGCTCTGCTTTGGTATACATTTGCAAATAAAATTTCAATGTCGTCTCATGTGGTACCCAAACCGTCACTACTACATTAAACACTTTGCGCGACGAGGGAGTATTTGTCACGTAAAGCATTTCTACGTCACACAAAACCTATGGCGACACAGAAATCGTCACGTAGAATTTGTCAAGCAAAGGTCGTGAAGAAAGACCTTGGGCGACGAAGAGTGCAGTTTTGTCGCGCATCAAAACGATTGAGTGATGCTTTATTGCTCGTTGCAAGAAAGGTCTACGGACAAAGGTTTTCATCACACGATATAAGAGGGTACAAGTGTGCTTTGTGATGAGAAATTTCTGGGAACGTCTATGGTTCGTCTCGAAAATGTTTGCGCAACGAAACATGTAAGATGCAAGTGGTTTTACACGACGACATATCTTCGTCGCACAAGTGTAATTTTTAATAAAAAAAGAATTTAATAAATAGAATGTTATTAAAAAATATATTTCATACAATTGACAAAAAAAAATTAATGAATAGAAAACAATTTATTTATAATACAAATAAAAATGTACGTACAAATACAAAGTTTAAAAAAAAGCAAGAAAAAAAACTAAGAAAAAAATGAGGCATAATCTATGGGCAAGTCGTTCAGAGGTACTTGGTAATTTTGCTGCTGGAAGGGGGTGGAGTTGGGGACAAGGTCAAAGGTCAACAAGTTTGATTGTTGTGTATGCTCGGGGTGGAAAAGCTCTGACGGCGGTGGTGCAGAAAAATCGGGGAGACGGATCACGGAGGAATTGAGGGCCTGTACAATCAATGATGTTTGAGTCTTGTACAATGCAAGCTCACTCCTCATGCCAGCGACTTCCTGCGTCAAAGCTGTAACCTCGCCCTTCGACTGCGACGATGAAGAGGCTCCCTTTTTCCGCCGCCTGGCATTTCCTATCCCCCGACAATATGTCCCTGGCTTCCAACCGAAAGTCTGGTCCAACGTCTCTGTAAGGATATGAAACCCCACATCCTCAAGAGGATCCACAGACTTGATCGGCGTGTCTAGGGGTAGTTGGGAGGTGGACTCCTGAAAGACCGACTAACCCTTCTCCACCACAGTCACCTGTGAAATAAAACATGGAATATTAATAGCAAACAATTTGAAATTAATTACATGAAAGGACTCGGTCAACTCATCCCCGGGCCGAACATAAACGTCAGCAAAGACGTCAATATCCGGGAATTTTGAACCTCCATGAAATAGAAAAAAAATAAGGAAAATGGTAGTGCGGAAACAAAAACAAAAAAAAATTATTAGCGACATTTTAAAATTGGAAATGAAAGCTTTAATATATACCTTCTACCGCGCCTCCATCCTATATGAGAAAGTCCTCAAACCCGAATGGTGGAGAAAAGTCTTTTTTTCCCGATTGAGCTTGTTCGCCTTCGCCTTCTTTTGTTATACACAAAATAAACATATTAGTTGTAATATTTAAAGAAAAAAAAAGTAATAAATATTAGTAAAAATTTTAAAAAGTAAATGAAAGAAGTCCTATTTAAAAACGCACCACATAGCCCGGCTCCTGAAAATGACCGCAGAGCCAAGCCCAACTATCTTTTTGGTCCTCGAACTCATTCGAGCAACCCTCCTCGAGAGCGACCTACGGATCATCAAACATCTCGAAATACTGGTGCAGGTCACTCTTCCACTGCTTGTAATGTTTGAAGAAGAGCCGATTGAGGTACGCCAACATGTCCTCATTGATGTTATCGAAATTGTAGTTTGTCTGCAATGTAACAAATATTGCATAAGTATTAGTAATAAAAGACATTAATAAATAGAAATATATAAATTTTATATGAAAAGCATTAAAAAGGCGACGATACTTACCCACAAATGATTGCGCACCATGTTCTTCACCTCCTCCACCATTGCCTTCCAAGACTTCCACCGCATAGGGCAAAAGGTCCGCATGACGTGCCCAATGTCGTGGACCAATGCACTATGTTGCTCCGCCGTTGGTGCTGCCCTATATCGCTCATTGTATCTGATTGTGATACAATTGTTGGTCACCTTGGTGACCTTCGCCGTCTTCAATTGCCGACAAGGTCCCTAAATGTTTTTCTTGGCTGCAAAGAAATGAAATATTAACGTTAACCCAAAACTAATAACAAATCCTACCAAAATTTTGGCAGAACCTCCCTATAATTAAAACATTTTCCAAAACCTTGAAAATAACATAAACAATATATGTATCCAACAAAATGATCACAACTGTTTAATAATGGGTTCGAACGATGACAACAATAAACAATATATATACATATATAATAACTTTTTAATCCTTAAATGACATAACTTAACAAAATGAACCTAAAATAACAAAACTAAGTTAACATGGGAATGAGGGAGTAAATTAGGATAGTATACCTGGTTGTGGACTCGATACATCGATTATGGATCCCGATGGCGACATCTTCTTTGGAGTGCAGGGGCGTCGATGAGCATGTTAGGCATTAACAGATAGAGCCACCGAAGAAATTGAAGATGTCAGCGCCTGTGAGACTGGAGAACCAACTAGGTCAATCGGATTCACCGGTCTATGGTCAATCTCTGCCGGAGCAGTGACGGCAGTAGTAGATGTAGTCATCAGACGAGGTGTAGTCGTCATCGACTTCCGCCTTCTAATGAGTTGTGACATCTACAAAATTGGAAATAAATTTGTTCGATTACAAATATAAAAATTATCGTACACATGCATAACAATTTCTACTTAAATTTAAAACAAATAAACCATACAACCCTAAATCTAACTCATTGTCCTAATTCTAAACCCAAATTTAAAAACCCTAATTCTAAACCCTAATTCAAAATCATCATGTATTATTTTTTTCATACATTTCCATGGCAACAAATTATACGAAAATACAAAAATCGGCCAAGTACTGTGGTGTTAGTTTAGAACCTCGAACAAATCGAATCCGTCAGTGGAAAATCTCAATCTAACGTTCCGAGGATCAGCAGCAAAATTAGGGAATGTTTGATCGAAATCTTTCCATGCCTCCTTATCTGCAGGATGCCTCAGGACATCGCCATCTACCCGTTTTTCCTTATGCCATCTCATGTCGGGGGCAGTATGCGTTGACATATACAATCACTGCAACCTAGGCTTTAAAGGCAAATGACGCATGAATTTTTGTGGGATCTTCGTCGATCTATTTTGAGATGTCATTTTGAACCTCGACTCATTGCATACAAGACATTTATCCAACACTTTATTCTCCTTATAGAACAATACACAATTGTTTTTGCAAATGTGAATTTTTTCATAACCCAATCCCATACCGTTCAACACCTTTTAAGCGTTTCTATGGTCTTTCGGCAAACAATTGTCCTTTGGTAGTGTTGGTACCACACATATTGGGCCTTAGACCTTGACACATTGGGCCTCAACATTTGGGCCTCATTACCCAGCCCATAATTATGTAAAAGGAGGAGCCCATTTTTCTATAAAAGGGGACTCCTCCCCCCTTCACAAATGAGACTGGGTGAACCCAACAAAGGGCAATACCCTCACAAACACAACAACACTCTATTCCTTAGGGGGACTTCCCTTGAGCTTGTAATCCATATATACAGTTACAAAGAAATACAATCAACATCAGTGTGGATGTAGCCCAAATATTGGGGTGAACCACGATACATCTTTGTGTCATTGGGCGTTTGCATGATTCATAGTCGGATTTAAGTTGTTTCAAGACCTTTCGGTTTTGTGCATCAATAGGTAGCATTGTCTTGAAAACCCCCAAAAAGTGTTCAAAACATTGGTTCGACATACGATATTTTATTTTCCCGTGCATTAGTTCCACAATAGCTATGAGAACCGAATATCCCTCACACCTCGGGTATAACCCTTGGTTGGCATTTTTTAATAGTTTTTCACATTGTTCGAATTCTCCACTATCCATTGGTGTAGGTACGTCATCTTCCACTTCTTGATTGGTATTTGTCGACGTAAATGGAAAAACGTCATTTAAGATTTCCATGACTTGTTCATTAGGATCCATATTAGGTTCAACATTGCCCATTCTTGTCACGTTTGAAGATGAAGAATTGTCTAATTGTTTCTCGTAATGGTTCCAAATATTATAGGTCTTTACCATTCCATTCCTTACTAAATGAAATCGAACATTTTCAATAGTTTCCCTTAACGTGTTGTTACACCTGCTACAAGGACATCGGATTCTAGTTGCACCTGGGTTTTGTATGGTGCAAAGTTAATAAAATCCTCGCTTCCATTCAAGTATTCGTTGGCGCATATGTTCAGGTTCTGCATCCACATTCTGTCCATCATTCCTGCAACCACAATAATAGTACAACAATCACAACAACTTCAATATGATCTTGTCACCTTATGCCTTCGGTAAGGGCCTTATCCCATTCGGGAATGCAAAATTATGTCATGTAATTTACGATTACTTCATATTAGATTTTGACGTGGAGAAATTTTGGTAGCATCTCTGTACAGTTCTTCAAGTGCATGACATAGATATGAAATACCTATGTACCACCAGAAGAACGTACACAGATGACACCAAAATCCCCACCACCAAAACCTAATCCTTTAACCGTAAACTATGCGTCATAACTTTGCATTCCTAAACTATCCAAATAATGGGACAATTCAAGAATCAATTGGACCATAGTCATGCTTTCGCATCCATATGCGACATCCAACTAATCCTCAAAAGAGAAACTAAGTTTTACTAAAAAAAAACCAAATACGAAGTTAATTACAATTAACAACACAAATTTGTACATATACAATTCAACATTCTACATAATTATAACATAAAAAAATTTGTAATAAATATAATTTAACAACTTAATATAAACATAACAACATAATTTCAATAGTTTAACTAATTTATATTTTTTTAAATAAAACGAAGAAAATACCTTTCTAATCGTTATCCACCGAGCGCTAGTCACACACAGTATCCCTATACACAACGAATTTTACAATGTTAGTATGAATTGACATTGATACTTATAAATGAAATTAACAAAAAAAACCCTTACCAAACACACCAAAACAGCTCGATCAACCTAGAAAAGATTGAGATTTAGATGGACAAAGTATTAGAGGAAGAAATTGAGAGAAAATGGGAACGACGGATCCCGAATTGAAGAAAAACGAAGGGAAAGAAGGTGCAGAGGTCAAATTTGCAGTTTTTCTACAGTTTTCTGCCTCTGCAGCTAAAGTCACATTATAAAGATTACTTTAGGAAGAATCACTTTGCGCGACGAAGTGCAAGTTACTTTTGCGCGATGAAATATAACTTCATTGCGCAAGTATCTTTTTTTTTTCTTTTTCAAAATTCTCGTTTTCGTTTTCTTTATAATTTAATAATGTAAACTATTTGCGCGACGAACACTATATTTGTCGCGCAAGTTGCATTATTTCTTTTTCCTTTTTTTTTTCCGTTTTCTTTCTAACTAATGTAATTTTTGTTATCCAATTAAAATTATCAAACCAAATTATATATTACCAAAATATTTATTAAAACTAATTTATTAACAAAAATATATATTATAACTAATGTAAACTTTAAGTCGTCCATGTAACATAAATTTTAAAAATAAAGTCCAACATAACATTCAAATAAATCTTATTTCATAAACAAAAAAGAAAAAAAAACCAAATTAAGTTCACTCTTCCTCTGGGTCATCAGCATTAGCAGCAGCCCGTTGTACATCGAACTTTCACTGCCCGAACTGCATCTTGAAAAGGTTGTCCACATATTTCGGCTGCTTCTCATCGGTTTCATCAACATCCCAAACAACTTGTAATGGAAATAAAATTAAATTAGTTATCGCAAAAATATTATTTTTAAACAAAAACAATTACACATTCTTTAATAAGACTTACCGATAACTCTTGCATTATGGAGTTCTTCAAGTCCACATGCACCATTTTCCAAGACTTAAACTCGGTAGAACACTGCTTCCGCACCAATCCCCTATATCGAACCTAAGTTCGGCGGATACTTCAACCGAACTTTTGTCTTCAAACGAGGGCAAACACTTACGTCGGTACCTCTCTATTGTCAACACAGCTTTCCTCATTTTTTTCCTACCACAAAAATTTAAAACGTAATAGCCTATTAAAACAATACTTTCAACCATATCAAATGTAAAACAATTAATTCAAGAATTTTTTTTTTTACCTTTCCCTTCACGAGAGCCTTCTCCCTCCCAACTTTTTGTTGAATCTGAAACCGAATCGGCCATCATTTGAAACAAAACCTTTGCAAAATAGCGTTCTGAATCAGTGTTTATATAAAACCTTACACACTTTGGGCGACGAATCCTTGGTCGCACAAAGTGTGTTATAAATGTGCACTATAAATGGGAGTGTTTAATGCACGGCTGACTGTTTTCAGCAACTTTGCATGGCGAATATGTAGAAAAACTCGTCGCGCAAATTTTAGGCGCCAAATTTTATTTACCCGCATTTTCTTGCGCGACGAAATTGTTTGTTGCGCAAAGTTTTTATTTTTTTGAATTCTTCCGATGTTTGTGCAACCTAAGTGTGTTTGTGTCACGCAAGTTACACTTATGCGACAAAATCTTCTTTGTCGTGCAAGTTGTTTTTTCTACTAGTGCGTATGGAATAGAGAGTCAGTATACTATCAATGTGTGGTTAGATACATCTTATATTCAATATATATATATATATATATATTAATCAACAATAGCAATAGGAAATAAATTCGAAACAAACTTAAGTCCACACGGACAAGGAAATAATTTCTGTTTCTTCTTTCCTAAATCAAGAAGTTCAAAAAATAAGAAATACGATAAATTTCTCGATCTTATAATTCTTTCTTCTTTCCTATGTTACAACACTTTTTCACAAACTTTTGATATACAATTGCCGACAATAAAAGAACTAACGCTAATTTTCAAATCAAGTAGTTTTTATCAATTACTTCCAATAATAAAAAATCTATTTTCATGTTTGGAGTGTACGTCCAGAGACTAATAATACATTACGAAATTTTGAAATTGCATGATTGCAATTATGAGGGCATTTTTTTGTTTTATTCAAGAGATATTTTACTAAATAATCTAAACTACGAAAAATCAGACTTAAGTAGGTTAACTTGGTCATGTTCATGTTCGCAAAATGAAGGCTTATTGGTATTAGTATTTATGGTTCATGAACAAGAGAAATCCTAAAAGACTCTTTCAAAGTAGAACTCTTCCATAAATTCTTTGTCACATTATATTTTTAGCGTAATATTTTATAATTTTGACATAAAAATTGACGTTAAACATGAAGTATGAATAAATAGGACTTTTAGTAACAAGTTCATGATAATATATAATAGATTTATTAAGAGTGAGTACGAGATGATGATTTCGACAAAAAATTAATATGATTAATTAAGTGAAAATCGCTGATAAACAATGTTGATGATGTCAGACATTGGTGGTGGTGACGGCATAGATAAGAATAGATGATCAGGAATCATGATTTTAATGGGTGGATTATCTATTTCCCAAATGTCAATCTTATCATTATCTTATATTTAAGTCATATCTAGTACAAAACTTTTACACAATAGAATCTCTCTACAGTCATAATCCTGAGACAAAATTAATTTTGTAACTATAGGAGATTATTACATAATAGAAGTGTAGTTAGAGAAGACAATATATTCTGACTTAGTTATTCTAAATGGAAGTTGCGTGCATACAAGTGATAAACTTTGTAGTTCTATGTAGGCCTACCATCAATATCATTGATATTTGTTTCTATTTAACCACTTATCATTAGGTTTGAGGTTTCATTATAAAAAGCTTCAGTGATATTAGAGGTGAAAACTCTCATATATTACTTGTATATTATTTAATCTTTTGACCTATGTGAGATCCTATTCTCCAGCACATTCCCTCACGAGTGGTCCCACATAGGGTTGGTTACAAGGGAAACTAATATGCACATCAAGAACTAGTCAAGTTACTATGTCGGAGCTAATACAACCGGTCATCATTCAGGGACTAGAACCTACACAACTTTTCGAAAGCCCAGTCATTGAATAGCCTTAAACTAGAGTTAGCACAACTTTTCAAAAACTCAACTTAAGGAGACAAAATTCGAGCACTGTAAATTGGGCCCAAAATGTGCCAAAAGAATAGCCTACTCTAATACCAAGATAAATATAGAATTTTATTTGTCGTGTATTCTTCTCTTAATCGGAGGCAATAGATGTGTAAAAGGCTACACATAACTTGTATTACAATAGACAATTAAGGAACCCTAATTAATACTAAAAACATTCAGTAGGTGTGGGCTCTGATACCATGTTAAACCTTGTAGGCTCATGCAGGTCCACCACCAACATCGCTGATGTTGTTTTCACTTAACTACCTATTACTTGGTGTGAGGTTTTACCATTAAAGGTCTCGGTGTTATATTAATTGTATATTATTTTGTTATATGACCCATGTAGGATCCTATTCTCCAACACAAGGAACCACATTGTAGTAGAGCATGTCAATTTTAAATTATAACATTAGAAAAAGAGACAAATATCTAATCTCTAAAAGTTATTGCATGTACATAACAATAAATCATCGTCTCATATAACTTTAAAGAAATATTTTATTTTCATTTTAATATTCTATTTGTAAATTGCATATTTTTGGACTTATTAACATATTATATGTGGGGGCAAGTTTCTTAAAAGAAACCTAGAAAAATATATTACAACATTGAGTTTATTTTTATATATAACTTGTCCAAGTTTGGACCGGAATTTTGTTTCACTTCATGGAAATTATCCTTTAGTATTATTACAAATAGTTTCTACTACACCTGTATTTTTTGATTCATATGCAAAGCGTACAAGAGAATTGCTTAAGCATTTCTCTGACCATAAAGCTTAGCGTGGCTACTTGGTAAAGCTTACTCTGAATTGCTGGAGACATTAGTTATGAAGATATTTTCAGCTGGTATTCACTTGAGGAATAATGCACATGACTGGACGAGGTTCGGGTCAACACTTCAACCAAACAAAATGAAATAACAAGGGAAAGAGGATCTTAATGCATTCAAATATCACTACATGTGCAAATGATGTGCTGCCCTTAATTTAGTGAGAAAATTAAAAACTAATTTGGAGGGAATAACTAATTAAAAGAAGCCATCCTTAGCTTAGTTGGTAGAGTGCGTGGCCTTTAATTAATCACGTGGTTCTAGGTTCACATATGATGGATTGTCCTAGTAATTAGGATATTTCTATTCAACATGCTAAGTTCAGACTCTCCCCTTCTCTTAATATAAATTCAAATAGCAATACGCTTGAATTTTAAAAAATGCGAGACGCGTAAAATATCCAGTCAAATCAGCAACAATTTTAATAACCATGCACCTTGAAAATGAAACTATCAATTGCTTTATTTTTTTCTTATGATCTGAAATTTAGAGAAAAGTTTCGAATAACCCACAGTAATTATAGAATTAAAACTTTTAGTCCTTGATTAGTGTGGTGAAATCAGCTGCATGATTATGATTATGTCCATGCACACTCTGTGAAAATGGTAACTGTCCTTCTATAGCTTTGATAACTCAAGTGTCACTGTAAAAATAAAAAAAACCACCATTTCCAGATGAAAGGATTTCGTCGTCAAAGGTTTTGGCCGACAGAACTTCGTTGAGCAAAATTAATCGGGCAAAGATCGTAGTTAAAACTTTGGTCCGACGAATTGTAGAACTCTGTCGGGCAAATACTGTTTTTTGGGTGTCTCAGAAGTTCAAAATTAACTCTGAGAATTTTTGGTTTCAGAAAAGAAAACGTTTTTTAATATTCTGTTGCTGCAGCAAACTAATTAGAAGGGAAATCCCCAGAACACGTCTTATATTTTTGGAGGTGGGTTTTCAACAAATCTATGCTCATTACGATTCGTGTGTACCCAACCAATTGAGTGAGGTGATAGTTGTTGCATATAAAGCTAGATTGGGATTCCACTACATTAGGATGGTGGGTTCCAAAATTTTAAGAGTATGAAAATCACTATCCATTCTTTGTCTTCTAGGTTCATAAAACGAAAAAGCTAACCCGTTCTCCCAAACGATTTCCAGCTTAATCTGCTCTGAGGCCAGTTGTCTTAATAGAAATATTCTCCTTAGTTTGATGAGATTCAATCTGACTTTGTAAACTCTCTTAAGAAAAGGAGTGATTTTGGATTGTTTGAAAAAAAGGGTCCAAAGAATAATTGAGTAAAAGAAGAATGCATATGCTACAAGCCCTCTGCTTTACTCATCCAAGAAGACTGTCACACGATTCACACATCGTTCACAAAACTTTATGGGTTTCAATTTTCTCGGATTATGCATCATACAACAATAGAGGGCTAATTATAATTTACAACTTTCAGGTTTGATGTGGTTTTCAAAAAATGTTATTGGTTTCAATTTTCTCATATTGTACTTTGAGGGTTTAAAACTTAATCAATTTATACATTTTATCTTTTTAAATGTCCAACTTTTTGAAATAATAACCACACGCTTTTTTTTTCTTCCAACACACCTTTGTTTATTTTGTCTGTTAAATATTATTCAATCTGATAACTAATAATAAACAGAGGTATGAGAGAAGCTAAAAAAAATGTGCGAAAATTGAAACTTTTTGTTTGTTTATAATTTATAGTTGAAATGAAGGGAGCAAGAAATTATGACTGCATTTTTCTCTGTCTGCAATATATAGTTGACACCGATGCAATGCGATATATTGAACATGATAACTAAGGTAGAATTCACTAGCAAATTAGACTCAATTAGAAATTCAGAAAACTTCAAAATTCAAATTTTTTCTTCTGAATAAACGATATTATCTATAACCATTTTCAACCCATAGGTCGAGCCGGGTGACCGCATGGGGGCCGCATTCTCGGGGGCACCAAAATTATCTTGTTGGTCAGTACATATGAGGTTATGTTTTTGCACGCATATTCATTTTCTTTAAATACCACGAAAGGTCAAATCTCCCTAGCAACAAATTAGGGCCCATTTTTCTTTTTGCTGGGAAGCCTTTTTCGTTTTTTACAATGGTGTTATGTTTAAAACTTTAAATATATTGTCTGGAACAAAAAATAGTAGTTTTTTTTTATATATAATTTCACAACTTCATGGTCTTAGAACAATATATATGTAGTATGTGTCCATTAAGATCCTTAAAAATTATTACTGTAATTTGGTATTCATTCATTGTTTATATATAAAAACAAAAAAACTCAAAACATTTTTCTAATGGGACCGATATTGCCAATTGGTAAAATGTTAGTAAAATAGAAATAAAAAACACCCAACAACTATAAGCTTAATACAAAAATAATTATGTGAAGTTATACTAAGACATCTTTTTTTAATAAGGAACTTTAACGAAAAGCTCACGGTACTGTTCACTTTAACGAAAAACCACATTTTACACTAAAAAGTCAATCATAGTACTATTCACTTTACTCTTTATTTTGTCCTTATTGTTAAAACTCAAAGTTTTCAAGCTATTTTCATTAATTTTCCTTGACCTCAAAATCTCAAGAATGACCTTACCACCAACCACCACCAGTGCTTGTTCGTGTTATTGTCCAAATTTTTTTGAACCTTTTACAGTAGGACTCCAAAAAGTTCGAGTTGTGAATCTGCCACTAAGAGAAAGTGAAGGAGTTGAGACAAGTAGCGTGAATTTTTTGGAGAAGGTAAATCTGCTCTTGAACGGGTTGTCTTTCTTTGGATTTCGTCAAGGTGAAGATTGTTGGTGTATTAATTTGAATTCGAACTCTATGATTGATTGAATAAAGGTTCAAATCTTCAACCAATAATACTCTAGATACAGTTTGAGACTCATGAACATTTACCTACTTAAAATTCTGAATATATGTCATGATCTCGAGTACTCAGATTTATTATGTGACATATATCTAAGTACTCGAGATCATGACATATATTTAGAATTTGAAGTAGGTAAATGTTCATGAGTCTCAAACTGTATCTAGAGTATTATTGGTTGAAGATATTATAACTTTAATGGGGTTCCCTATTTGTAGCCATTAGATAAAATTTCAAGGGTCCGGATTTGTGGGGCATGAGGCTTAGGTGGAAGGGATCCGGAGAGGATCCCTTTCCTATTACGTGGTGTATCACAACCGTAGGTACACAAGCTCCATGCATCTAGCAGTCACGGAAGTATTCCCCCAACGAAGTCGTGTATATATAAGCACCTCAAACAACAAACCCTTCCTCACCTACTCCTCTCTCTCTCTTTCTCTCTCTCTCTCTGACTCTGTCTTCTCTATGTCTTTCTTTCTTACAAAGAATAGATCTTAACCATTACTACACCCTTCTTCTTCTTCTTCTTCTTCTTCTTCTTCTTCTTCTTCTTCTTCTTCTTCTTCTTCTTCTTCTTCTTCTTCTTCTTCTTCTTCTTCTTCTTCTTCTTCTTCTTCTTCTTCTTCTATATTTTTATTGTTTAATTCTTCCAACTTAGCTTGGCTTTCCTTGCTTGATGCTGCTGCTGTTGTTCTTTCTTCTTCTTCTTCTTCTTAATGATTCACATCTAATCTCATCCACCGGATTTCTAAATAACTCACAGTGTATTCTGACCCACAAGTCCTTCACACCCATGGAATCTATGAATTACACAAGGAAAAGTAGTTGGCTCCGTGTTGTTACTTTGTGCTAATTCCTTTTTTTGTTTTTCATGAAATTATTTTAAAAAATTCAATTTTTTTAAGAATTTTTTTTAATTTCTCAGTCGTTGAGAACCGTATATTCTATTAGGGTTCCCCCAAGGCCTCAGGTCATTGGATCCACTTACCACATCAGCCAATGCTTGTGGCTGACATACACAATACACCAATTGTTCCTTTTTCTTTTTTTCCTTATATTTTCTTCATATATTTTTCTTCTTTTTTCCATTACTATTTCTTCCTATATATTATCTTTTTTCCTTTATGATCGTCCAAGTTCAATCCGTAACTTGAAAGATAAATTGATGATCCAGTCATTGTTTGCGGGTGCAGCATCATCAAGATTCACAAGTGAGTAGTGTGACATGATTTAATCGATTTAGTCATGTCGATTGAACTCGAGGAGTTGAGAATCTTGATGATGCTGCATCAGCAATAGCTGACTATACTCCCGCAGAGCTGCAAAAGGATCAAATTTTCAGCATCCAAAACCAGCAAGGTAATAAACTCTTTCCAATCATCAGCCCTTAATATTCCATCCATCGTTGCTTACTAAACATATAACCGCAGAGCTGCAAAAGGATCAAAATTTCAGCATCCAAAACCAACAAGGTAATAAACGCTTTCTAAACATCAGCCATTAATAGTCCATATCGTTGTTTATTAAACATATATAACTTGGTGGTTAATTTTTCTTGATCATGCTCTAACGTGTACCATCATTTAAGTTTAAAATATATATACTTTCCTTCATGTTCCCATTATATATAGGATTTTTGAATGTGTAGATCTAGTGGGTAGCTGTAGTTACTTTAGGGTTTTGTTGGCCATGGAAAGACGAATTTCTGGGTGATTCTGCTTTTGGAATTTAGTCATATATTCGGAATTTTTTTGGATCTAAAAATTTGGGAGTTCCTGTAATAAAACATTCAATTGAATCAAAATATATAGGTGGTAGCCGTCATGTGGTTCGGTAGTTCAGGTTACTCTTCAGTATGACATATCTCTATTCCCAATTGAAAACTTGATATCACCTTGAGGGCTCTGATTCAATCGTGAGTTCTCTTTCTCCCAAAGAATACAACCATCCTGTCATCATAGTAATCCCAAAAAAATTCTTGCAAATCATCCTGAGAAAATTCTGAGCTAAAGCATTTAGTATTGCGCCAGAAGTACTAAATATCCAAATAGTTTAAAAGAAAAAAGTAAAGACAAAAGACAGGTGTTGCCTCATCTTTCCAATATAGAGGAATATGTGTGTGTGTGTGTGTGTATTCTTTGCAGTAACATGGTGGATTTTCGGATTCATAAATATGTGCTAATACCTGAAGAGATGAGCTTCTAGGCCTAGTTCACAATTAGTTATCACCTTCGAGACTTATATCCGGATATTGCAGCATGCCACCAACAAATAACCTATTTGTATGTGAGTTATCAATTCTTCAATCACTGTTTTTTTTATTTACGTCACTTCTTTCTACATCACTTACTATAAGGTACTTATGCAGTGGAAAATCTCAAAACTGTACATGTCTAACTGATACCATATAATTAAGCAGCTAGCTATAGCTACAATTCATATTCTTTAATGCCTCATTCCTTCGCATTTTAGAGCTGGTCGATAGTACTCGAAATACCATGCATGCACATATACAGCCAGGCTATGCATGACAGAATACCCGACATGCAAAACAAGATAAGCGTAGAGGCGTAGAGGCTGGAACTTTTCTTTTGATAGAAAGCCTGTGCTGGAACTCAGAACTTAGAAGAGTAAAAGATAATTATGCTTCTATATATATATATATATATATATATATATATATATATATATATATATATATATATATCTGTTTCTTGTTTTCCATAGACAATTGTATGTCACAAAACCACACACACACACACACACACACACGTATAGTACATATTCAAAGAAGCATCTTCATGGAGGAATGAAAATTGATGATGTTTTAGAATTAATTATAATTACTATTGGATTGAATATTGTCCAGTATTAAGTAATGTAATAATTGGATGATGATTTGGCTTCAACGACGGAAGAATGGCATAGTTTGTAATTTCAGATTTATACTTTGTAATTTTACTAACACTGGCCAACTGCCTCTAATTTTTGGAGAGCATTTTTGTTAAGTATGATATTTAAGCAACCCATGGCTAATGTTGATTCGAAGACAGGCGCGCATACATGAAAAAGAAAAGAAAAGCATGCGTAAACATTTGGAAGACAGGTGCGCATACATGAAAAAGAAAAGAAAAGCATGCATAAACATTTGGAGCCATTGGATTGTCAAATACCATTGTTTTAATTTATTTATAATCTTAAGAATCTAATGATTGGCCTGGTCTATAGGAATTATAATGGATAAATCATTATTTCAAGGTATGCTGAATGAAGAAACGAAAATATTGTGTTCAACTTGAAAATAGAAGATGGATTACTTATAAAGAAATAAGAAGTCTATTGTCTAATCTAGTATTCGCCTCAACAGAAAAATCTATCTCCTCTACCATCAATATACCTTGAATTTAAGACCTCATTTGATACATATGGCTGGATTAGAATGAAGGACTCTTAAATATCAAGGTATATTGAAGGCAGAAATGATGGTTTTTCATTTAGAGAGGATTAGAAGAGTGGACTGCCTAGGGCGGTGCCGCTGGTTGGTCCTCTTTTTAAGAAAAAATAAAAATAAGAAGAGGATTAGTCTAGTCAATCTTCAATCCAATCTAGGTGTTTATTATTTTATAGTTTTTCTCTTAACATATCTTTAATATAGTAGTTTATCATTCTAATTCAATCATGTATAACAAACGAGTCTTAAAAGATTATCCATTATTACAATCCAATCATGAAAGACAAAACGAAGATTTTAGGGTATGCTTTCATTTTTTTTTAAGCTTATAACAGAACTTCTCATATAAAGAAATGTTACGAACATTAGACCCAAGTCTATACTAGCGTGGCTAATGTTGTTACTATAGAATTGAACCGGTGAATTTAGCATATACACAAGTGAAGTAGAAGAATCTTAAGCCATGTCATGTGGGACATTGATGACAAGAGCTGTTATATCAAGTGAAAAGAAGGGAGACGAATCGTTCATACATTTGAAGGTCCACAAGTTTGTAGAGTGACTGAAAAAGAGAAAAGAAAAACAACAGTAATGAGCTGAGGTCATAGGAGATCATCACCCCAACTGAAAACTGCTTTTATGCATATACAAATAATGCATGTAAGAATATAACGTCTCTAGTTTCTTGATTGATAACTATTCTTCAAACATGTATGTGGCGTGAACCTTTTTCTACAAGCATCTCACACGTTTTATGTTTTTATTTGAGTTTTATCAATCATTTTCCCTGTCAATCCAGCTACACAGTCTGACTGTTTAATATAAGTTTGGGATATTAAAATTTCAAATCAGTTACGTACGTATATAAGCTACATAGATATTTTTTTTGGGTAAATTACATAAAATTACTTCAACGGTCAAACCACAATCTTATATTTCATAGTTTAAACATTGTAATGTCATATCTCAACTTATGAATTCGTTACAATGTCAGACTTTCGTTAACTTTTTTATCAATTTGGCTATTAAATGATAACGTGGTAACAGCAGGGCCCACTCATTTGCTAATTGGAATAAAAAATTAATTAATTATTGATAATTAATTTTTTGTTAACAATTAAAATTAATTTTAAAAAAAATCTTTATTTAAAAGTTTGTATTTGGGGTTGATCTTGATTTTGATGAAATGACAAAAAATTAAAGTTTTTAATTGTTGGCAAGGGTGTTCTTAGAGTATCTTCAAAAGAGATGCCAAAATGTATACATCAGCTATAACAGTAAAAAAAGACCACACTAATATTCTCCAAACGAAATGTCAAATCGTATGAGGTGATGACATGGATTGGCAACAAAAGAGGTTGTTGTCAAATTTGACAGCAGCTTCAAATGTTTTTTTATTTATTATTAAATGTATTTTATTAATTTTTAATTAATTTAATCATTTATTATAATTAATATTGAGTTGAACGATGCAATTATCCTATTTTTGCCTTCTTTTAAATTAAAGAAGATGAATAAATTATACTGACTAAACTTTAAATGTGCTTTATTAAATTTTAATTAGTTTAATAATAAATAATAATTTAAATTGACATAAACAAACTTTAATAAACAAACTTTAAAAGATATTGAATTGTCACATAAGCTGTTAAAATTTAAATTTTATGTTCAAAATTTGATCTCTCCATCTTAAACGCCTTTGTTCGAATGCCCTGAAGGCTTCCAGACCCCATCCCGGCCGGCCGGCCGCCACCGTCTCGCGTTTGTCCCAAGTCCTCCAATTTGTCTTTAGAACCTCCTCGACTTCCCAAACGCTGTCGGCAAAAAAGTCTGTTCGTCGTCGTCCTCCTCCTCGCCCCCAACGGATCCGAATTCGAATTTTTTAATAAATAAATAAATAAAATCTAAACCCGATGGTGCGCCGAGGCTTTGAATTGTCGTCGATCTCCTAGTTGGGAACGACGATTCCGGTGGAGACGAAACTGACGTGCTTGGTGACGTCGACCTTTCGGTCATTCCTGCGTTTTTTGGAGCCGTCGTCGGAATCACCAGTGAACTCAGTCCATGACTCGGCCGAACCTGGTGGAAGAGCTGTCGTGAATTTCAAGGAGTCATTGACGATATGAATGGTGTTTGGGGGAGGTGATGATGGAGATTTGGAGCGGCGGAGGAGCTTTTTTTCTTCAAATTGGGGATTAGGGTTCTTGAGAGGGTGGTGGTGTTTTTGTATTTTTCCTTGAAATGAGGCTTAATTTTTTTTTTAATTTTTTTTTTTTGGATTTTAATTTTTATATATTTTTTTCAAATAATAAAGCCAGCGTGGAGTTTTAGTTGGGCAAAGAGTGGGTCTCATATCCACTATGTTAGCATTTAACAGAAATTTTAACATAAAAATAGATTGAGGTATGAAATTAAAACAAATTTGTAAGTTGATGTATGACATTATAATGTTTAAAAGATGAGGTACGAGTTGTTAGAAGACTTAAAGTTGAAGTGCTAAAATGTAATTTATCCTTTTTTTTTTAATAGTTCATTTTTTTTTCTTCTCTTTTGATAAATCAACAAATTAAAAATCACTAAATAAGAAAATGGCCCTCTACCACAGTGGTGGAAAGATGTTGTGTCATTGCATGATGATGGTGTGAGTTCGAACCCCGTCGGTGGCTAATCTAATATCTAACTTACTAATACAATTGCTTGACTCAAAAAAAATTTTGTAATGCAAAATTGCTCACCTTTGTGATTATTCACGATTCTTAGCTCCAAATTGAATTCAATTGCACTAATTTTACCAAAATTACATGTATTTGTCGCGCAAGAAAAAATAGGAAAAAAATTTTTGGCACCAAATGTTTGTGCGACGAATATTTCCACATATTTGTCGTGCAAAGTTTCGCTGAAAACGGTCAGCTGCCCATTAAACACTCTTATTTAGTGCGCATGTAAAACACACTATGCACGACCAAGGGTTCGTCGCACAGAGTGTTACAGGTTTTATATAAACACAGTTTCAGAACCCTAGTTTTCAAAGGTTTTGTTTCAAAGACAATGGCCTATTCGGTTCCTAATTCAACAAAAAGTTGCTAGGGTAAAGGCTCTCGTGGAGGGAAAGGTAAAAAAGAAATTTATTCTTGAATTAGTTGTCTTATATTTGATATGGTTGAAATTATTTTTTTAATAGTCTATTACTTTTAAAATTTTGTGGTAGAAAAAAAAATGAGGAAAGCTGTGTTGTGAATAGAGAGGTACCAGCGTAAGCGATTGCCTTCCATTGAAGACAAAAGTAGGGCTGATGCGTACGCCGAACTTATGTTTGATATTAGGGGATTGGTACAGAACCAATGTTCTACCGATTTTAAGTCTTGGAAAACGATGCCTGAAGAGTTGAAGAAGTCCATGGTGCAGGAGTTATCGGTAAGTTTGTATTAAAGAATGTGTAATTGTTTTTGTTAAAAAAATAGTATTTTTGTGATTATTAATTTATTTTTATTGGCATTACAGGTTTATTGGGAGGTTGATGAAACCGATGAGAAGCAACGAAAGTATTAGGACGACCTTTTCAAAATGCAATTCCAGCAATGGAAGTTCGATGTGCAACAGGCTGCAAAGGACACACGAGTTGCTGATATCCCTGTTGATGCCCCAGAGGAGGAGGAGTGAACTTTAATTTTTTTTTTTTTCGTTTATGAAATAAGATATATTTGAACGTTATGTTTGACTTTATTTTAAAAATTTATGTTATAGGGATGACTATTAATGTTTACATTAGTTATAATATATATTTGTGTTAATAAATTAGTTTTATTAATTATTTTGGTAATATATAATTTGGTTTGAGTTTTTTAATTGGATAAAAAAATTACATTAGTCATAAAGAAAACAAAAGAAAATTAAAAAAAATAATAATAATGCAACTTGCACGACGAATATAGTGTTCGTCATGCAAATAGTTTACATTAACCAATTATAAAGAAAACAAAAAGGAAAATTAAAAAGAAAATAAATTGAAACTTGTGCGACGAATATGATTTTCGTCGCGTGTCGCGCCAATTATTTAAAATTACAACTTGCGCGACGAACACTATATTCGTCGCGCAAAGTAATTTTTCCAAAAGTAATCTTTATAAGGTGACTTCCGCTGCAAAGGCAAAAACTACAAAAAAACTGCATAATCCGCCCTTGCACCTCCTCCCCCTTTGTTTTTTCTTCTATCTGGCATCCATCGTTCCCATTTTCTCTCAATTTATTCCTCTAATACTCCATCCATATAAATCTCTATCTTCTCTAGGTTGATCGAGCTATTTCGGTGTGTTTGGTAAGCGTTTTTTTTTTAAATTTTCATTTAAAAGTATCAATGTCAATTCCTATTAACGTTGTAAAATTCGTTGTGTATAGGGATATTGTGTGTGACTAGCGCTCGGTGGATAACGATTTGGAAGGTATTTTCTTCGTTTTATTTTTTTAAAATATAAATTATTTAAATTATATTGAAATTATGTTGTTAAATTTTGTATGTTATAATTATGTATAATGTTGAATTGTATATGTACTTTGTACGTGACATACAAATATGTGTTGTGATGTATGAAGTTAATTGTAATTAACTTCGTACGTGTTTTTTTTAGTAAAACTTAGTTTCCCATTCGAGGATTAGTTGGATTTTGTGCATGGATGCGAAAGCACGACTGCGGTCCACTTGATTCTTGACTTGTCCCATTATTTGGACAATTTGGGAATGCAAAGTTATGGCGCGTAGTTTACAGTTAAAGGATTAGGTTTTGGTCATGGGGATTTCGGGGTCATCTCTTTACGTTCTTCGAGTGGCATATAGGTATTTCATATCTATGTCGTGTGTTTATACCATACTTAGGGCCTCCGTATTTAGATCTCGTACAAATAATCGGAGGACTTCAATGTAATGATGTAATAAAGGAAGGGGCAAATATGTAATAAGTGAGGAGTTCTTATTCTATAAAAGGACTCCTCACCCTCACAATTAAGGGAGGCCAATTCCTAGGCCCTCTCACCCCCTCTCAAAGCCTCACTCTCATTACAGAGGTTCTCACATTCTCTCTTTCACCTCTCAAATAACTACATAATCAGTGTGGATGTAGCCCAAACCTTAGGGTGAACCATGATACATCTTATGTTATTTACATTTCTTGCAGATTCACGGTCGGATTTACGTTGTTCCAAGACTTCAGGTTTTGTGCATCAACATTTGGCGACGTCTATGGGAATCGACACGAAAAACTATATCGGTTCTCTTTCATTTTTTCACCTCCACCGTGAATCTGCAAAATCTGCAAAAACCCAGTAACCTAGAACCTCATTCCTTGGCTTTTCCAGAAAACCTTCGCGGACCCCAAAACTCTCTTTCTTTCTCTAAAAATCCAGTCTCTCTCAGTAATCCCACAACTTTTCTCTCTCATATCTCTCCCTTCCTCCCTAAAAATCGCCTGGTTCTTCAAGATCCCTGTACCCAAACACCAACTTTCCTTCTACATCCTCGAAATTCGCGTTGGGATTTTCTCGGGAAAGTAAAGGCTAAGGTTAAGGTTTGGGAGGGAAACAACAAGATGAGATTTTGGGATCTGGAAGCGGGTCAAGGCTTCAATTATTCCCGACGAGGAGACCTCGGCATTGGAAAGCAGGATCCCACTTAAGCTGTGGCCTCCGACATGTTCCAGATTAACACCGCCGTATCCACCTTCTAGAGGCTCATCATGGCGTCCTCCTCCATGCCTATCCATACAAATGAAACATCGTGAACAACCACCGCAGATCCGACTATGATCTAACTGGGTCACAGAGACAAAGAAAGCAAAATCAGATTCAGACGAAAATCAAAATTCCAGATTTCAACTTGTGTTGTTCGTCGGCCTGATTCGAAGTCAATCACTATATCTCTCTGAAAATCCCCAATCTCTCTCACGAAGGGTCGAAGATTATGGCTACGGATGGCGTGGCAGACCGATGGAGGCCACCGCCGCAAACGCTGAGCGCAGGTAACAATGGAAACTGTGTGATGAGGAGGAGACGCGCGAGGACCATGGCAATGGCAGAGCTGAAGCTAAAGCTCGACTGGGGTTTCGAGATGCTTTCGAAGTTGCTCGTGAGATTGAAGTTCAGTTTCAGAGAGCTTCAGAGTCGGGGAACGAAATTTCCAAGATGCTTAAGTGCCGAGCCATTGACTTCTACTGAAGTGGCTGCTCCTGCTCAATTGGGGTTCGATGAAGAATTGATGTTGAGATCCAAAAATCTCTCTTCCACCTTATAGAAGCTATATCTTTGGGATAAGAAACTTTACAATGAAGTAAAAGTCAAGGAAAAAATGCGGGTGGTCCATGACAGGAAGGTCAGTAAGCTAAAGCATTTAGATGAAAGGGGAACGCAGCTGATTTGGGTCAGATATACGAGTTGTCCAGTGAGTTGAGTCTCCACCTCCGAGTCAACTTGGTAGGGTATGATTATTCAGGTTACGGATAGTCTCTGGGAGCAATTAGCATCTGGCGCAACAGCTTTTGAATCAAGAGTGCAAGTGGATAACAAGTTGTGGACTCGTGGACCAAGAAGCCCTAAGAAAAGAAAAGAGAAAAGAGAAAAGAGAAAGAAATGGAAAAAACAAAAGCAAAGCAGAAAAGAAAAAACAAAAGCAAAGCAGATCATTTCGAGAAAAAGCAAAAAGCAAAAGGGAGGTTTTCCTCTGCGAGAGCACATGGCGACATTGCAAAAGCAAGGAATAAACACCCCACCAAAATGATCTGATTTACTTTCCTTATGTTTGAATGATGTAATTTATTTTTTGTATCTTTCGAAGACATCTGTATAAACCCCATTAGAGGGTAATAATAATAAATAAATAAAAAATGGCAAAGCCCAAATTAAAAGGGCTGGAATGTTGTGTAGATGGCGAAGGCCCATAAGCCCAAAATAGCTCCAACCAGGCGATCAAAAGTACACCCAGTACTCCACAATTATTCGGCAACCTGCCGCTATTATCACCAACCTGGTGATCAAAAGTATGCCCAGTACTCCAAAATTATTCGGCAACCTGCCGCTATTACGACCAACCAGGTGATCAAAAGTACCTCCAGTACTCCCAAATTATACATGAGCATTACTCATGTCAATCATACATAAACATTCATGAGCATTACTCATATCAATCATACATAAACATTCATGAGCATCACTCATGTCAACATCCATGAATATCACTCATGTCAACATCCATGAGCATCACTCATGTCAATCAGCTTCAAAAGCTTCATTTACAAAAACTCTAGCTTCAAAAGCTTCATTTACAGAGCTCTAGCTTCAAAAGCTTTATTTACAAAAGCTCTAGCTTCAAAAGCTTTATTTACAGAGCTCTAGATTCAAAAGCTTCATTTACAAAGCTCTAGCTTCAAAAGCTTTATTTACAGAGCTCCAGCTTCAAAGCTTCACTTGCAAAGCTTTACCTATAAAGCTTCAGTGCAGGGTATACAAATACCGCCTCCGAACAACAGCCACTTCGGCTCATACATGGTTTCAATTTGAAGTCTCCAGCCAACAGACGCTATTGACCGAAGACGTGGGGGACTACATTATGTACCGTATATTGGGCCTCAATTGGGCCTCATAAAAAATACTTGGGGGACTTAGCCCATCACTTATGTATTGAGGAACGAGCCCTTATTTTATAAAATGGACTCTCTCACTTTCCTTAGAGAGCACTCATGAAAAATACTTGAGGGACTCTAGCCCATTATTCATGTACTGAGGAGCGAGCCCTTATTTTATAAAAGGGACTCCCTCACTTTCATTAGAGAGCATCGCCGTCTGTTGAGCAACCGCCTCTCCGTGAGCATCAACTCTGACCCATCACTTATGTATTGAGGAGCGAGCCCTTATTCTATAAAAGGGACTCCCTCACCTTTATTAGAGAGCATCGTCGCCAGCTGAGTAACCGCCTCGTCGCGAGCATCAACTCTAGCCCATATTTATGTATTGAGGAGTGAGCCCTTATTCTACAAAAGGGACTCCCTCATCTTTAAACGCCATAAGCCGAGTCAACCAAGTCAACATAAGCCACAACCAGAGCAGCCTCGCAACATGTGCTACTTCTAGTTGAGCATCATTTCACTTTGAGCACCGCCGCATATCGAGTATCAGTTCTAGACGACATCTAGTTACTTCGGCCCACACATGACTGAATTTCAAGTTTCCAGCCAAAAGACTCTCTTGACTGAAGACTTGGGGGACTACTGTTTATACCATACTTAGGGCCTTTGTATTTAGATCTCGTACAAATACTCGGAGGACTTAAATGTAATTATGTAATAAAGGAAGGGGCAAATATGTAATAAATGAGGAGCCCTTATTCTATAAAAGGACTTCTCACCCTCATAATTGGGAGGGCCATTTCTTAAGCCTTCTCACCCCTCTCACATCCCTTCTCATATTCAGAGGTTTTCTCCCTCACCTCTCAGATAAATACAATATTAGTGTGGACGTAGCCCAAACCTTACGGTGAACCACGATACATCTTGTGTTATTTACATTTCTTGCAAATTCACGGTCTGATTTACGTTGTTCCAAGACCTCTGGTTTTATGCATAAACATCGTGCACTTGAAGAACTGTACAGAGATGTTGTCGAAATTTCTCCACATTGAAATCTAATTTGAAGTAGTCGTAAATTACATGACATAACTTTGCATTCCTAAATGGGATAGGGCATTTATCGGAGGCATAAGGTGATAAGATCATGTTGAAGTTGTTATGATTGTTGTGTTGTTATTGTGGTTGCAGGAATTATGGACAGAACCTGGATGTAGAATCCGAACAGATACGCAGATAAATACTTGGACATAATCAATGATTTTATTGACTTTGCATGTACACACAGCCCTGGTGCAACTAGAATCCAGTGTCCTTGTAGGAGGTTTAACAATACATTAAGGGACACTATTAAAAATGTTAGATTTCGTTTAGTAAGGAATGGAATGGTAAAGACCTATAATATTTGGAACCATCACGGGGAACAATTAGACAATGCTTCGTCTTCAAACGTGAAAAGTGTGGGCAATGTTGAACCTAATATGGATCATAATGAACAAGTCATGGAAATTTTAAATGACGCTTTTCCATTTGCGTTGACAAATACCAATTAAAAAGGGGAAGATGACGTGCCTACATCAATGATGTAGAATTTGAACAATATGAAAAATTATTAAAAAATGCTAACTAAGAGTTATACCTGGGGTGCAAGGGCTTTTTGGTTCTCACAGCTATTATGGATCTAATGCACAGCAAAATAAAGTATCGTATGTCGAACCAGTATGTTGATTACTTTTTGGGGGTTTTCAAGAGAATGTTGCCAAAAGACAATTGTTTGCCAAAAGACCATAGAAACGCTCCAATTGAATGGGAATATGAAGCGGTTTATGGATGAATAGGGACAATGATAAAGCCAGAAGGGATCTTGCGTTTTTTTCCATGAAACCGAATGACAAAAAAGAGTTTTTAAAGTTTTTATCGTCTGTAAAGTTTCTCGATGAGTATGCTTCTAATATTGCGCGTTGCGTGAATGTTGATGGGTGTAAATTAGCTAGGCTAAAGAGTCATAACTGCCATGTGGTTCTGTAACACCTACTTCCTGTTGGTATTCGACATCTCTTGCCAGACGACGTAGTGAAACCAATCATGTTGTTATCCAGATTTTTTTTCGCAATTGACATCAAGGTCATTACGAAAGACTGACGTTAATCAGTTGTGCCATGACATTGTCCAAGTTCTATGCAAGTTTGAGATTATATTTCCTCCAGTTTTCTTCACAAGTATGATTCACGTGATGATTCACTTATCGAATGAGGCATTGTTTGTTGGACTAGTTAACTTTATATAGATGTATCTAATAGAAAGGTATATAATCATCGTCATTTTTATAAAATCATTATCTGACGGCTAGTAAAATTTGTATCGTATCGTTTTATTTTGGCAGGCTTCTCGAGGAGTTGAAGAAAAGTGTACGAAACAAAGCGAAACCCGAATGATTAATTATACAGGCTTGGGTGGCATATGAGGCGCTTACATTTTGTGGAATGTATTAAAGGTTGCAATAATGACAGGGGTGTGAGAAAAGAGAAACTTTCAATTTTTGTCCAAATTGCTTGACCTTTCGGAGATCTAATACGAGGCGAGTCGTTTTTCAAAAAAGACATGGAGGTAGCACATTGGTTCGTACTCAACAGTTGTGACGAGACAATGTCATACCTAGACGAGCATGAAGATACGATGAAGCGGGCACATGCTTCACAATTGTATGCCAAGAAACACCATGGATTGTTTCCGCGATGGTTTCTCGAATATGTAAGTTTGAAGTGTTTTGTATTAGACATATATATTGTACCAATTAATTTGCTTGAACTAACAAATTTAAGTGTTTGTGTAATATTAGGTGAATCAACTGAAAGCATCAAATTTCCCAGCGTACAGTGAATAGCTATATAACTTGGCATGCGAACTGATCGCGCTGAATTGTTCTCGGGTTACCATGTTTATTTATACCATATTTAGGGCCTCGTATTTAGATCTTGTACAAATACTCAGGGGACTTAAATGTAATTATGTGATAAAGGAAGGGGAAAATATGTAATAAGTGAGGAGTCCTTATTCTATAAAAGGACCCATCACCCTCACAATTAGGAGAGGCCAACTCTTAGGCTTCAAACCCTCTCACATCCCCTCTCATATTACAGAGGTTCTCTCCCTCACCTCTCAGATAAATACATAATCAGTGTGGATGTAGCCCAAACCTTGGGGTGAACCACGATACATCTTATGTTATTTACTTTACTTGCAGATTCACGGTTGGATTTACGTTGTTCCAAGGCCTCCGGTTTTGTGCATCAACATTTGGCGCCGTCTGTGGGAATCGATACGAAAAGTTGTGTCGGTTCTTTTTCATTTTTTCACCTCTGCCGTGAATCTGCGAACCAAAGTCACTGCAAAACCCATATCTAAAAAATGCAGAAATGAAAACTCCGAAACTCAACCATAGTTTTCTTTCTTTCTTTCTCTCTTGTTTCTAAGGTTGTGTGCTTTTAGTCATTGAGATCTGCATCAAGATGGGTTGTCCTGTTTTCTCCCACCTCACAAAAAAAAAAAAAAAACAACCAGTCCAATAGTGAAAGCTCGATACGGACGACACAGACTTCTGCGACCACATACGAGATACTGAAGACAACCGAGGTGAGATCTGCACGCGCTGGATTGCAACCTCACAGCCCTCTGCGACCATATACAGGCGGAGGGCTTCAATGCCGGTGCCTTCTTTGATATGGTCGTCCATGCCATGGGCTCCACCTACGCCAAGGACTTCGGAGATTTCAAGTTCGTCACTGCCGTCGATCTCAAGAAATTGCTTTTGCTGCTGCTGCCTTTTCCTATTTTTTGGGGCGTTTTTCTGCTATCACCGCTGTCCAACACCTTCTCCTGTGCCGTTATCACCACTGTTGACCTCGAGAGACTCGAAGTCCTTGGCCATGGAAACGACGACATCATCTGCAAGGTCCGCCACAAGTGGACTTTAGCCAACTACATTTACAAACTCGTCCAAGGTCACCCCCACCATCAATATCTGTCATTTTGTGTTCTCTCTCTCAGCCTCTTACTTCGCAGCTGTAAATGCAGCTAGATTTTAGTTTTTACTGTATTATCTCATGGGGAAGAAAATAGGCACTTCCTGGTTGACTGCTGTCAAAAGAGCTTTCAGATCTCCCACTAAAGACTACGAAGATCAAAAGAAAAGAGAGAAGCGCAAGTGGATTTTCAGAAAACCCACAAATTTCAACCAACAAGAAACCGTGACCCAAGAAGCAGTTGCGGAGCAAAAGCATGTTTCAGCAGCTGTAGAGCAAAAACACGTGTTTGCTATGGCGGAGGCTACGGCGGAAGCGGCAATGGCTACTGCCCATGCAGCCGCTAAGGTAGCTTGGCTGACTAGGCCTTCTAATCATGCTAGAGAACACTACTACGCCATTGTTATCCAGACAGCTTTCAGAGGATACTTAGCAAGAAGGGCGCTTTGTGCGCTTAAAGGGCTTATGAAGTTGAAGGCCTTGGTGATATGCCACAATGTAAGGAAGCAAGCAAAGATGACGCTTAAGTGCATGCAGGCTATGGTTTGGGTGCAGGCTCGGGTGCTCGATCAGCTCACCAGGCTTTCTCACATAGGCAGCAGACAGTCTGCGTTTAGTGACACCACTAGTAGCGTTTGGGAATCACGTTATCTTCAAGACATTTCAGATAGGAAATCCATGTTATCGGATTTCGTGGCCCATCATCTCAAAAGCAAGAAAAGCAAGCACTGTCAGAAAAGGAATATAGAAAGCAAAAGCAATGAGTAGGGAGACCACCAGTAAAGCAACAAGAAAAGAAACAAAAGCAGAAAACAAAAGAGAAAACAAAAGCAGAAAAGAAAAGAGAAAGCAAAAGTGAGGAATAAACACCTCATGACATGATTTACTTTTCTTGTTTTTGAATGATGTAATTTATTTTTCAGATCTTTCAGAGACATCTGTATAAACCCCATCAGAGGGTAAAAAAGTAAAAAATAAAAAAATATAATAAAAAATAAAAAATAAAAAAAGGGCAAGCCCAAAATAATAGGCTGCAATGTCATATGGAGGATGAAGGCCCATAAGCCCAAAATAGCACCAACCAAGCGACCAAAAGTACGCCCAGTACTACCAAAATTATTCGGCAAACTATCGTTATTACCACCAACCAGGTGATCAAAAGTACGCCCAGTACTCCAAAATTATTCGGCAACCCGCTGTTATTACCACCAACCAGGTGATGAAATGTACAACCGATACTCTCCTTCATGCCACCAACCATTTGATACATAAACATTCATGACCATCATTCATGTTAACATTCATGAGCATCACTCAAGAAAACATCCATGAGCATCACTCATGTCAATCAACATAAACATTCATGAGCATCACTTATGTCAATCAACTTCAAAAGCTTCATTTACAGAGCTCTACCTTCAAAAGCTTCATTTATAAAAGCTCCAGCTTCGAAAGCTTCATTTACAGAGCTTTAGCTTCAAAGCTTCACTTGCAAAGCTTCACCTACAAAGTTTCAGTGCAGGGTATACAAATACCTCATTTGAACAACCGCCACTTCGGCTTATACATAGATTCAATTTGAAGTCTCCAGCCAACAAACTCTATTGACCGAAGACTTGGAGATTACATTATGTACCATATATTGGGCCTCAACTGGGCCTCATGAAAAATACTTGGGGGACTTAGCCTATTATTTATGTATTAAGGAGCGAGCCCTTATTCTATAAAAGGGATTCCCTCACTTTCATTAGAGAGCACCCATTATTCATGTACTGAGGAGCGAGCCCTTATTTTATAAAAGGGACTTCCTCACCTTCATTAGAAAGCAATGCCGCCAGCTGAGCAATCATCTCGCCGCGAGCATCACTCCTAACCCATCACTTATGTATTGAGGAGCAAGCCCTTATTCTATAAAAGGGACTCCCTCACCATCATTAGAGAGCATTGCCGCCTACTGAGCAACCGCCTGGCCGCAAGCATTAACTTTAGCCCATCATTTATGTATTGAGGAGCAAGCCCTTATTCTATAAAAGGGACCCCCTCACTTTCAAACGCCACAAGCCGAGCCAACCAATGCAACATAAGCCACGAGCCGAGCAGCCTCGCAACGTGTGCTACATCTAATTGATCATCATTTCAGATTGAGCACCACCTCATATCGAGCATCATTTCAAGACAACATCTAGTTACTTCGGCCCACACATGGCTTGAATTTCAAGTCTCCAGCTAAAAGACTATCTTGACTGAAAACTTGGGGGACTACTGTTTATACCATATTTAGGGCCTCGTATTTAGATCTCGTACAAATACTCAGGGGACTTAAATATAATTATGTGATAAAGGAAGGGCCAAATATGTAATAAGTGAGGAGTCCTTATTCTATAAAAGAAACCCTTACCCTCACAATTAGGAGAGGCCAACTCTTAGGCTTGAAACCCTCTCACATCCCCTCTCATATTACAGAGTCTCTCTCCCTTACCTCTCAGATAAATACATAATCAGTGTGGACGTAGCCCAAACTTTGGGGTGAACCACAATACATCTTGTGTTATTTACTTTACTTGCAGAGTCACGGTTGGATTTACGTTGTTCCAAGACCTTCGGTTTTGTGCATCAACAATGTTAATGGCGTCAAGTTCATAAGGGCTGCATGAGATGACAAGTTCTGTACAAAAAAACAACGGTGTTCATGTCCCAGATGGAGGTGAAAGTACAGACATTGAATTCTATGGCAAACTAATAAGTGTCGTGCAATTGCTTTACAAACATTGATGCTAAGTGATCCTGTTGAAGGGTCGATGGTTTGATACAAACCCAAATAGGCAGGGAAGTGTTAAAAGAGATCATGGATTACTATCGGTGAAGACTACCAAAACTTGGTACAATGATGACTCTTACATCTTAGTAAACATGGCAAAACAAATTTTGTATCTAGATAACCCTAAAGTCGGAAGGGGTTGGAAAGTTGTTCAGAAGATGGATCATAGGAACATGTATGCTATACTAGAACAAGACCCTACTAACGACAACATCAATAACATCGCTAACCAACGTCTAGAATCTTTTATGGAAATTGGTGCGGAAACACACCGAGATACTAATCTTATCCAAGAACCATTTCAGATATAAGGAGTATCTTCAATCGAAATACCGATTCAATCAATCACAATTGACCTTGGTAATCTTCTGCGATACGATGCTCCAGTGTGCACAAACAATAATGGTGACTTACCTATCGATGATGAGGAATGGGACATTGAAAATGATGATAGCGACGAAAGTGAAAGTTATTATAGTTTGGATGAAGATTAATACAATTTATTAGTAATTTTTTTTATAAAATAAATTAAGTGGTTAATGCATTTTGTATTTGAATTACTTTGTAAATAAATTTGTTTTATTAGTATTTTATCATAAATTTTAGTCAAAATTCTACCCAAAAAAGAAAAACCATTTTTAAACATAATTGTACGACGAACAAGCCTTTTTCGTCGCGCAAGTGTTTTAATTTTACATTGGTAATTTTAATTTTCAGGCACTTGTGCGATGAATACCTTGATGTTGTTGCTCAAAGAACATTTGCGCTACCAAATCACAACATTCGTTGTGCGAGTGTTTGAAAATTAAGGCGTCGTTTTTTTTTTCGTGATTTTTTTTTAAAAAAGCATGACGAATTTTTAAACCTTGCTCGACAATGCCTCCATTGCGAAAGATTCTATGTATTTATTCCCATGTGTCGTCTTCCTTCCCTCACTTCTTTCTTCTTCCTTTTTCTTCCCGATACCCTCTCTTTTTCCTCTTTCTCACAACACCATTGCAACCCCTCTCTCACCCTTACTTTGACTCCCCCGACACCCTCTCTCACCCTCTCATTGCCTCTCTCTGTCGCTCACCTCATTTCTCCGTCCCTCTCTATCGCTAACCTCATCTCTCCGTCCTTCTCTCTTGCCGTCGCATCTTCATCTCCAAGAGGTAATTTCCTCTTAATTTTTTTTTTCAATTTGCTTTATTTGCCATGTTAATTAAGGTTTATAGAGTAAGGATATTTAAAAAAAAAAAATTTAATTGGGGGTTAGAATTAGGGCAATGGGATTAGATTTAGGGTTCGTAAATTGGGGGTTACATTTAGGTTCTTAAATTAAGATTTTTACGGTTCTTAAATTGGGGTTAGATTTAGGTCTTAAATTAGGGGAATGATTTTGTGTAGCGAGGTTAGATTAGTGTTTTCTTAAATTGGGGGTTAGATTAGGTTCTTAAATTAAGGTTATTGATTTTAAATTAGGGGTTGGAATTAGGGTAGTGGGTTACATTAGAGTTCTTAAATTAGGGTTCTTAAATTAGGGGATTTTTTATTATTTTAAATTAAGGGTTACAATTAGGGCAGTGGGGTTAGATTTATGGTGCTTAATTTACGAGGTTAGATTTAGGGTTCTTAAGTTAGGGATTAGTTTATTTTAAATTAGGGGTTACAATTAGGGTTCTTAAATTAGGGGTTACAATTAGGGCAGTGGGTTACAATTAGGGTTCTTAAATTAGGGGTTAAAATTGGGGCAGTGTTGTTATATTTAGGGTGCTTAATTTATTGGGCTATATTTAGGGTTCTTAAGTTAGGGGTTAGTTGATTTTAAATTAGGGGTTACAATTAGGGTTCTTAAATTAGGGGTTAGAATTAGGGTAGTGGGTTACAATTAGGGTTCTTAAATTAGGGGTTAAAATTGGGGCAGTGGTGTTATATTTAGGGTGCTTAATTTATTAGGCTATATTTAGGGTTCTTAACTTAGGGGTTAGTTGATTTTAAATTAGGGGTTACAATTAGGGTTCTTAAATTTAGGGTTAGAATTAGGGCAGTGAATTTGATTTAGGGTTGTAATGGTTTATTTGTTTTAAATTTAAGTAGAAATTATTATGCATGTGTACGATAATTTTTATCTTTGTAATCTTACATATTTATTTCCAATTTTGTAGATGTCGCAGCTCATTAGAAGCCGGAAGGTGATGACGACTATACCTCGTCCAACGATTACACCTCCTACTGCTGTAGTCACTGCTTCGGCAGAGATGGACCATATGCCTGTGAATTCGGTTGACCTAGTTGGTCCCTGAGTCCCATAGACGCCGGCGTCTTCGACTTCTTCGATGGCACTACTTGTTAGTGCCCGACGTGATCAGTGGCGCTCCCGCACTCCGGAGCAGATGTCGCCATCGGGATCCACAACCAATGCCTCGGGTTCACAGCCAAGTATATTATCCTAATTAACTCCCTCATCCCCATGTTAACTTAGTTTTGTTATTTTAGGTTAATTTTGTTAAGTTATGTTATTCAAAGATTAAAAAGTTATATATATATATATATATATTGTTTATTGTTGTCATTGTTCCCAACCTATTATTAAACAGTTGTGATCATTGTGTTGGATACATATGTTGTTTATGTTATTTTCAGGGTTTGGAAAATGTTTTAATTATAAGGAGGTTCTGCTAAAATTTCGGTAGCATTTGCTATTAGTTTTGGTTTAACGTTAATTTTTAATTTGTTTGCAGCCCAGAAAAACACCCAGGGACCTTGTTAGTAGTTGAAGACGGCGAAGGTCACCCAGGTGACCAACAATCGTATCACAATCGGATACGATGAGCGACATCGGGCTGCACCAACGGCGGAGCAGCATAGCGCATTGGCCCACGACATTGGGCATGTCGTTCGGACGTTTTGTCCTATGCGGTGGAAGTCTTAGAAGGCTATGACGGACGAGGTGAAGAACACGGTGCACAATCATTTGTCAGTAAGTATCCTCACCTTTTTAATGGTTTTCATATAAAATTAGTATACTTATATTTATTAATGTATTTAATTACTAATACTTTTGTAATATTTGTTACATTGCAGACAAACTACAATTTTGATAACATCAACAAGGACATGTTGGCGTACCTCAATCAGCTTTTCTCCGAACAGTACAAGCAGTGGAAGAGCGACCTGCACTAGTATTTCGAGATGTTTGATGATCTGCAGGTCGCTCTCAAGGAGGGTTGTCCGAATGAGTTTGAGGAATGGGAAGATAGCTGGGTTTGGCACTACGGTCATTTTCAAGAGCTGGGCTATGTGGTCCGTTTTTAAATAAGATTTATTTCATTTTACTTTTTGAAATTTGTACTAATGTTTATTAATTTTTTTTTATATTTTTTTTTATATTTTCTTTAAATATTACAACTAATACATTTATTTTGTGTATAACAGAAGAAGGCGAAGGCAAACAAGATCAATCAGGAGAAAAAGACTCTTCTCCACCATTCGGGTTCGAGGCCCTTCTCATATAGGATGGGGGCGCGACGGAAGGTATATATTAAAGCTTTCACTTCCAATTTTAAAATGGCGCTAATAATTTTGTTTGTTTGTTTTCGTACTAACATTTTCCTTATAGTTTTCTATTCCAGGGGGGTTCAAAATTCCCGAAGATCGACGTCTTTGCTGACGTTTATGTTCGGCCCGGGGATGAGTTGGGCGAGTAACTTCATGTAAGTATTATTCAATTTTAATTAATGTCTTATGCATTAAAGTATTATAATAATTAATTCAAATTGCTTATTATTAATATTCCATGTTTTATTTCACAGGAGACTATGGTGGAGAAGAGCAAGTCGGTCATTCAGGAGTCTGCCTCCCAGCTTCCCTCAGCCATGTCGATCAAGTCTGTGGATCCCTTCGAGGATGCAAGGTTTCACATCCTTACAGAGACCTTGGACCAGACCTTTGGTCAGAGGCCAGGGATGTATTGCGGGGGGATAGGGAATGCCAGGCAACGGGAGAGTGGAGCCACTTTATCCTTGCAGTCGAAGGGCGAGGTTACAGCTTTGACGCAGGAAGTCGCTGGCCTAAGGAGTGAGCTTGCATCGTACAAGACTTAGATGTCATTGATTGTATAGGCCCTAAGTTCCTCTTGGATCTGTCCCCTCGATTTTTTTGCATTGCCGACGTTAGAGCCCCTCCACTCCAAACATACCCAGCAATTAAACCCGTTGACCTCCGACCCCGTCCCCAACCTCGATCCCCAACTCTGTCCCCTTCTAGTAGCAAGATTACCAAGCACCTCCGAATGACTTGCCCATAGATTACGCCACATTTTTTTCTTAGCTTTTTTTCCTACTTTCTGTTTAAACTTTGTAGTTGTATGTACATTTTTATTTATTTAAATTATAAATAAATTATTTTTCTATTCATTAATTTGTTTTTTTTTTTCCAATTGTATTAAATATTTTTTTATGAAATTCTATTTATTCTATTGTGCAATGAAAGCCTTCGTCCGTACACATTTCTTGCGATGAACAATAAAACGTCGCGCAATCGTTTTGCCGCACTTTGTTGCGCAAGGTCTTTCTTCGCGACCCTTGTGCGATAAATCTATGCGACGATTTCTGCATCGCCATAAGTTTTGTGCGACCTGGAAATGGTTTGCGCCAGAAATACTCCCTGATCGCACAAAGTGTTTATTGTAGTAGTGAACCTAGTTACATGTAAGATAAATTTAAGGAAGAACAATTTTTTAAGGTAACCTTATTAGCACGAAAGATAATTATAGAAGACAATACCAAACAGGTAAATCTAGCATTCTACTTATATTGTTATTAATTGATACATTTCTTAACCTTTTATCGCTGATCAGCTGATTGCAAGTCTTTAATGGCCATACCTGCATGTTTCTAGCTCGTTAATCAACTATATATTGTTATTAATTGATACATTTCTTACCCTTTTATCTCTGATCAGCTGATTGCAAGTCTTTAATGGCCATACCTGCATGTTTCTAGCTCGTTAATTAAGTATATAACATCTAAAGTTACTTTTTATCAGTTCACTTATATTACAGTTTAGTGGTATTCTTCCTCATCACGTATAAATAATCTTAAATTCGGTAATAACAAATTCAATACAAATTTCTCTCTATTTCTTAGCATAGATTTATCGTTATATATATAAAAAAAATAATAATATTTATCAAGAATGAAAATCATATTTTTTAAACCACGACCGCATAAATTTTTTATTAAGCATGGTACTCTCTTTCTGTCGATCAAGTTAAGAGTCCTGACAAAGTTTTAATGAAGGCACTTAATTAGATGCATATATACTATCCTGTACATATTCTTCTTCATCTTGATAAAAATCTTTTAAAATTTAAAAAACAACTTAAAACCATCACAGCGGGGTTGGCGGTTGGGACATAAAACCTTGACCAGACAAAACTATTTTCTAGAAGGGAATCCCTAATAAACTCAGGGTACCTAAGCAGAAAGAAAACCCTTTTAGTATAATTATAACTGGTGGCAATTTTGTCTCTTAAAAGAATAGTTTTGTTTTCCGCTTGATTAGTTTGAATGTATGACTTATACATGCATATATACCAATTCTACCCCCCAATGATCCTTCAAATAGTATATATAGCTATGGATGAGTCATGAGTGGTTGATAATTTGCCATAGCCAAACTACCATTGACGAAAAAGTTATAGCAAAGAAGTACTGCCTATATAATGGTTAGACAAAACTAAATGTATTTAGAGATTAATATCTGTAACAGAAAATAAACAGCGAACATTTTATACAAGGATTGCTATGTACGTATTCACTGGTATGCAGCAGTGCGTCCACAAAATAATGATGCGAAAGAGGAAAAGTACTGTGGACCTGTGGTGATATAATTGCTAGTCCTCCCTGCAGAAAATATTTCAATTGCTAAACTCACATAATATATATATATATATATATATATATATATATATATATATATATATATATGTATATATATATATAATTTCAACCAGTATTATACTCTGTAAAGAAAAGCAAGTCCATTGTTCCAGTTTATATATAGTTCCTCAGAGAAAACCATGAATATACTTTTTATGGGAAAATATAGTATTCATGATCTGCAGATTACTGCATGGTCAAGATATCCAAATTAAAAATGGTAAAAACCCAAAAGGAAAGTTTGACGTTAACGAAATTATATAACTGAGGTTTGGCAAGTTCATCACATCCATTCTATTTCTACTCTGCAATATTATCTGCGTTTTAAATTGTAAATGAGCAAGTTGTAATATATATATATATATAAACATGGGTACATTCATCAAAATTAACCAAAAAAATTATTGTATCAAAACATGGGTACATTCTTCAAAATCACAAAAAAAAAAAAAAAAAAAAAAAAAAAAAAAAATGGCTTAATAACATTAGTAAATTTCTTCGATTAAACTTGACATGGATACATTTTAAAATCAAAGAAAAAAGAATGTACCCATATAAGTTTAAAAATGGATTAGAAAAAAATTGAATATATTTTATATAAAAAAAATGGTACATTTTATATATAACAAATTGGTATATTTAAGATTGAGTACATTTTAAGATTAAAAAGTTTTACATGAATGGGTACATATAATTAGCATGGGTACATTTAGCAAAATAAAAAGTACAACTAAAAAAAATATATGGGTACAAATACAAATAAACTTTAAAACATATGGGCACAAAAAGAAATTAATATATGGGTACAAATTAAAATTGAAAAGAAAATTGGTACAAATTAAAAATGGGTACAAACTAAAACTAAAAATATATGATAAAAAAATTAGTCATAAATATAAATATACTAATGGTAACATTTTTAACATTAAATGAATATATTTAGAAATAAAAAAATATTTTATTATTAAAATAATTAACGATGTTATTAATACCCAAGGACCTTGATAAAAAATTAAAAAGGAATAGGATTTTAATCAATGAAGTAGCAAAAGAAATGATGAAAACCTAATTTCTCCATATATATATATATATGCACACACAGTTGTTCTTTTGTCAAACTTTTCATTCTTATATATACATATGCGCATGAATATAAAAATTATCTTACGAATGTGGCCGGTTGACAAACTAAAATACATATATTGTCAGACCATGAATTTGTGTAATAACTAAATATGTATGTCATGAATCTGCAATCTAATATATAATTTGGTACATATATAAGTAACGTAAGTATGATAGAGAACATTACCTTATATATACACATAAATACATAATGCTGGTCCCCAGAAATGGCTTTTGCCCCACCATAGTACTACATATTTTTACAACTTCGATGGTTCAAAGTTCTGACCACGCATTATATTCAATAATTCTAACCATAAGTAGTACTAAAGATGCTAGATAGCATAGCAAGATTTCACATATCTCTAATGGGTCACTAATGGTCCCCCTGCAGATGGTAGCTAGGCATTGCATAGTACAATATAGTGATGTGCGAGGCCGACACGGTGTTCCCACATCCAACAATTCCAACCTATAAAGTTTTCAAAAAGTACTTGGAATTGTTGTATGATATTCAAGTTTGAGAGAATTGCAGCTTGTGAGTAGTAGTGCTCATACAACCGTTGGCACTTGTACTGTTTTTTCTTAATTTGAGACCACAAGTCGAGCTTGCGAGTGATGACAGTTGACAGAGAGAAGTTGTACAAATGAACGTCTATATGGTTTCGTGTCGTTAAACTAGCCTGTTATATTGGCAATGCTTTTTCAGATTTGGCTGGGTTTACAATGAAGCTAAAGTTTATGATTGTGGTGGCCAAGTGGCTGTTTGGCTTTGGGATATGGGGGTGTCATGAAAGGTTTTGATATGCTAACTAGCTAGCTAGCTTCTAACTTGTAGTTAAGTACTTTTCCATGGAAACTTCTCTATGAACAGCTGCTTAATATAATCATGATGAGGTTATTCATATGTATGAGAGGGGATATATTAATTTATTCTAACATCTGAATCAGATTCTCCTAAACTCAGTTAGGGTTGAGGCCAGATACGTCGACCGGCAGCGCCAACTATCCTAGGTTAACCTTCCCGAGTTCCAATCTTATTCAACTAGTTAATTAGGGCCGACCCCTCCTTAAATCAGGAAAAGAAGTAGTTAGGAAATTAAGGGCATAAACATTATAGTTAATTGCGTGGTGCAATACAATTAGTACTTTAGTTGGATGCTTCAAGAGGTTGGAATATGTAATAATATATACACACACACACATAGAGCCGGCTCTAAGATTTCAAGGGCCATGTGCCAAAGTGAATTGGAGGCCCTAAAAAATACCAAGAAGTTAATTTTTTTTGTTATATTTTTTTGTTCAAAATAATAATTTTAGTTTTCAATTGAGCTTTTATAAATTCTAATAGCCCAAACAAATTTAACAAATCAACCAGTGGAAAGGTGGCATATTGTTTTTCCTTAATTATTTAGAGGGTTAGGATTCGAATTTGTATGTTATTATGTGGAATTTTTATATTATTTTGTGGAAGCTTATGCATTTAATAAAAATATAAACTGAAAAAATAATGGAGATGAGTTTCAAACCCATCCCCTAAGCCGATGTAAAGAAGCAATAATTCCACTAGCACTAAGACTCAAGTTTGCAATATTTTACACATACTACCATATATAAGTAAATGCATGCAAAATTGAAAAATCGGGGGCCCTTCCGATTTGGGGGCCTTGTGCGGTAGCACCACTTGCACCCCTCAACGCCAGCCCTGATAGAGAGGGCCAGCCATAAAGGGGCGTCGATCGTGACACCGCACAAGACCCTTGATTTTTTAGACCTCTCAAAAATATTTGGTCCCTATAAGTTTGCCTACTCTTACTCTATGGAATCTCCTGTGTAGTTGCTTTTACCGTTTTGCATGTTTTTAAGTAGAAAAGACAATGAATAGAAGAAAATGTCTCTCTGTTTTTTTTTCCTAGTGAATTATTAAAATTTGTACATCAATTCATGAAAAATTATTTGTTTATATTTTCATGGATTCTATAGGCCCCCAAAATCCTAAAGTTGACCTTGATAATAAGTTGAAGAATGCTAAGATAAATTGCACATGCACGTGCTTGTGGATGAATAACGACGTTGATATTTTGTATTTGTAAGCTCTACATGTATCAACAAGGCATTGCTATTATAAACAATAATGTGTATATATGACAAGTTTGATCTTTCAAACACTAAGAATTTTCTAGTTGTAGGGGCTAAAACGGATACACTTTTCTATGCACCCGAGTTTAAAAATAATCTATGTCTGATATACGTACATCAGACATGAATACATTAGCTATAATTAGTTTATCGTAGTAATATTGTGTGCTTTCTTAACGTTTGCAGTGGAGATTTTTATTTGTACAATCCCGACTTACCTTGAGCCGTTGAAGATACTGACCTAGCTAGACATCATGAAACTTATAGCATTTGCAAAGCAAAATTCAGAACACCAGAAACAGTGATCTTCCGTTTGACAAGCAAAATAAAATCTTTAAAAAACAAGCAAAATAAATTTAGTGGCAGATGGAGCTGGGGGACCCATCTACATTTCTCCAAAATCCTGTAGGTTCTCCTTAATTTGTAATAATTTACCCACAAAATAAAAACTTCCTATGTCAGCCTCTGCATAACACGATGAATATTTTAATAGGAAACAAATAAAACATGCATCTAATTATGGTTACGTTGCAAGAGCATGGGAAACTATGAGACTGAATAATTGAGATCTTAACTTCATTGGTTTTAAAACTTTTAAGGTATCTGCAAAAATACAAAGTCACATTAACTAGTATTATGTGAGAAATGAGAGAAATGCATGTCTTTTGATTAGATAACAGGGAAAATTATTCACAAGTCACAACTAGTCACTTCAATGCCTTTTAGTGTTGAATTTGGGTTCACAGAAGTTGCCAAACTCCACAGGCATGCATTTTTGTAGGCTTTGTGTATATATTCTGGTTTCATGAGGTCGGACCAGAACTAGGCCCAAGTTTATAATTCTGTTTTGTATGAGGCCTGCATTGGCAACCTTCCAAAACTTTTATTTATTTATTTATAATTTAATTTTATATAAAATTATAAATTCTTCCCTTCGATAAATTGATTTCTTATCTGTTAGTTGCTTAGAAGAATTTTGTAGTGTAACAAATAAACTTTAGTGCGTTTCTTGCCATTTGCACATAATAAGATCAGCCTATCAATTTTCTGGATTTTAAACCTCATTCGTAAAATGAAAATTTTGGGTATGTGACTTTATTTGAGAACATTGTTGAGAACAGAGAGAAACTATAAGAAATTAACAAATGGATAGTGAATAAATCTTTTGATGTTATTGCAGGCATGCAAATTTTGGTGAAAATGAATGTTCACAAGTGCATTAAATCTTGACATACCATAGCTTACGTGACGTATACCATGTGTCTCACAAATTGTACACATAACATGATTGATCAAAATTAACACACCTCGACCCAGAATGCCCACATGGACTTCGAATTGAGCTATGCTGGCCGACACCAGGAGGGTAACGAAGCCATAAAGTGTAATGATGTGGAAATTATGAATAAATTTAAACCTAAAAGTGCCTAAATACAAGAGTGCGCTTGTGAGCGGGAATGAACCCATTTCACACGTGATGTCAGAGCATAAGTAAAGTACAATAAAGGTAAGATAAGAATTATACTGTCGAAGATAATCACCTATATCAAAGATTGCCAAGAATCCTCGTTGACATGAAAGCTCAGCACTAAAACCTGGAGGGGCAAAAAACAAGGGTGAGTGGGCCTAAAAATAAAGTTTTGTAAAAACCTTTTCGAAAACATAATAACCTCTAACCGTAAAACAAGTATAGTTTTCAAAATATACATATTACGTATAGTAAGAAAATACTTAGCGTAGCCTGCAATATCTCAAGAAAATAATACGTCACAATATTTCATATATAAACACATGACGTTCGTAATCGCATAATCTCGTATAAGCAAACATATCATATCGAGTGCTCATTGACACATGTTGGCACACGAGTTCATGCAGAGATATTTTGACATGAACTGGGCTGGGTGTAACAATGATAAATGCTCTAGTACTACAATCACGTGAAGACTGGTGCTATGCACATCACATACGAGTCCTAATTGCCTATAGGAATCTAGGACAAAATTGACACCTACAATGGATCCAAAGTGAGTGTACGGTATGATGTGAACATACACGTGAAAGACTGGCCCTGGCCCAGGCAAGTACTAACACCGATGTAACAACGATGAGCAAATAACGTAAATAGAATCATACAGCGATAAATTGATAATTCACATCACCGTAATACTATTCATGACCCTAATATAATTAAGGCATCAATAATAATACGCATATCTGCGCATCCCATAGGACATAACATAACTTCATAATTTCTATCAATGCGCTAAATCTTATAAATGTCACTCTAATCTAGGCGTATTGTAGAAAACTTTTTATGAAATGTATAAATGGAAACTAACAATTATATATATATATATATATACTATATAAAAGAAAAGACCCACTCACAGATACTTGCGAGGTCGCAGCCGTTCGAACTAGGATAGTCGGAGTCTCCGATAGTAATAGCGCATAAGCATATTATTGAGACCCATTAGTAAAACTCAACTAAAATGATTAAATTTGGGAAAATGGAGTGCGGATTTGGAATCAGAGCATCGAGATACGCTAAGAGGGGTCCCAGGCAATTTTTGTAAAAAGTCAACGATCAACCTTAAAAGGTCAACCGAGACATTCCAGTGGTCACGTATGTTAACACTTCGGAATTTCACTACATGGATATAAAAAACGAACTCGGGGTGTCGAAATTAGCCTAAAGAAGTTCTCGAGAAAATTTTGAAAAAAGTCAACACAAGAAATATTCCAAGAATATTCCAAAGAATATTTCAAGCCCAATTTAGAGATGTATTGGGTTCGGATCCAGATTCGGGTCGCGGATCTAGGCTTTCTCTTTTTTTTTTCTTATTTTCTTCTTCTTCTTTTTCTCCTGCTGGTTGCCACTACAACCGCTGGGATAAATCCCAGCTCTGACCGCTAAAAAACTTCACTAAACCCAGCCTTCCAAAATATCAAATCGAAGCTCAAAGGACAACGAATCGAAATATACTTTTGGTTTCCTCAGCCGTGGCCGGAGTTGCCCGAAAAACGGCTTGAAAACTGTCGAATCTCAATCGAAAAATTGGGTTTGTTACTCTCGAGGTATTTCTGCGTCCAAACAACACTAAAACATCCCAAAAACATCCTAATTATACTCTTAAACACGATTTACGAAGATCTTAAGGGTTTTTGAACTTACTCTCATGGAAATTCTCGAGGTTTTTACCAGGAAACATGGAGGTCGCAGCCCGGCATCCTGGTTTGATGGTGGTGGTTCGTTTATAGAGGAGAAATGGTAAGATGTTTGGGGGAGTTTAGTTTGCCGGAGTTGGTGATGGGTGTGGAGGTGGTGCTCTGGTCTCGGCGCCGGTGGTTATAGAGGTGGGACGAGAAGGATGAAAGACAAGAGAGATAAGGGTGAGGGAATCCGAGAAAGTATGGGAGAAGAAGTGACGCGAGGATAAAGGGGATAGGAGACCCACGTGGGTGGGTCCCATCATACAGAAAATCCTACACGAAAAATATTAAAATAATAAAATAATGAATTTACGAAAATACCTTTGAACATTGTAAGTTCGTAAAATTTTAACTGTAACTTCAGTTTTGACTCCGCTTATGCCTATGCGTTCGTACCGTCGAGTACTTCAAGAACAGGATAAAATAATAACTTGCACATGTCATGAAAAAACGGTCAACGAAAGTCAGCAATCTTACTTCAAGAGGCATTTTTGTCAATTCATTCTTTTAAAATGAATAAAATCGTAAAATTATGGACGGTTTGTCACAAAAATTGGACGAGTTATCAAGAGAACATATGTCAACAATTGGCAATAAATGAATTATTTGATTTTAATTTAGAGTAAACAAATTAATTAATTTAAATTTAAATTTAAATCAAATAAAAATGCCAAATTAGGAAGATTGATTTATTTGATTTCATCTTATTAAATCAAATATTAATTGATGGAGTCAAATCACAAATCATGAACTAAGCATCCAAGACACAAATCAAGTATTGGTTCTTTCGTAGGCAAAACTTGGAGAGTCTATAAATACAAGGCTCCAACAAAGAAAAGGGTCAAAAAATCATTCTTAGACCCAGACACTGAAGCTCTCAAGCTCCCAAACTCCCTAATTCCCAAACACTTAAACATTCAAAAAGACTTAGAAAACTCTTTGTGTTATTCGTCAAACTCGTGAACAATCATCAAGCACCACTACATGTGTCGATTGTTCCATTGCCATAAGCCAAACCTTTACTACATCCATTCATTTGAGATCAAGTCATCGTGACCCTTGGATCAGTAACCCCCTACACACCCGGAGATCAAACCAGAGGATTCAAATTGTAAACTTAGATTGTACCCCTAAACTTGCATTAATACAACACATTTATTTTGTACATGTGTTCTTGTTTGATTTGTCAAATGAAATTTGTGTTTATAGTTATGTTATCCATCATTGATGGTCAGTCCTTTCATGTATGGAATAAAGCCTTACTTGTTCGTAACAAATTTTGAAAGTAAAGAACCATTGGTTTTCAAAAAAGTTAAACCTCATCATACAAAGGTTTAGGTCCCGTTTGTTTGGGCTCCTTAGCTAGGAGTAGCTAGGAACCATTTGGTTTTGAGAGTAAGGAACCAATGAGTAATGCTTTAGGCCTTGTTTGCTTGGGCTCATTCGCTAGGAATAGCTAGGATTGGATTAGTTATAATCCTAGTCCCTTGTTTGGCGCTATTCAAGGATTTTGAGATTAAGGATGACTCACTTTCACTGGAGGCCTCACTACTAATACTGCTCAAAAGGTCAGGATTAACAATCCTTAGTAATCTCTCCCGTGTTTCCCCAGCTATGGTGACCTAGCTAGCCCACCATCACTGCGACTTCTCCTTTCCCTTCTCTGCCTTTTTCCTATCCTACAAGACCCAGACACCTCTATCACTTTTGACCGTGGTGGGCACAGATCAGGGCTCCAGTAATTGTGGATTTGGAGAATCTTTTGTTAGCGCTCGATAAAGGCACCACCTGACCTTCTGGAACTACTCTAGCTAGAGATTAATCACTGGCTCCATCAACGGAACCTTCGCCGTCTTCAACTGCGACCTTTGCCCATTTTCATTCTCTAACACCTCAATATCCAAGGTCTCTAACTCTATCGTGGTTGAATTGATGGGCTCTTCCTTCGCACATGAGCAACTGCAATTGCTCCCTTTCTCCGTAGTCGGTGTCGCCCAGCACAGAGGAAATCGTGCAAAATTACTAGCTGGTCATGTTGGAGCTTCAATTCTAACCCATCATTATTGACCTTACCGTGAATTTTTCAATTATCTTCAAATTGCTAATGTAATGAAATATACAAAAGGCAAAACAAAAGTAGTATATAACTTACTCCTACATTATACCAAATGCTTCACTATTTTTATATTGCTTAATCCAAACCAAATCTATCTACCTTAGTCCTTAAAATTTGTCCAGTCCGGAATAGTTTGGTAAAACAAACACGTGGAACCAAAAATAATCAAGAAAAATATGGAGGCAACACGTGGATTTTTGGGCAAAAATGATAAGATTACCCTTGAGACACACCAGGATTTCTACGCGCAAGCAGCGGACAATCATTCCTCAATTAAGGTCAAAAGTGATCAAAATAGGTATTTATTCAAAACCTATTTCATCAACCCTTATCAAATCTGCCCCACAAGGTATCTCCCAAATTATTTCTTTCAAATTATATTAATTAGCTAATTAATTGATTTATTACTCAATTAATTCATTAATTAGCTAATTGATGGTGATTAACACCAAAAAATACCAAAGGTGATCATTCCCACCTCTCCAAAGGGAGCCGGCCATACCTTTATAAATACCACCTCATTTTCTCCAAAACCTAATTTCCAAGCTTTTTGTAAAATTCTCTAAATTCTCTAAACACCTTCATTCATCGTGGGCGCGTGAGGCTTTTAGCCTTGACCTAAGGTGTTAATTATTTTGCAGGTGCATTTTCGTCCAAGAACAAGAAGGAAGAAATTTGCATCCACAAATTGGTGCTTTCATTTAGAGTCTTGATCAAATGCTCGTAGAAGACTTTTGCATTCAAGGTTTTTCGTTTTCTTGTTCATTTGCAGATCTTTCGTACATTCTAATTCATGGAATTTTTATTTCTAGAAATTCTTTCATAAAACGTAAAAGAAAAGTACAATGGCAAGAGATTTGGAAACCTTGACGAACAAAAATTCCAACGTTCAAGGATTAGGACCACGACAATCTACAAGGCTTAACACAATAATGAGTGGAACGGCACCACCCCCACAAGGCACCACCGTGGCAACCACCACGGAAGCCACCCTCGACAAGGCCCACGACACCACAACCAAGACCCAAGTTATGCCATTCAAGCCTACACGGGGCCAAGCCTAAGGTGAGATAGCTCGAGCCACTTAAGCCCAATGTGTTGCCCAGCCGAGCCTTAGCTTCGGACCCACGTATGCCATATGCTGAGCAACCCACTCTTGTGGATCAGCTTGCTCCTGCGACCCAGCCTGCTCCCGTGGCCTTCCAGGCAGCTTAAATTGGTCCAAGATTGATTTAACTATCCCGGCTTCAAATTTTTGGGCCTACGATCTAACCGGGGGCATTTTCACCATATTTCTCTGCGGATTTGACATTTCCCAACTCAAATCTCACACCCGGAGTCTACCACACTTCCACTGCTCAAGGAGACGCATTCCTTCCAAGCTCTTACAATTTGAATGACGAACAACACTTGTCTTAACAAGTCATATAGTTGACAAGTGCCCTTGCACAACAGACGACCTTGGTGAATCAGCTCTTGCAGCGCACCGAGATCCAACATGCCCCAAACCAGGTGTCCCAAAGTAGGACAAGGACATACGAGGAACCTCTTCAACTACATCTCGACAAACAGCCACTCGACTAGCCACGAATCAAGCATTCGGGCAGTGTACACACTCGATTAGGCCATTGAGATTACGTAAATCTTAGCACGCGAAAGAACGTGTACTCTTGACTAGGCCCGTGGACGAGCATACACTCATGGTTGGGGCCACATTCCGATAATCAACATGAGTAGTCTTCCAAGCAAAAAGTTCATTCACGACTAGGCCCGTAAGGAGCATCCTTTACATCATATCGGAATAGGTAGGATGAAGGACGGAGATAAACAGTCACTCAATCCGGCTTAAGTTCAACCAGCAACCTACGAATAATTCCCTCGCCTACTAGGAACGGACCATATGCACCGCCGACGTGGCATAGATGAGTCGAGCATCTATAAGAGCAGCCTAGACAAGCAGGTCAAGACTAGGGGCAACCGAAAGCTCTGCTACCCTAACAAAGGCAAATTCAGGAAGAGGTAAAGAGGCTCTTAAACGAGCAATTGTGTGATTTCTAACGTAACGAAGTAGCCGATGAAGCACTACGATGGGACATGACCAACATGAACAGGTCACCCTTCACGGACGAGATCAAGCAGGCAAAGCCTCCACGTAAGTTTAACATGCCATATTTCACATCTTTCAAAGGTGATAGAGATTTGGAGAGGCACTTGAAGCATTACCGAAGCACAATTGTCATTTACCGGAACAACGATGCTCTTATGTGCAAGATATTCGCCACCACTTTACAATGCGAGGCACAAGATTAGTTCCACACCTGCTGCCATGATCCATCTGGAGTTTTGATGATCTTTCCTTTCTTTCACCAAAGAATACTCATCCTACCGCTTGATCAAGAAAAAGTCCGACCATTTGTTCAATGTGAAGAAAAATCCAAAGAAGTTGCTCCACGACTACGTGAAAAGGTTCAAAGCAGATAAAGCGAAGACAGTCGGATGCGACGACTCGATAACAAGTGTAGCATCCAAAAATGACTCCCAGCAGACCACCTACTATTCAGAGAATTGATCATGAAAGAAGATCTAACTCTAGTAGACTCTTTTGCTTTAGCAGAAAAGCATGCACTTTGGGACGAGGCTCGACGAGTAGACAAGGCGCCCGAGCAGCCTCGAAAAGAGTCGGCAGTGGCTCAAAAGAAAGAGGACGAGAAGCAGTCCGGTAAAAGTAGGCAGGAGGCCAAGCATAGGGACCGACCCATGACCAAGGAAAGCCCGATGACCAAGAACTACTATAAGTTCTTCATCTTGATCTACCAAGCACTTTGTGACATCAAGAATGAGTCATGGTTCAAACTACCAAAACAATCAAAGGAAGATACTTTCAAGTTGGATCACACTAAATACTGCGCATTCCACCGAGGTCCTGGTCATACAATCGACGATTGCTTCACTTGGAAAAACTACCTAGAGAAGCTCATGAAAGAAGGAACGTTGATGATGACGAAGAACCGCCAACCAAGACGATTCGGATCAATGGCATCTTCACCAAATCCGAACACTTAAGGGCCACCAACAATTTCAAAAAGAGGAAGATCCAACAGGCTTTACTAGTCTCACAGGTCCAAACAGTCGACACCCAACATTGACCCATCATTGGCTTCACCGAGTAGGATGCAGAAGGCGTTGACTTCACACACGACGACGCACTAGTAGTATCTGTCCAACTAGCCCATTCCATAGTCAATAAAATGATGGTTGACAATAGAAATGCGATCAACCAACTTCAGCTTTCAGTAATTCAGAAGATGGGCCTGGAAAGCACAATCATCCGCCGAGCAGAGGTACTCACCGGATTCAACGGGTACACCTCGACTGCCATCGGCCATATCACACTTAACGTGAAAAGACCGTCACACCGTCAGTTGTCTCAAAGCAGACATTCACGATCATAAGCTACCCATCTCCCTACAATGAGATTCTTGGAAGACTTTGTTTGATCAAGCTAGATGTCGTCACTTCTGTCAAGTATCAAAAAATTTGATTCCTCATTTTGGGAGGAGGAGTCGGAGAAATCCAGTCTGACCATGCCACATCTTGACGATGCACTGCGCAAGTATTGAAGGAATCAAAGAAGAAGACCTTTACCCCCGTAGAGGCTACTAAGGTTCGAAAGGACGAAGAAGCTACTAAATAGCCGAAAAAGAAAATGGTGCCCAAGTAGATGAGATAGGATGGAAACCCGAAGAGGACGCCAAAGACATCATTCTTGATCCCTAATAGCCGAAAAAGACGGCTAAAATTGGCTCACGTCTAAGCCCAGCCGAGAAGGAAGAATTCACTACTTTCTTTAGAGAAAATCATGATATCTTTGCATCGATCCTTAGGTAGCTTGCCACAAGCTGCACGTCGACCCCACTACCAAACCGATGATCCAAAAAAGAAAACATTTCGCACCTGAGTGAGTGGAGATCATCGAAGCAGAAATTGACAAGTTATTAGAAGCCGGATTCATAGAAGAAGTAGCATATTCAGCATGGCTTGCCAACGTCATGTTAGTCATGTAGAAAGAGATGTGCAAATATAGGGTTTGCGTAAACTACACCAACCTCAACAAAGCATGCCTAAAAGATCCTTATCCGCTTCCCCGAATTGATCTATTGGTAGATTCAACTTCTGGGAACCAGCTGCTCAGCTTCATAAACGCATACTCTGGCTACAACCAAATAGCCATGTACGAGTCCGACAAAGAGTACACCGCATTCATGATCAAACGAAGCACCTACTGCTACAAGGTCATGCCCTTTGGCCTTAAGAATGCAGAACCCACTTACCAAAGGTTAGTAAACATGATGTTTAAGATGCAAATTGGAGTAATCATTGAGGTCTATGTCGACGACATCATGGTGAAAGGCAAGCAATAGTTAGACCACATCGGCAACTTGGCGGAAACTTTCAACATCTTTAGAAAGTACAAGATAAGGTTTGAGTATCTTCAGGTAGATTTTTAGGGTACCTAGTAACCCAACAAGGAATTGAGGCACATCCCAAACAAATCCGAGCGATCCTAGAAATGAAATCTCCAACTACTTTGAAGGAGATATAAAGCTTAACCGGACGAGTAGCCGCCCTCAACCGCTTTCTTTCACGGTCCACCTATCGATGCAAGCCTTTTTTCAAGGCCATCAAGAGTGCACAACAAGACAAATGGGATGACAAGTGCGAAAAAGCTTTCCAGGACCTGAAAAATGTATCTTACATCACCTCATTTACTATTTAAGTCAGAAGCAGTGGAGAACTTATACATCTACTTGGCAGTCTTAGAAGTAGCAGTGAGCTTTGCCTTCATACGAAAAGAGCTGGGGGCCCAACTGCCAATATTATACATTTACTTGATGCGGAAACTAGATACCCGAAGATTGACAGTTAATTTTGGCGCTAGTTGTTGCTGCTCGGAAGATTAGACCATACTTTCAAGCTCATACAATCATCGTCATGACTCAATGTCCTCTACGATCAATCCTACATGGTTCGAACGCTTCTCAACGAATGATGAAATGGGCGTTGGAACTTGGCCAATACGGTTTAGTATTTCGACATTGCACAGTGATAAAGGCCCAAGCCTTAGCGGACTTCATAACAGAATTCATGCCTAACCTAGGCGACATAGTAGAGTAGCCCCACGATGCCCCATAAGCAGCTGAACACACCTTAGCCGCACCTGCTCCCCCCAATGGAGACTTCTGGCATTTGCATGTTGATGACTTTTCCAACTACAAAGGCTTAAGAGCAGGCGTGGTCCTTATCACCCCAGACAGTTCAATGCTTAAGCATGCGATCTCTTTGGGCTTCAAAGAATCTAACAACAAAGCAGAGTACAAGGCCTTACTAGTAGGTCTCCGAAAAAACTTTGCAGTGAAAAAGCTCGCAATTCATTCTGATTCTCGACTAATCAACAGCCAGACTACTGGGGAGTACACGGCAAAACATCTGTGGATGGCGCAATACCTAGAGAAGGTATGCAAGCAACTTGAAACATTTTAGACTTACACTTTCACTCAAGTTCCACGGGCAGACAACGTCCACGATGACGCGCTAGCTGGCCTAGGCTCCGCTCTCGACCACCAACTTAAATGCTCTATTCTGGTGGTGTATCTAGATAAGCCAAGCATAGAGGCGAAGCCGGTAGCCGAAGTGTCACAGGTTAGTATAACTCTCAACTGGAAAAGTTCTATTATAGACGACCTGGCTAATGGCACAATTCCCACGAAAAGATTGGAGTCTAGAAAGCTCCAAATAAAGGCAACACACAACTACATGTGGAACGGCATTCTCGTTCGAAAATCATACATCGGACCATATCTCTGTTGCCTAGCGCCTCCGGCTGACCTAAAAGTTCTAAGCTCAATCCACGACGGCGTTTGTGGAAATCACTTCGGAGGCTGATCCTTAGCACAAAAGGCTCTTAACACCGGCTACTATTGGCCTACCATGCACTAAATGTTAAGGAGTTAGTACAAAAGTATGACCGCTACAAATGTTACAAGCCAGTACCAGCATTGCCTGCTAGCGACTTACACCCGCAGTAGAGTCCTTGGCTATTCATGCAGTAAGCAATCGACCTGGTAGAGCTAATGTCGCCCACTACTAAGGGCAAAGGCATGATGATCGTGGCAACTGATTACTTCACCAAATGGGTAGAAGCAGAGCCCATGACAACCACAACTCAGATGGATATAGAACATTTCATATGAAGGAACATCATTTACCGATTTGGCATCCTTTAGTCCATCGTCATCGACAACGGCCTGTAATTTGTGGGCAAAGATTTAGCGAAGTTCTTCCAAAAGTAGGGCATCAAGTAACACATGTCCACGTCAAGATATCCTCAAGGTAATAGGCAAGATGAAGCATTGATAGGAGCATATTTATGCGCCTTAGTTTAGCTTGTTCTTGTGCATTTATAGTGTTTTTGCTTAGTAAAGTAGTCTTTTAAGCTAGTTTTATGTGTTTTCAGGTTCTAAGGGCAAAGTATGCAAAAGAATGCATTTTGGAGCCTTTTGGAGCAAAGTTGAGCTTGGAATGGATGTCATATGCTTGGAGCCAAGAGGATGGACGAAATTGAAGATTTGAAGATGATGTTTCCTACTTGAACAAGGTTCCCTGGTCGAAGTAGGAAAGTGCCTAAGTGAAGAGGGAATCCTAGTTGAATTAGGATTCCTAGTCAAAATGGGTTTCCTAGTTGAATTAGGATTCCTTGAAGATGAAGATTCCTACTCAAACAAGGTTTCCTACTTGAAGTAGGAAAGTTAAATCCAAATGGCATCAAGTTGCAGCTACAAAGAAGATTTCCAAGTCCAAGAAGGAGAAGGAATCCAGAATGAAGAAGGAATGACAAAGACAAGGTTTCCTAATCCTAATAGGCAAAGTTTCCAAATGCAATGAGGAGTCCTTATCCATTTAGGATACCTTATCCTTGTTCTAGAAACCTTATCCATCCTTGCCGTGAGTTTTCCTTGCATTAGAGGGTTTCTAGAAGCCCTAATCTGCCCTATCCTTTAAGTGCCGCACCTATCCCTTCTAGAAACCTGATTTCCTTGCCTTGCAAGGCCATCTAGAAGCCTTATCCACCTTATCCCTATCCAGCCGCACCTAGGACCCCTTTTCCCTTGCAAAATCTGATTGTTAGACCTATTTCCTTGTGGATTTGGGTTATCCAAGTCCATATCTGATTACCCTAGGGTTTTAAGTGCCTATATATACTCCTATTAACCCCTAAATCAGATGACCACTCACCACAATTCAGAATTCACTCCAGAAATTCGTCCAAACTCTCTTCACATCTTTGCCGCACCATTCCCTTGCCCTAAACACTACTACATACATCCATAACCTTGCATCCATACACCTAAGGTCCTAAACTAGTCCCTAGACCCTTTGCCGCACCAAGGAGGAGGAGAAGGAAGCTCGGAAGTTCATGCAATTCAAGTTCGCGTCGCTGGAATTTCTAGGTGTTTCTTTTCCTTTGATTTCAATGTTTAAATTCAATTCTCTTTTTTTTGTGCATATGAGGAACTAAACCCCCCTTGGCTAGGGGGGGATTCGACATACATGTTTATGCTTGCGTTATGATTTGATTACTTCTAATTGCGTTTCATAAGTTGTGAATTCAATTTACTTATCTATGTGGATTACATTGATTTGTGTGTGTTGGTTGAGAGTGCACGCTTAATTATCATGCATAAATTGAATGCTAGGATATAAGGAAATTTCACCTAATCGTTATGGAATTATATTCACAAGTAGTAAAGGTTGATGATCTCAATCGCGTTAAGTAAATTCTTGGCATAAGTTTCATGCAATCATAGTAACAAGTGCTTCGTCAATGCTTATGGTTTTCATAGAACTTAATGATTCTTGCTTGTATCTCTATTATGCAATCATGTAGGGGACTCGTGGGGAATGTTTTGGGTTGTCGTATGCAATCATCCAATTCAATAACGTTAGGAAAATCTGAGGGTTAATTTAAGCGGAACTAATTAACTTGGGGCATTGAGAATTCATGGTTTATTGAAAAGCAATTGGAAATCGTTTTGTATGCAAGTATAACATGTGTGGAGATGAACCCCTTAGCTAGCCTTCCATTCACCCATTTAAATCAAATTCGTTTTTACAATCTGTTCTAATTTACAAAGTTTGTTTTGTTTTTAAATTCGTCCAAAACCAATCCCCCTTTGTTTTAAAGTGTCAAATTAGTTAGTAAGTGTTTTACTTTGTGTTTTTAAGTGTTTTGATTCAAGTTAAAACCCAAATTCGTCCAATTTGGTGCTTAGTGTCCAAAACTGCCCAGATTGTGTTTTTAAGGTAGTTTTGAGTGTTTTGGTGCTGTTTTGAGTCTTTTGGTTTGTTTTGGTGTTTTAAAGTTTAGTTTTGCATTCTTTGAGTCTAGTTTAGTGTTTTAAACTTGTTTTTACATATTTGAGTCAGTTTTCAAGTGATTTTGCAATCCCTCCTAATCCCCGGTTTAGAACGATCCCTACTTACATACTTTGCTACAATTGATAAAAAGAGGGTTAATTTGAGTGTCAACATAATTTTCACATCAAATTTTGGCGCCGTTGCCGGGGATTAGCAACTTTGCTAATCCCTTGGATTGTTATTTTCGTTTTTCTTATTAGATCAGATTCTTATGTTATTTTGTTTCTTGTTTTAGGTACTTGTTTATGACTCGGAGTTCTAATCCGGTTCAAGAACATATTTTAGACTTTGACGACGATTTTGAGCGTGAGTTGAGACGAAAGAGGAAGAACCCGGAACCTAGTGAATCAAGTTCAAGTTCCGAGTCCGTTTCTGAAATTGAAGAGGAAGTGGAAGACATGGCAGCGGACAACCGAACGATCAAGGAGCTTTCCGCTTCGGGATTGGATAATGCCGCACCTCTATGTATCCAGTACCCTAGGGCGGCTCAAGACAAAACTGCCGAGTTCGAATTGAAGTCAAGCTTGTTACATCACATTCCGAAGTATCATGGGCTGTCCATGGAAGATCCAAACAAGCACTTGAAGGAGTTTGAAGTCGTTTGCTCAAGCATGACTCCGGTAAACGTGGACGGGAGTATATTGAAGATGAAGGCTTTCCCCTTTTCTCTTATGGAAAAGGCGAAGGATTGGTTATATGAATTAGCTCCTGGAACGGTCACATCGTAGGAGAGCATGAAACGGGCTTTCTTAGAAAAGTTTTTTCCAACCTCTCGAGTCATTCTCCTACGAAAAAGGATAAGTGGAATTCAACAAGAAGAAGGTGAGTCTTTTCCTACATACTATGAACGTTTTAAATCTCTTGTTGCTTCTTGTCCACAACATCAAATGAAAGAGGAGCTTCTTCTGCAATACTTCTACGAGGGACTTCTACCAATCGAACGACAAATGCTAGATGCCTCGGCAGGAGGAGCATTGGTAGACAAGACCCCCACGGCAGCAAAGACTTTGATTGCCAATCGAGCGTTGAACGCTTAACAATACGAAGGTGTTGGACAAAGAGGCACCACACGGCAACACCAAGTGAATGAGGTAAGTGCCATAACCGAACTTCAAAATCAAATGGCTAACCTTACTACTTTGCTTTCTCAGGTTGTGGAAGGGCCAAAAGTTCAAAATGTAATGCGTGTGGCGTATGTTCCATGCAAGGACACCCTACGGACAAGTGCCCACAACTGATTGAGAACGGAGGGTGGGAGACCATAAATGCCGTGGGTTTTGGGCAGCAATACCAACAAAGGAATGATCCCTTCTCTAACACATACAATCCCGGTTGGCGTGATCATCCAAATTTCAAATGGCGAGAATCCCAACAAGGCCAACAACAAAGCACATTTAGGCAACAACCCCCGGGTTTCTATCAAAAGCCATTTGCACCAACTCAACCCCAAGCACAACCCACCCAAAAATCAGGTTCGTCTATTGATAATGATCAAATTTTTAATTTACTAACTTCTCTGGCGCAGGGAATGCAAAATAGGGACAAAAAGGTGGACGAGTTGGAGAAACAAGTAGGGCAAATTGCCGAGTTCATGGGGCAGTTTCGAGAGCAAGGAAGATTGCCTAGCTCAACCATTGCAAATCCGAAAGGAGGCTTTGAATCTGCCAAGGCAATCATGTTAAGAAGTGGGAAACAAGTAGGAACAGCCCCACCACCATCCAAATCAGCCCCAAACAAGGTGGAGGAAGTGATAATTGAAGAGGAGGAACAAGGGTTGGCCACGGCAAGGAAAGATGTTCCTTTGCCGCAAGTCCCCATGGCTCCTAAGCCATCCAATCTGCCAAATAAAGGTACAATTGTGTCCAATTCCATTCCTACTAATGATTTTCCTTTGAATGTCCCCTTTCCTAGTAGGTTCAAGCAAACAAAGAAAGAAGAAGCTGAAAAGGACATTCTAGAGACGTTCCGGAAAGTGCAAGTCAATATACCTCTCCTTGACGCAATTAAGCAAGTACCTAGGTACGCCAAGTTTTTGAAGGAACTTTGTACAACAAGAAAGAGAATTTCAAACAAAGAGGTTGTCCAGGTAAGTGAGAATGTTTCCGCTGTTTTGCAAAGAAAATTACCTCCTAAATGCAAAGATCCGGGAAGTTTTACAATTCCATGTGTTATAGGCAATACTAAATTTGAACATGCTATGTTAGATCTAGGAGCTTCAATTAATGTCATGCCATACTCAATATATGCATCCATGAACTTAGGAGAGCTTAAAAACGATGGTGTTATAATTCAATTAGCCGATCGTTCTAATGCATATCCGAAAGGAGTTTTGGAAGATGTGTTGGTGCAGGTGGATAACTTGATATTTCCAGCGGATTTCTACGTTTTAGAGATGGAGGACTCACCAAATGTCACCCCATTGCCGATTCTACTTGGGAGGCCTTTCATGAAAACAGCACGCACCAAGATCGATGTGTTCAAAGGGACGTTGACAATGGAATTTGATGGGGAGATTATTAACTTTAACATTTCTGAAGCTATGAAATTTCCTAAAGATGATCATTCTTGTTTTTCTATTGATATATTGGATGAATTGGCGCAGGATTATCTTGATATGTTGGAAGACGATCCACTCGAAACGACAATTGCACAAGGATTTGGCACAAAACCCAACATGGCCGTACCAAATGATGAACATGCCGAGCTTGTGGCTGCCTTGGAATCATTGCCAAAACATCATGGTAAGCCGTCTAACCCAATTCCAATTCCCGTTTCCACTAATACGTTGTTACCTTCTGTGATTCAGGCCCCCGTTCTTGAGCTTAAACCGTTGCCGGATCATTTAAAGTATGCATTCTTGGGAGAGGGAGAGACGTTGCCCATCATTGTATCTTCATCACTCACGGCATTAGAGGAAGAAAAGTTGATTCGGGTGTTGAAAGAGCACAAAACAGCCATCGGATGGACATTGGCCGATATTAAGGGAATTAGCCCTACAACATGCATGCATCGCATATTTCTCGAGGAAGGGGCTAAACCAACTCGAGAGGCTCAACGCCGGCTCAACCCTCCGATGATGGAAGTCGTGAAAAATGAGATTATAAAGCTTCTCGACTGTGGAGTGATCTATCTAATCTCGGATAGTCGTTGGGTCTCACCGGTTCAAGTTGTCCCAAAGAAGTCCGGAGTCACTGTGGTGAAGAATGCCGAGGATGAGCTTGTGCCAACCCGTATTCAAACAGGTTGGAGAGTATGCATTGACTATAGGAAGCTCAACAACACCACAAGGAAGGACCACTTTCCACTACCATTCATCGATCAAATGCTAGAAAGGTTAGCCGGTCATTCTTTTTATTGTTTTCTTGACGGTTATTCGGGATATAATCAAATTGTCATAGCTCCGGAAGACCAAGAAAAGACGACCTTCACGTGCCCATTTGGTACTTTTGCGTACCGCCGCATGCCATTCGGTTTATGCAATGCACCGGCCACGTTCCAACGATGCATGGTAAGTATTTTTTCAGATTTTATTGAGAAGATTATTGAGGTATTCATGGATGATTTTAGTGTCTTTGGCGATTCGTTTGATGGTTGCTTGGAAAATCTCACATTAATCTTAAAACGATGCATGGAAACTAACATTGTTTTAAATTGGGAAAAGTGTCACTTTATGGTAAAACAAGGCATAGTTTTAGGGCATATTGTTTCTGCAAGGGGAATTGAGGTTGATAAATCGAAAATAGATCTTGTACGCTACTTACCCTCTCCGACTTCGGTTAGAGAGGTTCGTTCGTTTTTGGGACATGCAGGATTTTATAGGCGATTCATCAAGGACTTTTCAAAGATTTCCACACCCCTATGCCGACTTCTCCAAAAGGATGTGACCTTCGACTTCAACGAGGAATGTGAAAAGGCGTTCAAACACCTCAAAGAGATGCTAACTTCGGCCCCCATCATTTGGCCACCAGATTGGAGCATTCCCTTCGAGCTTATGTGCGATGTATCCGATTATGCTCTAGGCGCTGTTTTGGGACAAAGGAAGGACAAACAGCCACACGTCATATATTATGCCTCTCGGACCTTGAACGATGCTCAATTGAACTACTCCACAACGGAAAAAGAACTCCTTGCCGTTGTTTTTGCTTTAGATAAGTTTCGTTCTTATTTACTTGGTACTAAAGTAATAATTTACACTGATCATGCAGCGTTGAAGTACTTGCTCACGAAGAAGGAGGCTAAACCAAGGCTCATTCGATGGATGCTTTTTCTCCAAGAGTTCGATATCGAAATCCGAGACAAGAAAGGAAGTGAGAACGTTGTGGCTGATCACTTGAGCCGTCTGGTGCATGAAGAAGATGTCATACCTATTCCAGAGACATTCCTGGATGAGCAATTGATGTCCCTACAGGTTAGTGAGCCTTGGTATGCCGATTTAGTAAACTTTTTAGTGTCAAAACGTTTTCCAAGTGAGTTCACTAGGCACCAACGTGATAAACTTAGGCATGATGCACGGTTTTTTGTGTGGGATGATCCGTACTTATGGAAATTTTGCCCCGATCAGATTATACATCGTTGTGTGCATGATTCTGAATGTCATTCAATTTTGAGTTTTTGTCACACTTATGCATGTGGAGGGCACTTTGGCACACAACGCACAGCCCTCAAGGTGTTACAATGTGGATTCTATTGGCCAAGTATTTTTAAAGATGCTAAAACTTTTTGCTTAACATGTGATAAATGCCAACGAATGGGTGGTATAAGTGCTAGGGACCAAATGCCGCAGGTTTCTATCCTAAATGTTGAAATTTTTGATGTTTGGGGTATTGATTTTATGGGTCCCTTCCCTTCATCGTATGGTTTCATGTATATTTTGCTTGCGGTTGATTATGTGTCGAAATGGGTGGAAGCCAAGGCCACCCGGACTAATGATTCTAAAGTGGTTGCAGATTTTATTAGAACTAACATTTTTGCAAGGTTTGGAATGCCACGGGTGATCATTAGTGATGGAGGGTCACATTTTTGCAATCGGACCATTTAAGCGTTATTGAGGAAATACAGTGTCACCCATAAGGTTTCTACACCTTACCATCCTCAAACGAATGGCCAAGCCGAGGTTTCCAACCGAGAGATCAAGCAAATACTTGAGAAGACCGTTGGGCCAACACGGAAGGATTGGAGCTTACGGTTAGATGATGCACTTTGGGCGTATCGTACGGCGTACAAAACCCTCATTGGGATGTCCCCCTTTCGACTTGTCTATGGCAAGGCGTGCCATCTTCCCGTTGAATTGGAGCACAAAGCACTTTGGGCCATCAAGAAGTTTAACATGAACCTCGATGAAGCGGGAAGTCAAAGGAGATTGCAATTGAATGAGCTTGATGAGATACGGCACGAGGCATACGATAATGCAAGCATTTACAAGCAAAAGACCAAAGCTTTCCATGACAACATGATCCGTGGGAAATCATTCTCAATTGGGCAGAAAGTGCTATTGTTCAATTCCCGTTTACGTTTGTTTCCCGGTAAGTTACGTTCTAAGTGGATTGGACCGTTTGTTATTACTAATTTTTTTGTTCATGGTGCAGTCCAAATCCAAAGCATGAAAACGGGACACGAATTCAAGGTGAACGGGCATCGTTTGAAGCCCTATTATGACACCTTTGTGGAGCATGCCGTGGATGACATACCCTTGGATGCCGTGGGCCCTAGTAAGGAGTGAATGAGGTCTTCGTCCGGCTGTACGACGTTAAAGTAAGCGCTACTTGGGAGGCAACCCATGCATTCAACAAAGGAGGACATAGAGAGCACTCCAATTCCAGATTTGCGTTCCTAAACTCTTCTCTTTGTTGTTACATTCGTTTCTGCTATGTTAGGTTGTTTAGATGTTGTTTTGTTTGTTTGTTTGTTATTTGTGTGAGTCTATGCTTGAAACATTGAGGACAATGTTTGATTTAAGTGTGGGGGGGGGTAACCAAAGTGTTTTGATGCAAATTCGTAGGGTTTATCACTCATAATTTCAAATGTTGTTTCTTGCTGTTTTTAAGCCTTTTTAAGCTGTTTTGGTGTGTTTTAATGTGTTTTGAGTCAAAAATCCGAAAATCCCATAAAAATTTGAAAAATTTGTTTTAAAAAAACCCAAAAAGAGTCGTTTTTGTGTGTTTGTTTGTGTCTTATGGTATCTTCCAACACAATGATGAGGATTCGGTTTGTAATTGCATGACGGTTAAAGAGAGTTATAAACATGGATAAAAGTTTGATTTACTCTTTGGTTTATGCTTGGTTGTGGTTATAACTTATGAATTCACATGTAATCATAAAGTAAAAATCCGTTTTTGTAACATGCTTGAAGGAAGTAACTCAAACTAACGCTACAACCTTGTGAGACTTGAGCCTAAACGTTTATTTGGAGAGTTAAAATCTGTGCATTCTTTGTTTTCTAAAGTCGTTGCATGATCTCATTATTCTTTGCTTGGTTGCTACTTAGAAGGCGTTTCATCACTTAGAACCAAACACTAGAACTCATGCCCATTTCATTCAAAACATGTCATTGATTTGCATAACACATATTCAAGATTAAGTTGTGTAGTGTCCACCATAGCCCAAAAGCCGTATATCCCTATTCCATTATGTTTTGTAGGTGTTAACCCCGTTGAGCCTCGTTTAGCCTATTTTCCTTGTTAACCACATTAGCCTCACCTAGCCTAGATTAGGACCATCCACACCCTTGTTCTTAAAACGTAGTAAAGCGTAACGCAAGATGAATTCCTTTTGATCAATGTGTGCGGGAAACAAGTGTGGGGGAAGGATTAGTAATATAGGGATGTGCCAAAGTCTTGAATGAGGCACGGCAAAGAAGAGAAAAAAATGAGAAAAGAAAGAAAAAAAATTCGTGAAAAATAGAAAGAAAAAAAGAAAAGTTGTGAAAAACATGCAAAATAGTTGAAATGCATGTGAAAAAGAGTGCCAAAGTGTTGTTTGTTGAAGAAAGGGTCCAAAGAGTTGCATTCGGCCCTAATTGATTGGTTGAGTCTTCCCTTCTGTTTTGAATTTGATTTCGGCATGCTAAAGTGAATTCTAAGTTTCGATTTCCATACTTTGCTTTACTATTGTTTTAAAGAACGTTTGTTTTCCATATCCGTTTTTGTTAGCCAATACCTTAAGCCCCGTTACAACCCTTGACTTTAATCTTGAGTGTTGTGTGTTTCAATTTGTGGAGTTTAAAATTGGTATGAGCATATGGTGTCACTGGTTCTCGCATCTAAGTAGTAGCATTCCATTCATGAGATCATATTTATAAACATGTTATTAACTCCGGAAAAGTGCTTTCTTTGTTATACATATATGTGAGCGTTCGTTTTCATATTTACATCAATCTTCTCACATATAACTAGTATAGGGTGTGTAGTCAGAAAATCTGTGTGAAAATAGAGTGCATATCTAGTAAGGAATTGAGGGATTCTCTAAGGCATGTTACTACATTCAAAACATTATTTTAATTGGTTAAATGTGAACTAGTAAGTAGTGACTATGATTAAGTATGGGCTTGAGTGTAAAGATGGCTAAAATCTGTGGGAATGATAATTTTTAACATGTCATGTGCATTGGAAATCTCTGAGGCGATTGTTGGAAGATTTAGGTTGTTTTACTTGTTTTATTTCGTTTTGTTCTTTTGTTTCGTTTCGTTTTGCTCGAGGACTAGCAAAAGCTAAGTGTGGGGGAATTTGATAGGAGCATATTTATGCGCCTTAGTTTAGCTTGTTCTTGTGCATTTATAGTGTTTTTGCTTAGTAAAGTAGTCTTTTAAGCTAGTTTTATGTGTTTTCAGGTTCTAAGGGCAAAGTATGCAAAAGAATGCATTTTGGAGCCTTTTGGAGCAAAGTTGAGCTTGGAATGGATGTCATATGCTTGGAGCCAAGAGGATGGACGAAATTGAAGATTTGAAGATGATGTTTCCTACTTGAACAAGGTTCCCTGGTCGAAGTAGGAAAGTGCCTAAGTGAAGAGGGAATCCTAGTTGAATTAGGATTCCTAGTCAAAATGGGTTTCCTAGTTGAATTAGGATTCCTTGAAGATGAAGATTCCTACTCAAACAAGGTTTCCTACTTGAAGTAGGAAAGTTAAATCCAAATGGCATCAAGTTGCAGCTACAAAGAAGATTTCCAAGTCCAAGAAGGAGAAGGAATCCAGAATGAAGAAGGAATGACAAAGACAAGGTTTCCTAATCCTAATAGGCAAAGTTTCCAAATGCAATGAGGAGTCCTTATCCATTTAGGATACCTTATCCTTGTTCTAGAAACCTTATCCATCCTTGCCGTGAGTTTTCCTTGCATTAGAGGGTTTCTAGAAGCCCTAATCTGCCCTATCCTTTAAGTGCCGCACCTATCCCTTCTAGAAACCTGATTTCCTTGCCTTGCAAGGCCATCTAGAAGCCTTATCCACCTTATCCCTATCCAGCCGCACCTAGGACCCCTTTTCCCTTGCAAAATCTGATTGTTAGACCTATTTCCTTGTGGATTTGGGTTATCCAAGTCCATATCTGATTACCCTAGGGTTTTAAGTGCCTATATATACTCCTATTAACCCCTAAATCAGATGACCACTCACCACAATTCAGAATTCACTCCAGAAATTCGTCCAAACTCTCTCCACATCTTTGCCGCACCATTCCCTTCCCCTAAACACTACTACATACATCCATAACCATGCATCCATACACCTAAGGTCCTAAACTAGTCCCTAGACCCTTTGCCGCACCAAGGAGGAGGAGAAGGAAGCTCGGAAGTTCATGCAATTCAAGTTCGCGTCGCTGGAATTTCTAGGTGTTTCTTTTCCTTTGATTTCAATGTTTAAATTCAATTCTCTTTGTTTTGTGCATATGAGGAACTAAACCCCCCTTGGCTAGGGGGGGATTCGACATACATGTTTATGCTTGCGTTATGATTTGATTACTTCTAATTGCGTTTCATAAGTTGTGAATTCAATTTACTTATCTATGTGGATTACATTGATTTGTGTGCGTTGGTTGAGAGTGCACGCTTAATTATCATGCATAAATTGAATGCTAGGATATAAGGAAATTTCACCTAATCGTTATGGAATTATATTCACAAGTAGTAAAGGTTGATGATCTCAATCGCGTTAAGTAAATTCTTGGCATAAGTTTCATGCAATCATAGTAACAAGTGCTTCGTCAATGCTTATGGTTTTCATAGAACTTAATGATTCTTGCTTGTATCTCTATTATGCAATCATGTAGGGGACTCGTGGGGAATGTTTTGGGTTGTCGTATGCAATCATCCAATTCAATAACGTTAGGAAAATCTGAGGGTTAATTTAAGCGGAACTAATTAACTTGGGGCATTGAGAATTCATGGTTTATTGAAAAGCAATTGGAAATCGTTTTGTATGCAAGTATAACATGTGTGGAGATGAACCCCTTAGCTAGCCTTCCATTCACCCATTTAAATCAAATTCGTTTTTACAATCTGTTCTAATTTACAAAGTTTGTTTTGTTTTTAAATTCGTCCAAAACCAATCCCCCTTTGTTTTAAAGTGTCAAATTAGTTAGTAAGTGTTTTACTTTGTGTTTTTAAGTGTTTTGATTCAAGTTAAAACCCAAATTCGTCCAATTTGGTGCTTAGTGTCCAAAACTGCCCAGATTGTGTTTTTAAGGCAGTTTTGAGTGTTTTGGTGCTGTTTTGAGTCTTTTGGTTTGTTTTGGTGTTTTAAAGTTTAGTTTTGCATTCTTTGAGTCTAGTTTAGTGTTTTAAACTTGTTTTTACATATTTGAGTCAGTTTTCAAGTGATTTTGCAATCCCTCCTAATCCCCGGTTTAGAACGATCCCTACTTACATACTTTGCTACAATTGATAAAAAGAGGGTTAATTTGAGTGTCAACATAATTTTCACATCAAGCATCTAACAAGACGATCCTCAACTGCCTCAAGAAATACCTCTCCGATAAGAAGGGAAAATGGTCAAACGAAACCCTGGATGTCTATGGGCATATTGCACCACCAAAAGACAAGCAATCGAACAACAAGGAAATGGCCACAAGCTTAGATCTAACAGAGGACAAATGCGAGCATACCATTACCCGCATCACAACCTGTTAGCAGTAACTTATTTCTAGCTACAACAAAAGGACTAAGATTTGGCAGTTTAAACACGGAGATCTAGTTCTAAGGAAAGCCTTCATCACTGCTCGCAAAGAAAGCTCCAAAAAGATGGATCCCATATAAGAACTTCGTACAAGATCAACAGAGTAAGTGGCAAGGGTAATTACACTCTCGCTATCATCAACGACAAATAGATCGAAAAACAATGGAACGCTTACAATATGAGGAAGTACCATGTGTGACCTCTAGTTACATCAAAGCATAATGAACTCGAACAGCTCAACGAGCACCAACTTGCAAGCCGATGATTATCCAGTTGTTATGCAATGTCTACTTTACAACTAAGTTTTAGTTCGTTTCACTCGTTTTTTCAATGAGGAACTCATAAGTAATTTACAACTTGGCTCGACTACATGTTTACAACAACTGATGACCTCTGCACTTCAAAAGAAGACTGTGCCTTTCTTAGGGACTCCTTGCAGGAATTGCACCCCTCGAGGGACTAATCATGCTTTATAGTGCGAGAGGGTAAACCAATTCTTCGACACTTATATAGGTCTGCTCTCCAAAGCGGGAGGATAAACTCTACACTTCAAATATCCAGACGTTGATGAGCCAAGCTATCCTAGTATAACTAGATGCATGATGGCTTGCGTCGGGATTCCTAGAAGTAACCATAATGGCCTTTTTCAAGGTTTAGCTAACTGAAGGCTTTTGGGTCTCTTGGCTTAATCCGTGGAAAACCGGGCCTTAGAGATAGATGGGGCATATAACGCAGTACGTCTTATGGACGGTTACCCTGGAACCCTAAAGTTGCTACCTAGTGCACTAAGGTAGCCTAAGGTTTCCAGAAGACTGCATACGACTTACCCTTTAAGCAGTAAAGCCGTGCTAGACTTATACAACCGCACATTCTTGTGAAAGGTTAAACAAGCTAGTGTGCATATACGAAGCTTTATCCATTACCAACATGCTACGTAGTCGATAAGCTTCACCTTTGCCAAGCACAGAATGACCTGCACCAAGTCCTAAAGTGTTGTAATACTTGCTACGTAACTTATGGAATTGGAGAAAGCCAAAGTTAACAGTCTAGTGGTTACGCGGACTTGTCTGCTTTTGTAAGTAAGGCGTTTGGTGGCCAACCTTATGACTAACAACTTTACAAAGTTCTACACCAACACCTAAGACTGCATTAGCTACCCGGGCCTATCTACTTATAGAAAAGTAGCATGCCTGCCACTGGTCTATAAAGTATAAAGGTTAGGGCATGAGTAAAAAAAAAAAGATAGAGAAAAACCGAAGGAAACAAGTTTATTAAATTTTCTAGCAAAATTGATAAACAACTAGCAAAAGACCGAATGAGTTTAAGTAAAGCAAAAACAATAAGGAAAACAAAGAAAATCCTAAAGGCTACCTAGAAGACTACTCTTCAGCAGTTTGGACATCCCACGAATACTTGGTCGCCACACCTTTAGCAGCCACAATGCTTTCAGTAGTGGCACCATCCGGCGATTCACCCCCAGCTGCCCTAGCCTGGGCACCAACCTCTTAAAGTCTTTACTAGAAAACTCAAAGTCAGACGGTCGTCCAAAGAAATGGTCTACATTATCCAACTTGTAGAAATCAGCTTGACTTTAATTAAGCGAAGCCTTAAACCCAGCCTTCTTACCCTTCAACTGCTTATTCTCCTCAAGTAGACAAGCAAGGACCCGTTGCGGCTCCTCGATTTCTTTCTTCAGACTATCGTTGATTTTCAACACATTTTGAAATTCCAACACTTGAGGCTCAAGCCTATCAACAACCTTCTTGAAGTGGATCACTTGGTTGTAAGCAGCGATCAGTTCTTCATCCTTTGCGTAAGCATCGAAAAGGTCTTGAATATGAGGTATGTAACACCCGATCTTCTTCTCTGCACTTTCGTACTTTACTTGGATCGCGTCAAGCCTAGTCTTCAAATCCACGATCTCTTGGCAAGGAATCTCAAGCTGTAGAGAAGTAGGGGTAGATATATTAGACCCTTTCAAAGTAGCAAGCTCAGATTCCAACTTCTTGACTTTCTCGGCCAAGGAATAAGCTTCAGTTGCCACAGTTATTGCCACCTCCTTGGCAGCCTTGGTATCTTCTTAATCAAGGAACATAGACTCATCTGCTAGAATCGCCGTTTTCTGCATCATGGCCAGCAGAGCAGTTCTTCTATTCCTGGTTGAATGCTTCGCGAATGAACTTAGGCCAACAACCCCTTTGACGCCATTAAAAAATTTGGCACATACATCCATGTCCTCGAGTAGATTTGGTCTCAAAAGAGCACAAATCTCAGCAGCTTCCTCGAAAACAGACTTGGTGGATTTCTCACAGCTGCCCATATGAACAGTTTCCTTCTTCTCAGCAGATGAGTTAGTCTCAGCATAAGAGGGAATTGATTTTGGCACCACTTTAGCAGGCAGAGGCACCTTATCACTCTTCATAGTAGCAAGCCTCTCCAAAGGTAAACCGGACTTAGCCTCAAACGGACGTATTGGCACAAATTTCGGCACTAGAGGCATGAAGGAACTTCTACGTTGAGTAATCCTATCAGCAACCGAACTAGCCACCTTTGGAGCGATAGGCATCACTAGCACGAATCTAGCAGCCTCATCTTTCTCACCCTTAGGAGAAGTCAAGTTAATCACAAGCTTGGGGGCAGCCGACAAACCTTCGAGAGCAAGGAATAAGTCTTCAGCTTTTTCTCAGTTGGCATTTCTTGAGCAGGCGAGGAATGTCTTTTTTTCTCACCTTCACTTATTGCTGGCTCCACGACGGTGATCGGACGAGCTAATGTCTCTGCCTTGATCCACTTTATCTCATCTTTTAGGGGTAACCCACCTTTCTTCTTACGAAAATGACTAAGCAGCCAACGCCACTCATGGTACTCATAAGGGATACCCAGAGCGACATGTACTTTCTTCATGTCTGGATAAGTCTTAAGAGTTGAGCCAAACTCCGAATCTACAAAAACAGCTGGAGACAATCAGAAAATTAGAGAGCAGCTTAACACAAATATAAAGTAGCTGAGAAGTTAAGCAGCCTACTTACCAGATATGAAAATCGTTGGAACACACAGCTCGGGAAGAATTAGACTCTCACTCTCCACTTATCTCTAAAGTCTCATTAGCCTAGTCATGAACTCCCTTGCTCGAATGATCAAATAGCCTATGACAGGATCGCAGCTACCCAACTCCCTCGATGTGGCCTATGTCAAAGAAGTACCAAATTCGTTGACGGTTAGATCTAAGTCAAAGAATTGGCTTAGATTGAGGAATCACACCATCACACGAACCCCATTCGGAGAATATTAAGCGGGGGCACACTTTATAGAGCAAAGTACTTCTTGGAAGAAGCAAGGCATGAGAAAATTAAACCCCAATACAAAGTAGTAGGGGTGGAACTTGATGGCTCTCCGAGCCTTACCACATGGCTCACAGCTGCTACCATCCTTGACACGCTTCACATGCACTCCTAACAAAATAGCATGCCTGTAGGCCTCAATGAAGTCTCTAAACAAGTCATCGGAGCTAATTTTCAAGTGAGCAACCTTGAAGTAGCCAACCTTGCTCAAAGACCCACCTTGACGATACAATGGTGACACCCCATCATCATTCTTGTGGCTCGAGGAAAACATGCTAGAAGAAATTCTACAAAAATACGAAAAAAACTCGTTAGATGACTGCCTAAAAAAGAAAAAAAAAAGAGCTACTCTCGGCCCTGGGGCCCAATAAGGCTCTCAGCCTTTCTCCCTTCTCCCATAGGCACGGCCCTGAACCTAGCCATAAAAAAAAAATACATAAAGGTGAAGCAGTTCTTAGCCCAACTAGGTGGGCCAAGCCTGCCAGCCCAATGCTTACCCTTTCTTCTTTTATGCACGGGCCTAAGCCCAACATGAAAAAAAAAATGAAAGCCCAAGCCACAGGAGCCCAACAGCCATGCCAGGCCCCACAACCTAGCTTATCCTCTTTCACCCCCGTAAGCCTCAAGGCCCAATTTCATTGGAGGAAAGTCGGCTCTCCACTTATCCCCATGGGCCTAGACCCACTCATCTAGCCCAGCTTTTTGGCCCGCACCAGCCGTACTAACCTTCGACCCGAGCCGAGCTGAGTCGCCACCATGCTGCATCTCACCACCCACGACAACAATGTCGTAGCTTCTCCAAGCTTTTTTCACACATCCTCAACCCCCGTCGAGCTAAATTTCAAACCCTGAGGCTCCCAAAAAATTAAGAGGACAAGGAAAAATTAAATTTTTCTTACCTTGAAGCGGCGTGAAGACGAAACAAGCAATGAAGATGTAAAATATTGCTAGAGGGGGGGGGCGGAACAAATATCCTCTAAGCTTTCTCTCTCTTGTAGGGAAAATAAATCGCTCTCCAAAGTTGATTTAATAATTCAATTAAGGTGAACTTAAAAAAACTTTGGGAGAAATTTATTTCCTTTTCCTAGAAGGATCTAATTTTCAATTAAAGAGGGAATCAACATCAAATAGGAAACAATCTTATGTTTCCTAAAGCAAAAAAATCTTTACACCTGCTGTCATTTCCTACGAGCAACCCAACATGTGTGGGGGCATTTATGGAGCCAAAAATAATAAAGAAAAATATGGAGGCGGCATGTGGATTATTGGGAAAAAATGACAAGATTACTCTTGAGGCACACTGGGATTTCTATGCGTAAGCAGCGGACAATCATCCATCAATCAAGGTCAAAAGTGATCAAGATGGGTATTTATCCAAAAAAATACCAAAGGTGGCCGGTTCCCACCTCTCCAAAGGGGGCTGGACACATCCCTATAAATACCACCTCATTTTCTTCAAAACCCAATTTCCAAGCTTCTTACAAAATTCTCTAAACATTTTTCTCTCAAAATTCTAACTTTGACATCGGAGGTTCTTCAGCCAAAGCCCCCCCCCAAAAAAATAATCATAGGCGCATGAGGCTTTTGGCCTTGACCTAAGGTGTTAATTGTTTTTGCAAGTGCATTTTCGTCCAAGAACAATAAGAAAGAAATTTGCATCGACAAAACGCATTCTTAGTGTTTAGAAGCTCCCAAGTCTATCTTAAGATCGTCCTTTATGGGTAAATCAGAAATCAAAAAGATATAAACGTTTGTATTATTATTTTGGGTTAATCTCAGTTTACTATCTTCAAGTTTCTTGATTTTCAACATTTAGTACATTAAGTTTTCTTCATCCCATAATAGTACCTGAAATCAACATTTTGGGACAGTTCATATATCCGTTAATGTTGTTGTTAAGTTAGTTATTAACTGATGATGTGACGTCCACGTAGACACTAACTAGATGCCACGAGTCAATCTGGCTCCACTTTAACATTAACGAAATCTCAAAAAGATTAAGACAACTGAAACCACATGGACAAAATCAAACATTAACTAAACTACAGGACCAAAAGTGAATTGGTCTTAAATTCTTGGGTACATAGAAGGAAAAACAAAGGAAAAAGCTCTGACCTTCCTTGGATTCAGAATTCCCGGGAAATAGACTTCCCAGAAAAACAAGGGGAAAACTTTTCTATTGATTCCATCTCCCCCAAAACCCACGATGAAGTTCGAAAGATTCCTGTCAATCCCAATCTTTATGGTGATTTTGTTAATTGGTACTGTGTGTTACATCACGGTTTTCATCTTCATCGACGGTTGGGTTGGATTGAAGAGCTCCGCTGGTTCTTTGAACGCTCTGGTTTTCATTTCCTTGGCATCTCTCTGCCTCTTCTCCTTCTTTTGCTGTGTTCTCACCGACCCAGGTCACGTTCCTGCTTCCTACGTCCCTGATGTTGAACATAGTGTGGTCTCCGATCAAGAATCTAAGAAAAATGTAAGCATTTTGGGGCGCTTATTTGGTGTTGTATGTTTGGTTGGTGAGAAAATTGAGGGAAAGATGATGAATTAAAGTTTTGGTTTTAATGCTTTGGGTTTGGATGATGAGTAGAATGTAAGTTTTGAGTGGTATGTTAATGGGTTGTTGAGATTGTATATAATTAGTAATGTAATACGGATTTGATGAATGATTTTGATGCTCGTTTCGACTAGGGGTTAGTTAGATTAACTGTTGTTTGTGATATGTGGAAGGTTTAATTTAATCTGGTAAACTCATTCTACTGTGCTCATTTGAGTGGATTCATTGTTTGTAAAGCAAGTCAAATAATAAGTTTTAGAATCTTGGCAATATAGATAAGTTGTTATGCTCACCCCATTGGCTCTTATCGAGTTTAGGCTGAAAGAAAATATGAGACTTGGACTATTGAGTAGATTGCATTGCTTGTTGACGGAGATCGTTCAAACGTGAGTCAGTTCTTTTACCTGTTTCATCAAGGTGGATATTTGTTAGTATAGTAGAGGTAGAGATGTCGATAATTAGGTTACCTGTGAAATGAAACTGAAAGTAAAGCGTATACAATTGCAACCTTATTAGTATAGACACAGTACACAGCGACGCAAGATAAAAGCAAAGTTATTGACAACAGCTAAAGGGTTTTTTTTTTAATTTTTTTAAAATTTTTTTATTCTTAAGGGTTCATATGTATAGGATAGAAAGCTAAGTGAGTTTTGGGACTCTGCAGTGTATAAATTAATATTGATTTCAGGCTCCAAAAGAGTAAGGAGAAAAAAGATGGGATGGTGGGTGGGTGGAGGCTGAATGCTTTTTTGGTGCTTTGATTGGAATTGCTGATAACTGTTCAGGATTCTGTTTGATGTTTTACATGCTGTTAGTTGGAAGAGTGGATTGAGATTTATTAAGTCATAAAACCTTAGACCATGCACTTGGTGTTATGGTAGCATTACATACTCTTCAAAGACTGTAATTGCACGAAATTTTTTTTTTCTGAACTTATGAATTGAAATGTTGCACTAACAGCTGAATCGGTGACACTGGAATGATTTGTACTTCATTCTCTCTCTCTCTCTCTCTCTCTCTCTCTCTCTCTCTCTCTCTCCACTTTCAACAAATTTCTGAAGAGTTCATATTATCAAGTATATTATGCATACCTGTTGTGGGTCTAGCCGCACCTTAGTAAGGCTGATTCTTGTCTCTGTAGCTAATTTTGAAACTTTGGATCCTTGATCTCTGACAGGTTCGTTGTGACAAGTGTTCTACATACAAGCCTCCCAGAACTCATCATTGCCGGGTCTGCAGAAGGTGTGTTTTAAGAATGGTAGGTTGAATTACATTCTCATTTCCATGTTATATTATTGATGATTTTTTTGCACATGTATTAGATTTTTTCGTTTATATTTTTCATGCCAAAATTGGGTGCAGGATCATCACTGCATGTGGATCAATAACTGTGTTGATTACTGGAACTACAAGGCATTTTTTATGCTTGCTTTATATGCAACGCTAGCATGCTTGTACTCTACAGTTAGTTTTTCTGGTTCTTCCTTTTCCATGTTATGAATCTTTATCTTATAATAATAAGCAGCCTCAAATTCTGACAGAAGGTTTCAACATGTTTAGGTTATGATTATAAAGTGTGTATCTCAAAAGGACTTCGAATTCATTGGAAGTGATAGCCACAAGGTTTTTTATGTGAGTTAGTACACTCTCGGTTTTTACCTTTGGTGCTGAGGATTTTTATCTGTTTGTGTTTTCTTGATTTAGAGTAATTTCCTTAGTATGTAAGTTTGATCACGAATCTAGTTAAAGCCTCTTCTCTCTTCTATTTTTGTGCACACTTAATGAGTTAGATGCAGATATAGTGCTTTCTACTACAAAAGATGTTTTATGGCTCAAATTTCAACAGTGTGAAGCATTGGTACAGTGCACAGAAATTTGGAGAACTAGTTGCTTAGTGTAACAATCATGCAAACGAGTTCATTTTAGTAATTGATACCACGTATCGAAAAACAACTTGCATTAGGCTAATGATAAACTCGATCAGTTATGAAATGTTAAGCCAACGAACCATAACACTAAGTCAACTGAAATTTTGAATTGAATTTGGAACTTAGGATAGACTGCAACTATTGCTACTGAGAAGGTTAATCAGCCAGTTAATTATCGTGGGCGAGTGTCGTTTACAACAGATTTTTCATCTTTATAACAACTTGAGCTTAGTCAATTACTTAGAAAGAGATTTATTATTCTAAATTAGTTGAATTTTTAATGAAGTTCTATGCAATTTGAAGTCATTTGAACTTAAAAGCCTTTGTTGCCTCACCAATCATCTTTACTGGTTTTTTCAGGTTATGTCTGGTTAGTGATGGCTTCCTTGACGGTAATGCTTGGAGCTCTTTTAGGTTGGCATATCTACCTCATAACCAATAATATGACAACTATAGAGGTAACTATGACATTTCGTAATCGAAACTGGAGCAATTTTTTTCTTTCTGTGAATAATTGATACGGAGCTAACATGGATCTCTTAAAAGTATTATGAAGGAATACGAGCAGCATGGTTGGCTGGGAAATCTGGGCAAAGTTACAGACATCCATACAATCTTAGTGTACACAAAAACATCTCTTTGGTCTCTATCTATCCCTCTCTTTCTGTTCCCCCTCTGTGTATTTTGTATCTTCAATATATATGTTATTAAAATCTGTGACTAAGGCTAACATTGCAAGTCATTTTTCTTTTGATCAGGTTTTGGGTCCAAGTATGCTGAAATGGTTATGTCCGACATCAGTAGGCCATCTAAAAGATGGACTCATGTTCCCTACTCCGCGTGATAGTTCATGAGTTTTCTGCTGTTGCTCAAATTCAGGTTCGGTGGTCTGAATTCATGCATGTTCGTCATAAAGAACACAAAGATACGAAGCATGTCCGCCGTAGTCATCTCTTAATATGAAAAGATACTTGGAAAAGAGCAACCCGGTGGGAGAAGCGACTGGAGTCTTTTTGATAAACGTAGGGTTAGGTTATCAGCTTCATTAGATGCATAAGCAAGTACTACGACTTGCACCATAGGATAGATATCAACACTGTAGACTGAACATATGAAATGGAGACTGGATATTTATTTCAAATACAAACTGGGGAATACTACCAGAATGGAAACAAAGAAAGTTTGTTTGGTTTTTTGTTTTTTGTTTTTTGGAAAATCTCTGCAGTACGAGGTGAGTTTTATTGAATCAAAAGAGAAAGTTTCACCGGTGTGTGAGTGTCCTCTTCTCTCCTTCTGAGAGCTTTTCTCACCGGTGTGTGAGTGTCCTCCACTTTGTTCTTACTGCAGCCGCCGACCCTAGCCATAGCCAAGTTCTGTGGCAGTCCTCTTCTCCTTTCTCTTTTTTCCTTTTCTTTCCTTCTCCTTCATCTTCCGTTTTCCCCTAAAAATAAAAGTATAGGGTTTGGTTGCAATAAACTATGGCACCTAAAAATAAAAGTATAGGCTTTCTTCCAATATAAAATCTCCAGGCAAGGGTAATATAAGGCAAGCAAGTTATAGGTTGGAGATCACCCACATGAGGACCAGAAGACGCGTTCTAATGCTCTAAAGAACCTGAAAGACTGATTCCGGAGTTCGGGATCAAATCAGATTCGGAGGGGGCAGAGAAGATGAAAAAAAAATTACACCTAGTCAAGCGAAATTACGCTACAAACATCATCAATACTAGAAGGAATGAAAGAAGAATTGTACAAAGTCTTATAAAAATTTATCACGTGGTCAACAATATCAGCAGGCGAAGAAAGTCAATGTACAATTTCACCATCCAAAAGAGTAGTGATTCTTGATGCCTAAGATCTTCAACGGGCAGCCACTTCGTACTACGGTCAATTGATATTTCTCTTTACTTGTAAGTAAGAGGTCTTAGGTTCGATTCTCATCAAAGGCGAATTTGAACCACTTTATTGTTAATTAGCTCATTATGAGGCTTAACTTACTCCCTCACCCCTTTAGTACAGACAATATTGTTTGTTAAAATAAAAAATCTACCACGGGCATGAGCATGCAAAAAGCAATATCTTGATCACATTCAGTAAGCCATTTAACTCGTGCACAATCATGCCAAAAAGTTTGTTGCTTACATTCTAAAGATCATTTTTGTATATATTCTTCATGGAAAGTGATTTTTACACACCATTTTTAACTTCTCAAACGCAATTCTTTATTTGTAACCATCATATTGAGTAAATCAAATGAAAACAATGCACATGGTAAACAACGGTGCATAAGAGGTTAAAAAGAGCGCGCTTATCCTTTCCCACTCTTTATTAATAGCTTTGGTGGTGCCATTTTCGTTTAATTGACCAACAATATTTAATTGGTAATGCCATGTTCGACGTGCACTTAATTTTTTGGCGTAATTGAATTATTAGTCCCCGTGGTTATGAAGTAGTTGAAAGATAGCCTATGTGGTAAAAAAATTAGGATTTAAGCTCATGTGTTGAAGTCTGTTAGGATTTAAGCCCAAAATTAAAAATTATGTCAACTACCTCTTGATTATTAGCATATGAGCCACACAATAAGGCTAAAATGGAACTCTGTTAATTGTTAGCACGTGAGGCTAACTTGATCTTGTTAGTTTCACATCTGAGTCTCATATACTAACAATTAATGAAGAGTTGACGAAATTTTCAATTTGGGGCCTGAATTCTAACAACTTCACCACAGGGCTTAAATCCTAATTTTTTTATCCACAGGGGGTCTTTTCTTATTACACTATCACCATGGAGACTATTAATCCAATTAAGCCCAATTTTTATCTATTATTTAAAAATGAGATGCCATAATGTCGATTAATTGTGTCACGAGGGACATGAGATGGTTCCACGGGTTTTAATTTATAAATAACATGAAACATAGCCAGGTTTTCTTCTGGAGAAGTGATTAAGTACGTGAGTTGTTGGAGATCGAGAGAGAGGAGAGAATTAAAATGCCAACGATGCCAAGGTTTGTTGTGCTCAAGGGGAACTGCAACAACTGCTTGCGATGCAATACTATGGATGCAGATGTGAATCTGAAGCAAATCATGCATTTTGCATGGTACATTAATTTCGTAGGAAAGGAGGCTGCAGGAAGCGACTGCACAAAATTTGAAGTGCAGAATAATTTTTTATTATGCAAGAAATAGCAAGCAGGTGAGAGGGAATATCAACTTAGGACTACAAAAAAAAAAAAAGTAATATTAGGAAGATTAATAGACAAAATTTGCAAATTAAATAATGTGTCGTGAATAAGAAATAAGCACATTTATCAATGCTTGATTAATAATTTTATCATCAACTTCTATGTTATTTAATTTGTAAATTTAGTCTTCTTAACATTACCCAAAAAATAACTTAGGACTTCAAATGCTGAGATAGGCGCTCTAGCCACTTGCAAGCCTTATTTAATTTGTAAATTTAGTCTTCCTAACATTACCCAAAAAATAACTTAGGACTTCAAATGCTGAGATAGGCGCTCTAGCCACTTGCAAGCCTCTTACTCCTCTTCATGACATCATGGCATCTTATTTTCAGATTGATAGATACAAATTTTGCCCTTGCCGAACATGGCATTGCAAATTAGATATTGTTTGTCAAAGATAATTAAGAACTATATTATGTTGCATACTAAACAACTAGGGGCAAGTGGTGGGTAGTGCCTTCCCTTTTAACTCACCGCATCCCGGCTTTGAACTTCCCTCCCATAGTTTATAAGAATCCGATGTAGATTATCATGTCGTTTGTCAGGAAAAAAAAACCAACTAGGGCAACAACATAATATAGTATTTAATTATCTCTTAACCAACAATATTTAATAAGGAAAATGACTTAAAAACTTTGAATTTTAACCAAAAAACATGTAATAACTTTATGGGTAAAGTACAAAAACCTACCTCAACTATTGGTCTCACAACATTTTCATACCTCATCTTTTTAAAATGACAATGTCATACCTCATCTTATGAATTTGTACCAATGTCATATCTCTGTCAGTTTTTCTGTTAAATGTTGATGTGGCTTGGCTTAAATAGTAAGGTGAATTAAATAAATTAATAAAATATTAAAAAATTAATTAAATATTAAAAACTAAAAAAATTAAAATCATTTAATATTTTTTTTACATGGGGACCCACTCCATTTCCCCTTCTCTCATCTGCAACCCCACCCACCTTTCTCTCATCTGCAACTCACACTCACCCTCCCTTCTCTCTTCTTCATCGTCGACTCCATTCACCAACGACCATCACCTTCTTCCCCATTCTAACTGACGACATCGAAGTCGCCGATCTCCGGCACACCAACCTCACCCCTCTCCGGGTACCCACTCCCTCCATTGATCTCCTCTCTTTCCTTACCAAACTACCCATATGGGTTCGAATACTTCTGCAAATCCTTAACAGCCTTGTCGACCCACGATTACCAAGTAATCGACTTCGTTGTCGGGTTTGCAGAAGTTGAGGACCGCCTCTACCACCTCCTTCTGCTCCCATAGCCCAGCACCATCTTCAAGCCTAGCAAAATGCAACAGCAATCCCACGCCCACCACCGCTGCTGAGTCTCTTATGAATACAACTTGGGTTTTTTTTTTTGGGAAAAATTGAATGGTTTTGCTTTGTTTGGTTGCTCGGAAAATGTGGAAGAAAGGAAATGAATTATTTTTTATATTCTAAAGGTTCCATTTTCTTAGAAAAGTGAGGTAAACTGGAAGATGGATTTTTGAACTTTTGTTAATGGTGTGTTCTCAGGATTGGTGGGTGCTTTGTTTTTTATGCATGCTTGTAGGTTAGAAATAGACAGAGCGACAGAGGAAGGGAAGAGAGGCACCTGGTGGGAATGGAAGTGGCTGGTTTGGGGTGGGATCTGGGTTTGGGTTAGGGAAAGATGGCAACCTCGTCGGCCCCGACCTTGATAGCTCTCCTTCTCTCCCTTTCTCCTGACAGCTTCGGAGACGACAACAACGGAGGATCGGTGTGGGCAATGGAGTGGGAGAGAGAAGCAGGTCGAAGCCTGTAGGTAGATCCAATAAAAGAGGGTGGATGAAAAAATCCAGGTGGGTTTGGGGGGTTCTAGGCACTGCGAGAGAGAGAAGTGGGGAGGAAAGAGACTACGGTGGAGAGGAGAGGGAGATGCAAGAGAGAGAGGGTGGTGGAGGAAGGTTGGGGGGACGGGGGGGGTCGGGTGGGAAGGGGTTTTGGGGATGCAGAGAAGAGAGAGGCGAGATAGAGAGGAGAGAGATAGAGATTTAATATATATTTTTTTTAATTTTTTAATTTTTAATTATTAAAAATTATATTTAATTATATTTTAATCCAGTTGGATTAGTGAGTGACCCCGTATCTAGCCACGTCAGCACTTAACAGATAAACTAACAAAAAAACTGACGGATGTATGACATTGACACAAATTCATAAGATGAGGTATGACATTGTCATTTTAAAAATATGAGGTAAGAAAGTGTCATGAGACTAATAATTGAAGTAGTTTTTTGTACTTTACCCTAATTTTATTTAATGGTTAGGACAAAACCTGACATTAAACCAGTCCATTTAAAATGGCCCAATCATTAGTTTTCGGTTTTGCCCCTGATGGCAAGCTTTTTTCAGTTTAATTTCATTTACGAATCTCCCTGCTATTCTCTATCTACCCTGTTTCTTCCTGACATTCGAAACCTTCCGTTTTTTCTTTCTAATTTCGGATCTCAACTCCATCTCTATCATTATGCAAAATCAGAGATCCGATCTGACTCTAAACTTAATTATGGTCCATCTCTGTCAAAATCGCAGACGATCTCTTACATGCAAAACGATGTCACTCTCTCTCTCTCCCAATATTTCTGACTTTCTCTCCCTTCTGTAAAAATGACAAGGGAGCTGGACTTTCACCGACATTGGAAAAAAAGCCAAAGGTCAACAACCCTTCTCATTCTTTCTCTCTCCATCTCTGCGATCTTTCTACTGTTTTGTTGTTCTCTAAATTGCGCGTAATTTGCACCTAAAATGATGTGTTTTGGTTTCTATTGCAGATCTTCTGATCATGGACTACAGCTCTAATCAGAAATTCATTGTCGCCATCTACAGCGATGCTGGCATGGTATGCTTTTGAAGCTCTAATTTAATTAAAATGTGTATAGCTAATTGAGCAATCAAGAAATATAGTTTTAGATCGTGAATTAGGAGTTCGGATCAATGCTGTTTGCTAGTGTTGATTGTTTTAGCCAGATCATAGTGGTAATCTCATACTATTTTTTTGTGTCGGGTTCAAAATTGAGACTGAAGTATTTAGAATTGAGTCATTTTTGTAGTTTATAGCTTTTCTCTGTCCAATGAAATAGGTATATACATTTTATTTTATACATTTGATTATACACTTTGCGTTTTCTTATGCGATGTAATCATAAAACAAGGAAATCATTATGTTCATCAAGAAGTCGGTTTATAAGTTATTATAAACCGATTTTAAATTATTCTGATGCTTTTGCATTTTTAAGCTTTGATTTATGACTTCTTCTAGAATTTTAGTACATATTTTATTGTGACTTTTACATTCATCTTTTCACTATGCGAGTATATTGGTTGAAGAAAATCTGGATAAAGGAAAGTATCTTTTGTGCTCTTAACTAGTGAAATGGATAAATGATTGTGTGTGATTTCTGAGTTTGTTTCAAGTTTTTAATATTGTTTCCACTTTTAATGTACTTCCTTGGTTTCAAACTTAAGTGTAACTTTTCTATGAACATATTCCCAGTAATCTGTATTTCAGCAACACCCCATAATCTTTCAAGACAAATGATTAAGCCATTTCTTTATTGATCAATGCATGTCAAATTATGTTTTGTTATGGCTGTGCTTTTTCAAATGAATTGCAATTGAATTTACATACCTCTTCATTGTGAAGAACTGTAATCTGTGTAGAAGTTTCCTAAGTTAGTGTTTTGTGATCACAACATCTTTATCCATCATAAAATTTGGTTGAAGCTTATTCATTTCATTCCAATATGATCTCAATTCTTGTTCAATGGAATATATGTTTCAGAGATGGTATGGGTGACGTGCAATGATGCTGGAGACTATGGCAGTTGTCCCTAGCATGCTAGGAGGAATATTCCTGTACTTAAGGTCTCTGCTCAAGTTTTAGCAGAGCGGTGGTTGTAAAACCTGCGTGGTACGAGGGAATGCTGGTTTTGCTGTATACAACTTGAGAAACTACATGCTACCTGTATTGGTTTATAATTTTATGTGATTGCCCTTACACAATTCATAGTCTAGTGCATGTGATGGAAGTATCTCATGTTCATTTCAAGAACTTTTCAAGACAATAACAATATCTTTTTCTTGGGTAAAAAGTGCAGGTGACAAAGGTGGAGACAATTTCTCCCCATTGGGACTTTGTGGACACTCTTGTGATTATGCTTCTTACTGTGGAGGATGTAAAACACAAAATTTGATTTATGAGGCGCAAGTCATAGCTAAGGAGCAGCAAATTCATCAGTTGATTATTAACTTTGGAAAGTTTTCTCACACAAAACTAGAATCTCTAAGCATCATGAAGCCCATTAGAAAACATGATTTTGCCGTAATGCTTTCCTCTTGTTTTTATCACATTAGAAAACAGTTACCTAATTTAGCTAACACAACCTACTTGCTATTTGTCCTTTGACACCTTCAAGAATCAAAGTATCAAAGTACTCTATTCTGGTGTAAGGTATACATTTATGCCTATTCTTAACTTTACCTAGAAATTCACTGTAAATTAAATTTCTAAGAACCTGTAAATCATGGGTACTTTGTAATTATTATTTTTTATCAATATGTATTAATTTTTTATTTTGCAAAAAAAAAAAGAAGTAATTTTTGATAATTTTTGGTTTCATAAATAATGTCTCCTTATTAGTTCAGTTTTATAAATAATGCCTATTTCTTGGTTCACTTTCATAAATTGTGACCTTGTTCTTGGTCCTATTTTATAAACAGTGTCTAGTTTCATAAATAGTGCATAGCAATAGGTACAATTTTATAAATAGTATCTTTCTTGGTCTAGTTTCATAAATAGTGTTTCTTTCTTGGTCTAGTTTCATAAATAGTTTCCATCTATTGATTTAGTTTTAAAAATAGTACCTCACTCTTGATTTGATTCCATAAATAATGTCTACTTATTGGTTCAGTTTCATAAATAGTGTCTCCTTATTTTAAGGAGGATTAAAATGACATATTGTGATAAAAAAATTATATGATCAATAATGGTACAATTTGACAACATAAGCATCTAGACATCTTACTAGTATACATTATGAAGATAGCAGAATGTATGAAGTTTTAGAAGAACAGAAAGTTATATGAAAATATTGAGAGAAAATGATAGATGTAAAATGTATTTGATTTTCCTTACTATGTTGTTTTACAATTCACACTTATATAAGTGTTTCCAAAACCCAATCTTACAAAGTAAGTAACCTCCTTTTTAACTACCTCCTTATGTCAACCAACTATCTCCTTATTCTAACTAACATACCAGCCTTTATAGTCTCTTGACAAGTGGCATTAGTTACCCACTAATATCCTTTTCACTTGGACCACTATTTTCCACTTCATTCTTCTTACATCCCCCCTCAATTTGATGCTCGAGAGCACTGAGCATTAGATTGGCACAATGCTGCTGAAACAAGGGCGTAGACAAACCCTTTGTAAGTATGTCTGCAGACTGATCATCAGATGAAACATGCTGAACCTAAAGATCGCCACGAGTGACCCTCTCCCGAACAAAATGATAATCTATTTCAATGTGTTTGGACTTAGCATGGAACACAGGATTTGTAGAGATGGCAATAGCAGAAATATTATCACAATAGATCATGGGAGAAAAAGGTAAAGAGATATGCATATCACAGAAGAGCTGTCGAATCCAAGCAAGTTCAGCAGCTGTAATAGCAAGGGCACGATACTCAGCTTCTGTGGAAGATCGAGACACAATATGTTGTTTCTTCGATGCCCACGAAATAGGATTTGAACCAAGAAACACAACAAAACCTGAAGTGGATCTCCTATCGTTTGGATCACCTGCCCAATCTGCATCACTATAAGATTGCAGATGCATGGGACCTGGTTTGAAGTGAATACCATAGGTAGATGTGCCTTTGAGATAACGAAGAATTCGCTTGACAGCAAGGACATGAGAAACCATAGGATTATGCATGAATTGACAAGCCTGATTAACTGCAAATGTGATGTCAGGTCTTATGAACGTGAGATACTGAAGTGCACCAACAACACTCCTATATTGTTCAGGACTGTGATAAGGCTGTCCATCATCCTTAATCAACCTATGATAAGGTAGACATGGTGTGCTACATGGTTTAGAATCCTGTAAATCCACTTTATCAACCAACTCAGTGATGTATTTTGTCTGTGATACAAATAAGCCTTCGGATGTATAAGTAATTTGCAATCCCAGAAAGTAATGCAACCGTCCCAAGTCATTCATTTCAAATTCTTGAGTGAGAGCGTGGATGACTTGATCGATTAATTGTGAACTGCTACCAGTGAGAATAACATCATCAACATATAAGAGTAATAACACTGTCCCATGTGAAGACTGTTGCACAAATAATGAAGGATCTGCAGGAGAGACTTGAAACCCGAGACTTGGTAAAAAACTGGTAAACCTCTCATTCCAGGCTCTGGGAGCCTGTTTTAATCCATATAATGACTTCTGGAGTTTACACACATAATCGGAAGGATGTGAGGCACTTGCAAAGCCTGGAGGTTGGGCCATATAAACCTCATCTTGAAGTATGCCATGTAAGAAGACATTCTTTACATCGAGCTGTCTAAGAGACCACTTGAATTGAGCAGCCAAAGCAAAAATAAGTCTTATAGTTGTAGGTTTAACAACAGGACTGAATGTCTCTAGGTAATTAACACCCACCTCTTGACTATACCCTTGGGCCACAAGTCAAGCCTTATACCTTACCACTGACCCATCTGCATGTTTCTTTATTTTGTAAATCCATTTGCAACCAACTAAGTTCTTATCAGGTGGTAATGGAACTAAAGACCAAGTCTTTTGAGAGTGAAGAGCATCTATTTCCTCTTGCATTGCCACCTGCCATTCTGAAACTTGAGATGCAGATTTGAATGTTTTGGGTTCTGAAGTAGTAGTAGCAGTAAAAGCTTTCTTTTTGAACACCCCATTCTTAGATCGGGTTTGCATAGGATGGATATTCATAGGTATGGGGAGAACAACACTTAGTTGCTCCTGTTGAAAGTCAGGATCCACAGGGAAAATGTGTTGTGTTGTGGAGCTGGTTAGGTGGACTGCAGGATCACACGATATATGTGATGAAGGAATATGATTTGTGGGATAAGAAAAACATTCTGGAGCACTAGATGCAACTGTTTCCAAGGAATCTAAGGCTCTGGATGCAGACAATGAATCTGAGGCACTAGATGAATGCATAGACAAGGAGTGTGTAGTTCGAGATGATAATGAATGAGATGAAGGTGTAGATGCTTGATTGGTTAATGTAATGATAGGTGTGACAGATGAGGAATGGATGTGAGCATGGGATTCATGCAATGGAGATGAGGCAGACACTAATTTTGATGGTTGACACATACTGGAAGTGGAATATGGAAAGCTATTTTCATCAAATAAAACATGCCTAGACACAAGAATTTTACCAGTTGCAATGTTAAGACAAATAAACCCCTTATATTGACCTACATATCCTAAAAACACACAAGTTGCAGTTTTAGGATGAAGTTTAGAAGTGTTGTAAGGTTTTAAGAGTGGAAAACATGCACAACCAAAAACTCTGAGATGTTTTATATCGGGGACTTTGTTATATAGTTTTTGAAATGGTGACTGCATATGTAAAGTAGCACAAGGCATCCTATTAATCAAATAAGAAGCAGTACTACATGCATGAAACCAGAATTGGGTTGACACTTTTGCAGTTTGAAGAAGTGTAAGTGCTGTTTCTACAATGTGTCTATATTTTCGTTCTGCCAATCCATTCTGTTCAGGTGTGTAAGGACAAGATTTTTTATGTAAAATACCATTCTGTGATAGATATTGTTGAAACTTAGTGCTTGTAAATTCACCACCCCCATCAGATTGAAAAACTTTAACTATAGTAGAGAATTGGGTACACAAATAAGCATGAAAATGAACAAAGGTTGCAAAACAAATAAGCATGAAAATGAACAAAGGTTGCAAACACTTCTGATTTATTTTGTAATGGAAAAATCCATGTGTATCGAGTACAATCATCTATGAAGGTTACATAATATCTAAAACCTTCATAAGAAAGTAAAGGGGCAGGTCCCCATACATCACTGTGTATTTTTTCCAATGGTATGACAGATTTGTGTACAGGAAAATCAAATGGTAACTTGGTAAATTTGCCCTCTAAACATGGTGTGCAGATCGATGAACATGGATCTAATGATGTAGAAACTTGACATTGATGTAGAATTGCAGAAGTGATTGCATTGGATGTGTGTCCTAGTCGTTTGTGCCAAATGCTGGACTGAATTGGTTTTGCAAGAAAGCATGAATGTAATGCAGGTGGGATAGATGATGTCTTATGTGAAATGTTGAATGATATAGGGTAATAACCAGCTCTACATAGCCCCTTGAAGAGGATCTTCCCTGTGGATTTGTCCTGAATCCAAAAAGAAACATCATCACAAATGAATCTGCATCTATTATCTTTGCAGAGTTGAGAGATAGATAACAGGTGTTGTGAAAGTTTTGGAACATGTAGAACATTCCGAAGTGTAAGAGAGTGTTGTGGAACTACTAATTAAGAAGTACCAATACTGGAAATACTCAAACCGGCACCACTTGCAGTGGTAATGGTGTCTGTGCCCTGATATGGAGTAGACAACTCCAATTTTGCCAACTCAAATGTCATATGTGATGTAGCACCAGTGTCTACAATCCAAAACTGTTCAGATGGTGCTGAAGGTTGATAGTTGGCATGCATTGCAGAGAGATTAGCAATTGGAAGCCTTCCTTGATACGCAAAATTGCTCCTGTGATAACATTGAACTGCTGTGTGCCCGTATTTCCAGCAAATTTGACATTGAGTAGGAGTAGGAGCACTCGAGGGTGGAGTAGTATGCCTTTGAAAACAATCTGCAGCAACATGGCCCTTTTTATTACATATTTGACAAATAGGAATGTCAATTGGATGATCTGGACAATGGGATTGGTATGGTTTGGGAGTACCAAGAATACCAGGATTACCATTTGAAAATCTTGGACCACTAGTATATTGAAATCTTCCTCTGCCTTTGCCTCTGAAATTATTCCCTTTATTGCCTCCATAGGTAGAATAACCACCATTGAAATTGTTATATGGCCCATGTCCATGACCATGATTAACAGAACTTGATCCTCCATTTGACTTGAAGGATTAATCAGAAGAAGACCTTGGTTGATCTTGATCGAGAGCAAGAGCTTTTCCTTTATCGGATTGAGTGCTAGCAACCATGGCATTGCCAAAAGACAACCCAGAGGTACTGTCAAAAGATTGCTCAATGATAGCTTTTTCGGCCAATAGTTGAGACCGAAAGTCTTTGAGAGAAATCCCATTTTCTCTTCCTCTGATCACACATCGAAATGTGTTGAAATCTGCAGATAAACCTTTCAACGCTAGGATGATAATATCATCATCATCAAAATTTACCCCAGCGGCAGCAAGATGATCTCTGGCATCTTTGATTTTTTGAAGATAAACCGACACAGATTCTGACCATTTCTTGATGTTCTGAAGTTCTATCTTCATCTGAAAGATTGTAGCCTTCGTAACAGCAGAAAACCTTTCGGTGAGATTGAGCCACATCTCACAAGAACTCTTACTCCCAATGATACAGGACATGGCAGTCGAAGATAGTGTAGCAATAAGCAACTGCATTAATGCACGATCGTGCATCTTCCAGACCAGGTAGTCATCATTTTCGACTCCTTCAGCATTCGAAGCATTATCAAAACGTGATGGACACTTTCTTGAACCATCCACAAATCCCATGATTCCATGACTTTCCAGAAGCAACCGAACCTGAAAACTCCAAGTAAGATAATTGGAGTCATCCAATTTCACTGTGACTGAAGTGGAGATTGTGGAGAGAAGATTGGTGATGGGTGACTGAACAATCTGCAACTGAGCAGCTGTAACCATTTTCGCAAATTCTTGAAGCACACTTTCACTGATGCGTTTAATCAAACAGTTGGTGGGCAGACGAAAAGAAACCAACTGTCGAAGCACCTTGTATATTTCCGGATGCCAAAACTCACACAAATATTCAAACTAGAGGGTGTAGAAGAGAAAGAAAATGTGATGAAGATTGAGCGGAAGCACCGGATCGATCGGCCGGCGATGATACCATATGAAGATAGCAGAATGTGTGAAGTTTTAGAAGAACAGAAAGTTATATGAAAATATTGAGAGAAAATGATAGATGTAAAATGTATTTGATTTTCCTTACTATGTTGTTTTACAATTCACACTTATATAAGTGTTTCCAAAACCCAATCTTACAAAGTAAGTAACCTCCTTTTTAACTACCTCCTTATGTCAACCAACTATCTCCTTATTCCAACTAATTATATCTCTAACCACTAAGATTCCAACTAACATACCAGCCTTTATAGTCTCTTGACAAGTGGCATTAGTTACCCACTGATATCCTTTTCACTATTTTCCACTTCATTCTTCTTACATACATATATCCCGAATTTTACTAAATTCGTCTTTTTAAATATGACTAAAATAACAAAGACTTGTAACTCAGTTGGTTAAAAACATTCACATTTACTCTCAGAATCTCGAGCTCGTCCCTCAATATCTATGGTAGAAGAAAGAAAAAAAGATATGGTAAAATTATAATTCATACATCATTGTGTTTACTATTTGTTATAATTATGCAAGACGTTTATGTATTTGTAATTGTAAGGATGGTTTTTAGTGGTCCAAACTCTTTTTATTAATGCTCTTCTTCCTACATTAATTATCCTTCAAATAAAAAAATAATATTTAATATAAAATAATATTTTCTCTCTCTTCATCAACATTTCTCACTCTCTCTTCTTCTTCTTCTTGATGGATGGAAAAAAAAAAAAAAAAACAGAATTTCTTTTTTTTTTCTTTCAGCAATTAATTTTCTTCAACCGGGACCCAAATAAGACTTTGATTGAGAAGTGGAAATCCACATGTATGCTACTCCAGCAAAGTCTTGCTAGCATCTCCATTCCATTTCTCTCACAATTACATGGCTGGACAAATATGCTAACATTCATCACTCATTACACCACAAGGCATAGACACACCAAATAAATATTTAATGGGAGTGTGTCTAACAAATTTTTCACCTAGTTCAAAGCATATTGGGATAATTAAGAATTGGGCTTACGGAGGAGCTTCCGTCAGGTGCATAGGCTCGTGAAAAAAAAAATAGTTTTGCACGTGGCCTTGTTTCAGGCTTTAGTTTTTGTCCTTTTTTTCATTAAATTTCAGTCTCTTTACATTAAATAAAGTTAGTATATGATTTTTTTGTTAAAACAAACTTAGTCCAAACTCTTTTAATTAAAACTCCCTATTTACTATGTGATGTCATGTTTGACTTGGGCTTAGTTTATGTTCATAATTTTTTTTAATAAGATGCATTATAGAACATCAATAGAAAACTAAACGTGAATATCAGAGCTAAAGTCGCATCTTTATTAAAAGACACGCTTTCTGATTACCATGACGCGACAGAACACTAAAATACCTTATAAACAAACATTAACACCACTAACTATGAAATATAAAATCATCATTTAAGGAAGAACCAACATTATTCTCCTAAGACATCTTCGATCCTTTCTCCAATATTGTGTTTGAAAATGACAGGCGGTGATGTCATGCCGATTAATTATGTCACGAGGGACATGAGATGGTTTCATTGGTTGTGGATTATAAATATCAAGAAATATAGACAAATTTTCTGGAGATGTGTATTTATCAAATATAGCCAAATATTAAATTCTAATTTCAAAAATGTCAATTTTTATAAAAAAATTCAAATATATCCAAAATCTCACCTAAGTAGATATAAATACCCTTAAATTTAATATTCAACAATTTGTAGTTGACTGTAAAAGTTTTGTCATGCGTTTTCAATATAATCAAACAAAACACATTATATATACTAAAAGTGTAAAAAAATAGGTTAAGTTTCACAATGGATTAGTAATAATTTGACTTGAATATTTTTTTGATGAGTGAAGATGAATATCACTACAGAGTAGTACCAACTGGCTAAGGAACAAATATTTTTTTTTTTTTTGAACAAATGATATCTACACAAAGAAAGAGAGTAGTCTAAGGCTCATAATGTGCTAACAATGTGATTCAAACTCTTATTTGACAAGAATCGAACTTAAGACCTCCTATTACAATTGAAAAATATATATCACTAGACTGTAGTACTATATGATCCCATCATGTGGAGGAAAAAAATCAACTAGGGAATGTTCAAAATGTGGTTTAAATGACCATTGTAAACAAACTTGTAGGAATCCCGTTCCATGTAGAACTCTTTTTAAATTGGGGTGTAATGAATAAATATTTCCTTTTGATCATTTTATTGTTGCTTTTGATTGTACGTAAATTCCTTTAAATTTCAGACAATTAAAAGTGCATTACTTTTATTTCTTTACTCTGATAGTTCACTTTTATAAGATGCTAAGGTGTTTTTTTTGGAACCCTGTGAGAAAGAAAGGTTTCCTTGATTATTTACTAAAATAAAATTGAGAAAAACGTTTGCTCTTTGTTTGGAAAAGAAAGGAGAAAAAAAAAACAGAGAAATTTTTAGTTAGAGATTATAGCTCAAGAAGTCTTTAAGTCTAACAATTAGTTATTCATAAAAATTGAGGGTACTTGTGTCTATTTAGTGTCTATTTAGGTGAGATTTTGAATATTTATGAATTTTTTTATATAAAAACTGACATTTTTGAAATTAAAAATTAATTTTTTGCTATATCTTTATATATAAAGTGAGCATCCTAAAATGGTGAAACATTCAAAATACCATAAATTGTCGTTTAAGAATTTCATAAATTACAATTGAACCAAAAGAAGTTAAAGTATTTAACCATATTTTTATTTTGAATGAATTTAATATTTAAAATTATTGAAAAAAAAAACAAAAACAAAACCTCTCACATTAGTGGGTGGTTTCACGTCATTAATTCATTTCTTTTAAATTTTTTTTTTAAATATTTAAATTAATTATTTAAATAAATTAATTAATATAAAAAGATAATTATCGTGCTTAAGTTAAAGATGAGTTGTGGGAGATTGAGATCGACTTGACCACCACAACCTCGCGAGGAGAGAATTAAAATGCCAACATTGCCGAAGTTTGTGGTGCTCAAGTCGAACTACAACAACAAATACTTACGATTCAATACTATAGATGCAGATGAGAATCTGAAGCGAATCATGCCGGCTGCAAGGTATATTAATTTCACAGGAGAGGAAGCAGGGAGCGAACACACAAAATTTGAAGTGGAGAAGGCAAAGAGTATTGGGAATGAGGGACTAGTACACATTAGATGCTGCTACAACAATAAATACTGGGTGATGCCTGCTTGTGGTTATACTCAGATTGTTGCTGGTGCTGATGAACCAGAGGAAGACAAATCCAAGTTCTCATGTACCTTGTTCGAGCCTGTCTACGAAGATGATGATGGCCTCCCAGTTGATGATTCCAGAAGTGCTAATTCTATAGTACTCCGATTCCGCCATGCCCACAATGGAAAGTACTTGGCCTTGGTGCAAAACGATCCGAATGACAAATACTGGGGTTTCATGTACACGTATGGGGAATCTCCTAGCCAGAGGTTTATGGATGTGTTCATAGTCATTGACTGGGAATCGTTGGTGCTAATCAAGATACTTCCCAAGCATGTGGCGTTTAAGGGTGCTAATGGTCACTACCTCGGTGCCCGCCTGATCGACCAATACCCAAGTTTGCTGCAGTTCGAATCCACTGACATTGAAGATCCATCGGCAGGAAACGAGGTCTTCACCAATGCTGATGGCACCGTTCGCATAAAGTCCGATTCCTCAGGAAAATTCTGGAGGCTCACCGAGGATGACTGGATATGCGCCGACTCAGATGACTCTACCAACGACGATTCCCACACATTGTTTTGGCCCATCAAAGTAGGCGACAGTGCCATTGCCCTCCGCAACATGCAGAACAAGAAGTTTTGCAAGAGATTTACCACTAGCACAATTACAAGCGGTCTTAATGCAAACGTCTCCACTATCGACAAAGAGGCATACTTGGAGGTGGAAGAGGTTTTTCCCTTAAGGAGAGATATCAGTAATATTACTCTCCATCTCGACCGTGCAAGGATTTACAACCAAAACGTTGTCAATTTAGCCATGGGTGAACTCGTTAACCATTCTAATGAATCTTACCCTATGGAATTGAAGTTTTCCTATATAGAAACTAGGAACAGTACTTGGAATTACTCCAGTGTCTCGTCGATTTTGAAGTTGTGCGGCCTCAAGAGCAGCACCCACACCGAAGTTCCAGTAATTGCAGATGATAAAAAGTTGACCATTGGATTTACTGGAGCAGTCCAATTTGGAGAAACTGAGACAGTCACAAGTAGTGTAAAGGATGCTTTTTATAAGTATGTTCTGCCAGCAATGACTAAGGTAATGGTGAGGTTTGTAGCAGCTGAGGCTTCATGTGATGTTCCCTTCTCTTACACCCAGCGCGACACTCGTACGAGTGGGGAAATAATTACCAGCAACATAGACGATGGAGTTTATAATGGTGTGAATACCTTTGATTTCAAGTTCGAGTCCACAGAAGAAAAGCTTTCATGATATTCCACTTACTGCAACAGAACTTTTTATTGTTCTTCGTCTATTTTTTTTGTGATTTTTATTTTGCATGTAGTTTGTTAATTTCCAATAAAATCAAGGAAATGACACAAATCAAGAAATAAGTCACGAAAAGAAGATTTATCTGAGCGATTTTGTATGTCACTTTAATTGCTTAGGTTTATTTTCAGTGCTGAAAATTTTGTGTCAATGTGGTCCTCATGAGTGTGGAATTAATATTGGTTCATAGCTTCCATTATCAACGATGTGTGTGTGTGTATTCGCACATTTTCACTATATATTGTAAGTAGAAGTGTGACCAACTAGACTTTGTTTCGTTTGTAATTTCATGTCAGAGTACCAATTTTGTTTATGTTCTTGATTTAATAGCTTCGTCCCTGCCAATTTTGCATAAATAACCAGAAGGAATGGATAAGGAGAGAACAGAGAATATAAATACAACAGATCTAAACCAGCCGCCCCTCGCCGAAAGTTCTATCCAAAATCCAAACGCGAAAATAAAAAGCCAAAGTATAAATTGTGCCAAAAGATTTGCTTCCTGAATACAATCGCGGGAAACAAATTACAGACAAAACCATAATGATAAAGTGTTGAGAATATCACGTTTAAGAATGGGAAAAATAAGAACAAATTCCGGAAATCAAAAAACAAATAACCAAGATAAATAACACCAAGAATTTACGTGGTTCAGCAATATGTGCCTACGTCGACGGGACAGCAACAACAATCTTTCACTATATCAATAATGAGAACAATCAATAATCTTGCCAAATCTCTAGAACTAGGACTTGACGAAAAACCTGAAAGAACAAGAACAAGAAATACACTATCTCTTTTCTTTTCTCTCGCACACACTTTACAATATTCTCTCACTCAAATCCTTTGAGTGGTATACAATTTATTGTTTTGCTTCCCCTTTCTAAAACTAGTACAATAGCCCCTTTATATAGACATAATAAAAGTCTTCTTCAATAAGGATTATTAATCCTAATTGGAAACTAGTTATAAAACCTACTCCAATTGGGAAACTAACTTCAATTGGGTAAACAACTCCAATTGGGAAAGCAACTCCAATTGGGAAAACAATTTAATCCTCTAAGACTATTAATTCCCAATAGACTTAGGACAACTAATCATGGGCTAGAAAAAACCCAACAATCTCCCCCTCCAGACCATGAGGAAGGTATACCATAATAGGATTGCTCCTCTTGACCAAACTCCCATTGATCGAACTTTTCATGACCAGACTCCCCCTGATCGAATTACCCATAACCAAGCTCTCTTTGATCGAACTACTCATTAACCAAGACCCTCTTGATTAGATTTCTCTTGACCAGGCTCCCCCTGATCGCAACACCCATCGTCATTGGCAAAGGCAGTTATAGACTTCTTTGCCAGAAAACATCGTTTATCTTCATCTTGGTCCAATCAGCATCATACATACTTGTTGGCTTGATCTTAACACCTTCAGTAAAGCATGTCCTCCTCTTGATTTCCACGTAACCCAGTTGGAGCGAGTGAGTTTCATCATAATTGAACCTTCCATTCTAAACGGATATCAGCCGAACCAGGCTCTGATACCACTTGTTGAGAATATCACGTTTAAGAATGGGAAAAACAAGAACAAATTCCGGAAATCGAAAAACAAATAACCAAGATAAATAACACCAAGAATTTACGTGGTTCAGCAATATGTGCCTACGTCCACGGGACAGCAACAACAATCTTTCATTATATCAATAATGAGTACGACCAATAATCTTGCCAAATCTCTAGAACTAGGACTTGACGAAAAACCTGAAAGAACAAGAACAAGAAATACACTATCTCTTTTCTTTTCTCTCGCACACACTTTACAATATTCTCTCACTCAAATCCCTTGAGTGGTATACAATTTATTGTTTTGCTCACCCCTTCTAAAACTAGTACAATAGCCCCTTTATATAGACATAATAAAGGTCTTCTTGAATAAGGATTATTAATCTTAATTGGAAACTAGTTATAAAACCTACTCCAATTGGGAAACTAACTCCAATTGGGTAAACAACTCCAATTGGGAAAGCAACTCCAATTGGGAAAACAATTTAATCCTCTAAGACTATTAATTCCCAATAGACTTAGGACAACTAATCATAGGCTGGAAAAAACCCAACATAAAGAAACTTGCTCGTCCCTTCAATACGCATTGTCCCTATGGAAAGTTTTTGTGTGGACAACATTTGGAGAGCAATTGTTAATATAGTGCATCCTCTAGTCCTTTTAACGAGTCATCAGTTTACCTATAAAAAAATAATATAAATAATTTCGAACAACCCTAACTGAGATGGAATTGAGATAACATACTAACAAATTAATAATTTATCAACTTATCGATTAATTAGTAACTTATTAATTTATTTAGGTATTTCTTTTTTTTTTAAATATTGTACATTGTATTTAGTTGCTTGGCTTGAGAGTTTGAGGCTTTGTTTATCTATTGTGCGTTCACGATGTCGAACCAAAATAGATAATTCCAGATTTGCAGAAAGATCAAATTACACAATGATTCTGACTTGGTAGCAACTAGCAAGTCTCTGGTGTTTGTACTTTAAAGAACACCACCTAGCTTTTGTACCAATTTTTTATTAAACTAAATGACTGTGATTTACACGTGGAGCACATGAAGTATGCATACTTTGGTGATGATATATATGTTTATTAAAATCAAATCATTCATAAGTGTGTGTTTCACCTTTCTCTCACTCAAAATGCTCTTTAATTATAAAGATTTTGAGTAAATTAATAGTAGAAAGTTGAAGTTCATCACAAAGTACTGCATTCTCAGAGCTGGATGGTGCATAAGGACGTCTGTGTTGTATTAACAATTTATGATTAAGCCTTTAGTCCTCTAGCATTATCACGCATCGTGAAGAAAAGCCAATCGATGAAGTTTCTTGTGACTTTTTGGGTCCCAGCTGTTGGATGCAGATTGCAAAGGTATGTGGCGTATGATTTATTTTGGTACATTAGGGTTTTGATTTGTTTCCTCGATCTATGGGATTATTTTATGATTAAGGGTCAGTTTGGAATTGTTGTGTTTTTTTTATAAAATTGATTTTACTGTACTTTAAGAATAATCAACTGTAAAATAAAGCTAATGATGGTTGGCTAACTAAATTTTAAAAGTGTTGTGAGTATAAAAAACAACGTAAAAGCATTTAGTAAAATTTAATGTAAGAGTGATATAATTGTATACAATAACAAATAGACATAATAGTAGGAGTCGGGGTGATGAAAGCAGTGGTGGTAGTGCTGGTGGTGGTGGCTGCGGTGAAGGTGTGGTGGTGATGCTAATAGTGGGATGTGTTGGTTGGGGGTGGAGAGGTAACAATGGTGGTAGGGCGGTGGTAGCACTGGTAGTGGCGGCAATGATGGTGGTAATGGCAATTGTGGTTATGGTGGCAATGATGGCGGTTGTGGTAATGGTGCATGGTGGTGGTGGTGACGATGACAGCATCAATGGTGGTGGTGGTGGTGGCGATGACAGCATCAGTGGTGGTAGTTGTGGTGGCAAGAATGGTGGCAATGGAGGTAATGATGGTGGTGACAATGGTGGTAGTAGTGACAGTGGTGGAGGTTGTGGTTATGGCGGTGGTGGTGGCAAATATGGTGGTTGTAATGGCAGTGATGGTATAAGGTTAGTATTTGTAGTGGTCGGTATTAGCATTTACTTTTTCTCTAAAGAATAAAATATATGTGTGGAAAGCTAAATAATGTCACTTAAAAAATTAATGAAGGTATACAACAATTGAAAATATTTATTAAAGACCTAACTCTGCTTTTTATTAAAGCAGCTTTTAAAAGCAACCTACGTGCTGCTTTTAAAAGCTGTTGTCTTAGAATACCCCGTATTTAAAAAAATGGTTATATATGTATGTGTGTCTGTGTGTGTATGTGGGTAATTATTTTTTTACGTAATGATTTTTATTAGATTTATTTTATGCAAGAACTTACTTGCAATATGTAAAATAGTTTCAATGTAAAATCCTTTTTGCTACAAATTATTTCAAAAACTAGCTACTATTATTTTATGTTCATATGTAATAAGAGATATTTTAGTTTGAATTGGAGAAGGAGATATTGATGAGTTTGGCTTGATATTTTTACCAAATAAGAGTGAGTTGGCAAGTTTGTAATCATTAGGCATCTAAGAGTTAAATGTTTGGTGATGATTCATCCCCTGCAAAATTGGAGAGGTGGGATTCATAATCCTTAGACTTTGAACGTGGCCTTGAGTATTTGTCCACATGCATGGGAATGATTGTTTCCACTTACAAGATGTCCAAGTGTTGCAACACAAAGTGAAACATGTCCTTAAGGCTTAATGGAGGATTCCATTTCTTCATCCATAAAAGTAGAGGGAGGAGGGAAACTGGGGAAGAATCAACACATACTCAACACACGGGGAAAAAGAAACAAAACCTCCTCTTCTTCATTGACCACTCTCCCCACCATCCTTTTCTTTTACCTTATGTTAGGCCATCGTCATTGTTTTTTTTTTTTTTTTTTTTTTTTTTTTTTTTTTTGTAAATCTCTCTTACATAGTGAAAACATTAATGCATATGCAACCCTAGTGGATGTAGCCAAATTGGTGAACCACTTAAATCTCCATGTTCCTTTGTCTAATTGCAATAAATTTGAGTTGAGCAAACCATTTAAACACTAAGTTATTAAAAGAAACATAATGGAAAAGGAGGATCGACAAAATGAAGAAATGGTAATATATTGCTTATCATTTACATTAAAGATTATTATTTTGTTAATATTATGATTATATTACTCTTGTTACTAATCAATTTGATTTATGTTGAAGCTTACAGGCTTGTTAAAGAAAATGTGAGTATTGATATCTATGTGAACATGACATATACATAAACATTCATGCAAAAAAACAATAAATAAATAAAAAAAAAGAGTTGTGTTGAGTTTGTAAAGTATTTGCGTTGTGAGGATATTCAAGGGCTGAAGTTTGCCTGGAATATAAAATAATGAACCTTGTATATGTCAGACATAGGATGCAGGGCTTGAGTATACAAATTGGTTGATTATAAAATAATGAAATCTTGTATATGTCAGGTGTCGGGGGAAGGGCTTGAATATACAATTGGGCGTTGGGGGAAGTGTCTGTTTAATAAAGTGGAAATTGAGAGTTTAATTACAAAAATGAGGTTAAGGGATGAACATGGAGTTAACTCATATTCTAACGTATTCGGAGCCAAGTGGTATAAACATGGTATGAGACGTGCAGGCTTGGGTGCCTTAAGTATGTGTTGACGGGATTAGAAGGGAGTGAGTACATCCATGCATCTCCCTAGTGTGTGTGTGTGTGTGTGTGTGTGTGTGTGTGTGTAAATATATATTTCATGCATTTGAAAGAATTGTTACAATATAATTATTATTTTGTTGGTAGTTTTTGTTGTGAATTAATTTGTGTACTATTCTATTTCCGCTGCGTATTCGATAATTTTTTATGAAAGATTTTGTTAACGTATGGTGTAATCGTTATAATTTTTTTTTTTTCACCATATCTTGGTTGTAGAATTTATTTCTATAGCTAAGATATGACTCATGTTGATGCACAAAACCGGAGGTCTTGGCACAACATAAATCCGACTGTAAATCTGCATGAAATGTAAATAACATAAGATGTATCGTGGTTCAGCCCAAGGTTTGGGCTATGTCCACATTGATATTGTATTTCTGAGGGGAGAGAGAGAGCCTCTGTATTGAATCTGAGAGGCTTTGGGAGTGAGAGCTTGAGGGGGTGAGGAGCCTTAGGAATTGGCCTCCCCCAATTATGAGGGTGAGGGGTCCTTTTATAGAATAAGGACTCATCACTTATTACATATTTGCCCTTTCCTTTATTACATAATTACATTTAAGTCCCCCGAGTATTTATACGAGGTCTAAATACGAGACCCTAAATATGGTATAAACTGTAGTCCCCAAGTCTTTAGTCAAGAGAGTGTTTTGGCTAGAGACTTGAAATTCAGTCCATGTGTGGGCCGAAGTAACTAGATGTTGTCTTGAACTGATGCTCGATATGAGGCGGTGTTCAATCTGAAATGATGCTCAACTAGAAGTAGCACACTTTGCGAGGCTGCTCGGCTCGTGGCTTATGTTGTCTTGGTTGGCACGGTTTGTGGCATTTGAAGGTGAATGAGTCCCTTTTATAGAATAAGGGCTCACTTCTCAATACATGGATGATGGGCTAGAGTTGATGCTCTCTAGTGATGGTAAGGGAGTCCCTTTTATAGAATAAGGGCTCACTCCTCAATACATAAATGATTGGTTAGGAGTGATGCTTGCGGCGAGGCAGTTCCTCAACTGGCGGCGATGCTCTCTAACGAAGGTGAGGGAGTCTCTTTTATAAAATAAGGGCTCGCTCCTCAATACATAAGTGATGGGCTAAGTCCCCCAAGTATTTTTCATGAGTGTTCTCTAATGAAAGTGAGGGAGTCCCTTTTATAGAATAAGGGCTCGCTCCTCAGTACATAGATAATGGGCTAAGTCCCCCAATTATTTTTCATGAGTGCTCTCTAATGAAAGTGAGGGAGTCGCTATTTTAGAATAAGGGCTCGCTCCTCAGTACATAGATAATGGGCTAAGTTCCCCAAGTATTTTCATGAGGCTTAGTTGAGGCCCACTATATGGTACATAATGTAGTCCCCCAAGTCTTCGGTCAATAGACTCTGTTGGCTGGAGACTTTAAATTGAATCCATGTATGGGCTGAAGTGGCGGTTGTTTGGAGGCGGTATTTGTATACCTTGCACTGAAGCTTTGTAAGTAAAGCTTTGCAAGTGAAGCTTTGAAGCTGGAGCTCTGTAAATGAAGCTTTTGAAGCAAGAGATTTTGTAAATGAAGCTTTTAAAGCTAGAGCTTTCGTAAATGAAGCTTTTGAAGCTGATTGACATGAGTGATGCTTATGAATGTTTATGTTGATTGACATGAGTGATGCTCATGGATGTTGACATGAGTGATGCTCATGAATATTTATGTATGATTGACATGAGTAATGCTCATGAATGTTTATGTATGATTGACATGAGTAGTGCTCATGTATAATTTCGAAGTACTGGACGTACTTTTGATCACCTGGTTGGTGACATGAATGAGAGTACAGGTTGTACATTTCATCACCTGGTTGGTGGCATGAATGGCTAGTTGCCAAATGATATTAGAGTACGGGTTGTACATTTCATCACCTGGTTGGTGGTAATAACGGCAGGTTGCCGAATAATTGTGGAGTACTGGGCGTACTTTTGATCACCTGGTTAGAGCTATTTTGGGCTTATGGGTCTTCGCCCTCTACACAACATTCCAGCCCATTTATTTTAGGCTTTGCCCTTTTTTTTAATTTTTTTTTAATTTTTATTTTTTTTATCCTCTGATGGGGTTTATACAGATGTCTCTGAAAGATAAGAAAAATAAATTACATCATACAAAAACCAAAAAAGTAAATCACATCATTCTGGTGGGGTGTTTATTCCTTACTTTTGCTTTCTCTTTTGCTTTCTTCTTTTGTTTTTGCTTTTGTTTTCTACTTTGCTTTTGCTTTCGTTTTTCTCAGTTCACTTGATTCCTTTTCTTTCTACTTTTCTCTCTGTTTTCTTTTCTTTTCTCTTTTCTTTTCTGCTTTGCTTTTGATCTCCCCGCTCATTCTTTGTCCACCCATGTTCTATGGCCTTGGAGACCATATGGCTTTAAGCTTTTAATTGCCACTGTAATCCTTGACCCGTGTTTTGCTAGAGAAAAGATTGCCCTGAGCAGTTGTACTGAGACTCTTCGAACCCCGCCAAACAAATTTAAAGTTTTCTCGATTTTGCGCTTAGCCCTGTCCTAGTAATTTATTCACCCGAAGAAAAGTGAGTCAAATCCAACTTCTGCTCCCAACAAGTAAGCCTGGACAATGCTCTAATTGACCCGAGGTGACTAGCTGCTTGACTATACTTTGGACAGAGTCACTCTTACCTCTCCACCACCGCTGGAAGAATGCATGTTCGACATAAATGAATTTGCGATTCTTGTCAGCCAGCAAAGCAGGAACCAAAGAATCCATCACATTTTACACGCAAGCTCCCTGGATGGAATTGTTGGAGCCAACATAATACTGATCAACGGTCTTTAATCAGCCAACGTCGTCGTGGGTGTGAAGGACGAAATAGAATCTGCTTCTGAGTGCGATTCTTGAAGATGCTTCAGAGCCACTTCTGCCTCAGCTCGCGTTTGCTTTTCTTCCAGAAGCTCCACATTCAACGATTCAATCATTTGATGCAGCTGTTTCACCTCATCCGATTCGCCGCCTTCTTTCTCGTTCGGCTCCGACGATTGAGAATCCTGAAATCCTTCGAACTGAGACTTCAGGATTTTGTTCTGCAATTTGAGCTCCATGACCATCTAGACGAGTTGATCGTGAGTGTCGGCCGCGTCCGAGCTGCTATTCTCCTGCACGAGATCTCCATTGCTGTCGCTTTGCGCTTCATCAGTTTCAAATCTGAATTCAAATTCTCTTCCATTTGGTCTTCGACCTCCGACATCAACATTGTTAAACGCTTCGTTTTAATCATTTTGGTGGTCGAAGAATTGGAGATCTCTCGGAGCAGGGCGAAGAGCAGAACTGGAGATCTCTCGGCGCATGCCAGTTTTGCTAAGTTGCTATGGCTTCTAGGATTAAGCCAATTGTCATGGACAAAGAAGGATATGAGCAGAGCCAGGGACTGAGGAAGCCTACACTCTCTGCCATGATTAAGTATTTTGGGTTGTGAGAAGAATGGATGGGAAGGGGAGAGGATAGAAAGCAAATGGCAGGAGTGAAGGTTTTGGGTTCTGGGGAACAGCGAGATAGGCGTTTGAGGAGGAGCAGGGAATATGGAGTCTATGCTATTCTTAGAGAGAGAGAAAGATCTGAGGAGTGTTTAAGGGATGAGTTTTAGAGCTCAGTGAATGTTTTTTTCTAGAAAAATCCAGTGAGGTTTGTGGGTTTTTGCAGATTCACAGTAGATGTGAAAAAATGAAAGAGAACCGACATAACTTTTCATATCGTTTCCCACAGACGGCGTCAAATGTTGATGCACAAAACCAGAAGTCTTGGAACAACGTAAATCCGACCGTGAATCTGCATGTAATGTAAATAACACAAGATGTATCGTGGTTCACCCTAAGGTTTGGGCTACGTCCACACTGAGATTGTATTTATCTGAAAGGTGAGGGAGAGAACCTCTGTAATATGAGAGGAGATGTGAGAGGGTTTCAGACCTAAGAGTTGGCCTCCTCTAATTGTGAGGGTGAGGGGTCCTTTTATAGAATAAGGACTCCTCACTTATTACATATTTGCCCCTTCCTTTATCACATAATTACATTTAAGTCCCTTGAGTATTTGTACGAGATCTAAATACGAGGCCCTAAATATGGTATAAACAACTCACATCCTAGCTCGTGAATAGTCTTTATTCGCGGGTCGGGGCGTGACAAAATGGTATCAGAGCTTAGGGATTAGATACTCTAAACTTGTGATGATTACTATGTTTGTCAAATTAGCTTAAATTTTATAATTTATGATTTTGGACTAATTGCGTTTTGATTTTTATATAGAGAAAGTGGCATTGGAGTCATTAGATTAATGAATGAACGAGTAGTTTTTGTTATCTAGATTATGGGTTTGGGCTTGTATTAATATGCTACTAGGACAATGAACTGATGATAATTTTAGGTTACTAAGAGGAGGGTCAGAGCTCAGATAGTAACGACATAAATATATATGTGTATGTGTTTCTTTTGGAATTTGAGTTTTGTTTAAGAAAAAGTTGAGTTTTTCAATGAAGTTCTTATATTTCAGCATGCTTAATTGTTTGATGCTTTTATAAAACTAGTATTGTTGCAATTTATTCGAAGCAATATTTTATTTTTAGTGAATTCATATATAATTTTGATGGTGAAGCGAATTCGGATGTAATTCATTTCTACTCACAAAGGAAAAAGAAAGAAAAAGGGCATTGCGAAGTGAAATTCTCATTCCTACATAGTTTTGGACTATGTGATGAGTTATAAAATTCTAAAAGATGTGTGATGAGAATATAGGTGATTGGTGAGTTACATTTCCGATTTGTATAACCATCAATTTTCCTACACTGATTTCATTATTAAGTGATTTTCAATTTAAAGACTAATTTCGTTTTCCTATCAAGTTCATTATAGAGGTGTTATGCTAGAGTTGGAATGCCTAAATTGGAGAATTGCAATCCACTTGAAATGGAAGGGTAGTCGGCAACCACTCTAACTAACTACTTTACTAATGTTTTTGTTATATATTTAACTATGTTTTTTAGATTTGTTTATCTTACTTATACAAGGATTAATGTAATACCCTGAAAAAATTTAAGATATATGATTATGTGGAAATTTTTATCGGAAAGTGAAATGACAAAAATGCCCCTCTTTGATTAAACGTAATTTTATGAGGATGTATTTTATTCTTATAAGCTTTGACGTATTTCTTGGCATATTTGGATAGAGCTTGATCCCACGAGCGCGAGGTGAAAACCGTTTGTGAAACGAAGTTAAAACGAATAAATTAGAAACGAACGAAGGTAGGGGCAAAATGGTTATTTGCCTTGAATCTGGAAGGCTCCAGATTTGCTGGAGCAGTTGTGTGAGTGCCACGTGTCATATTGTGATGGGAGAGGAAAGAAAGAAAATGAGAGAAATGAGGGTTGTAGCCCAATTAGGAAAAAGAGGAGGCAAGAAGAAAAAAAAAACAAAAGAAAGAAAGAAAGAAAGAAAGAAAATGAGGAACAAGCTGAACCCGGGTCCCCTTCAACCCGCCGACCCGACCCAGCTGTAACTCCTGATTTCGGCCACCGTAAATGACGAGGCCAGTGCTATATTAATCCTTATGTAAATCTCCATCGATCCCTCTCCCATTTTCACCCTAAAATAAACGAAATGAGGTTCGATTTCACAAGGAACCTTATGGTGGGTGCGACTGGTTTAGGTGGAGATTCACCAAATCTGAAGCTAACTCAGGCAGCCATCACCACTAATACACTTCCCTCAACCTCAGGAACAAAGCCCATGCATTGGGTGGGGCGTTAGAGTTCGTTTTGATGTCGAATTGAAACCACCAAATTCTAGGGTTCTGCACGGATAGAGGCTAATTTCAGGTGTTTACCGGTCGAATTGGACTTCAGCCTAGGTATGAAAGTTGTTCCTCTCATTGAACTCTATAACCCTGTAAAATTTGGTAATTTTTAGAGTTCGTCAGAATTTAGAGTTTCCGTTCGCCGGAAACCGCCAGCCCTGCGCGTGGACAATGAGCCGGCACTGCCTTTCTAAGCTAAATTCGATATTCTGAATCTATATTTGATATGAAATTGGTATGAATCGCTTGTTTGAATTTAGTTAGTGATTGTTAGTCACTTGAATGATTTTGGAAATGAGTTAGAAATTGAATTTGTAAACTACGAATGGCTTGATCTCTTCGTAGGATACTTAGGCAGTCTAACGCGAAGGTTAGATGCAGCCATAACATAACCAAATTTATTATTGTACTTGATTTCTTTAAGGAAAGAAATTTATTATGGTTAATAGCATAGAGATTAACCATGACTTTATTTTGGCCTATCACCGAATTTAGCTTCCAAATAAAAATTTCGGATCGTTACAATTAAGGTCTTACAAATCTCGAGGATGAGATTTATTTTAAGGAGGGTAGAATGCAATACCCCCTTTTTTTAAAAATGGTTATATATATATATATGTGTGTGTGTGTGTGTGTGTGTGTGTGTGTGTATGTGTGTGTGTGTGTGTGGGTAATTATTTTTTTACATAATGATTTTATTATATTTATTTTATGCAAGAACCTACTTGCAATATGTAAAATAGTTTCAATGTAAAATCCTTTTTGCTACAAATTATTTCAAAAACTAGCTAGTATTATTTTATGTTCATATGTAATTAGAGATATTTTTAGTTTGAATTGGAGAATGAGATTATGATGAGTTTGGCTTGATATTTTTACCAAATAAGAGTGACTTGGCAAGTTTGTAATCATTAGGAATCTAAGAGTTAAATGTTTGGTAATGATTCATCCCCTCCAAAATTGAAGAGGTGGGATTCATAATCCTTAGACTTTGAACGTGGCTTTTGAGTATTTGTCCACATGCATGGGAATCATTGCTTCCAATTACAAGATGTCCAAGTGTTGCAACACTAAGTGAAACGTGTCCTTAAGGCTTAATGGGGGATTCCATCTCTTCATCCATAAAAGCAGAGGGAGGAGGGAAACGGGGGAAGAATCAACACACACCACCAACAACAACACACGGGGAAAAAAGAAACAAAACCTCCTCTTCTTCATAGACCACTATCCCCACCATCCTTTTCTTTTACCTTATGTAAAGGCTATAGGGCATCTTCATTGTATTTTTTTTTTTTTTTTTTTTTTTTTTTTTTGTAAATCTCTCTTACATAGTGAAAACATTAATGCATATGCAACCCTAGTGGACGTAGCCAAATTGGTGGACCACTTAAATCTCTGTGTTCCTTTGTCTAATTGCAATAAATTTGAGTTGAGCAAACCATTTAAACACTGAGTTATTAAATAGAAACATAATGGAAAAGGAGGATTGACAAAATGAAGAAATGGTAACATATTGCTTATCATTTACATTAAAGATTATTATTTTGTTAATATTATGATTATATTACTCTTGTTACTAATCAATTTGATTTATGTTGACGCTAACATGCTTGTTAAAGAAAATGTGAGTATTGATATCTATGTGAACATGACATATACATAAACATTCATGCAAAAAATAAAAAATAAAAAATAAAAAAGAGTTGTGTTGAGTTTGTAAAGTGTTTGCGTTGTGAGGATATTCAAGGGTTGAAGTTTGCCTTGAATATAAAATATTGAACCTTGAATATCTCAGGCGTATGGTGCAGGGCTTGAGTATTCAAATTGGTTGATTATAAAATAATGAAATATTGTATATGTCAGGCGTCGGGTGAAGGGCTTGAATATACAATTAGGCGTCGAGGGAAGTGCCTATTCAATAAAGTGGAAATTGAGAGTTTAATTACAAAAATTAGACTAAGGGATGAATGGGAGTTAACTCAGATTCTAAGGTATTCGGCTGGCCAAGTGGTATAAGCATGATATGGGACGTGCATGCTTGGGTGCCTTAGGTATATGTTGACGAGATTAGAAAGGAGTGAGTACATCCATGCATCTCCTTAGTGTGTGTCTATATAGATATCATGCATTCGAAAGAATTGTTACAATATAATTATTATTTTGTTAGTAGCTTTTGTTATGAATTAATTTGTGTACTATTCTATTTCCGCTACGTATTCAATAAATTTTTATGAAAGATTTTTGTTCGGGCGAAGATTTCTTTGGATAGGGCTTATTGGCTCTCAACACTGCTCCCCAAGGGATTGGCACTTTGGATGTGTAGTCAGGCTCTTGTTTGCTGATGTGCTGCAATAAGAGGATAAAGTTAGTTTTGAAAGGTGCCTTTGTGGGGCCTTAGGTGTAGGCCTTGAGGCTCACAATCAAAACTAACCAAGTGCTAGGCGTGCCACTGCTATCTCGGTATAGTAGATGTAGAACAAGATTGTGTTTAGTCAATTACTTGCGCCTCAAGTTACTCGGACTTCTTGTTATCAAAGGATTGTTGTGGATAAGTTAAGTCCACTTTAAGTTCTTTTTCTTGCCTTGCGAACAAGGACTTTTAGTTCATAGTCTTGTATGTTCGAATAGAGGGAGTCCAGATCCCCTTAAGTCATTTACTTGGTTTTTGATTGATATTAATGATAGCATGTCCCTTAAACTAACCAAATCTGGATGCAAATAGAACTCTTATAATTGGAAAATTGATGGGAATGACTTGAATACATGCTGGAGAAGACATTAAGCAGTAGATCTATTAACTTATAAAACAAACAAAGAGCTTTGAGCAAAATTTCACCTTGTCAGGTAAGGTTGAACTTCTTGCAATCACTTCTCTTTTGAGTTCACAGGGTTTATTCGCTAAAAAGTGATGGACGGTAGGCAAGTTTACACAAGGGAATCAATACTACGCCACTAGGGGTGATAGCAGGGCTTTAAACTAGACAAAAATGGCTTTTGTAGGGAATGGTTCTCAAAATGATTGAAATCTAGGCTAATTACAGCTTTTGGATGCAAATATAGCTTGAGAACAGAGTTTGTATGTTTGTTTGTTTGATTGGTTGAGTGTCTTTGTCTCTCGGGCCTCTTCCTCATTTTATAGGCAGATTAGCCCGACTGCATTGACTTTGTTTTTGCCCAAAAGCACTTAAAGGGTAGTGAATCATCAGCCTTTTATTTGTGTTGTCACTGAAATGTGCTTTTTGGCTGATTGTGAGTTAGACCCCATCACTTAACATTTTAAATCATAGGCACATGGCCTATGCATTAATGGAAAGGCACCAACTTGTCTCTAGGCTTGATGCTGGGCTTCGGGCAAGTCTTATTTTATTCAACATCTTTGGGCTTCCACATACTTGCAGCCCAAGGCTCAAATATTAACCCAAATAGTGCCCCATTCAATCATTTTTTAGCCTGCAAACTGAGGCATAAATAATGATTGAATAGTCGTCGCACGTTTTTGCTCAGAACTTACGCCATTTAAAGCAACCGTTGGTTATCTAAAACTTTTGCACTAACCCATGAACTCCACCATTAATTGGCTACTTACTATATAATCCTTCCCTAAACCCCTTAACAGAATACCATAGCCATTCCAAGCCTTTGAATTCCTAGAATTTCCCAAAATTCTTAGAACCTTCATAATTTCCAGAAAATCCTCTTTGCTTTCTCAGTCTCCTTCAACTTTGCTCAATGGCAACTAAAGCTGCATGAACCCAATCTCTCTACGAGACTGACGAGGGAATTTCCACCATGTGTCGTCTTCTCAATGGCTTTCATCGCTCTCTGGTAAGCCTGCACACTGAACTCTTCTTCAATGAGGGATGAGTGCATTCCTTGGGACCTACATGGGCTTTTTTAGGTCTGAATTATTGTTAAAAACAATATGCCCAAGGAGAAATCAATTTTTATAATATCCTCAGAAAGGTGCACTGCTTCCAGCTTCTATTTCAAGACTTCTATTGCATTGAGGAGTAGCCGGGCAGTTTTAATCGCACCAATAGATTCCTTTTGTGAATATAAAGCTATCTTCCCTTGCACAGGTATCCATAAGCCCAGACTTCCCCATAGCTTCTGCTTTCTTGATTACTTCATCATCGTAGGTGTATGCTTCGGGATCAACTACCACAACAATGTCGAAGACTTTGGTAGGACTTGTGGAAGAATGCTCTTCTATAAAGCAAGGATTACAGAGGTGTCTTCTGCGATTAAGAGGTTGGAGGAATAACCGTTAGTACGAAACAACCTTACTAGAAGATTGAAGCAGTCAAGGAAGTAAATGTTGAAGTTGAAGATGCTGAAGCTCAGTTAGCCATCCTAGGATAGCTATTTTAACCAAGGATGTAAAACTATTGCTGACTATTATGTAACTTCAACATTTAATGAAATGAAAATGACTTCTTCAATCCATTTGATCTTGCATTTCCTCTCTAAAACTTAACTACAATGGGCAAATAAGCTGACTTTAGACCACTCGCAACGTTTATACTTCTTCAATGTAGCAATCTCTAACATCCCACAATGTTGGGTGATATTTCTTCAAAAAACTTAGCATTAACTGGATACCTCTGTAAGCTTCCTTCCAAATCTACCAAGTAATATCCCCCTTTGTTTAGTACTTGGTTGATAATGAATGGACGTTCCCAAGTCGGACTCCACTTCCCAAAGCCTCTAACTTGAACTCCTAAAGGCAGAATTGTCTTCCACACTAACTCTCATTTCTCTAAGTTCTTCAACTTCACATTTTTATTGTATGCTTGGGCAACAACTCTCTTCCCCTCTTGAATTTTATCTAGAGCTTCGATTAGGGCTACATCTAGATCTTCAACTCCTTGACACATAGCTTGAATATATTCTTCACTGTACAACCCAAATTTATTTTGAATCCTAACAGAACTCACATTAATATCCATGGGGAATATAACATCTTGCTCGAAAGTTAAGGCATAAGGAGTTGTTCCAGTTCCTGCGCTCTTGGAAGTCCTGTAAGCCCACAAAATGTCTCTTAATTTCTCATGCCATTTTTTTGGACTCTCAGTCACCATTCTTTTAATAATGTTTACCAAGATCTTGTTGCTGGCTTCTGCTTGACCATTTGACTGGGGGTAGTAACGACTAGATTGGATCATCTTAATCTTGAACTTACTTGCAAATTCTTCTACTTTCTTTGAAATAAAAGATAACCCGTGGTCTATAACAATTGTCTCGGGCACCCCATATATGTGTAAGATCTTGATCTCGATGAATTTCTTGACCGCAGTTGAGGTTATGGTCTTCACTGTTGAAGCTTCTACCCATTTGGTGAAGTACTCTATTGCCATAATTATGAATGTTCCTTTGCTAGAAGCGGGATGAATTTGCCCGATGAAGTCCATTGCCCATCCTCGAAAGGGCCAAGGCTTGACCACGGGATTCAAGGGCACTGAGGGCACATGTTGGAGAGGTCCATATCTTTGACATTCTTCACATCCTCAGGCTTAAGCCTTGCAGTCTTTTTTTATCTCGGGCCAGAAATAGCCATATCTTCTAAGCAACCATCTCATCTTAGTGTGCCCCATAGATTCCTTCATGTACTTCAGCCCTTACTCTTATTGATTTTTCCTGACCTAAGCACTTCAATAAAAGTACATCTGGGGTCTTCCTCAGTAGATTTCCCTCCTATAAAACATACTTAGTTGCTTGTCACCTATTCTTCTTACTTGTGGGAAATGGGGGATCTTTCAAATACTGAACAATAGGTGTCCTCCAATCTTCTATCTCCACCTCTTCAGTTAACACCTCTAAGCTAAATCCCCTTTCAAAGATAGAAGGGAGATTTCTTCTCTAAACTTCTATATCCTCTTCAAACTTCCCTTTTTGGATTTGTGCTCTAGAAGCCAACTGTGCCATCTCATTAGCAATTACGTTTGACTCACTGAGGATATGGCTAATTGATATTTCAGTGCCCCAATAGCTCAATAGTTGTGTAGATGCCAAATAGTAACATGTCATGGTGATATGTCTGCACTTGTACTCTCCATTTAGTTAATTGATCACCAACTCTGAATCACCAAATACTTCAACTTCAATTGCCCCCAAATCTATTAAGATTTCCAGGCCAATTATCAGCGCTTCGTACTCTGCCCAATTTTTGGTAGTCTCTTGATAGTCTAGGAGAAATGAATAATAATGATGAGCACCCTTAGGATTAATGATAACAATCCGACTCCAAAGGTAATTTGAGTGCAAGAACCATCAAAATATAGTCTTCAATGAGTGATCCAGAGACTAGCTATTCTTTTTATCTCTTATTGGATCCATTATTCTCTGCCCGATAAGGCTTTGCTCGATAGGATACACATACTGGCTACCTCCAGAGTTCCTGGGATGTTGATAATCTTATCCTGAGACTCTTGGTGTTCAGCCAAGAAGTCTGCAATTGCTTGTCCCTTGATCGCTCTCTGGGGCACATACTGAAATCTGAACTCTAAAAGTGCTAGAATCCACTTTCCAATCCTCCCAGTTAGCATTAGTTTTGACAACATGTATTTGATTACATTTGTCTTGGCGATGATGTGGATGTGGCAAGGCAACATGTAATGCCTTAGTTTGCAAGCAGTAAAATATAGAACCAAACACAACCTCTCGACTGGTGTATATCTCGCCTCTACCTTAGTAAGGATTCTATTGAGGTAGTATATTTCTTGTTCCCTCCCACCTTCATTGTTTTGGGCCAGCAAGCTTCCTATTGACTTTTCAAAAGCAGAAATATAAAGTTTTAAAGGCTTCTCCCTCTAAGGTGGCATGAGCACTGGTAGGGAGGCTAAGTAAGTCTTTATTATGTCGAAAGCCTCTTAGTGTGGTGGGCCCCACTCAAATTCTTCCATGTCTTTCAATCTTAGCAGAGGAGTTAGTGGCTGAATCTTACCTGCCAAGTTAGCAATGAATCTCCTCAGGAAGTTAATTTTTCCTAGTAGCCTCTACAATTGTACTTTATTGATGGAAAAAGGTGATTTTATGATTGCCCATGCTTTGTTCTTGTCAACCTCTACACCTCTTTTATGAATTTTCATTCTTTTTAAGGCTTGTCTGAGGTTTACCAAGTGCTGCTCTTTAGTTTTAGACTTCACCACGATGTCTTCAATGTATACTTCCATGCTATGGCCAATCAAGTCATCAAAAATTACATTCATCGCTCTTTGATAGGTTACACCGGCTTTTTTGATCCCGAAGGGCATCACTAAGTATTCATATGCTCCTACATGTCCTGGGCACCTAAAAGTTGTTTTATGTATATATTTTTTAGCCATTTTTATCTGATTATAACAAGCATTCCCATCCATGAAAGACAAGACTTGGTGTTTGGCAGTTACACTAATAGATAAGTCAGCCATGGCATGGGATATTTGTCTTTAGGCATGGCTCCATTAATGTTCCTATAGTCAACACAACATCGGACTGCCTTAGTTATAGCTTTTAATACAGGTACAATGTTGGCCAACCACTCGACATATTTGGTAGGCTTAATAAATCCAACTTTTACTAGCCTTTCAATTTCTTCAATCTCTTTTAACATCCTCTGTGGTGCTTGCTTCACAGGTTTATACCCCTTCTTAATAGGTATTTTGTGTTCTACTAAGGTTGGATTTAAACATGGCATTTTAGTGTAATGCCAAGCAAAACAGTCTTTGAACTCATGCAGAAGGTTGATAATCTTTGCCTGATCTCCCATTTCTAGCAGGCCACTAATTTGTATAAGCCTTGGATCTTCCTTAAACCCCAAATCAATAGTCTCTAAGAGGTCTTGTACCTCTGGTGGTGGCTTGTCAGGTTATGCGCACAAAAATTCAACCAACTCTGAACTCTCAGGCAAGTCTTATGGCCCATCCAGGTCATATATACATTCAGCCATTTGTATGGTTGCCTCCAATTCCTTCCCAAAGAACTCTTCTTCACTTCTGCTTTAGGTGCTTGAAGATACTTCCTTTTGTTCTTTTCCAATCTCTCCCTTTCTTGCTTCATCTCTCTTTCATACACCAACAATCTTTTGATTAAGAACCTGACTGCAATTACCTGGTCCCTTCTTCTTTGTTCTGACATTACTGGTGTCGGGGAGTTGGGACAATATGGGGTCTATCACATTCTTCCCTGGTGAGGAACAATCATTGCTCCAAAAGCTTTTGGGAAGTCACTTTAGTCGGGTGACCGTTCTCATCAGCTCCTAAGCATTGAAGAATCCCAATACTAGGATTATAAAAGTTGGCTTCTGCCACATTGGCAGTGGTGAGGAATGGTCGTGACTCTACCTCTACCATCTCCCAAAATCCACGTCCCATAACTTTTTCCTCATGGTAAACTGGCACTTGTTGATGCAGGGAGGAAGGCACCGAGAAACTCTAATAAATCCAATCTTGGCCTAATAAAGCTCCATATGTGGAAGTATTATCCACAACGAAGAAAGCTAACATGATCTGCTTAGAACCCAAGTCAACCTCCAAGGGTAATATCCCATGAGTTCAAGTGATGGCTCTAGAAAAACTGGAAATTGTTAAGTCCATGGGGATGAAATCCTCTTCACTTCTACATACCCTCTTCATCTGCTTGAAAGGCAACATATTGGTTGCGGCTCCCCCATTAATCAAAACCTTTTTTAAAGGCACTCCCTCCAGATGATAAGTTACATAAATGGGTTTGAGATTGTTGGCTAAGGTCAAACTCGGGCGACTGAAGACCATTCTGTCGGTGTACACTCTTTCGAGCTCTTTCTTTATGGGCAAATCTACTATGTCTGACTCCTCTTTTCCTGCATCTTCAACACTAAGTAGTCACCCTCTATTGTGGTAGGTTGATCATGATCAGCACAAAACATGGCAAATAAAACATATGTCATGGTTACGTGGAAATTGTTGGGTCTAGGTAAGTCCTCATTCTTGCTCCCAATGTGGCCCATGAATTCATCCAACCAAACATGTGCTTCCGCGGGCAGCATTAGTTCGGGCAGTGCTTCTTCTTGGGTTATGCCAAAGTTCAACACTTGTCATGGAACTTCACAAAGAGTATTAACCAACAATGGTGTGGGCAACCCTCTTTCTGGTGAGATGGTTCCAAAGCATATTGGTTGTGGGCTCTATGTTGGGGTAGGCATCATCACCATATCCTTTTGAGCTCTCCTCAAGATTCTGTATTTCCTAAGATGGGGGTTCTACGGCACATGGTTTCCTTCCCTTTCGGTCTTGGTATTAGCCTTTTCAACCTCCTCTTGGTTCTCTAATGGAGTTTATTTCTTCCCTCATCAGGTACTTTCTCAAACTTTACATTCTCAGAGGTTTCTGAGGTAATAGGGACTTTCAATGAGTTCATGTAGGCTTTATGTTGCCTCTGGACTCTCCTGGTAGAGGCCCCATTTCTTTGACGGGCCTTCCATCCTTTCCAACCACATACCATTTCAGCCCGAGTCGGGCAGGTTTCTTCTTTGTGATTGGATTCACTGTCCATCCCTTTACTCTGACATCTCCACCGGCATAGCTTGGTTGGGATGGCCTCACATTCACCCATCTTGGCATCTTAGCTTTTCTGTTCTCTACCTCTTCAGAAGCTTCGTAATTCCTAAACACTTCTCACAAGCCCTTTGGTTAAGAGTTTTCTCCCAATCGTTGGAAAACATTCCTAGAAGTCTCTCTTTCAGATGCCCGCATAACATTTCTATGGCCTTCTTCCTCTTCTCTCTCTCTCTTCTTCTGATCAGCTCCTGACGCTAGAACTTACAACTCACACTCACATTGGCAATTGCTACACAACACCACTCATTTGATTATAGTTGCTTTGGGTTTCTCGGGTAACTTGATAGCTCATTCAGTCGGCCTATCAACTTCCTTCTTTTCTGTTTTCACCTCCCTGGTAACTTTTCCTTTCATCTTCTTAGCCTACGTTAAGTTGATCATGTTTATTGAGGCTTCTGGGAATGGGTTAGTGTTAATCATCATATTGGCCTGCGGTTTCTCCAACAACAACTTTCCTTTTATTATAAGGTCTTGTATCCAATCCCTAAACTGGACACAGTTGGTTATAGAGTGATTGAAAGTGTAATGCAGCTTGCAACTAACTCCTCATAAATCTCTACGGCCTTGGTTAAGTCAAAAGAATAACTCTGGTATTTGGGGGGCATCATGGGGACAAAACCACCATCATTCATGACCACTTTCTGGTCCTTAACTAACTGGACTAACCCTTTTACTATCAAAGGTTTGAAGGGGGTAGTCATCTCCGCTACACACATGTTTATCACTTCTCTCTTGTTGCCATCATTTTGTTCTGGCTCTACCTTTTCAAACTCTACTTGGTGGATTACAGGTTTGCTTTTGTAGAAATGAGGCACCTTAGATGAGTACTTTACTTACTATTCCTCCAGTAATAGATTCTCATACTTGGTGGCAGCAATCACCAAATCTTGCAACTCATTGAATTGCACATCATAAACTTTTTCCTCAAAGGCAATCTCAACGCTTTCTGAGTGATGGATATGAGTTGTGCATGATTTATAGGGAATTGGCACCTCATCCTTGTCCTCCTAAACCTCATCATGAAGTCTTCAGTGGATTCATGCTCATACTACTTGACCTTAACCAAATTGTTAATAGTCATCTCGGGCTCGACCCTATAAAACTGCTCATGTAAAACCATATCCATTTGCCCCCAGTCGGCAATAGAATTAGGAGGCAACAGAGAGTACCACTGAGATGCTAAGCCCACCAAGGAGTTCCTAAACAATCTCAACTTGTAGATGGGATTGTCTTCAAATGCAACACAGTGATTAGAGAACTTGAAAATGTGATATCTAGAAGATATATTTCCGTCTTCTCCGCTAAATGTTGGGGATGCAGGCATCTTGAAGTTGACTAGAAAAGGGTTATGTTCGTCAACGTACTCAGGATAGGGTTTCTGATAGGTAATCCTAAATAGCGGGCGAGCTTGTGGCTAAGCATTATGGGCCACCTACCTCATCAACTCGGCTAATCCATCTGTAAGCTGTTGGTGAGCTGTATTATCAAGCAGAATATGAAGAGGTTCCCATTTTGGGCTACAATCATTGCCCGAGAAAGTCTATTTTCTTGGTTCGGGTCTCATCCACTTGACATCACCTCCCTAATTGGCCAATGGTGGGGGCCTATAGGGATGAGGCTTGTCTGCCTTGGTAAGCCCGCATTTTCCACAAGATTCCCCGATCAACTGGGGCATCCCATGCTTCGTTCTTTCTTGCCTGCTCTACCCCCTACTATTAAGTGAAAATAGTGAGGGGTCGAGCAACTCTGCTTCTAGGATTTCCTCCAACACTGGCTTACTAGCTCTAGATTTCTCCTTGTTTTTATCTTTACCATTCTTTTCCTCGAGCAAAGGAAAGAATGGAATAACTGGTTCTTTCTCAAGGCTTGCTCCCCTCACATAACCATTCTTTGGAGTAAAATACTCCAAATGTAGTCTTTTTTGCAAACTCCTTGTTAAAGAACAGAGTCTACTTACTTCTCCCCTGGTTTCCATAGAAATCTCCTTCATACTTCTTAACACTTGCACCATGGTGACTTACAAGTCTTCATTGGTTATCATCCCCCCGACTTCTCAGAATAACTGGTCCTTGTAAGTAGGAAACATTCTCTAGGCGATCTGTCATGTTTGATCTTGGTAGACACTGGGGTAGCTTGTATTATGTGTTACACCTGAAGGTTTTCTCCTTCCTTCTTCTTCTTGGCATACAAGACTAATGTGGTCCCAGTAGGCGTGCCAAAACTATGTTCGGGCAAAGATTTCTCAAAAGATGGTTCATCGGCTCTCATCAAGCTCCCCAAGGGATTGGCACTTTAGATGTGTAGTCGAGCTCTTGTTTGCTGATGTGCTGTAAGAAGAGGATATAGTTAGTTTTGAAAGGTGCCTTTATGGGGCCTTAGGTGTAGGCCTTGAGGCTCACAATCAAAACTAACCAAATGCTAGGCGTGCCACTATTATCTCAATATAGCATATGTAGAATAAGATTGTGTTTAGTCAATTACTTGCGCCCCAAGTTACTCGGACTTCTTGCTATCAAAGGATTGTCGTGGATGGGTTAAGTCCACATTAAGTTCTTTTTCTTTCCTTACGAACAAGGACTTTCAGTTCATAGTCTTGTATGTTTAAATGGAGGGAGTCCAGATCCCCTTAAATCATTTACTTGGTTCTTGATTAATTTTAATGATAGCATGTCTATTAAACTAACCAGATCCGGATGCAAATGGAACTCTTATAATGGGAAAACTAATGAGAATGACCTGAATACATGCTGGAGAAGACATTAAGCAGTAAATCTATTATAAAACAAACAAAGAGCTTTGAGTAAAATTTCACCTTGTCAGGTAAGGTTGAACTTCTTGCAATCACTTCTTTATTGAGTTCATAGGGTTTATTCGCTAAAAAAGGATGGATGGTAAACAAGTTTACACAAGGGAATCGATACTACGCCACTAGGGGTGATAGCAGAGCTTTAAACTAGACAAAAGATGGCTTTTGTAAGGAATGGTTTTGAAAATGACTGAGATCTGGGTTGATTACAGCTTTTGGATGCAAATCTGGCTTGAGAGTAGAGTTTGTATGTTTGTATGTTTGTTTGATTGATTGGTTGAGTGTCCTTGTCTCTGGGGCCTTTTCCTCCTTTTATAGGCATATTAGCCCAACTGCAGTGACTTTGCTCTTGCCCGAAAGTATTTGGAGGGTAGTGAGTCATCATCTTTTTACTTGTGTTGCCACTGAAAAGTGCTTTTTGGCTGATTGTGAGTTAATCCCCATCACTTGACATTTTAAATCATAGGCACATGGCTTATGCATTAATGGGAAGGCGCCAACTTGTCTCTGGGTTTGATGCTGAGCTTCAGGCAAATCTTCTCTTAATCGGCAACTTTGGGCTTCCATATACTTCCAGCCCAAGGTTCAAATATTAATCTAAATAATTTTGTTGATGTAAGGTGCAATTGTTATAATTTTTCTCCTTTTTCACCATATCTTGGTTGTAGAATTTATTTATATAGCTAAGATATAGCTCACACCCTAGCTCATGAATAGTCTTTATTCGTAGGTTGGGGAGTGACATGTCTGGAGCTCGTTACTTTTAAAATAAGTATGATATTTTACTTTTACCAAACACTGTTTTACTGCTTAACTTTAAAGTGAATCAGTTTTTAGTGAAAAAAAGAAGTAAAGTCAAATGAGGCCTAAGTAAAGGAGATAATTATAGTGCCGTGAAGATCAATGGACTAAAGAAGACGATGTACAATGGGGCTAGAAAGAATGAATAAGTATGCTGAATTTGTGCTAATCATAAAGACAATATACACTAATGATATTTTTTTTTTAACAAACGAAATTTTCTACATTAAGGGGGAGGTAGGCTAGGCCTCACAATGGGCTAGCAATAATGTGGTTCAAATTCGTCGTTGGCGTGAATCAAACCTAAGACCCCTCACTTACAAATGAAGAGGAATGCTGCTAGGGTTTAGGAAGAGAGAGGAAATTCAAATTTAGGACCTCATTCGCAAAATTAAATGCTCTTACAAATCTTCAAAGTACACCATCTGAAAAACATAGCAAAGTTTACGAAATAAAATATTAAAACTTTCTAAAATTATAAGGAACCCAATGGTAAAACCTTATGTTTGGTGTGTATGTTACTCGCGCAATTTCCCTTGCGTGAATGGTGAACTCTTGGGTTAAGTTTGAAAGGTGCATCAGTGGAGCCTTTGTTAGGCTTTTAGGCTCTCTTAAAAAGTTGATAGAGTGCGGGCGTGTCACTATTGGCCAAAACCAACAAATTGTAGACTGATTTAAGAGTTTGTAAGTTATTTGCTTGCGCCTCAAGTTAACTGAGCTTTTTTTATCAAGGGATTGTTTATGGAGTGAGTCCATAACAAGTTCTTTTATATGCCTTGAAGATAAGGACTTTTAATTTATAATGTTGAATGCCAAATCATTATAAATTAGCCAGCAGTGGTGTGTACTATTTCATAGGTGTTAGTTTGAAGAAATAAGATAGAAAGGAAAAATAAGCAAATATTGAATAGATATTTAGGATAAAAGGCTTGCAGGAATCCATATAACGTTAATGAAAATGATAGCAAAATGTATGAAAAGATGATAATCAAAACAGTAAATAGCAAATACAAGTATTCAAACAAGGTTTCAACTTATTTGGGCAAGATCAGGTGCATGTCGGGCAAATTTCTTGTAGTCACAAGGTGCAAGCTTAATGACAGGAAAAGAGAAATAATAACAAGGAAATTGATACTACAAAGAGGAAAGTAGCAGAGCTAAAACTATAAATATGATGGTTGAACTACATAAGGAATGTAAGGAACGTGACAGAGCTTTTAAGAGTTTTTATGATAGTTGAGTTGAATGTGTTTTTCTTCTTCTTCTTCTGGTGCTTTTATAGAGCTTTCTTCCCTGTGAATTAAGCTTTTCTGGCTTCGACACACTCCCTTTCTGCCAAGTGGCTGATGTGAATGAGTTCCCACTTGAACAACCGTTCTTTGATCCTTTTGAACGAACTTTGCCATCGAAAAACATTTTTCTTGCAAAATCCATCTGCAAAGTTCCTTCCTAGACTGATCAGGAGTAGGCTTGCCGCCCAAAGTTGCCACGTCACAAGTATTTATACATACATATATATATATATATATATATATATATATATATATATATATAAATATTGGGCCAATTATGCAAATGCCTTAAAGTAAATACCCATTAAGCAACAAGCGGTTTCTTGAGAGAATTGGGCCGCGACCTGGGCGGATTGTTCATTTTTTATCCAAACACCCGAGCCTCTTTTTGTCTGTTGGCTAGGGCTTTGTATTACTTCCAATTTCCAAATCTAAACAAGACTTTTGATCGACTAGGATCGGTTTGGTGATGAAGTACCAGTAATACGAATAAGGTCTCTAACATGCCATACTTACTACCAAATGTGTACATGCAAGACATACGCACATGACAGAGCTACCCATTGCAATGTAAGGTTTACTAGGACAGCATATCCTTCATAGATACGACGAATTAGCAATCGACCAGGTTTTGTGTTGTATAAAACTTCCTATTCAAATAAACCTCGAAAACTGTCATTCAGTACTACGGTCTAGTGATGTTCCTCTTCACTTGTAAGTGAGATGTAAGGCAAATTTGAATCACATTATTGCTAACTCATTGTGAGGCTAAGCCCACCTCCTTCCCCTTAGTGTAAATAATATCGTATGTTCAAAAAGAATAAATAAATAAACCTCGAAAACTTGGATGGGTTTGGGAACATTGCATGATAAAACAAGCTAGCGAATAAATCTCGATTTTACCTGGCATTGGATCAATAAAACTTGTCAGGCTTCACAGCTAACTCAAATGCAAAAAGTCCTAATTAAGAGTGTTTGTACCATATTTAGGGCCTTCATATTTAGACCTCGTATAAATACTCGGGAGACTCAAATGTAATTATGTAATAAATGAAGAGACAAATATGTAATAAGTGAGGAGCCCTTAGTCTATAAAAGGGACTCCTCACCCTCACAATCCTCAAGCCTGACTCTCCCTATCAGAGGCCAAGTCTTAGGCCATGGGAAGAGAGCACACAGAAAATAGGCTAGAGAGCACGCTGCCTCTAGCCTTCTTGTATATTCATCATTCAGAGTGAAACAGTATCAACATCAGTGTGGACGTAGCCCAAACATTGGAGTGAACCACGATACATCTTGTGTTCTTTACTTTCTTGCATATTCACGGTCGGATTTACGTTGTTCCAAGACTCCTCCGGTTTTGTGCATCATCAAAGAGAAATGGACAAAACCAAGAAATAACTTTCTAATCTAACATTTAACTTACTAACGCTATCGTTTCACTAAAAAAAAAATTGGACAAATGGTAAGACAATCCAGTAGTTCATCTATCTACGAAGACGGGGAGCTTCGAAACGGGTGAGTTGAAGAAGACCATATTCGCGAAACTATTTCCGCCACTTGCCTAAACTTAATTAAATAATGCAATGGTAAATGTTTAATATAAGGCCGACCCTGAGGGGGTGCCAGGCGTGCGACCGTACAGGGCCCCTGATTTCCAGGGGCCCCTAAATATTAATAACCTTTATAATGTACTACACATAAAAAAAGTATGAAGATAGTTAAAATTGTTGCCTTAAGGGAATCGTTAAGCACTGGTACTTACATTTGTGTTCACACGGGTTCGACTCCCATTAGAACCATTTTGGGACTTTTTTGAACTATATTAATTTTTTCTTTTCTCTTAAATATTTGTAGTTTAATTTCTGTCATTAGAAAAGAGAACTTTTGATAATAAATCTATGATTAGGAATATCATAATTAATTAAAATCCTTAAAATTTGAAGATATAATCTTTAAAACCCCCTTTTCATATATGACATCATTTGAGTTGAACCATTTTGGGACTTTTTTGAACTACATTAATTTTTTCTTTTCTCTTTAATATTTGTAGTTTAATTTCTATCATTATAAAAGAGAACTTTTGATAATAAACCTATGATTAGGAATATCATAATTAATTAAAATCCTTAAAAGTTTGAAGATATAATCTTTAAAACCCCATTTTCATATATGACATCATTTAATCAAATACATGTCGTTCGTTTATTCTTTTGGTCAGCTTTTAAGGATCATCTAATTTTCATCTTATTTGAAGACTATTTAGTCATTCATATATAATACAACTTTGCTCACAACACTAAAGTGAAGGTAAGCAGGTGATGCTCATCCCCTATTGATTACCATTAAATTAATTTGGTTTAATTGATTTAAGACACAAATCTCAAATTCTAACTAATATATCAACAATCAACCGAGCGGGGGTTAGAATCATCCTCACTTTAGGGAGTGAGAAAAAATGCAATAAAAAAAACTAACAGTTGACACACCCGTCCCAAAGGAGGGCATGCTGGCCGTTACGTGAGAGTGACGTAACCATTTACACAGTTCGGAAGCTTTAAAGATACAATTACTAAGATGTAACACCCGAGGGTGAGTCCTACTTTTGTGAATTCTGTCAGAACACCGTTAGATTCCTCGTGGCCACCAAAGCTCTGCTATCTTGAACCTGGAGGGGCACAAAACAAAGTTGAGTAGGTCAGTAAAACAAAGTTTTTCGAAAATCATCTCATTATCAAAACGCTAACCCCTCGCTGTAAAACCCGTATACTTTCCCAGAAATATGTAAAAAGTATACTTGTCTCAAAACCATACTCAGAAGTAGTGATATGTGAATTATATGCCATGCCAAAATATATATCTCATCAAATCCTATAAGTAACTCATGCAAAATAATATGTCAACCGGATCCATCTATAGTGGCCTGTACGGCTGAATCTATAGCTCATAATCAATCTCATCAATCTTATCCAGCCGGAGTCATCGCAAGTGACCTATACGGCACTACACTGCACACGAGTCGGAACCCCTAAAAAGGTTTGCGCGACTGAGTGAATATAGTTATGCTCACGCTATCCTCCCCTAATAGCTATGCGATAAATCACTAGTCACCTACGAATCAGAACCACCTCTAGTGGTCTGTATGACAAGACTGGGCACCTAAATTGGATCCAATTGTGAGCATATGGTGTGGGGGTGACTATATATATGCAGGCCTGAATCATCTCTACTAAATCACAATCACCCTAGTGCAGGTTTATAAACTTTCAATCATATCAACTCAACAATTACATAATTTAATTTATGAACTTACCTGGCACTTACCTGTGCGTCCGAAGCACCAATCATGCATGTATGCAATTACTAATGCATAAATAATTAGGCATATATTTTGCATGGCATTTCATATCGCATTTCATATCACATTTCACTTAAATTGATTTCCTGGGAAAAATCTCATTTATATAGGTATATACGGAAAACAAAACTGCCCACTCACCTAGAGTTCGCCCTACAACTCCCTAGCACAACACATCAAAGCGTCATGACAATCGCCGCCTAGAATAATCATCAAGACATGCCTCAGAAATTATATCGATAGAATATAACTTATATAAAACACGTCACTACGTAGTTCGATCCGGAAGATCTGCAACTCAGATTTCCAATCCATAACTTTCAGAGGTCCACAATATATCTCTAGAACAACATCCTAAAATTTCATTACCATCCAACGGTCGGATCTCCGTCAATTATCAAAACCAAGTGACGGTTAACATTCTATTTTATGAACTTACAACTCCAATTCCGGAAGATCCGTAAATCGGATTCCCAATCCGTAAGTTCCTATAATCCTAAAATATTACGTATTACAACGTATCAAAGTTTGTTGACAATCCAACGGTTGGATCGTCAATTCACATTTTCACCTAACCACGAATCGTAACGAATTTAGGTTCAATTACTCAATTTAAGTCAATCAATTATCAAAACTGAACCTAGAACATTAAACACATGCTAAGAATGACATTGGCGGGCCACTGGCCACGCGCCGCCACACGGGCCGCCGCGGGTGGCAGTCAGCCGCCCTGGCTCGCCAGAAAATCCAATTATTTCCAAAAATTACCAAAATTTACAGAAATGAAGATCTCAATTAGTAGAGTAAACTTTATACCTGAGGCCAAGGCCAATTGTTCCTAGAAATTCTCTAATTCCACCAAAACCATGAAGAACCCTAGAAATGGGTGTTTTCAATTCGACCTCCAAAATCACTCCGATGCTCCAACTAATGCTTGGGCTTTGTTCCAGGTCCTAAGGGAATGCTAATGGTGTTATTAATTGAAAGAAAACATTTCAAGATTTGAAGAATTTGTACACTAAGCCACCGCACACACCGTACAGTTTCAACCAATTTCAAGGCCAAATTCTTTGATTTTTGGGGTGTAATAGGAAGAGGAAAGATCATGGAGGGTTTTCCAAGTGATGGTTTGAAGTAACTCACCGGAAAAATGAAGAAATTTCGACGGAAATGGGTGGAAAACCCACCGGGACGCGCGGGTCATGGGTTGAAAATCCATTTCTGTTCTTCTTCCTCCGTTTCTTGCCCTCTCTCCTTTCCTCCTTTCCCCTTCTCTGATTGGCCAGAAGCTTCTCTCTCTTCTCCCCATTCGCCCAGCTTCTCTCATTTCTCTTCCGGAGCTCCTGCTCTCTTCCTCTGGTTGGGCAATTTTGCCCAATCTTTTCTTCTTCTTCTTCACCAGTTACGCACACACACATACACACACACAACCTTCCTTTTTATTTTTATTTTCTTTCCCTTACATCTGAGCCACCCATTTCAAATTTCCTTTAATCTGGGCCATCCAAATGGCACACCAAATTTTTATAATAAAATTCATAAAATGCCCAAACTTCAAACTTTACAATCTTTTTCATTATAACTCCAAATCACGAACCGTCTGCGCCCACGTTTCCATAGCGACGAGTACTACGAGGATATGTCAAGAAAACAAATCTTAGATGGCACGACACAACGATTAACCTCAAATCAAAGGGCTTTTTGTAAAATACTTTATTAAAACTTTAAAAACTCTTAAAATCAGGGACGGGCTTTCACAACAGTTCATCATAAGATGTTACAAATATCATAACCAGTGATTTGTTTAACTAGTTCATAATAAAGAGCATGGATTGTTATGATTATGATATATATACGGTGATATGATATGTACATAGCCACCACACCATGCTTTTTGTATTTAAAAAGTAAGGAGTTTCAAACGCAAAAACATAAAGAAAGTAGATACATAGCCACCAAACCATGTTTTTTATTTATTTTCTTTTGCGTTTATATCAATTTATACACAAGAAAAAAATATAAAATATAAAAGAAAATATAACAATCAAAATTTAGACCTTATAAGGACCTTCATTTGAGTCTCGCATAGGGCCTCTAAAATCTCTAAACCGACCCTGGTTTGATAAGTTGCCATCACAGTTTTGTAAAAAATAGCTAGTTGCATATGCAATTTGGATTTGTTTGAATGGGGGCCTGTCAATGTCATGCACCTGGCAGTTACATATTGAGAGGAAGTAGGTTGATTCAAGTATTCTATTGAGAGAACCAGTTGACTTTAGATCATGATTCTAGGTTTTTTAAGCAACGGGGAATCACGGATTTGATTTTATGATATGATCCAACGTTAGAATGATAAATATTATTATTAGATTAAAAGCTAGTTGATATTAGTTTATGAGTTTAATAAAGTGTATAAGGGAGAAAACAATGGTGATGCTAAAGAGACCATTGTTTGAACTTAATTATGTAGACAGTATGCCAATCAGTACTATGGTTTAGTGTAAAAATATCAATGTACCAAAAAAAAAAGGAAAAATTAGTATCCGGTCCTTAGTTACTAATGTTCTTTGATTGAAATCTTATTGGTTTTCAAATTTTGATCAAGGTCCCTATCATTAATGCAATAATGAATTTATATGTCAGTTACATAATTTTTTAAATAAAAATATACTCACACCTTTATTAAACTCATAAATAATTTTCAATTCAAAACATTTCCAAAATAAAAATAAATAAATGAGAATAAGTTTGTACCCCTTAATTTTTTATAAAAAGGTTTCCAATTATTCAATCTTATAGGTACCCATTCATGTAATTTTTCAAATTTTAATTTAAAATGTACCCATTCTTAAATATATCAATTTGTTGTAGTAAAATGTACCCTTTTTTATATAAAATCTATTCAATTTTTTTCTAATCCATTTTTAAACTTATATGGGTACATTGTTTTTCTTGATTTGAGAATGTATTCCTATCAAGTTTAATCAAAGAAATTTACTAATGTTATTAAGCCTAATGTCTATTATTTTTTGTGTGGTTTTGAAGAATGTACCCATATTTTGGTACAATAATTATTTTGTTAATTTTGATGAATGTAACCATGTTTATATACATATACATATATATATATATATATACACACACACAGTGACACACCCCGACCTAAAATCAGGGCGTCCTGGCCGTCACGTGAGGGTGATGTAACCATGTGCACAATGCGAAAGTGATAAGGATATGAAATATACAAATAAATAAAAACCGAAAGCTACTAATGTGTACTAATAAGCAGAAAGTGCTAGGAGTGAGATACAAGAGTAAATACTCCTAATCAGAGCATAGAAAGTCTAGGTGCAGTCCAGTAAGACAAGTAATAGTTATACAGAACCAAAAGATATCCTACGAATTTTTATTCTGTCAGAACCGCAGAGATCCTCAATGCCACCAACAGCAAGTCTACCTAAAACCTGGAGGGGCGCAAAGCAGAAAATGTGAGTGGCCAAAAACAAAGCTTTTCAAAACTATTTCATCATCAAAATGCTCTAACCCCTCGTCGTAAAACATGTATAATTTTCTTAGAAATAGAATATAAATATATACATATATATATATATATATATATATATATATATAACAATTCATGCTTCACATAACCATATTCATAAGTATGTCATGCCAAAACATAAAATAGAATAAGTAACTCAGGTAAAAATAGATTCATGGAAAATAACATATTAGCCAGAAACCCTGCAGAAGTTTATACGGCTGAATTCATAGCTCATTAGTCAATTTAGCCAAAGTCACTACAAATGACCTATACGGCACTACACTGCACACAAGTCCGATCCACTAAAAGGTATGTACGACAAGATTGGGTATAATATAGTTATGCTCAATGCTACACACTCATGATAGCTATGCGATAAATCGCTAGTCACCTACGAGTCGAAACCACCTATAGTAGTCTATACGACAAGACTGTGCACCTGAATTGGATCCAATGTGAGCATATGGTGCGAGAGGTGACATTATATACAGGCTTGTGCCATATCTCTGGCTAATCACTAACACCCGGGTGCATGTTTATGAGCTCAATGTTTCTCAATTAATCACAACCGTTATTCACATTCACAATTCTTAAACTCACCTGGGACTTACCTGAGCATCCACAACACCACAATTATATATATATATATATATATATATATATATATATATATATTTATATATATATATATATGCAAACATCATATGCATATTCTAAATGTAAAACATTTGGCATGGCAATCTAAGTCATAACTCATTTAAATGCATTTTCTGGGAAAGATACCAAGCATATACATATATATTTAAAACCAAAAGTCCACTAACTGGTATGTCGAAGGGTCGTAGCCCCCGAGTCGCCCTTGACTGCGCTTGTCCTTAGGATAAGTCTCCCCTATATGCAAAACAACTATAAAAATGTTAATTTAAAGCACATAACCAATATTAACTAATAACTTCTCATACATTGCTCAAATGAGGTATATAAATATACCATCGTGACCTACACAACTCCACGAACATCCCCATATTTTTAAAATAATTTTTGGAGCCTTCACGCGTCGTCATGCGCCGGCAAGGGCACAGCCCTACGCGCAGACACGCACAGCGACCTTAACGAAATCCCCTAACACCGTTAGGAATATTCCGTTAAAAGTAACAAAAACTGTTAAAACTAACCAATGTCGTTAGGAATATTCCGTCAAAGTTGACAGAATATTCCGTCATCCCCTACCTTCGAACTCCGGCGACCGTCGCCGTCACCGGAAACTGGAAAACTTTAAAACCTTCATTTCTCATCCATTTCTCAACCAATTTGCATGAAACTTAAACCAATTTAAAGCTTAATACGAATAGAACACAACCATACCTTCCAAAAGCCCTAAAACCCACGGAAATCACCGGAAAATCCCTTAATAATCCGGCTAAACTTGCAACTCGTTGAAACTCAACTTTCCGACGTCCAAATCACTTAATTTTTCTTCTCCGAGCTTCGTGAAGACAATCTAAAGCTTCCTATGCCCTTAAAAACTCCTAAAAACCTCACAATAATTAGTGCATGAACAGTACCTAAATCGGAGCTCGTGAGAAACTAGGGTTTTCGAAGGTTTTAAGTCCAAATAAAGGTATAAATCAACTCCTAGGCATGCAAACAGTTTGAATGTTACCTTTAAAACCTCGATCCGTGCCTGAGATGGAAGGCTTGGAGTTCGTCCGTACAAAGTTGATGGAAACAAAAGAAAATCGAGAAGGAGGAGAGAGAGAGAGTGCACGGGAATGAGAGAGAAAGGGAGTTGGAGTGTGTGTGTGGTCCAAAATTGTTTGACTTCCAAACAACCACAAAACCATAACAACTTTAAGTCCTAATTGGTTCCAAATATCAGGGACTTAAGGTATTAGTTCACTTCCAAACTTAAATCACACAATCACACAAAACGTCCGAGGGCAAAATAGTAATTTCACACCGTCAAAACTAAATATTTCGGGACGGGCTGTGACACACAATATATTGGAGAGTATAATTTATATTTTAATAATTTTAATCCACAAATTATGGATTTTTTTATTTAAAATCACATTAATACAAACAACTTTAAATTTAAAATTTTAATTTAAAAAATATAGTAACCTACATAGAAATACATTATCACATTAATTTCAGGGACTTCGATCAAAAATTGAAAACCAACAAGGTTTTAGTCAAAGAATATTGATAATTTGAGACCGCATCCAAAGTGTCCAAAAAAATTATGTAGACAATATGGTGTGGCAGTTGATTGTTGGATTTCTTATTTAAATCATTAAAGAAGTATCCAATCATCAATGAGCATATCATATGGTCTACAAAATATGGTCTGAAAACATGGTTTTCCTCGCACTTTCCATTTAATTATATGGTAGGAAGGAAGGTATAAATTTGAATGAAACAATGATATATTTACAATAATGTTGAGAATTTCGACTAATTAAATTATGGGCATGCCATATGAATTTGAATTTAAAAATAGATTCAAACTTAAAAGTTAAAAGAGAATCATCATTAAACAGTACTATTAAGCAACTTTAAATGAGTTTAAGTGAACCATTTCACATGAAGTTCGTGTTAAGTTGCAGCTGATTCAATCTAATCAGAATCGGCTTAAGTGTTCGGTAATCCAAAAGACAACTTGAAACCCCATTAGAATATTACATATATATTATAATAAGCATATAAGTGGAACCTTACAAGAGCACTCTCAATCCACAAATAAAACTCAAGCAAAATAGCAAAAGAAGCTCATTCCTGTTGTAAACATTCCTAGTTTAAGTATGATTGTGTAAATCCTAGATAAGATTTGATTCTAGTTATCCTTTCCTATTACAACTTGTATTACTTGGAGGAGAAGGAATATCTTATCTCCCTTTACTACTATAAATAAAGGCACAATGTAGGAGGGATAACAACATATACATTCCCCTACAATTCTACAAACACACATCTCTCTCCTCTCTCTCTCTGCCGCCGGCCCTAGTCTTTCTGTCAGATAAAAATAGACCACAACACGTTATCAGCACGCTCCTACCGCTGCGCTTAGGAATCTGACGTTGGAGATTTTTTTTCTGCATCAAACCAGTTCATCCATATCATCACGCAATCAGGTTCTTTCCAAACAACGGCTTTTAACTCGATATTTTGCAAGCCCTGATAGCATGAACATTCACCATGATGCATGACCCAACTTTACGTTTAACGTATTTTAGATTCTACGTAAATTGTGTATGCTTCATAATCAAAATTGCTACAATTATGTGAATTTGATATTTGCCATGAATTGAATCTTACATATGTACATGCATTGAAACTATTATTTGCATATGCATCAACGTAAATATGTGATTCATTGAATTTTACATGCATATAATTATATTTGAATTGAAAAAGAAATTTTTTTTTTTTTTTGCGATTGGGAATTAGGGTTATAGTCGAACCCGTGCCTTTGCAAGGCCGCAAGCCACCAGGCCCGCAGCCTGCGATGGCCCAACCCAAACCGAGAACCCAGGCCGCAAGCCTTGAACCGAAACGGTGCGTTTGAAGCACCTTGTCCCGACCTACGGCCTGAAGCCCAGGTCCTCGCCGTCGATTTTCCGACACAACACGACCTGCAGTCGTGCAAACTTGGACACCACCCATCGTTTTCACCAACGATTTCTAGAAATTCCAGCAGAATTTCATGGGTCTTCACTCGAATTCAATTGAATTCATTCGGTTTTTTTTCTTCCATCGACGTCGAGATCTCTTCTTCGTCGACAAACACCTGGTTCTTCAACGAACCATGGCTTGCTCGACCCTGGACACACCGCCTGCCATGGCGCCGTCCACGAACTCCGACTTTCTTCTTCGGCATCGCACACCCAGCACGGCTGGGATTTCTTTGGACCTCTTTCCCGAGCCCAACTCGGGCTCTGTCTCTCGGCCCGTGTAACAAAAGAAAAATAAAACAATTTTTTAGCTGGGCTCGCTTGCAGCGGCCCAGCCCGCAAAGAAAACAAATTTTTTTTATTTCCTGGGCTCACCTGCAGCGGCCCAGACCGAAAAAAAAAGAAATTTTTTTTTGTTTTTGTTTCTTTGGGCCAACTTGAAGTGGCCCGCCCGCAAAAAAAAAAAAAAAAAAAAAAAAGAGAAATTTTTTTAGGGCTGCACACAGCAGCCCATTCCTTTTCTCACCCCGTGGGCCTGCAGCCTACACCCGAGGGTTCTTGGCCTATATTTTTAGGCCCCGAAATTTTATTATTTAATATTTTTTTAATATAATATGGGTTTTTATATTTTCACCCACACTTTAATTTGGCCCCGAAGACAAAAAATAAATTAATTCAATTATAATTATACACCTAAAGGTTATATTTTTGCATATACTTGTTGCATATTTGTTTGCATATATATTTGTGTTTGCCTACAGGAATATATGAACCTGAAGTTCATAATTACTTTGAAACCCGAAGTTTCTTCTAAACATGCCTTGTTTGAAAACCTGAAGTTTTCACTTAAATATATCACCCATGAAAACCCGAAGTTTTTCATGCAAAATTAAACCAATACATGTCTATTAGAACCTGTATGTTCTACTCCTATGTGAATGGATTGATTTTTCTCCATTACACTAACCACATCTTGTCCATCTATTTTGTGATAGGAACATGTCGAATTTGAACAAACTCGACTTCACCGCTTTGGAGGTTTCAGGAAGGAACTACCTCAAGTGGGTTCGAGATGTGAAGCTCCACCTCACCGCAAAGAACTTGCGTCCTGCTATTGAAGAAGCAACAGATCAACCTGTTGGCGAAGCTGAAAAAGCCACTGCTATGATCTTCATCCGAAGACATATCCATGACGCTCTGCAAACTGAGTACCTTGCTGAGGAGGATCTACGTGCATTATGGGTCGCTTTGGCTGATCGTTTCGATCACCAAAATGACATATTCTTGCCTGAAGCAAGACACGATTGGCAGCACTTACGCTTCCAAGACTTTAAGTCTATGAATGAATATAATTCTGAAGTTTGTCGAATCCGATCACTTCTCAAGTTTTGCAATGAAACTTTGACTGAAAAGGATCTCCTGGAAAAGACCTACTCGACCTTCTCTGCTTCTAATATTGTCCTGCAGCAACAATATAGAGCTCAGAAGTTCACTAAGTTCTCGGATTTGATCTCTGTTTTACTTCTTGCTGAAAAGCAGAACCAGCTGTTGATGAAGAATCATCAAGCTCGACCTACTGGGGCTACTGATGTGCCTGAAGCACATTATAGCACTAATCAGCACCCAAAACGCCAAAAGAGGCGTGGTAAGGGCGGCCAGAAGCCATCCCACCAAGGTCAACAGAGCCAAGGCCCATCCAAGGGAGGAAACAAAGCCCAGAAGCGCCCAAACCTCGCTCCCAAGGCCCCGAACTTCAAGAATAAGGGCAAAGCACCTGCCGCAATGAATGACGATATGTGCTCTCGTTGTGGTTCCAAGGACCATTGGTCCCGTATTTGCCGTGCTCCCAAGAAGGTTGTGGATGCATATCATTCTCGTCGTACGAAGTTTGAATCAAACTTCCTGCAAGTGGACGAACCGGAGACTACAAAGATGGAGGTTTCTGACTTTCAGGAGGATACCACTCCTATGGAAGATTAGAATCTTAGACATAGACTTATTTTTCAGTTGAAATAATACAATTGGGGCCGAATTCCACCTAGTGGCCGAACCCCACCTTGTTTTTTGGTTGATTTTGAACAATTTTCCTTTATGTTTTGGATCATTAGTTGGCGATTTATTTTGGATATTAAGTTTTTAATCCTTTAATAAATGAAATTATTTTGAATTGATACTTGTTTTTATAAACTTTTATGCATGTGACCGATTCAAATTAATTTTTCATTCTAGGTATGACTAGTGGGAAAGTTAGTTGTATGGCAGATAGTGCAACCACGCATACTGTTTTGCGTGAACGCATCTATTTCACTAACTTCGTACCTAAGAATGCACCTCTGACAACCCTTTCAGGCCCATCCAACCTGATCGAAGGATACGGTAAGGCACGTATAATGTTGTCCAATGGTACAATCTTGACCATTGCTGAGGCACTCTATTATCCACGTTCCAGAAGAACGTTACTAAGTTTCAAGGACATTAGAGGTAACAATTACCACGCTGAAACCCACGTAGAAAACGGAGTTGAATTTCTGTGCGTAACTTCCTACGAATATGGCCAGAAGCGTATTCTAGAGAAGATGGAGCATAACCCGAGTGGTCTGTATACTACGACCATACGCCCCATAGAATGCCACTATGTGGCCGGCCCTACCATAGGGACCGCGCACGAAATTACACTTTGGCATGATCGTTTGGGACATCCTGGACGAATAGCGATGCGCCGTATCCTCAAAACTTCACACGGGCATCCACTAACCCGAAGCTTAGGTTCGATCCATGAAATTGCATGTCAAACATGTTCTATGGGAAAGCTTATTACTAAGCCTTCTTATGACAAGATTCGTTCGAATCCTCCCATTTTTCTACAACGGATTCAGGGGGACATTTATGGACCGATTCAACCTCCCTGCGGACCATTTAGATATTTTATGGTTTTGGTTGACGTTTCTACACGTTGGTCACACATGTGCTTGTTGTCCACAAGGAACGCTGCATTCTCCAAACTGTTGGCTCAGGTTATCAAGCTCAGGGCTCACCACCCTGATTATCCGATCAAATATATTCGATTGGATAATGCTGGAGAATTCACATCTAAAACTTTTGATGACTATTGCATGTCGGTTGGGGTTGAAGTTGAACATCCTGTACCCCATGTTCACACCCAGAACGGCCTGGCAGAGGCTTTCATTAAGCGTTTACAAATGATTGCTCGATCGTTGGTCATACGTACCAAGCTCCCGATCGCTGCTTGGAGCCATGCAATATTGCACGCAGCAAAGTTGGTCCGCCTGAGGCCTGTTACGACACAACCATTTAGTGCCCTTCAGTTGGTCACCAGATGCGAACCCGACATATCGCATCTGCGCGTTTTTGGTTGTGCGGTCTATGTGCCGATCTCGCCGCCCTTACGTACAAAAATGGGGCATCAGCGAAGGATGGGAATCTATGTCGGATATGATTCTCCTTCGATTATTCGTTACTTAGAACCTTTGACAGGCGATCTGTTTACCGCTCGTTTCGCGGATTGTCACTTCTATGAGACAGTCTTCCCGTCGTTAGGGGGAGATAAGAACGTCAACGTTCCTAATGAACGACGCGAATTATCGTGGACGACTCCCACTTTGTCTCATTTAGATCCCCGCACCGCTCAGTCTGAAGCTGAAGTGCAACGCATATTAGATCTCCAGAGCATAGCTCAGAGCATGCCGGATGCTTTCACCGATCTAGCGCGCGTGACAAGATCACATATTCCAGCTGCGAATACGCCTGCAAAGATGGATGTACCAAATGTACGACGGACTACCCTCCTGGAAGCCCGGGACGCCAATTCTGGTGATCCACGTACATTAGCGGCTAGCCAATCATCTGCCCCTACACAAAAGCGTGGCAGACCCCTTGGTTCAAAGGATTCACACCCCCGAAAGAGGAAAACCACGGCACAAGGTCCTGAAGAGCCTACCGTGAATCCGACTATCGCTTACTCATTTTACCCAACTCATGAGGAAATTCTAGATTATGGAAGCGTCCTTGAAGAAACGAATCCTCCTCCCGAGAATCGTGAGATTTCGGTCTATTATGCTAGCTTAGATGATGTGTGGCGTAGAAATGAGATGATTGTCGACGATGCATTAGCATTTGCAGTAGCTACTGAGATCATGTTGAGCGATGACATTGAACCGCGTTCCGTTGATGAATGTCGACGTAGAGCTGATTGGTCAAACTAGAAACAAGCAATCCAAGTCGAACTTGATTCACTTGCGAAACGTAAGGTGTTTGGACCTGTAGTTCCTACTCCTCCACATGTGAAGCCCGTTGGCTACAAGTGGGTTTTCGTTCGGAAGCGTAATGAGAAGAACGAAATTATGCGTTACAAAGCTCGTCTTGTAGCACAAGGTTTCTCACAACACCCCGGGATTGACTATGACGAAACTTACTCACCCGTTATGGATGTGATTACTTTTCGATACCTTATCAGTTTGGTAGTTTCCGAAAAACTGGATATGCAGCTGATGGACGTAGTAACCGCGTATCTCTATGGGGATCTTGATACGGAAATTTATATGAAAGTTCCCGAAGGACTTACATTGACTGGTTCAAATATTTCCAAACCCCGGAACACGCTCTCAATTCGGCTGAGGCGTTCACTATACGGTTTGAAACAATCCGGAAGAATGTGGTATAACCGTTTAAGTGAGTATTTGACTAGTCAGGGATATGTGAATAACGAACTATGCCCTTGTGTGTTCATTAAGAAGTCACATTCCGGATTTGCGATTGTTGCAGTATATGTCGATGACATGAATCTCATCGGAACTCCTGAAGAGCTCGCGAGAACTGCTTCGCACCTGAAGTCGGAATTTGAGATGAAAGATCTAGGTAAGACTCGATACTGTCTCGGTCTCGAGATAGAGCATTGTTCGGATGGAATCTTAGTACATCAATCGAACTACACCCATAAGGTGTTGCGCCGTTTTAATGAGGATAAAGCGAAGTCTTCGAGTACTCCTATGGTCGTTCGTACGCTAGATGCAAAGCGAGATCCCTTCCGTCCGAAGGAGGATGATGAAGAGATTTTGGAGCCTGAAGTTCCTTATCTAAGTGCGATAGGCGCTTTATTGTACTTAGCTCAATGTACTAGACCCGACATCTCCTTCGCTATTAATCTTTTGGCAAGATACAGCAATGCACCAACACGCAGACATTGGACTGGCGTGAAAGACATCTTCCGTTACCTTAAGGGCGTGTTTGTTTGCCCTTGCTAGAGTTCACTGGACTGGATTACTTTGCTAAGACTACTAATCCCGTGTTTGATGCGAGTTGGACTAAACTTAAATGAGACTAAGTCGGACTCGTTCCGACTAAGTGCTTCGCTAGGTCGTCCTAGTGAGACCCCCCAAAAAGCATGGGATTCCTAATCCCCTCTCCAACATCGTTTGCACGCCTTTGTCGTCTGCATCTCCGACTCCCTTACCCATGCCCAGATCTCAAACCCACTGCCTAAATCTCAAAATCAATACCTAAAATTCAAAACAAAAAAATGCAAAACCCCCAGATTTAAGCACCTGCAAACAAATCCCCCACACAAATTCAAAATAAAAAGGCAAAATCACCAGAAAATTTTGAGATTTTCCTAGAAAGTCGGTGAAGGCACTGGGTGGAGAGCTCTGATAAATCCTCTACACGAATCTCTGCATAAGGAAAAAAGGGGGAGAGTGGATGAGGAAAAGTGGGAGAGGGGAGTGAGAGAGTAGGTAGAGGAAAATAGAAAGAGGTATACGGAGTGGAAGAGAATTCTAGAAAAATGGTGAAACATGATACAGAGAGGAGAGGGAGAGACTGGCGGAGGAAAAGAAGAATGGGTTAAGATGAAAAAACATGAAAAGATATTGGCAGAGAGAGATGATTCTACAAACAAAAAAAATGATAAATTAATAATAAACTATTAATAAATATAGATTAAATAATATAATATTTGAATCTTTTAGTTATCTGCTTTTTAGTCCGACATTGCACCAAACGCTTCACTAAGCTAGTACAGCTTAGTCTAGTCTAAAGCAGTCCAGCTTAGTCCTTGCAACTAATCCAGTCCGAGACAGTCCGGTACAACAAACGCACCCTAAGGGTACTACGGATTTGGGCTTATTCTATCCCTACGAATCCTCGAGTGATGCCGCACCCTATGCTCATCGGGTTGATTCTCGCCTTGTTGGTTATGCCGACGCTAGATACTTATCTGATCCGCACAAGGCGCGTTCTCAAACAGGTTATGTCTTTACCGTTGGAGGCACCGCAATATCTTAGAGGTCAACTAAACAGACCTTAGTTGCCACTTCGTCTAACCATGCTGAAATTCTCGCCTTACATGAAGCAACTCGGGAATGCTTTTGGTTGAGAGCAGTAGTGGGCCATATTCGAAGCTCCTGTGATCTTCATCCCGCCGTTAATGCCCCGACGACGATTTTTGAAGACAACGCAGCTTGCATCGAACAGCTCAAGAAGGGTTACATCAAAGAAGACAACACCAAGCATATTGCGCCGAAGTTCTTCTTTACACATCAACAACAAGAGCATCAGAAGATTGAAGTCACGCAAATCCGATCACAAGACAATCTGGCCGACCTCTTCACCAAATCACTACCGAAGGCGACGTTTCAGAGGCTTGTTCATGGAATTGGTATGCGTAAACTTTCTGAGTTGTAACTTTGCTATTTCTCTTTGGAATTATGTCAAACTCAGGGGGAGTATCTTCTGGATACTTGCTTGATCTTAATGTACTCTTTTTCCCTACGATTAGGAGCATTTTTCCCACTGGGTTTTTGCTACCTAACTAGGTTTTAACGAGGCACCCACCTTGGGCTGGTCATATCCCTGATGACGTCCTGTAGACGTTTATTTTGACTTTGCATTTCTCACGCATTTTTCCTTAGACTATGGATTTTGTCCCTACTCGGGTTTTTGCCATAGCCTTAGGGTTTTTTTAGTGAGACTTACTACTTATGCAAGTTCCTACCTTATTGAGAATAAGCGTTGTTCCTTGGAATCAATGCCGACGAGTCGACTTCCTCAACTTCTGCATGATGCTGAATCTACCTTGAGTATTTACACACTCAAGGGGGAGTGTTGTAAACATTCCTAGTTTAAGTATGATTGTGTAAATCCTAGATAAGATTAGATTCTAGTTATCATTTCCTATTACAACTTGTATTACTTGGAGGAGAAGGAATATCTTCTCTCCCTTTACTACTATAAATAAAGGCACAATGTAGGAGGGATAACAACACATACATTCCCCTACAATTCTACAAACACACATCTCTCTCCTCTCTCTCTCTGCCGCCGGCCCTAGTCTTTCTGTCAGATAAAAATAGACCACAACAATTCCTAGTGTTCTTCAAACCAAAATTATTATTATTAATAAAAAAAATAGAGTTAATAAGTTATCAATCAATGATATGTACCAAAAATTAAAATTAAATGTATCAAACACTAAAATTAGGCATACCAATTAATGACATGTACAAAGCTGAACGCACCAAAAATTAAAAATAAATGTACCAATCGATAATATGAATAAAATCAACATATGAAAACCAATAATAAATGTACCCATAATGTATACAAAATGATCTTGTGTGGCCTAATGTACCTAAGTGCCTCAATCAACTAAGCCTATTGTCACTTAGTACTAAGTACCTAAACCATATTCCTTTCACTTATAAGTGATAAGTCTTAGGTTCGATTCTCACTAAAAGAGAATTTGAACAACATTATTGTTAGCCCATTGTGAGGCTAAATCCACTATCTCTCTCTTTAATATAGATAATATCGTTTATTAAAAAAATATAAAAATTAAAAAATTAAAAAAAAAAACTACCTAAGCCTATCTCTACTAATTAATAAAACACTCATTGTCAACCAAAATCCTATGAAATTACTAGTTTAACTCTCTAATTAAAACAGAACATGAATAAGAAATATAGGGCAGAAATATAATTTCACACAACCAAATTTTGCTTTTTTTTTTCAAAGTCTCACATACATATAATCTCAACATATCTCTAATTAAAAAAAATTAAAAATTAAAAAAAAATTCTCACTCCCACATTCTCTATCACTCTATTGATCTCTCCTTCTATTTCAAACACAAAAATAAAAAAAAATCTCACACATTTTGTGTGTGCCCATATGCTAGTTTTTAATTATAGTTACTATTATTCAGCAGCAAGTTAATTAATTAATATTTGTAAATATGGTGAAACCCTAACCTATAGAAAACCACTCCGAAAATCGCTCTCGTTAGATAGCGATCGATGTTGGGAGATAGCGATCGATGTGTGCCAACAGGTAGGTCAACTTTCTTATAACATACATATCTTTATATTTTTGTAATAGAAGAAAAGCATCCAATGCATGATTGCGATTTTAAGATTTGTTCATTAATATTATCATGGACAGACAGATAGATCTTATCCATGATAATGTTGTTGAAGGGTAAATTGTTATTTGACCCTTTGAATTATTACTTCAGTTGAAATTGATCCCTTGAACTATTTTTTTTAGTAAATTAACCCCCTAAAATATTTGAAATAAGTCAATTGACCCCTTGTCGGTAAATTTCATCCACTATTTCGTTAAATTCAAAGGAAAATTAGTCTTTCCTTCATCAATTCTTACTTGTCAACTATAACCAACAATGTAATTATAACATGTGAAAACAAAATAATGTGTAATGACAATATGAGATGGTTTGTCATGTAAACGTTTGGCTTTTTTATGTTTTCTTATTATGCTATATGCTTTTGAATTATTTTTTGTCCATGTGTCAAAATTTTATTGGTGGTTATAGCTAACAAGTAACAATTAATGATAAAATGATTAATTTGCCCTTAAATTTGACGGAATTGATTCTACAATCTAACGACAAGGGGTTAATTGACTGATTTTAAATAGTTCAAGGGGTAATTTACCAAAAAAAAAGTTTAGGGGGTCAATTTCAACTGGAGTGATAGTTCAGGGGGTCAAACCGCAATTTACCCTATTGTTGAAATATCTCACATCGACCGTATCTCTGTAAAAAGAAGTTTAAATATCATAACCACACTCCAATTAATATCGAGGCATTTTGTGGTAAAACTCCACACCTGATGAATTGTGCAGGTGGTAATTAACAAGTTGGAAACAATATCGGTGTTGTTGGAAGTGGGTTATTGGCCCATCTCTCTGATAATTCTACATGGTATCAGAGCCAGGGAGCGGGCCCATACTGTCAAATGATGGGTGGGTCCCCTTGGCCCCTTGCGATGATGGTGGGTCCCTTGGCCCCGCATGTAGGGTGAGTCCCCTTGGTTTCATGTGGTTGTTGATGTGTGGATCTACATGTTGTAATATCCTACATTGACCATATCCGTATCTCTGTGAAAAGAAGTTTAAATATCCTAACTCCACTCCAACTAATACTGAAACCTTTTGTGGTAAAACTCCACACCTGACGAATTGTGCATGTGGTAATTAACAAGTTGAAGACAATATTGATGTTATTAGAAATGTGTCTATGTGATAATTCTACAAATATATCATGATATGATACGTACCAAGATACCTCATTACTAACAGGTGCATGAACTGGAGTAGCAGCAACCCCATTTGTCTTCCTACGTATCCCATTCTCCTCGTCTTCATGTTTCCGACTTTCACCATTTTCTTGTTGAGTGTGATTAATTCATAGAATTTTTATTATCTTATCTGCATATATTTATGAATAAAAACAAATATTAATTATGTTTTAATTAGGTGGAAGGAGTCTCATGGCACATAATGTGGTAAATGTAACTGTCTGTCATGACTAGAGGCTGCCTCTGCAGCCAGACAACCAAATTGTGATAATATATATAATTCCATAATTTTGCAACAGCGATCTTTGTAGGTTCCTGTGTGGATCTATCCGATTTGTTGCAACAGAGAATTGCTCATGGCACAAAGCTACAAACCTCGCTGTCAATTCGGTGTCAAATCACATCTGAAAGCAACGTACAACAATTATAAGATGGATGAGTTTTCCTTTAGCTAACCCCTCATCCAAATTCCAGCTTGTGATTAGGGTTTGGGTTAAGATATCGGATCCAAGGTTTGTAGGAGTTCTTCTCCCTATAACTCAATTAAATGATAAGACTATAAAAATGTAGGAGTTCTTCTCCCTATAACTCGAGTACCAAAAACGTTTATGATAATGTTTGATGAAAAAATTTAAAAATGTTTCCGGATCATATCTGAATTTCTAATGAAAATTTTATTATGCTTCTAATTAACAAAATTTTATTATGCTTCTAATTAACAAAAGTTATTATGATCAAAAGTATTTCTTACAAAAACATTCTTAAACAAAACTCTTACAAAATATAAAGGTAATGCTAAAGAAACTAGATTTGTGGACAAATTAAATTTTGTAAATTAAATGACATAGAAGAATGTACTCATTTATATTAATGACACAATATTTAATTTGTAAATTTTGTCTACAAATTAAATTAGTGCTAATGCAATGTATCATACCACACAGCCATTACGTATTAAATGGGATGCGGTGCCACGCAAATGCATACATACTTGGGCCAGTTGGCGAAGATGTATTACAACAGTGTTTCCATATGATTAGTTTCTTCTTAGTAGATAATGAATTAAAATTAGTAGGCTCCATGCATGAGTCACTTCAGTACTATCGGATGTAGATGCTGCTAGAGAAAAACAAAAATGCTTTACTATTTATATTTTTATGATTTCCAATAGAAAAATTTGTATGATGAACTTGAACTACCTCTTGAAACTGGTGCATAGTCCTCAACCTCATTATTTGAAGTAAAACAATTTAACATAAAATTTTTTAGAAAAAAAATGTCACAAGCATGTGGTCCAATATTTTAGGAAATATGGTGTTGCAAGATTACAATGATCAATAGAATCCTAATCTCGTGTTACACGGAGATAATGTGAGAGCAAAACAAGCATTTTGGTACAGGGTATGTGATACCTATTGAACTAAACATGGTAAATATCAATATTAAACTAAACATGGTAAATACCAAAAATATATATGACAATATTTGGGAATTTCTTATATATTCATTAATATCCAAAGTGGAGTATATATAGGAGTTACAATTGGTATTACATATGTACTTCACCAATGTGGGACAATAAACTACTATTTACACTCTAACTAATATATATATAACTCGCAACACTCCCCCTCAAGTTGGTGCAAAGATGTCACGCATGCCCAACTTGTCAATCGAGTTGGAAAACACACTATTAGACACAGCCTTAGTAAGAGCATCAGCAAGTTGATCTTCAGATCTCACAAACGGAAACATAATAATTTCATCATCCAATTTTTCCTTAATGAAATGTCGATCAATCTCCACATGTTTTGTTCGATCATGTTGCACTGGATTATGAGCAATCTCAATAGCAGCCTTGTTATCACAATGAAGTTTCATAGCACCTTTGGGGTTAAACCCAAGATCTCTCAACATTTTTTTCAACCACAACAACTCACATACACCATGCGACATACCACGAAACTCAGCTTCTGCACTTGACCTAGCCACCACTTTTTGTTTCTTGCTTCTCCAAGTAACTAAATTACCACCCACAAACGTAAAGTATCCAGATGTAGATCACCGATCAGTGATAGAACCTGCCCAATCTGCATCTGTATACCCTTCGACATTCAAATGACCATTCTTGGAGAAAAACAGGTCTCTGCCTGGAGCCATCTTCAAGTACCTCAAAATACGGGTTACTGCATCCATATGAGCTTCACTAGGTGAGTGCATAAACTGACTTACCACATTAACAGCATAAGCAATGTCAGGGCGAGTGTGAGACAAATAAATTAATCTCCCCACAAGCCTCTAATACCGTTCCTTATGAGTAGGAACTTGATCTGGAAATAAGCTCAGACGATGATTTTGCTCAATCGGAGTATCAACAGGTTTGCAATCTAACATATCTGTTTCAGCTAACAAATCAAGAACATATTTCCGTTGAGACAGAAAAATACCATGCTTGGATCGTGCAACCTCGATTCCAAGAAAATACTTCAATTCACCCAATTCATTCATCTCAAACTCAGTAGCTAGATACTTTTGAAGACGTTGTATCTCATTTTGATCATCACCAATCACTATCATGTCATCAACATAAATAATCAATGCAGTTAGCTTACCATTTTGACGCTTTAGAAACAAAGTATGATCTGAATGACTCTGGATATACCCAAACTTCTTCATTGAACTTGTAAACCTCCCAAACCACGCTCTAGGAGATTGTTTCAAACCATACAAAGCCTTTCGTAACCTGCATACAACACATTTTCCAGGAGATGTTCCAATACCAGGTGGGAGATCCATATACACTTCCTCCTTAAGATCACCATGAAGGAAAGCATTCTTAACATCAAACTGCAACAGAGGCCAATCCTGGTTTGCTGCTAAGGACAGAAGAACACGCACAGTATTAAGTTTGGCAACAGGAGCAAATGTCTCCTGGTAGTCCACCCCATAGGTTTGAGTATAACCCTTAGTGAATAATCTAGCTTTATACCGGTCAATAGAACCATCTGCTTTGTGCTTAATAGTAAACACTCATCTACATCCAACAGCTTTTTTTCCGTTTGGTAAAGGATCCAAATCCCAGGTAGAATTCTTTTCCAAAGCTTCCATCTCAACTTGCATGACATTAACCCACTTAGGGTCAGACAAGGCATCTTGCAATTTTGTTGGAATTGATACACTAGATAGCTGACATATGTAAGATGCATATGGTTTGGATAAACGATGAGTAGACACATAATTGTGGATAGGATATTTGGCTTTGGCATGCATATCAGGCTCATATTGTACTTTAAGTTTTCCACGATTAGCTCGTGGAGGCAACTGATAAGTAGAAGAATCGTCAGAATTTACCTCATGTATGCCACCATCTTGTACCAAACTGTTAGCAGAATCATCACTGGACGAACCATCATCAGGAAACTCGTTAGACATATCAGCAACAGGCAATCGATCATTAGAAGGCAATTCATCAGACATACTAACAGGCAACTTGCTGGGCACATCTGATCCATCATCAGTAAAGATAGTTCTGGGAATAACATGTGACCGATCACTATCTGTAGTCGACTGATCAGTATCACGCAACATAATAGGTTCTGTTCCCAACTCTGCCTGTAACACATCATCCATACCATCTCTTCGGATCTGCACTTTACTCCCTCTCTCCCCCTGAAGTGGAGAGCCGGAAGAAGGCTTCACAAAATACGAAACTTCCTCATGGAATGTGGCATCCATGGTAATATAAGTTTTTTGAGTCGGAGGATGATAACACTTATAGCCTTTCTGATTATTAGCATATCCAATAAAGACACACTGGAGAGCACATGCATCAAGTTTACTCCGCTGATGAGAGTAGACATGCATATACGCAATACACACAAACACTTTCGGAGGAAGCTTTGATACGGAAACAAGAGAAACATGTTGTTGTAGCATATCGAACGGTGTCTGAAAATCAAAAACCTTACTTGGAAAACGATTGATCAAATACACAGCAGCCAAAACAGCATGATCCCACAAATGATTAGGAACACATTTATCCAACATCAAGGAGCGAGCAACTTCCATTATTTGACGATTCTTCCGTTCGGACACACCATTTTGTTGGGGTGTAAACGAAGTAGTCGTCTGGTGAATAATACCATGATCACGGAAAAAACATGCCAAAGTGTGATTCACATATTCGCCCCCGTTATCAGACCGGAATACCTTAACTTTGGTCTGAAACTGAGTAGACACCATTGTACAAAAATCTTGAAGAAGTAATGGAACATCACTCTTATTCTTCATCAATAACACCCAAGTTAACCGAGTACAATCATCAATAAAAGTAACAAACCAACGGAATCCATTAGAAGTAACTTTCGCCGGACCCCACACATCAGAATGTATCAAATCAAATGGCAAAGTAGCTTTAGAATCACTTACAGGAAATGAAGCACGATGACTCTTAGCCATGACACATGTTTCACACTTGAACTCTGAATTACTACAAGTGCGAAACAAAGAAGGAAATAAATGTTTCATATAACTGAATGATGGATGTCCCAATCGTCGATGCCACAACCAAATTTGATGTCTGTCATCCACTTTAGCACTTGAAACCTGATGATTATGTGAACCAGAAACAACAGTATCCTCCATAGTGAAGATGTACAAACCCCCTATTCTTTTACCATGACCAATTATCTTCTGAGTTTGAATATTTTGAAAATAACAATACGTAGGATAGAAGTGAGCAGAACAATATAAAGTATCAAGAAGTTTTCCTACCGACAAAAGATTGCACTTAAGATCAGGAACAAGTAAAGCACGGACCAATGATAAGGTTGGAGTCACAGAGATAGTGCCTTCACCCTTCACAGGAGAAGGTGCTCCATTTGCACTAGTAACATACGGATCACGAACATAATCACATAACTCATCAAACACTCTAGAAGTGAGCAGAACAATATAAAGTATCAAGAAGTTTTCCTACCGACAAAAGATTGCACTTAAGATCAGGAACAAGTAAAGCACGGACCAATGATAAGGTTGGAGTCAGAGAGATAATGCCTTCACCCTTCACAGGAGAATGTGCTCCATTTGCACTAGTAACATACGGATCACGAACATAATCACATAACTCATCAAACACTCTAGGGTCACTAGTCACATGATCAGTGGCCCCAGTATCTATTATCCATTTATTTGTTCCACTAAGATGCATAACAACACTAAGATTATATTGAGTCATTGAACAAAAAACCTGAACAACAAAGGCACAAAAGATACGCAGCGGAATGAAAACAATTTACCAGACACTTTAGCAGAGCACTGTTTCACAGCACTGTAGCAGAGACTATTTACGGCACTGTAGAGGATCATTGTTCACAAAGCAGACCACTGTTCACGCATTGTACTGTAGCGAGCCACTATTCACTTTTTTTTTTTGAAGGAAATCACGAAAAATGTGGGCACAAAATTAAAGCACACATGTCACCAAGAGCGAACTGCTCTGATGCCGTATTGAACTAAACATGATAAATATCAATATTAAACTAAACATGGTAAATACCAAAAATATATATAACAATATTTGAGAATTTCTTATATATTCATTAATCTCCAAAGTGGAGTATATATAGGAGTTACAATTGGTATTACATATGTACTTCATCAATGTGGGACAATAAACTACTATTTACACTCTAACTAATATATATAACTCACAACAGTACCATCGTCTAAGAACACCATATAATCATAGTCATGACCCCAAAACACCAAGTGAAGTAGATCCAACAAATCAAACAGTTTCAACCTTACATATAGATCCAAGGGATCTAGCACGCCAAGATGAAAACTAAAATGAAAGAACTATTATAAGGAGAAGATCCAAAATCATCAAACTTCCAGTGAATTTTGGGGAATTATTAATCGAAAGGGTAAATCGCCAAAATAGTCCCTGAGATTTACATAACTCATCACTTTGGTCCCTCAAATTCCAAATCGATAAAAGTGGTCCCTGAGATTGTCCACCATCTATCATTTTGGTCATTCTGTTAAAAACTCCGTTGAGTGTCCCGGAGCACTTGGCTAACTTCAGGCCAATGAAGATAGGAAAGCGTAGAATAAGATTATACTTATTTTGAAGCTCAATGATTCTTGGAAAATAGCCTCAAAGTTGACTGGTCCGAGTGAAAACTTGAAAACTCGCCGGAAATTGGGTAAACTTTAAATGTTAATAACTTCTTCAATACTCAACGAAATCAAGTGATTCAAAAATGAAAAACATACTTCTCGATGAGACAAAGAGAATGGTACCTTTTTTGACAGCTAACTCGCCACGGCTAACTCGAGACCAAGACAGTCACTTTTGAGCCGTTTCCGGCCAACCCATGGTGAGTTATCCGTCAAAAAAGGTACCATTCTCTTTGTCTCATCGAGAAGTATGATTTTCGTTTTTAAATCACTTGATTTTCATTTTTAAATCACTTGATTTCGTTGAGTATTGAAGAAGTTACGAACGTTTAAAGTTTATCCAGTTTTCGGCGAGTTTTCAAGTTTTCACTTGGATCAGTCAACTTTGAGGCTATTTTCCAGCAATCTCCGGCAACCATTGGGCTTCGAAATAGGTATAATCTTATTCTGCACTTTCCTATCTTCATTTTGATATATTATGGGTCGAATTTAGTATAGAAACGATTGAATTACGAAGCTTTGAAAATTGCCCAAACTTCCAGCCAAGAGCTCCGGGACACTTAACAGAGTTTTTAACGGAAGGACCAAAATGATGGATGGTGGACAATCTCAGGGACCACTTTTATCGATTTGGAATCTCAATGACCAAAGTGATGAATTATGCAAATCTCAGAGACCATTTTGGCGATTTACTCTTAATCGAAATCAAACTAAAAGGACAAAGTAGTGTTGATGCTCCACATTGTCACAACATCTTAAAGAGAGACAGAGAGTCATATCAGTTAATCTCTTAATGTTGTACTGGTTAAACCTAAACCTGATGCAATCTGATAACCTTGTAGCTCTAAACGCATTTTGAAGGTAAAGCCAAATCCTTGTGTTAGTTGTGCGCGTGAGCCAATAAACGATGACTACAATGTCTCACGGAAAATATATACACTAAAAGCAAAAACAAGATGAGATTGAGGGAGGTAAAAGACCAAGAAGGATTGTTGCGGACCCAAGATCAAAGACAACGATCAGCGACTCTTCTCTCTAGACGCTAGGTTTATTTTTTCTTCTGAAGAATCACTTTTCATAATAGTATATATTTATAATTCTATGCTATTTATGTTGTTTGAGAATGTACGTGGCTTCAAAAATCACTTACAAAGGGAGTGCATTTTTGCTCACCACCATTTAATGTGGTGTATGCTCATCACTCTATTTATCACTGTTAGATGAGTTTGAATTTTAAGATTTGTTATATCCACTACACGAATCTCGAAATTCAAACTTATCTAACGATAATAAATAGAGTAGTGAGCATACACCACACTAAATAGTGGTGAGCAAAAATACTCCCCTTACAAAGGAGAGATGTTTCTCGTTAAAAGTCACTTAATAGACATGCACATGCTTCTTCCGACTATCATTCCCATTATTCAAAAATCACTTACAAAGGAGAGATGTTTCTCGTCCAAATTGTAAATGTGAGAGCAACATATTTTATTTATTTATTTATTTATTTTTAACAACACATCTTATGTGAATTCACCTACCCATTATTTAAAAAATAAATTAAAACTGTTCATTCATAAAAAAAAATTTAAAGAGATAAAAACCATCTCCAACTTCAATAACTTTTAACAAGTAAGAAACAGTTTACCTTTTTTTTTTCTTTTCAGAACAATACATTTTCTCTAAATGGTGAGAGAAATAAAATAGTATCAAATTCGCCATTCATGAAATTTAAATTTAATACTTCTCATTTATACATTAAGCAAAATACTACTTCCAGATTAAGAAGAATACTACAAGACAATATCAATAAAAAAAATATTTTTCTTAGAAAACACTAGAAGTGCAACTTTACACTTTCATTTGTTTATGTGAAACCTTATAGGACAAGGATTGTCTGCCCTCCATTTTTCCATGCCCTTCCATGCCCTCCTGTTTATGTGGTCACGGTTAAACCACATCAACATTTTATATTACTATTCATTTTTGTCTTATTATATTTATAAAAAAAATAATATAAAATGTTGGCGTGACTTAACAGTGATCATACAAAACAGGAGGGCATGGAAAAAAGAAGGGTAGACAATCCTTGTCCAACCTTATAAAAGCACATTTTCTGATACCAATCAACCGTTTTTTGCCCCTGTATCAGCTATGAAATCATTCAAATAATTAGCTCAAGTCAATGAAGTAAAACGAAAGAAGGAAACGACGACCCGATTGTGTTCGGAAGGACAAGGGGGCTACATACCATACAAATTAATTAGAAAACTTCATTTTAATCCTTAGTAAATATGACTTTTAGATTAAAACCATGAGTAAGATCAAAATCTAATTTTAGTCAATTGATACATTCATAACCTCATTTATTAATTATATTTTGATTTTTTAATTATTTCTCTTTTTCTTCCTAATTTTTAATATATAATTTTATTTAATTTTAATTTCATTTATCATAATATATTTTGTTGTAAACATTTAGATAAACTAATTTTTGTTATACAATATATTTCAATGTACTTTGTTTTCTTCATTTAGGTAAATTAAATTCATTATAATAGATTTCGGTACATACATTTAGTTACATATATTTCGGTACGTACATTTCGATACAAAAATTTAGGTACATTAATTTAATATAATACATTTTGGTACTAATATTTCGGTGCATATATTTCGGTACACACATTTAGGTACATTAATTTAATATAATACATTTTGATGTATATATTTCGGTATATACATTTCGGTACTAACATTTAAATACATTAGTTCAATATAATGCATTCCGGTACATTTAGGTATATTAATTGAGTTTTTCAAGTTTGAAGAATGTTAAATAAAATTAATAAATTAAAAAATTCTTTTTTGGTCAAAAAATAAATTAAAATTTGTATATTAATAAATTTAAATATTTAACGAGAGATATTAAATAAAATGCACATTAATTATTTTGAATTAAGAACACATCAAAGGATTATTTAAATTTCAATCTTAAAGTTAAAAATTCTCCAAATTAATTCACCACAGATTTTACCTGCGAGAACGCCGAGAAGGATAAAATTGCCAATCATCTCTGAACTGTTCACGTTCACAGAACATTACCTTTATATGTAAGTACATATTTCCAAGTGCATACAGTGGCCCGCAGGCATCTTCTCTCACCCTGTTTCTCGTTCTCGCTGGGGGCATCTTCTGGAAAAAAAGCCAGAGCCTTTTCAAAATTTTCTGCTTTGGCAGTCTCGACCTTTTACATATTCTTGAATCCCAGAAAAACCCAAAACTCCTTTTCGATTCCCGGGAAACAAAAAGCAAGAAAATCCAAGAAAAAGAGGTTCACTTTTCTTTACTTCCTGTCCACTCTTTCAAGTTCTGGAGCTCCTGTAATACCATGCCACTTCTAGCCTTTAGAGAGCTCTACTTCATTAATTTCTCCTGGTATTTATTACCAGAGAGAGAATTTATATGTATTCTGTTACACTCCCTGTATGGTTGCCGAGAAAACAGAGGTGGAAAATTAGACTAAAGAAAAGAAATTTTTCGGGTCACATTTTCTGATGTCCCTTCTTCTTGTATTTTTCTCAAATTTGTTTTTTCTTACAGTATCCGAGCTTAACTGAATTGGGTTTTTTGTGTAGTCTAAGATGATTTAGGAATCATTGATTCCGGAGTTTACTCAGCCTTTTTTTTCGTTTCTTTTATTTTCTCGGAAACCAAACAGAGTTTAACATGGAACATGCAAGCTCCTCTTTGAAAACATCAAACCGTAGGCTAAACTTTCTGCTGAATCCGTGTATCATTATGTCTCTACCAAATTAATTTGTATTATTTTCTTTTTTAGGTCTTATTTATTTTGATGAAATTTTGGATAGTTGTTACTATCATATACGTTAAATTAGCTGGAAAATAAATAATTTTCTGTTTTTTCGAACACTTTTCACGTTCTGTTAATTCCATACAAGGAAAACCACTAACTCTCTGCCCCAAGCATCAAACAAAGGAGAAAAATGTGGCTTGAGCCTACTTTTGTTCTGATTGTATTCATGATTTTTCACTGGTTTTCTCAACTGCGTCAGTTGAATTTTGCAAACCCTTTTACCTAATTACAATTTTTCATAGATTTCTTTGGGAGTTTTCTGCAGAAGGCGATTGGCAGAGGAGGATTTGAAGAAGAAGATGAATAATTCGGTTTCGGATCGGAGTTTTTACATTGAGAGTGAGGAAGAAGATGATGAGGAAAAGGAATTCAATAAGAGCATTGAAGACGGAGGCGAATCGGATTCTTCTGCCGAATCTTTTACTGAGAATCGGCAGCCGAATAATCCCAGTTCTCACAACAATCAATGGCCTCAAAGTTACAGGTTCCCTCTCTCCCCCATATAATTTACCATGATTTCTTTATTGTTCAATTAGAATTTTTACCACTGTAATATGTAGCAAAAAATAAAAAAATCTATTTCTATAGGTGAGTTTCTGCTGGGAATCAAAACATGAATGGTAAAATTTGGTGGATTTGTGAGAAAGTTTACTTACTGAGAATAATGATCAAAACATGTTACTATTGCAGTGGTGGTTTACAGATATGCAGAAACAAAAATTTAAACGAAGAAAAATAAACCAATATTTGGCTGCTTGTAACATTTCAATTTGTTAAGCCAAAAGAACACATTGGTTTTGGATTGTTAGGCGGTAATGCAGGCTTGAAAAGTACTTGTTCATTGTTTCTCTTTGCATCCTTTCTTTTATACTTGCTGAACCAAAAGGAGAGATTTGATTTAGTGACTTGCTCGTTGATTTTGAATTGTCTCTAGAGAAGTTTATTGACAAATTAGACGGGTGATAATAATTTATTTGATTCTCTTATTCTTGTGATTCTTCAATCTTTAGTTCCGACTTCTGAATTAAAACTTACTGTCTTGCAATTGGTTTTTCAGGCAATCCATTGATCTCTATGGTAGTGTTCCATCCCCTAGTATTGGGTTTCTGGGCACTCCTTCATTGTCAAGACTAGGAAGTTCATTTCTTTCCTCATCCCTAACAAGAAGGTACACTCCCGAAACATTACCTTTCTTGTCAAAACCATTACCAACGGTCGCAGATGAGCAACAACACCAGCAGCAGAGGCGCAGTTCTCATTCTCTGCTTCCTCCTCTGCCAAGGAGGTCTTCGGTTAGAAAAGATGAGAAAGCATCCAGGGTTACTCATGACCATCATCCGATGCCTCGCCACAGCTCATTTGCACAAGCCGTGATCAATGGTAAGTATGAACATTTTATGTTCACCTTCATCTGCAGGTTATACTTGCCATAATGCTGTTTTAAGTCTAGGAATTGTTTCTTGGTCATCAATTAAATCTCTATCGACGATGCATCAAATTTGAGTACTTTCAAAAGATATCATACTATTTATTGCGTTCAAGGATGTCTAATATATAATTAGACCTTTTCGTGTGTCGTAAATACAAATCCTTTGAAATTTGTTAGTTTTCACAATTTAAAGTTACAACGTCTTGAGCTTCACTATATGTCATGTATTGTTGAAAATATGCTAGCATATCCTTGCAGTTCAACTCAGTAGTCGGTCTGACTCTTATTCTCATCCCTGGGTGTATACCGCGGTGTTCCTATAGCACACATCTCGGAAGAACAACACGGGGATATACACCGGGATAGAGTAGAAGCTATCTGTCAAGTTCAGAGTTCTCTTTTTACACTGATTTTTTAGTTTGTTCAAATCTGAGGAATAAAATATAGGTACCAAATTTCTTCAAATCTGAGGAATATAATATAACGTGTCTGCAGATTGCCTCATTGCTTTGTCCATATCCTATTAATATCTTCAAATTATGGGCATCCAAACAAGCAAACCCAGTATTTATTTCACATGAGCTAATGTGGTTGCTTACAATTTGGCCCTACTGCACATGAAAAGATCCACTAAATAAGTTACAAAATATGGGCACCGATTAACTTGTTTGGCTTGTGTAGTTTTCAATTTAAAGCTATAGTTTGGATAACTTGTTAAACTTTGAAAGTGAACATGTGACGTAATTTGAAGATCGATCAGCATTGACCGACCATTTTACATTATTCAGGAATTAACGTTCTTTGCGGGGTTGGGATCCTTTCGACACCATACGCGGTCAAAGAAGGGGGATGGCTTGGGCTCTTCGTGTTACTTATTTTTGCAGTGCTTTCATTCTACACAGGATTGCTGCTGCGTTACTGCTTGGATAGCCAACCTGGGCTTGAGACTTACCCAGATATTGGCCAAGCTGCATTTGGTACTGGAGGCAGAATCGCCATCTCGGTAAGCTTGCTTACAGTTATAGTATATGTACCATATTTAAACACGACCACCGGATTATGTATCACATCTTTAATAAAGGCGAGACCGACTTGTATGATCGAACCCTATCTAAAAGCAGGAATCATAGAAGAAAACAAGACATTAAATTACAAAGTGAATTTACAGATTTGAATTGAATGGCTGCAATTGTTGTCGTCTAAGTGAATTGTTTTTGTTTTTGTTTTTGTGGGCGCAGATAATACTGTACGTGGAATTATATGTAAGTACAGCTGGCTTGACTGAGTGAGTATTTACCCATATCTATGACTGTATTGTTTGAAATGGAACACATCCACGGAGTGATTAGAAAGGAACAAGAAGCTGGGTCCCAGTGGGGACAACCGTTAAATTCCTTGTCCCACATCTAGATCTGATATAGTGAGCCTCTTATATAAATTGGGTCCACATTTGGATGTGTTTTTTGACTAGTCATTGAGTGAACTTACTAAAACAAAGCAACTTTTATGAGTATCTGTAAGCATTCAATGTCGATACATATTTGAAACTCAATTACTTAAATTAATCGACCCAGGACTGTTAGATCAACAGTGAAATTATATGTCTGCACTTGAGTGCCAGTAGGTACTCAAGAAAAACTGAAAATAGACAAGAGGCAGGTGGTTCTTGTCATGGTGCTCACTTACCAAAAGGGAACTAATTGTCCTCCTACACACCCTTGTTTAATCCAGACTATTGTTTTCGTTTAATTTATTCAACTTGATAGCGAGGAATAAAGAGGGGTTTATAAGAGACTAAAAAAGGTGTGTGAAAATCGGCTCTTGAGCACATCATTGAAAACTTACCTATCTCGGGGTATTTCTCCCATGTCTCTATCACACTCCTGGCGTAACTTATCACAACGATTGATATAGAGACGTGTGGGATATAGGGCCATAACACGTAGCTCCTCCTCATAACATCTTTTTAAACTGCACTTAAGGTTTCTTTGAGATCCATATTTGATTGAGGTTCTTAGCTTTTGGGGGCTTCAGACTTTGTGAATTAGAATTTGGAATGCAGGCAGTGAACAGACTAGCTATTGTTGGACAGAAAAAGAATTTTCTTTTGTTAGGAACTTAGAGCCAAGCTTAAATGACTGTGTAGCCAAATGATCGATTTCTCTAGTGGAACGGATTCTTTTGCTCATATATACATCATCACATTGTCATGCTGCTGTGAGACACTGAATCAAAAATATGCTCATCATAGGCGTTGCCTTGACATATTGAGTGTTACTTATATCTTTTTAAGCACATAGATCACCTACTTTAAATTGCTCTACCTGCAGGCTTGTTGCATAGAATATATAATTTTGGAGAGTGATAACTTGTCTTCACTATTTCCAAATGCGCAACTAAGTTTGGGCGGATTCGTGTTAGATGCTCACCTTTTGTTTGCGATTGTGACCACCCTTGCTGTTCTTCCTACTGTATGGCTTCGAGACCTCAGCGTTCTTAGCTATATCTCAGGTGAGTTTGGAAAGTTGAATATAATGTATCTTATATATCTAATTGTCTGAAATGAATTTGCTTTGTCCATGTTATTGATGAAGCTAGAAAATCTGTTCGATCGGAATAAGAATGCATTAACTAAATGCATGCTGTTCTTTGGAGAAACTCTTACATTTTACTTGTTTTGCTTCCAGCGGGTGGAGTCATTGCATCGATCTTGGTCGTCCTTTGCCTCCTTTGGGTTGGTCTAGTAGATGGAGTTGGCTTTGAGAGCAAAGGAACACCACTGAACCTTGCAACCCTTCCTGTTGCTATGGGTCTCTACGGTTACTGCTACTCAGGACATGCTGTTTTCCCAAACATTTATACTTCATTGGAAAACCGAAGCCAATACCCTGCAATCCTCTTAACCTGGTAAGCTAAAGATGCTGAATCATTCTTTTCATCTAATTTACTAAAATAATTTCTTAAAAAAGTTTTCTGCCTTTTCTTTTGTCAATTTTTCGTCAAGTCTTATTGTCTGTGAATAAATTGCAACTTCTGAACTCATTGTTTCACTTGGATTTGTTATCCATGTAGTTTTTGTATTTGCACTTTAATGTACGGTGGAGTTGCTGTCATGGGTTACACGATGTTTGGAGAATTAACACAGTCGCAGTTCACTCTCAACATGCCTCACGATTTAGTTGCGACCAAGATTGCTCTATGGACTACGGTATGCTCATCAAAGATTTCATTATAGATTTCGTAACCTCAAACAATAACCTTGTGTTCTATATGCATGTTGCGAGGCTTTCCTTTGATCATTAATTAGAGACTATAACTGATTGCTAATACTATTACTGGTTTATTTTACAGGTGGTCAACCCCTTTACAAAATATCCTTTACTGCAAATTATGCAGATAATGAATGTCATCTTATGCACAAACACAAACATATATCACACAAGCGCACACAATGCATGCAATCTCGAATTTTATTTTGTCTTCGGAAAAACATCGGAAAGAACAGTAACTAGAACCACATATGCATATATTTTTTCTTTTGTTGCTCAACATCTACACACATACACACATACACACACAAAACAAAATAATAAATGACGAGAAAAGACTTACTTGTCTCTCCTTAATTAGACCCACATATGCGTTAACTATATCTCCCGTTGCAATGAGTCTGGAGGAGCTGGTACCATCAAACAAGTCTCACGTATACGCAATCTTAATTAGAACGGCACTGGTTGTCTCTACCCTGGTTGTCGGTCTCTGCATCCCCTTCTTTGGTAAGTCTGCCTTGAACTTCTTTTCTTTGCCTTTCCCACTTTATATTCATATTTCCTGGAAGCTGTGTTTCCGTGCTTACTTATGTCTTTGGAAAACCATTTGATTGTCATGTTGTGTTGGTTAAAAGTATTACGAACTTACCTTAAACTATTGCAGGTCTCGTGATGTCGCTGATTGGATCTTTATTTACAATGCTTGTAGTAAGTTTACCTTTGCTCTCTATTTCTTCTTCTATTCTTGTGGTAGTAACTTTGCACTTAATTGCAGGACATATATTCCAAAATTTCTAATCCATTTATGAGTTAAGCAGCTATTTATATATACTACACTGACAAATATATTACTTGCAGACATTGATACTTCCATGTGCTTGTTATCTGAGCATCTTGAGGGGACGCATAACTCGATTTCAGGTACGTCAGTGTTACGCAAGCTTTTTAGCATTCAGTTTTCAAGAATTTGTAGACTCGAAACACAAACGCATTGTTAGATAGAAGAGAGCAATTTCAATGCTTTAATTATTATAAGGTTATACACTTGGAGCTTCAATGGTTTCTTATCTGCATTTTTCTGCTATTTCCAGGGAACACTTTGTATTATAATTATAATGGTAGGCGTTGTATCATCCGCGTTCGGGACATTTTCGGCCATTTCGAAAATTGTTGAGAGCTTGAGAAGCCCTACATAGCTGAAGTTTTTGGGACATGTTCTTGAGCAGTGAGAGACCACATGATTATGTATTATGGATTATTTTTAGAAGAGTATCTATAATCTCTTGGTGTTCATTCACAATTTTGAGTTATCTTTGCATTTGTATCCTGCATTCCTATCTTGTTTTCCAATTTGTATTGCTTGCAGTAACATTACATTTTGCTACACCATTCAATAAGTTAGTAGTATTATATATCCACAATTTGAGTAGTGTGCTATTGGTCTTTATTGCTTCAAAAAATTTTGTAAATAGAATAAGGCCAAGCACGGCTTGTGGTTCGAGCAGTTAAGAAGATTTGCTTATGCATTTAAACCTACTTCACTCGTTACCGTTTATATGAAAAAAATAAATAAATAAAGCTTGGACTTTAATAAAAGATAGTCTAGGGACAAGATTAGAGTGGGTATGAATTTTATGGTTGTACGGTATTATTATTTGTGATAGTAATCAAAGTTAAAGGTTGGATTCGGATTACTTATATTACTTGTGTTTTCACTAATCATATGTCAATGAAAACACAAATCGGCCACACAACATTAAGAATTCAACTCCTGATTTTCAGGAATTTGACTCGTTAATTGTTGGTGGTGGTATTCTAATTCATTGAGAAACAAACCATCATAAAAAATTAATCCTATGTACTTCTTTATAGTGAACCCCCAAATTGAAAATTTTTCAATCTCATTTGTGTATATTTATATACAGAGATAATCAAAATAATATTTCAAAGCAAAGTGAGATTTGTCAGGGATTCAGGTTAATACTAAATACGTAGGCATTCACGTTAACACTAAATACATACATATGTACATGCATATTTGCGATTCCTATGTACTGGGCACTGTTCTAAAAATCCCCGCCTAGGCGCTAGGCCCCAGTCCACCGTCCCGATTAATGCCTAGGCCCCAGCCCACCGCCCCGATTAATGTCTAGGCCCCAGCCCACCGCCTAGACCACCTAGGCACCCGCCTAGACCCGCCTAGGTTGCAACTCACTTAGACAGAAAATACATAACTTTCATTTTGCATTTTGTTTTTTTCCAATAAATTGTAAGAGACTTGTTGCATACTTGAATGAACAAACATTATATCTTTATTTCACATGTTTTCATTATGTTCCAATACTTCATGATATATATGCATTCTATTTTGTAGTTTATGATGAAATTATATATATTTCAAGTAGAAGCAGACACTTATTTACCTGAAATATGATAGATTTACTTAAATCCGCCTAGTCCGTCTAGGCTCCCGCCTAGGCCCCGCCTAGCCGCCTAGGCGCTAGGCCCCAGCCCACCGCCCGACTAGCGCCTAGCGACTTTTAGAATCTTGACTGGGGGGTAATCATTATATGTTACTATTCTCGCCGGCTTACAACTCTGCGATGCAGAATAAATTCTAAACCCGAGTTTATTTTCTGCAGATTGCCATTCTATTGGTTGATGTTAGTTCAGCTCGTCACAAACTCGTTAAACGTGCTGATGTTGGAAGAGTATGCCAATGTGACTTGTATTGGTATGGGAGTATGTCATGTAAGTTTCGGCTGAATACTTTTTCATCAATCATCTAGTGTATAACTGAGCGTAGTGACGTTTTAAGATTCATACAATCTCACTTAGTGGGATGAGGCTTTGTTGTTGTTGTCTAGTATATAGCTTCACGGAAATGACTAACAGTCAAGAATCCAAAATCCACTGTGGCATGCATAAGGCTTTTTCGTCATTATCTATGAACATCTTTGCAATTGATCAGTGAAGTGATCTTCAAAGTGTATGTTTTGAGTTGTTTTTGTCGTTGTGGATATCATTCGAATAAGTTAATGTTGTTTCACTTACGTTACGAGTATGACGGAGAGAGGGGGGCTGGAGGTCGGGAGGGAGCCGGAGCAGGAGGAGTGATGTGTAAAGCTATATGCGTTTTGAACTTTGTTGGCAACCTCAATGCCATCTATGTCATTTTCAAGACTAACTCTATCCTACAAACCCGTACATGATGAGCTTCCTTTTTTTCCTTCTGTGATCATACAACCATGCGAGTATCTTAGGCATGTTAATCGTACCGTCTTTCCTTGCTTCAAGCGTTCAACATATATCTGTGTGTGACTGACATTTTTGTTTTCTTTGTGCATGTTTACATGGCGTGCTTTCATATTATGCAGAAGATGCCAACCATACAGATAATGTAAGTTCCCATATCATTGAGACATCTTTGAGGAACTTGGGGTGTTCCTTCTTGCCTTTTTCTACTTCACCTTACGAATGAGGATGATTACGTAAGGTGAGGATGATTATGCCAACCATACATATAAGTAAAAAGTTATATATTATATCTTTATTAAGTAATAACCTCTTTTCGAGGTGGGCATCAGGTGGGTTGGTCAAGTTGGACTTCAATTCATTGACCAACCTGAACCCAATAGACTTGGGTTGGAGTTTTTCAAACCAATTGGCACCCAAGAAAATTGGCAACCCAACACACATGAACCTTCTTAGGAGGTTTGGGTTGGGTTGGCTGGGTTCCACAAATTGGAATTTATTTGTTTCTTTCTTATTTCTAATGTGAGTATGATAATCAATGCCAACGCCAAACTAGGCTAAATCATGTGAATTTGATGTTGTTATATCACTACACGCTAAACATGTATGTTTAAGAATAATTATCATTCAGGTGGGTTGGTTTTAATTGGATTAATAAAGGTTTAAATGTCAAAATGGTCCTTGTGTTATATTAATATGGCCAATTTAGTCCCTATGTTTTCGATTTGGTTAATTTAGTCCTCATGTTTGTCACTGTTAGCCAATTAAGGACATTTAATTCAATCTCTTTAAAAAAAAAACCCATAAGAAAAATTATATGAGATATAATTACACTTTCTCTTTACAGAAAAATACAAATCAATGAGAAATTACACATATAAGAGATAAAGCTTCCAATATGAAAAATGATTAAGGTTGTGACATAGAAAAGAGAGGGGGTAATGTTAGGGAAAAGGTCGGCGAGTTAGGAGAAGAATAAATTTTCTTTTAATTTTATTTCATTTTAAAATAATTTTAAATCAAATAATAATTTTATAAATAAGTTTGTAATAATTTATAAATTTTTTCCATAAATTAAATGAAAATGTCCTTAATTGGCTAACGAAGATAAACATAAGGACCAAATTGGCCAAATTGAAAACACAGGGATTAAATTGACCCAATAACTAAAACACAAGGACCATTTTAACATTTAAGCCATTAATAATACTGCAACCCAACCAACCTATATTGAAAGGGTGGTCGGGTTTTTACTCAAGAAATAAAGTTTTAATGTTTAAAACTCAACCTAACCCATAGTAGGTGGGTTGGTTGGTAAACCCACTAAAATGCTCACCCCTAACCTCCCTAAAGTTATAAAATTAGTTTGGTCTCAATATTATGACTATATAAAGTTTTACAGTATGAAGATAACTCGTTTCGAAATGTCTCAGAGAAATATTTGTGGGTTCCAAAAGCACTTGAAGTGCTTCCTAAATATTTACTTATAGAAAGCATTTCAAGTACTTTTCCATTATTTACTTGCATTTTTACGTTTGGTAACCTGTTTATAAGTGGGCTTCCCTAATATGAAATGAAAACAAAATTGAAAGTGAAAGTGCAATAAATAATATTTGTCACAACTCGTCCATGCACATACCCATTTCACTGCTCCACCCCCCATCAGCGTCCATTCCTCACATTAGACGGTCCACCATCTCTCTTCCTCTGTCTCTCTATAAAGTTTTCTCTCTAACCCTTGGAATTGTTCCAAAATTCTTCACCTAGATTTTTTATCACAAGGAAAAGCTTCACCTTCTCATACATTCGATCGTATATACACACACATTTTTTTTTCTTTACATATAGCATTGGGTTGTTGGTGGAGCTCCCTCATGATCAATTCCGCAACGTAATTCCTTCAATACGACGCTATCTAATCATGTCTCCTGGTTTTAATACCAATTTCGATACACTTCATGAAATTTACAATTAGTTAAAAAAATTCGATGTTTTGAGGTTTTTTTTTTATTTTTTTTATTTTTTATCTTGGATCATATTTTGGATTTGTTGATTTCGATCCTTGATCCATGTGAGTATTTCTCCTCACGCTTAAAAGGTAGGAAATTTTCGTTTCAAATGTTGTTCTTTTTCGAGAATCTCATATTTGAATTCTATAATTATACTGTTTGTTGCTTTGGCAGTATAGCTATTTCGGTAAAATTTCTGAGAATGGTTAGATTGGCACAAGCAAGTTGTAAAGTGATCATAACGGCCAATGTTTCTATATATATTTTTAGTTTCCTCCAACATCTTATTTAAGATTTTCGAAATGCATAATTAATATTTACATAAAATGCTAGAAACTTGTTGAGAGTGAATGATTTATTATCATGCGAAAGCAGACATCTTATCTTCCTACCAATTTGAAACCAAAAGAATGATCATATGAATGGTTTGTCATGCTTAATCTAATGAAATTATGTCATTTCTTTTAAGTGAATTGGGTTATATGAACCGCGATAATCTCGTGGGTCATACATGAGACCTAGCCTAGAATGTTTTTTTTTTTATTTTTATTACTTTATTTTTTGTCATTTTTTAGTTTTGTTATCAGAGGTTTTTTTTTTTTTTTTTCGAACCAACTATACTATCTAAGAAAACTAATGAAAATGACTTCAAATCTTTGCATTTTAATAAAAAAAATCTACTAATTTTATTTAATGATAAAACAAAAATTAAAAAAAAAACATAAAAAGCAAGACTTGCGCTGGGCGAGCGTGCTACTCCCCCATCGGCCTTTTTTTTTTGCTTAGAATAAGAGAAAGACTTCAAATTAAATTTTTTTAGTTTTATTTTTGTGGTGTTGTTTCTCAATAGTAGTCAAGATGGCGAGAGATTTTTCAATGTGTCCGGAACACAGGGTGATATACAACGTGTCTCTATACAAGTGGTGAGATTATTGTGTTAAAAAATTAATAACATAAAAAATAAAATTTCTCACCACTTACATAATAACACGTGGTGTATAACTTGTGTTACAAGCACAATCACACAAGGCACAAGGAAAAATTTCTCTAAGATGACACCCAAGCTAAAGAAATTGGATGGAGAGCTACATTTAATTATTGTAGGTACATAAAAAATGTGAGGGAATTTTAATTTGGTAATTGAAAATAGCTTTTTAAATATAATTACAAGACATAATCTTCTCAAGGTTTTGATCTAAATGATCACTTCTGGATTCATCGTTTTCGGCTCAATGGATGCTTTTACAGGACCAAAAAGATTCTAAATTTCAGACCTTATGAAATTGAACAAAAAATTAGACACTATTTATAAAATTGGGTCAATAAGTAGACACTATTTATAAAACTGGGCCAATAAGTAGACATTATTTATGAAACAAACCCAAGAATTAGACACTATTTATAAAATGAAACAAAAAATTAGGCACTATTTCTAAAACTAGACCAATAGGTGAAAACTATTCATGAAACTAGACTATACACTATTCATGAAACATGACCAAGAACTAGGCATTATTTATGAAAGTAGACCAATAACTAGACACTATTTATAAAAGGGGTGTGCTATCCACACACCCCTTGTTAATTTATGTCTGTTGATCTTCTTCAATTCATCCAATCCGACGGCTGAAAACTAAAAAGGTGTGAGAGAAGTAAAAATGGATGTGTGGATATCACACCCCTTATAAAATAAGACCATGATTGTACTAATTACTATATATTATTTATGACATTGGACCCAATAACTAGATACTATTTATTAAACATGGCCAAGAATTAGGCACTATTTATGAAACTGGACCAATAAATAGTATAGTATCGTTCAGTTTCATAAAGAGTGTTCAGTTTCATAAATAGTGTCTATGATGGACCTGCGAGTCAGGTTTATTATTATTATTATTATTAAAATTATGTCATTTTCATTAAAATTTAAGTTCTTTTGTTATTTTTATTAAGTTTAAGGGTTTTTTTTATTAATATTTAATTCTTTTTCATTAAATAAAGTTATAGCATGATTTTTTGTTAAAATAAACTTAGCCCAATCCTTTTTATGAAAGCTCCCATTTATCTAAACTAAGGAGGTGGGGGTGGGCTGAGCCTCACAATGAGCTAGTAATAATATTTGGTTCAAAATTATCTTTGGCGAGAATTGAACTTAAGACATCTCACTTACAAGTGAAGATGAATACCACTAGACTGTAGCACTAAGTGATATTAGAGGTTTTTGTGTTAGCGGGTTTTTTTTCGTTTATGCAAATAATTAGCACTAAGAAGACGGCATATGTGAATCATGCGATGCGTGATTAGAGTTAAAGTACTATTTGTTGACGATGAGGAGCTCTCTTAATATATACCAAGTGTGTGAAAGTTTTTACTTTTGTTTTTAACATTAAAGGAGAGGAAGAGAGTGAGAGAGAATGAGGGAGTGGGGAGAGAGGGAGAGAGGTTTTTATTTTATTTTTTAAATTAAAGATGACAAGTGAGGTTTAAAAACAAATAGCAAAATTTTATTTTGTGAAATTACGTTACTGTCTTTAACTTTTGGCCAAATCGAATAAATGATCCTGGTGGTTATAAGGTATTTGGAAGATAGCTTATGTGCTAAAAAAAACTCAGATTTCAACTCATATGGTGTACTCTGTTAGCAAATTTAGTCCAAAAGTGATTTTTCCGTTAACTATCTATTAATACATGGGTAAAATTGTACTTTGACATGTGCATTTCCTTGTCTCTTTGCTCTCTCTGTAACACATCCCCCACCAATACCGCTTCAAGCAGGTTACTAAGATGCTGCTCATTCACCTCAACCGGCAATAAATCATCCATCTCTTTCTCAATATCAAATATTGTCTCATCAACTGGTGCATCCATATAATTTCCCATACTTGAAGCTGCCTGGATGGTTGATTCTTTTAATTCATTCAGTCCCTGCAATACAAAAGTGTTTCAATTAAGGCAAGATGAACACCTGGTAATTAATATCATCAAATGTTCTAAACTACGCCCTTCTTGCCATTGCAAATCAAAGTCACAGGTTTAATATATCAAAAAACTTGAAAAATAAAAATATATATTATTGTCGTACTCGAGATGAGGCCTCCTGGTAAACCAAAGGCATTTGCATTTGTCGATAGGCATCTTGCATATTTCCATACAGTTAGATAAAGAAAAGGTTTTGTGTGATTACCTGGTGTTTAAGAGTAGCTAAACTCTTTGTATGCATTGGAGACTGTGGGATGACTCCATTTGATGGAGGAATTCCAAGGAGACCACACATTAAAGTCTGCCATGAAAAAGCTCCAATGATATAGAGGACTGGAACATTGAGCATGTCCTGCGAGAGGCCAGTCTTTCAAGCCTTTCAATTCTTGCTGTTAGTAGAAAGCAATGAGAGGTCAGTCTTGAAGCTTCCTGCTTATCTCAATGACAGCTTTCTCATAATTGGTTTTGTGAAAATTCAAATTACAGAGAGAGCAGAGAGACGAGGAAGAATGCACATGTCAAAGTACAATTTTACCCATGTATTAACAGATAATTAACTGAAAAATCACTTATGGACTAAATTTGCTAACGGAGTACACCACAAGGGTTTAAATCCGAGTTTTTTTAGTGTATGGGCTATCTTCTGAATACCTTATGACCACATGGATCATTTATCTGATTTGACCTTAACTTTTTTATTGTGATAAAGATAAAAATGTCTTTTCACCCTCTTTTGATTGACAAAGATGGTTTCGTTAATATGTAGTTTAGATAGTAAAACCTCTTTATAGTAATATTTTATATAAGAATAACCTATTTCTAGTCATAAAAAAATTTGGACTCATCCTGAGACAGTTATATTTAGGAATAGACTTCACATTGTAATAAGTTATAGATTTTTAGGTCCATATTAAGCAAATTTGTCTCTTTATAGTAATAAATGCCATAAGTATAAAATATGCGTGTCACAAATAAAAGTTTAAGATGGACTAAAATGTTTCTTTTTAATGTTTGGGACAGTGTTTTATTTTTTTAGAGTTGATATCAAGCTTTTGAGCTTGCGGGTACGTAATACATGGTAAACATAGACATCTTCTCGATGAAGCCCTAGTATTTCTTGCTTCCCAAGCATGTATACAGAAATGCATTAAAATAAGCACTACATACATAATGCACTAGATTTTAAAGATTAGGATCTTTCTTTTTCCAATGTTATATCTTGGAAATTGAAGTGCTCCCCTCGTAGTTCTTTGTATCCATACAATTTTCACTAAGGATAACTAGGTCAAAAAAATTATATTTTTTAGCTACACCTCTACTGAGTAATAACCTCTCGTAAGGGTAGCATCAGATAGATTGGTCGGGTTAGACTTAAACCCGTTGGCCCATTCGAACCTAATAGGCTCGGGTTGGAATTTTGCAAACTCATCATCAATAGCAACCTAACACACTCAAACCATTCTTAGGCGAGTAGAGTTCAACAAGTGATTGGATTTTTACCACATGCAAAAGTAGGGATAAAAATACTTAAAAATACTTGCAAGAGTATAAGGTTGTCGTAGTATAGCAACTTAAGTAAGGTCGTTTTCCACAGGGATTGAATGAATAATTTGTGTTTAAACTAATTCTTAATTAATTATTTGAAACAAGGTTTGGAAAAAAATTGATTTTGAAATTTTAAATAATAAAACGAATTTTAAATAAAACAATTAAGAAATTAGCAAAGTAAAGAAAACAAAAGAAAACATTTTTGAAAATTAAAGTTGTAAAAGCCTAGGGTTCTGCCGTCACCATTAACAATCCTACGCAATTTTACCAATTGCTTATGAATTTCTACATACATGCTTTGAAGGTTAGGTTTTCTGAATGTATATTTTCCTTGTGATGTTCAAGCGAAAATGTATATCTAACGTGCAACCCGTCTGTAATATTCAGAGCAAATATAGACATGCAAGACTCATTAAGTTTTAAGAAACCCCTTCGAAAAATCATGCAACCCTTAAGAGCGTGATGTTCACCTTAAGTGAACTTACAATTACTAATCACAAAAAGCCCTCTTCAATTTTAGGGTGATGTTCCAACATAAATTGCATCACATTACTTGTCTAAAAACCCTAATGGTCGCGAATCACTAAGACAATTATATAGTTTAATCACGGTGATTAATAATTCAAAGCAAGCATGCATCCATTTATAAGCAAATTAATAAAATCACATATTCATGCTAAGGCTTGTGGCTTCACCCTAGCAAAAGAACTAGTTACGAACAACGATAAAAACTAACGAAAATATATTAACTAGAAAAAGGATTGAAAACACCTTGTAGGTAAAAAGTCTGAAGGTCTACGCGTGCCTTCTCCCCCAAACCCTAATGGCTAAAAAGCCATATTTATAGTACTCCAAATTAAACCCCTCATAGAAAAGGTTTTCTAAAAACTAGGAAATAAAATACTAAAAGGATAACTAGGAATTACATTCCTATTATGACTAAGAAATCTGCCCAACATAGAGATAGCCACATTTCTGGACCTTCAGGGCTCCAAAATAGGCCCAAAATGATTCAAATGAAAGATTAGGACCTCCTCTTCAAGTCCCAAGAAGAGCCCAATCCAAAATCCATCATTTTCCAGCCTAAAAGTTGCAAATAAGCTCTGCAGCCCAATCTGCTAACACTGCACGTTGGGCATATATTAATTTGCCATGATCAGATCTTTCGGGATAAAATCATGAAATTTTGATACAACCTTCTTGATAGATTCACGAACCCGCTCCAATTAGAATCACTAAAAAATTCTACTGTTTGATTACTTTATGCTCAAAAAAAGTTCGCGTGTCCTACATTAAAAGTGCATAACAAAGCATCAAAATCTCACCAAAATAATAACCAAAATATACCAAGAATAGGGAATAATATATAGTATAAAATCGCCTCATCAGCAAGTTCCAAAAAATTTGATTGATTGATTGATTTCTTATTTTTAATCAAAGTAAACCAGACCTATATCATGTGAATTTGATGATGTTATATCATTACATGTTACTAATGTATGAGTTTTACTATTCAAAGTTACTAAATTTCATGTGCAATTCTATTTAATATACAATGTATGTTTAAGAATAATTGTCATCCGAGTGGATCGGTTTCAATCGAGTTAATAAACTTCAAACCAACCTAACCTACCTATATTGAACGGGTAGTCGGGTTTTTACCCAAATTTAAAGTTTTAATGTTTGGAACCCAACCCATATAAGGTGGGTTGATTGGTAGAACAACTAAAATGCTCACCCATAACCTCCTTAAAGTTATAAAACTAGTTTCATTCCAATATCATGATTGTAAAGGCTTTACTATAGTACAGAAGATAAAGACTCATTAAGATGTACTTTTAAAATAGCTAAAAGCATTTTTAGAGAAATATTTGCGGATTCCAAAAGCACTTAAAGTGCTTCCCAATGATTTACTTGCATGAAACACTTCAAGTACTTTACCATGATTTGCTTGCATTTTTACTAAGGATTGGCTCCAAAAATATTTTCATCACAAACGTTTTCAGCCATTTTAAAATCACTTCCAAACGAAGCAATAGCCATATATTGATTTTTGAAAATGATTTATTGTTTTAATAACAAATATTTTGAATATAAAGACACCAAACAACCACTTAATTTTTAAATGAACAATTTTTAATTGCATTTTGGAATATGGCCCTATGAAAAATAAGTTGAAAATTTTAGAGCAGCTTAATTAGCAATTTTCAATTGCAATTGAACTTGAAGAAAGTTGAGGTTTCACCATAAAATTAATTAGCAATATGAAAAGTAGCCTAATTACTTAAAAAGCACATATAAGGTCTATTCTCTCATCAATGTGAGATACACTCTCAACACGCCTCCTCACGTGTGTCAAATTTCTATGCCTAGCACATGGACAACACAAATTGGGTGATGTGGCGCACATGTTGTCGTTGGGCTTCACTTGAGGGACAACATGCCTTGATACCATGAAGAAAGTTCAGGTTACACTATAAAACCAATTGGCAATATAGAGAGTAACCCAATTATAAGCACATGCAAAGTCTATTATCTTATAAGCGGAACTCATTCTCAAATAACTATTCTTACTTTCGTTTTTGGTTGAATCATACTATATGTATGTCACAATACTTTGATCACGAACTCTTCATTTATTAAATAGTAAAATTTGTTGATGCACAAAATCAGTGAGGACTTTGGTAGAACAAAAAGTGTCAAGTTTGTGACCTTCAATAGATTGCTCTGGTCACTAGTGTGGATAAATATGTAAATGGATAGAGACAGGAAAGCAAACACAAGATGTACGTGGTTTACCTAGATTTGCTACGTCCACGGAGTAGAGGAGTTCTCATTATTGTGAAGGACTTACACAAGTACATAGGTTCAAGTTCTCCTTTTGTGAATACTAGTGAATGATTTAGTACAAATAACATTAGGAAATATTGTGGGAGAATGATCTCCTTTTATAGAAGAGAGTTTCTAGCTTTGTTTTGACATTGACACGTGTCGTGTTGTGATTGGCTTCTGATGTTGACACGTATCGCGCTATGATTGGCTTCTGATATTGACATGTGTCGCGCTGTGATTGGCCTCCTAGTTGGAGGGAAACTCTTCTAGGTCCTTGACGGTATAAAATTGACCGGTGCTTGGTAATTTCAGGATTGGTCAAGTATAGTACAAACAGTGCTCCCTTAAGTTCCCGAATGAGGGAAGCTCCTTGGTTGGGGACTTGCAAGATCCAAGCCGCTGAGTAATCACGAAATTTCTAAGTACCGAAGTGTGGTATCGTCTTCACTTGCCTTATCTGTCTCATAGGTAGATGTGGCATCTTCTCTGGAAGTACTCTTCCTCCATCCAGGAGTGGTATCTTTAACTAGTAGAGATACACAAGGTAATGTATCAATTTCACTTGAAGCTTAGTTGTAGTTTCAGGCTTGGTCAAGCGCGATACAAACCATGTAGTAGGAGTCCCCCAAGTCGTCGAGCTAGGAGATCTGCCGAAAGAGGTGACAGACAAGGTAAGCAATCAGTGCTCCAAGCAATCAGTCCCAGATCATAAGTTTGATTTCGAGTTCTGGCTTATTGTTCTCATTCTCCCTATCTTGCAGGCAGCATGAAGGATAAAGAGAAGAAAAAGGAGAAGAGATAATATGAGATACTTTTGTTTTTTAAGAAGTAACTTTCCACAAGCTTATTCTTGAACTGGGCTAAAGGGTTTTCTAGTTTCCTCCAGAGTATAAGGCTGACTCAAGAATTTTAGAGTCAAAACAAGTCCATCAAATCAAGAGTTCGTTCGACCTTGATGATATGGGATACTTTTGCTGTTGACAAAGTAGTGGATGTGGTATAGCGAGGCTTTACTCTTTGGCGACGTTGCTAGCGAAAGGTTGTTGAAATTCCTTGAGCTCTTCGGATAGAGCAGCGATGCCAAGCTTGGATTTGACTTAGACTCCTCCATCTGGATTATGCAGTTCTGTAGGGAGGGCGTCGTGCTATGGTGATATGTTCTAGCTCATCGTTGAACATTCTGCTTCAATCTTTTGCATCGCAGAAGTGGTGCGCAACCTTTGCATTTGAATGGTCCTTAAGAGCACTACTTCTCAACGACTCATCCATGCTTGGCAGCTTCAATGTAAGAAGCCAATATTATCAACTGTTATAAAGTATTTGTCGAAAGGATTCGTGACCTTGACAACAGTTGAGGATGAGTAATCGAGAGCAATGCTAGATGAGCAACCAGGCAAAGGTTCTGAGTAATCAGTTCCAAATCGGAAGTTTGTTTTCAGGTTCCGACTGATTGCTTTTTTTCTCCTTGTCTTGCAGGTAAGAGTAAGGGCAAAGGAATAGACAGGGAAAAAACATGATATGGGATACTCTTTCTTTTAACCCTAATGATATGAGATACTCTTACTCTAATGTTGCTTGTTTGCAGAGGTATTATCGGGGGAAAGGAAGCTGAGTATTTCGAAGGGCTTCGTTGGGAGTGCCCTCTCAGATATGAGGAATGGTTGAGCATTTTTGCAGGTCTGCATGTCCGTGGAGGGTGGAGGTAGATATTGTAGACATTGAAATTTCGGTGAAATGAATATTGACAATTATATTAAAATTACAACCTCCATTCATTTCACCTACATCATACATTCATTTCACATACATCATACACTCACCTCACCTATAATATCCACCCAATCCACTTACAACAATCCACCCAATCCACCTACAACATCCACCAAAACAAAAGGATGGTGGTATTCATTCTCAAAGCCTATAAATAGGCCTCCCCATCAAAGGATCAAGGGAGGATTTTACATACATTCTCTCTACTCCCAAATTGGAAGAGAATTCACATCACACCAAAGCCTTGAAGCCTCGAAACTTTAAAGCTCTCAAGCAAATTCCGGAGAATCAAGAAAGCCCTCTTCGTTCTTCGTCAAAATCTTCCTTCAAGATCAAGCCCCAACGACCCTTGAAGAAACTTCCATTAATTCAAGATCAAGCCCCGATGGCCCTTGAAGAAGGTGTTCATCATTCATCATTCGTTCATCCGAAAGATCAAGCCCCGACAACCCTTTGGATCAACAACATCAAATCTACCCATTACAAAGATAGAATCATAGGCTAAATTTGTAGAAGAGATTGTAACCCTTAAATCATTAATACAAATATTATTTTGTACACGTGCTCTTGTCTCATTCATCGCAGGAATTCTTGTGTTTACAGACATATGTAGGAGTTTCCCCAACAACAGGTAGTAATGTTATTCATATACCCTTCTTGGTCATAACAATGTAGTGGGAGCTGCAAGCTTCATGTGTTTTAACTTTGTCAGAGCATTTTGAAAAAGTGATCTATGGTATCTGGAAAGCTGATGTTGCGTGTGAAGATTGCAGACAAAGTTTATCCAAGGAAATATGACTCTCGAAGTTCGAAGAACGACGCCTCTTTGATTTTCGAACAATCATGTTGGGGATCTGGCTCTCGAGATTCAAGGAGCATTGCCTCTTTGATTTTTGAACAAGCAATCCTATTAGGAATCTGGCTCTCGAGATTTAGATAGCGGTGCCTCTTCCATTTTTGAGAAAGCGATCCTGGTAAGAGTCTGGTTCTCGAGATTCAGATAGCGGTCCCTCTTCGATTTTTGAGAAAGTAATTTTGGTGTGAGTCTGGCTCTCGAGATTTGGGGAGCGGTGCCTCTTCAATTTTTGAGACAGTAATCCTATTGGGAGTGTTTTCTCGATGTGAGTAAAGGTTGAGCATTTTTGCTAGTCTGCTTCGCCACAGAGCACGGAGGTTGACACACATAGGGACTTTCCAGTTATCAAGCAGTGGTGATGTTCCTTTACCCTTGTGAGTAATGGTAGGGTAGCTGGACCTTTAAAATTTATGTGTCTAAACTTTTCAGAGATCTTTGCCAAACTTATCTATGGTACCCGAGGAGTTGATGTTGCGTGTGGAAATTGTCGACAGATTTTACTCAGGAAAATTTGTTTCTCGAAATCCAGAGAGTGGTGTTTCTTTGATTTTTGAACCAACGGCCCTATTGCCCTTTGTTTTATAGGGGCACCAATTGTGTACAAGAAGTACGTTCAGAGAGGTATTGCTTGTAGGAATTTTCCCCTTATTTTTGTACTTCAAAGATTTATTGGACCTCATTTCTCCTTCATCATTTCTAAGAGTGTCTGGCCCATCCGACCGTCGTTTTGACTTGAACTTTGGTGAAGAGGCAATCATGCCTCCTCAAGACAACATATGGCGCCCATCATTCTTATCCCCAATTGGTCATCTTATCGTTAGGGACTCTATGACGAAGAATGATATGACCGCTGCGGTGGTGGCTAGGAACCTTCTCACTCCCAAAGATAATAAACTATTTTCCAAACGGTCTGAAGAGTTGGCTGTTAAGGATTCTCTGGCTCTCGATGTTCAGTGTGCAGGTTTTGTGTCTAATATGGCCCAACACCTATTTGCTCGAACCCACCAAGTTAAATCATTGGCGGCCGAAGTGATAAGTCTCAAACAGGATATTAGAGGGCTCAAACATGAGAATAAACAGTTGTATAGGCTCGTACATGACTATGCTACAAACATGAAGATGAAGCTTGACCAGCTGCAGGAATCTGATGGTCAGATTTTACTTGATCATCAGAGGTTTGTGGGTTTGTTCCAAAGGCATTTATTGCCTTCGTCTTTTAGGGCTAATCGTGTAATGAAGCTCCAAATGATCAACCTCTGATGCTTCCTCTTTCTGGGGTTCTGTCCAGTATTGAGGCTCCGAATGATCACCCTTTGGTGCCTTCTCTTTCTAGGGCTCTGCCGACTGTTGAGACTTCTCCTGAGCAACCTTTGTGAAGGCTCCATCTTGTTTGTTTATTTTGACTCATGTATATGTACATATTTGTAACTTATCGGAGATATCAATAAATAAGCTTTGCTTCATTTCAACGTATTGTGTTAAATACACCAAAGTCTTCTTCACTAAGTTCTTTAAATTTTTTCTTTTGTTGAAGCTTGTATGTTGAAGCTTTGTGAGTGAAGCATGTGTTAGGCCCAAAGAAGATGAGGCCTAGGCAATTTTTTTTTTGTTTTTTTTTTTTTGATTTTTTTTTTTTTTGAATTTTCAAATTTCTGAATATATATATATATATATATATATATATATATATTAAGCTCTGTAGGTGAAGCTTTGAGGGTTGAAGATTTGTTGGGTACCATGAATTGATTTTGCTTCACACTATCTTGATCAAGAGTGTGTGAAGCTTTTGTAGGTGAAGCTTTTGTAGGTGAAGCTTTTGTGTTGAAGCTTTTGTGGGTGAAGGTTTTGTGAGTGAAGCTTTGGAGTTGAAGCTTTGTAGGTGAAGCTTTGGAGTTGAAGCTTTTGTTGGGTACCATGAATTGATTTTGCTTCACACTATCTTGATCAAGATAGTGTGAAGCTTTTGAGAATTTGTAGTTGCCCTCCATTTGTTAAAGCTTTTGTTGGTGAAGTTTTTGTGGCGAAGCTTTGTTGGGTACCATGAATTGATTTTGCTTCACACTATCTTGATCAAGATAGTGTGAAGCTTTTGAGAATTTGTAGTTGCCCTCCATTTGTTGAAGCTTTTGTTGGTGAAACTTTTGTGGTGAAGCTTTGTTGGGTACCATGAATTGATTTTGCTTCACACTATCTTGATCAAGATAGTGTGAAGCTTTTGAGAATTTGTAGTTGTCTTCCATTGATGAAGCTTTGTTGAATTTCCCATTTTTTTTTCTTTTAGGAAACAAGAAATTTGAAAATGTGGGAGAGACAACATATACAAATTTTGCTTCCACACTGTTGAGCAAGAGATTGTGATGCAAGCCACACCTTGTAGTAGTCAAAGGTTTGAATGAACCATATAAATTGAATTTGCTTCGAACAGTCTTGATTAAGAGTGTGTGAAGCTTTCTATGAGTTGTAGTTGTCCTTCATTGATGAAGCTTTTGTTGGCACCATAAATTGGTTTTGCTTCACACTATCTTGATCAAGAGTGTGTGAAGCTTTTGAGAATTGTGGTTGCCCTCCATTGATGAAGCTCTTGTTGGCACCATAAATTGGTTTTGCTTCATATTGTCTTGATCAAGAGTGTGTAAAGCTTTTGAGAATTGTGGTTGCCCTCTATTGATGAAGCTCTTGTTGGCACCATAAATTGGTTTTGCTTCATACTATCTTGATCAAGAGTGTGTGAAATTTTTGAGAATTGTGGTTGAACTCCTTTGATGAAGCTCTTGTTGGCACCATAAATTGATTTTGCTTCACACTGTCTTGATCGAGAGTGTGTGAAGCTTTCTACGAGTTGTAGTGTTTGCATTGTTATAGATGAGAAATGTCTGAAGCAGATGCAAGAGAGCTGAATAGCTTGATCTTTGTATGCCATGCACTGAAGTTGTTGTTAGCTTGCAATAAGACTGTGTTGGTGATTATAACTCTTGTTGGGCATAAATGTTCCCCTAGTTGAGTTGTCAAGCTTGAGGGTTTTTTATTATTTGTGAATGCTAGGAGTTCACATGTACAAATTGTACCACTAGTCTTCTGGTAGGTGGAATGAATGGTGTGTTGCTTTCATCACTTGGTTAGTGGTACAAAGGTGAGTTCCTTTATCACCCTTAATCGCATTTCATCACCTGGTTGGTGGCACGAAGATGAGTTCCATCTTCACCTGGTTAGTGGCATGAATGGCAAGTTGCCAAATGATATTAGAGTACGGGTTATATATTTCATCACCTGGTTGGTGGCATGAAGGGGAGTACGGGTTGTACATTTCATCACCTGGTTGGTGGCATGAAGATGAGTTCTTTCTTCACCTGGTTGGTGGCATGAGTGGCAAGTTGCCAAATGATACTAGAGTACGGGCTGTACATTTCATCACCTGGTTGGTGGCATGAAGATGAGTTCATTCTTCATATTTTATCACCTGGTTGGTGAGAATAAGGGCAAGGTGTCGAGGCACATTGTAGCAAGTGTCGAATGACACAAAGTATGTTGAACCCTTTCGAAGCATAATTGGCTTATGTATGAATGTGTTGGAATGTATGATTGAACGAATATACTATAAAGCTGTTCGTTTATTTGTATAGTCTTGTTGACATATACTTAGACTTTGTTTCATGTTGGAAGCATTCATGTTGAAGCTTTGAACCCGAGTGTTTCATTGCTAGGAATATAAAAGGATTAGGACCGAGTTGTCTAAATCAACTATGTATTGAATTCATGCCAAATAGTCTTCGTTACATAAGATGCCGAACAGCTGAAGCTTAACACTTATACAATGTGAGTTTACTTTTAATAGTACTTCAAGTGATCAGTGTTCCATGAATGGCCAAGGGTATTGCCATCGGAGCTTCTAAGCTTGTAGGAGCCAGGGCGACTGATGCCAACAACTTTAAACGGTCCATCCCAGTTTGGACTAAGTGTTCCTTCACTCGAGACTCTGTCGCAGAGTAATCTTTTCTTCAATACCCAGTCCCCCACTTTGAAAGAACAAGGTTTAACTTTGGAGTCATAGTAGTTGGAAATGCACTGCTTGTAGGCGACATTCCTCAAGTGAGCCTGGTTTCTGTGTTCCTCGACTAGATCTAAGTTAAGGGTAAGTTGTTTGTCATTTTCGCTTTACACGTAGTTCTGGACTCGAAACGTTGCTTGCTCAAGCTCAACTAGGATAACTGCCTCTGTACCAAAGGTAAGTGAGAATAGGGTTTCTCCTGTTGATGTCCGATACGAAGTGCGATATGACCAAAGAACTTGGGGTACAAATTCTGGCCAACAACCTTTAGCCTTGTCCAAGCTGGTTTTCAAAGTTCGCTTGATTATTTTATTGATGGCTTCGACTTGTCCATTAGACTGGGGATGAGCTGGGGAGGCAAAACATAAGTTGATGTTGAACTTAGAGCAGAACATCTTGAACTTATTATTGTCGAACTGTCACCCGTTGTTAGTGACTATCGCATTGGGAATGCCGAATCTGTAAAGGATGTTCTTTCATACGAAGTATTTTATTTTTGCCTCAATAATGGTTGCCAAGGGTTTTACTTCAGCCCACTTTATGAAGTAGTCAACTGCAACGATTACATAGCGGACCTTGCCCTTCCTTGCAGGCATTGGGCCGATGAAATCAAGTCCCCATTGGGCCAAGGGCCAAGGGCTAATCATAGGAGTGAGCGGCTCAGGAGGGGAGTGAGGAATAGTTACGTAGCGTTGAAATTTATCACATGAGCGAGATATTCTAATGGCATCTTTGTGGAGTGTTGGCCAGTAATATCCTTCGCGAAAAGCCTTGTGTGCTAGGGATCGAAATCTAGCATGATCTCAGCAGACTCCTCATGTATTTCCCAAAGTACAATTTCCGCATCCACGAGCGTAAGGCATCTTAGGTATGGTAGGTTAAAATCCCGTTTGTATAGTTTGTCATTAATGATCAAGTAACGGGTAGCCTTGTATCGAATCTGCTTAGCTTTGAGGGAGGGTACCATGCGCAAGGAATTTATAAATCGGGGTAATCTAATTATCCCCCTGTTGTAAGTTGCACACTTCCACGACCATGGTGCTTGGTGCTGCCAACAATTCGACTTGAATTTTTCTCCCAATTTTGTCTTCCATTACTGAGGCGAGACGAGCCAAAGCGTCTGCATGACTGTTTGCCGCTCGAGGAATTTGGGTGATCTGGTAGTGGAAGTGTTTGAGCAACAATTGTGTTTGTGCTAGATATGCTGCCATTAAGCTATCCTTAACGTCAAAGTTATTAGCGACCTAGTTAACCACCAATTGGGAGTCACTGAATATATCAATTCGTTTAAACCCTAGTTGTTTGGCCAAACGTAAGCCTGCTAGAAGGGCTTCATATTCGGCCTCATTATTCGATGCCTTGAATTTGAAACGAAGAGCATACTCCATTGCCACTTTGTCAGGGGTCATAAGGACTAGTCCTGCTCCACACCCTATTGGTTGGACGAGCCATCAACATATAAACTCCATGTTGGGGCTGTTGGTTCTATTTTCTAAGCTTTCAAGGGTAATGAAACCACTTCTTTAGGCTTAGAAACAATGTCAACTGGATATGTGAAGTCGGCGATTAAGTCTGCCATTACTGGCCCTTCTCATCTGGCTTTGGTTGGTAGGAGATGTCAAACTCACCTAATGCTATCACCCATTTGATTATTCTCCTCGAAGTGTCAACACTTTGGAGTATTTGTCGAAGAGGATGATTGGTAAGCACGATGATGGAGTGTGCTTGGAAGTAAGGGCGAAGTTTTCGAGCAGACATGACCAATGCTAGAGCCAATTTCTCAATGTTGGAGTATCGTGTCTTTGCATCTTGTAGGGCCTTGCTAGCGTAGTAGACAGGTCGTTCGACATTACCATCATTTCGAATAAGAATGGAACTTACTGCCGAAGCCGATACCTATAGATAAATAATGAGAGTGTCACCAACTTCAGGTTTGGAGAACAAATGGGCTTTACTCATGTAGTCATTGAGGTTCTTTAATGCATCGGCACATTCATCAGTCCATGTAATGTACTTCTTACTTCCCTTAAGTACTTTGAAGAAATGAGCACATCTGTCTGTGGCCTTAGAGATGAACCTAGTTAAGGCTGCCACATTGCTAGTAAGGCTCTTGATGTCTTTTGAAGTTATTGGTTCCTTCATGTCGAGGATTGTTTTGATCTTCTTGGGATTAGCCTCAATGCCTCGTTAGCTTATCATGAAGCCTAAGAATTTGCCAAAGCTTACACCGAAGGCACATTTGTTGGGGTTCAACCTCATTTGGTACCTCTTTAGAATGGTGAAAGTTTCATATAGGTTAGTGATGTGTCGGTCAGCATGTTTGCTCTTGACTAGCATATCATCAACGAAAACTTTCATGCTCTTCCTAATATGTTCGGTGAACATTGAATTGACTAGTCTCTGATAAATCGCTCCTGCATTCTTTAAGCCGAAGGGCATGCCTTTATAGCAATATAATCCCCTATCAGTAGTGAAGGCTGTGTGTTCTTGGTTCAGAGGGTTCATGAGGATTTGGTTGTATCCTGAGTAAGCATCCATGAAGCTCAGGACTTCACACCCTACCATAGAGTCTATAAGTCTGTCAATGAGAGGAAGAGGAAAGCTATCCTTCGAGCATCCTTTGTTTAGGTCGGTGTAGTAGACACACATTCTCCACAAGACCTTTTGGAGCAGGAGACTTTCTTTGGTCGAATTTTTCTTAACAAAGACCACATTTGCTACCCATGTTGAGTAATTGACTTCGCAGACGAAGCATATACCTTTAAGTTTTTCAACTTCTGCCTTCATTGCTTCGTATCGTTCAGCATCATAAGATCTTCGTTTCTATCTCACCGGCTTGGTCTTGGGGTCAATACTCAAGCGATGACATATGATATTGGGATAGATGTATGACATGTCCTCGTATGACCAGGCGAAGACCTCAGTGTTCTCTTGCAAAAAAGAGATCAATGCCAACCGAATGGGTGGTGACAAGGTGGTGCCAATCTTCACCATGCGATCTGGATAATCTTTGGAGATAGAAACTTTCTCCAACTCTTCAGTAGGTTATGCTTGCTGGGTGAAAAAGTCGTCTCGAGGATCGTCGGGTTGATTGTTGCCACAGTGAAGATCCAAGTTGGCTTCGTCTGGGCTGGTCTTTATGACTTGGTCATGTATAGAAAAGGTTTCCTTAGGCACAGACAGGTGTTGTTGCTTAACCAAAGGGTTGTAACATGATCGTGCACTAAGTTAATCTCCTCTGATGTAACCATTGCCATAGGGGGTTGGAAATTTCATCAACAACATATGTGTGGATACCATGGCCTTGAGATCATTGATGCTTGTGCGTCCGAATATGACATTGTATTCCTTTGGGCAATCAACCACCAGGACGTTAGTGGTAGCTGTGTAAAGGCATGTACCAATGGTGAAAGGTAAGTGTATTCTCCCTAAAGGTTGCACGATATCACCGGAGAAGCTTATCAGATGAGAAATTGAGCGATCGAGCAAGTGTTCAACTACATTAAGTGCCCTGAAAGCTTTAGTAAACATGATATTGACCGAAGCCCTCGTGTCTACCAGGATTCGTCGTACTTCAAAGTTAGCTATATGAGCTTCCACGATCAGTGGGTCGTTGTGAGGGTAGATGATACCTTTTTCTTCTTCAAGGTAGAAACATATTAGATCCCAGTTAGGCTTTTGATACTTGCCTCCCCTGATGTCTTCCACGTGAAACACTTGGTGGCCAGGCCTTAAAGCTCATTCATTGTTTTTCATAGCCTTGTTGGAAGATTTAGATATGGGTGTGCCGCCACTTATGGAATATATCACATTCTCCTAGCGTTGGTTATGGTTACCCCTTGGAGGTTGAAGAATGAATTGATCAATTTTTCCTTCACGTGCCAAAGCTTCAATATAATCACGAAGGGTGATACATTTCTCGCCGCCATGGCCGTTATACTAGTGGTAGCAGCAAAACGTGCATGTGTTCTTCGTGGGCTTGTAATCCGGGTGCCTCTGCTTTGACTTCGATATCAGGTGTGCTATGCTGGGGTAAATGGCCACGCATGTGGCGTTCAAAGGTGTGTATGCCTCATACCTCGGGGTAGGGCCTGTCTTGACACGTGCTTGACCCACTGTGTTGACTGCCTGGGGTCGGGGATTATCGTGGCGATACCCTTGGTTATCGCGGTAATGTCCATTACTCCTTTTACTAAAATGAGATTGGTAAGGATGGAAATCTTTCATTTGGCCCTGAGATTGATATGTCTGTTGACTTGGCAAAGTATTAAGTAAGGCAGGGGAAGGCACCGCTGCAATTTGGAAGGTTGAGGTCTTCTCATTTAGGTGGGTCAGGCTTCCACTTCCTACTTGCTGATAGGGGATGGTTGTTGGGGGTTTCTCTTGGTATGTCTTTGCCTCGGTGGAGGCATGGTTATAAGCCTGCGCCATCACCTTAGAGTAAGTCTTCCAAGTGTTGGCATTGATCATGTACTTAAAGAAACAGTCACGTAGGCCTACCGTGAAGGCTTTAAGGGCAATCTTGTCATCTATCTCGGCACAACGGGAATACTCATGGCTAAAGCGGCCAGCATACATACGTAATGACTCGTCTGGCTTCTGGCAAATAATGTACAAGTCATTCGCAGAGTGCAAGCGATCAGTCTGGAAAATGTGTTGAGAAACAAATTGTTTCCTCAATTCCTCAAATGAGTCTACCGTCTCAGGTGGAAGACGACAATACCAGTTTAAAGCTCCACCAGAGAGGGTGAAGGTGAAGAGAAGACATTGTTCTTCGTCGGTGTGCATCCGGTATGCCATGCTGGACTTAAAGAGGTTAAGGTGTTCAATCGGGTCCTCATTTCCTGTATAGGGTTGCAAGTCAAGCTTCTGCTTGTCTTTGCTTGAAGGGGGTGTCGAGGATCCTCCTTGTAAGAAGGCCAGGCCTAGGTTGGTTCTAATCAGGTATCTCAGCTTGTCGTTCGGCCTTTAACTTGTTTACATCCTTAAGGAGTTGTAGGACAAGAGGGTCCTGAGTAGAGTCATGTACCATTGGAACTTTCTTTCGTAAATATCCATCTCCTCTTGGAAGTAGGAATGTTTGATCAAGAGCATGTGATTTTTCCCTGGACTCGTCGTATTGACTTCGAAGGTATGTCTGTCGGAACATCTTTGAGTCTCATATACCTTTGTGTTTCTCTAGGACTTGTTGCCCCTTCCCCAAATTGGTAACCGGCCTGGGACATGGGAGGGGACTGAGTCTTTTAGAGACCCTTGGGTCATTGATCTTCGAGCTTACATGGATTGGATTGTCTCGATGTTGCTTTAGAAAGTCTCGACAGTCGCAAAAGACGGCTTTCGATCCTTCCACTCCTTCTGTAAGGAGGTGTCTTCCTCCACTCATCCTGCTTCTGGTCAAAGCAGCTGGGTTGAGAGAAGTCTCATGTTGGTCGCCATTTCGATAAGTAGCTCGCTCCTCAACAGAAATACCCATGTCGAGGGCAAATGACCCTCCGTGTTGGGGGGCACCCAGTTAATGGTTGACTTCCACATGGGTGATGAGCTCATGTGTTTTAGTATATCTAGCCTAGTGGAGCATCTCAAAGACCTTCTCATACTGCTCTTGGAGGATCTCATTCTTCATCGCTATCTTGTTGTTATGAGCCTCCAGCTCATTGACTTTAACCTGAAGAGCAAACTTCTTTTGTTCCTTCTTTCGTTGCTTCGCACCATGTGCAAAAGGGGTGTCATTCTGTGTGATGTGGCTTCATTCGCTCCCCATGTTGGAAAGGGATTCCTGGTCAAAAGAGAGTGTACGAATGGTAGAAACCAGCTTAACAAAGCTGAAGAGAGTGGGAATAAGTGTCATTCCCACAAACAGCGCCAAATGTTGATTCACAAAATCAGTGAGGACTTTGGTGGAACAGAAAGTGTCAAGTTTGTGACCTTCGCTAGATTGCTCTGGTCACTAGTATGGATAAATATGTAAATGGATAGAGATAGGAAAGCAAACACAATATGTACGTGGTTCACCCAGATAGGCTACGTCCACGGAGTAGAAGAGTTCTCATTAATTGTGAAGAGCTTACACAAGTACATAGGTTCAAACTCTCCTTTTGTGAGTACTAGTGAATGATTTAGTACAAATGACATTAGGAAATATTGTGGGAGAATGATCTTTTATAGAATAGAGTTTCTAGCTTTGTTTTGACATTGACACGTATCGTGTTGTGATTGGCTTCTGATGTTGACACGTGTCATGCTATGATTGGCTTCTGATGTCGATACGTGTCGCGCTATGATTGGCCTCCTAGTTGGAGGGAAACTCTTCTGGGTCCTTGATGCTATAACATTGACCGGTACTCGGTAGTTTAGGGATTAGTCAAGTATGGTACAAACAAATTTAAGTAACCTTTTTTTTATTAATTTGTCCTATAAATAGGATATCAATTATGTCATTCACTATATTATAACATGTAAAATCAACATTACGTGGTCTGTATATACACAAATATTTCTTTATCAGGTGTCATGGGACTATTGTTAAACAATTTACCTCAATGACAGCTTCCATGGAAACTCTTTTAGTGAATCCGCCAGGCCGCCACTCCTTATAATTTTCAAAAATTAAATAAAATATCCTTTATAGCAAGTGGTCATTTACCATAGTGATGGAAAGCTATTGTGCCTTTGCACATAGGCTCAAACCTTGTTGATAGCTAATCTAACATTTAACTTACTAACGCTATCGTTTCAACTCAAAAAAAAATATATATCCTTTATTAATTAATATGCTAAACATACAACATTTATTATGAGCGTAAAACAGTAAATTTGAGAGAGGTATTTCTCTTATTCACTTATGAGTAATTCAAATATTAACCTTCACAATCAAATCATCTTGGATATAATGAGTTTATTCGCACGCACGTTAGCGCATGCAGATGTGATGCAGTTGGACAAACGCGATTCTCTGAAAACTTAAAACAACGTTTATTAAAAAAGATAGTGTTTGATTCCGTCAAATGTATATGTTTTCATTTGTCTCAAAATCAAAATCACACTTGTTGGATTAAAAAATGTAAAAATTCTTAGAAATCTCTACAAATACCTACTTCTTCAATCTAATTTCACACCTTATTAGCACACAAAAATAGTAGTTTAAATAATATAAACAATATCTAGTAGTATCATAATATTTCTCTATATACTGAAAAGTAATAAAATATTAAGAGGAATAAAACATAGTCCACGCACCATTGGAAATAGATAAAATTATAGCACTACTGTATTCATTTAAAAACTTTGGTGTGCATAACCAGGAATTAGGGGAGGATTTTCGCTCGACGCCGTAAACTATGGTGTATACTCGCATACACCTAATTATCTGTGACGTGTCTTTTTATTTAATTTTAGTTAATTTTTTAATTTTAAAATTGAAAAAATAACATTTAGTGTGAAAGTTAACCAAAGTTAGTTAAAATGACACATTGTAGATGACTAGGTGTATGATGAGCATACACCATAGTTATGATGGTGAGCTAAAATGCTCATAGGAATGAGGGCTAAATCTGGAAACAGCTATTGGAGATGACATGTATTACAGTCTAGTAGTATTTTTACACTTGTAAGTGAGAGTTTTAGATTCAAATCTTGAGAATGACAAGTTCGCAACTAATTTATTTCTCACCCCTTAATAGAAATGAAAAAAAATAAATAAATTGGAAAGCTTAAAAATAAGAGAAGGAAAGGGAATCAAAATAACTAGTTGTCGTAGTCGATCCGGTTCCTTATTTATTGGTATTTGATTACAAATTTTATGAATATTACACTTTTTTTATTTCTTACGTGTGAATAAACACATAAAACGTTAAGAAGTGAAATAATTTACTTACCTATATATTAGACATGTTCTTAATATAAATAGGGATGTGCTATCCACACACTCGTTGTTAATTTCTATCCATTGATTTTCTTCAATTCATCTGATCCGACGGCCGAAAATTAAAAAATATGTTAAAAGTAAAATGGAATGTGTGAATATCACATCGCTATAAAAAACCATAAAGTATAAAAAGTGGGACGACCTTTATCACAAACCAAACAACCACTGGTACGAAGAAAGACTTACCTGAAAAGATTCATCATCACGTAACACAGAACTCATTCCATGGATGTAAGTTTGTCGGTTATGAATTGAAAACACAACTATAAGTGAGGCCTAATAAATAAAATTTGTCAGTTTCCAAAAAAAATAAAAAATAAAATATGTCACAACTCGTCCATGCAAGTTCCCCGCTCCCCCTCCACCGCCCATCACCGTCCATTCCTCACATCATACGGTCCACCCTCTCCTCTCTTCCCGCCTCGTACCCACCAAAACTCTCTCTCCAGTCTCTTTCTCTCTCTAAAAATTAAAGCGGCCGTTTCGAAAGGATATCAGGCCCACACGATCTCATCCCCAACTTCAGCTTCCCTCTCTCTCTCTCCTCTCTGTAAAGTTTTCTCTCTAACCCTTGGAATTGTTCCAAAATTCTTCGCCTATATTTTCGATCAGAAAAGCATCACCTTCTCGTACATTTGATCGTATATACATTTGTTATATTTTTTCTGTACATATAGCAATTGGATTATTGGTGTGTAGCTCCCTCGCGATCAGTTCCGTGACGTAAGTCCTTGCGTTTGATCATTTCTCCGGTTTCAGTACCAATTTCGATACAATTCATGAAATTTACAATGACTTTGTATGTTTTGAGGTTGTTTTTTTGGTGTGATCATATAATTGGGTTTGCTGATTTTTATGTTTTCCTTGATTTGTCCCAGGATTTGTTGGGGATTTGATCGTATTGTTTTGATCGATGTGAGGGTAAAGGTACGAATTTTTCATTTCGAATATTGTTTTTTTTTTTTGAGTATTTTATACTTTTTGAATTGTGTAATTATAATGTTTTTTGATCATTTGGGTGCACCAAAAGTTAGCCAATTGTTACTTTTCTTAATGATTACGATTTTTGGAATGCGAAAACTAGCTGAATTTTGAGAACTTCTGTTAATTTCTGTGTTTTTTTGTTTGTTTGTGATAATTTAGAGTTGTGGAGATGGCTACTGGGAGTAACATACATATGTTATCAACCCGAGACAATAATCTGCAAGGACCCAATGGGAATTTAGAAGATGCTTTACAGAGTGAGCTTGAATTGATTCTGAGAGAGCAGCGCAATCAGCATGCCATTCATCGGGAGAGGGACATGAATATGTATAGGAGCGGTAGTGCCCCGCCAACTGTTGAGGGATCGCTAACTGCTGTCGGTAGTCTCTTTAGGAACTCAGACTTTAGGGATGTGACTAGTAGGATTAGTAATAACAATGGGATTTTGTCCGAAGATGAGATTCGATCTCATCCTGCTTATCTTTCATACTACTATTCGCATGACAACATTAACCCAAGATTGCCTCCACCGTTGTTGTCAAGAGAGGATTGGCGTGTTGCACAAAGGTTTCAGGGCGGCGGGTCTTCTTTTGAGGGCATTGGAGACTGGAGGAGGAAGAAGTTGGCTGATGATCGTGATAGTTTGTCGCTGTTTGCCACGCAGTTGGGGCTACAAAAGGCAGAGAATGATATGATGGAACTGAGGAATGCTAATGGGAGCAATATCCCTGAACAAACTTCATCTGAGTGGCTTGATAGAAGCTCGGATGGTTTGATTGGTTTGCCAACAACTGGGCTTGGTGGAAGGAGAAAGAGTTTTGCTGACATTTTACAGGTAATCTATTGTGAAGACTTTCTTCTGTATTATTTATGTAGTTCCTTGGTTAGACTTTGATTGCATAGTTTTGTACTGCATTTTTTTTTGGATTCCCTTTAATTGCTAATCTTGACATTTGTTTCTTTCTCAAATTTTGTATGGTTGAGTATTTTGATACTGCTGATACCTGCCCCTTTTGATTAGTATTTCAGTTCGATGTCAGTTTGAAGCTTCCATTACAGATAGCTTTTAGTTTACATTTGATATTTATTGCATACTACACGAGATCACACATTTTCCATAATGGCTGGTTCACCTTCACACGGGGATGCAGAGCAAGGATGTAGCTAAGATCCTAAAAGCATGATCCTGCTCTTAGAATTACTCTTGCAACTATCTGTGGTGGCGTCTAATGGAACCTTTCCATCTTGCTAGCTGTTGTATTATATGCCCATGACATGTTGAATGCATGCTGTACTTTTATTTATCATCACTGTCTAGGTTCTCATTTCTTTTGTCATTTTTTTCCCTTTTCCTTTTCAAATATCCAGAAAAGGTCAGATGAATATTAGTTCTTTCATATTTTAATGCAGAAAGTTTTCATTATTCATATTCTTTAATTGATATGCTTATACCTGCACTTTTCCAAGTATATCCAAACAATTTGGTTTGGAAAGAAGTGCTTAGCTGCTATTTCTTGTTTCTTTTTTTTTTTTTGTGTCATGTAAATTAATAACTGACATATGCTGCAGGAAGGACTTGATCAAACTGCCTCCTTGTCAGGTCCCCTGTCAAGGCCATCAAGTCGTAACGCATTTGGTGATATCATGGATTCCACAGGCATGGCTGATCCCCATCCAGTTGGGTTATCTAATGGAGTGGAGTCTGCAGAGGGTATGCATAATGGAAGAGCTTCATGTGGCCTGGTGGGAGTTCAGAGCCATGGCTCAACAGCTTCTAATTCCTTTGCATCTGCTGTCGGTCCTTCTTTGCCAAGAAGCAGAACCCCTGAACAACAACTACTTGGGAGGTCTAACAGTTTTGGCCTCCCCCCTGTAGGGAGTAGAGTTTTCCCAACCAAGAGGAAGAATGTTGCTAGTCCAGATATTCAAAATGATCGTTCTTCCAGCATGAATGATCTGGCAGATATTTCAGTCAATTTTTCTGGCTTAAGCCTGTCAAAAATTAGACCTGTAGATGATGATAGACGTATTCAGTCGCAGCTTCATGTGGATCTTGATAATCAGCATGATTTTCTGTTTAAGATGCCAAATGGGCATAACCAGAGGCTGCAGCAGGAACTGTTAGAGAAGGCAAATGCTGAAATTTTTTCTCTTCCTACTAATTATGCTCATCTAGCAAAGAAAAATGGAATCATAACAAACTGTACTACATCCACTGGGCAAGCTAATTTTTCAAGAAGAACTTCTTCTCCCAGTCTTTACTCAAACGGGAGTTCTTCAGGCTTTGGAGCTTTGGAGGGATCTAATGTTCCTTACCAAGAAGCAAATACGCCAGGTTTGGACTTTGATGGCCACGTTGCTGGGGCCTATCCTGTAAATCCGAAGTTGAATATGACAATTAATAATCATCTTGATGCAGGTAATTATGTAGTTTCTTAAATTTCATCTGCAACAATTTTTTTTTAATTTTTAAAACCAGCAGAGTACCTTGGTTGAATAGTCAGTTAGCACTTAGCATTGACAATCTCTCTCTCTCTCTCTCTCTCTCTCTCTCTCTCTCTCTCTCCCTCCCTCCTTTTCTTTTTCGGGTGCAGTAGCTAGAGGTGATGAACAAGGTCTGAACAGACTGGGAAACAAAGTAGGGCCTGGTCTCCATTCTCCTGTTATGGACCCATCTTATATTCAGTTTTTGCGAAGATCTGATCATGCAACATGTAATGTAACTAGTCCAAGTGGTTATCCTCTGAGTAAAAACCACTTTGGTACTTTGCATGGAGACTTAGAGGGGATTCAGAAGGCATATCTTGAGGCATTGCTTGTTCAAAGGAAGCAACAGTATGAGTTGTCACTTTTAGGTAGATCTGGTGGTTTTAATCATGGTCATTATGGGAACCCACCATATGGGCTTGGTATGTATCCTGGAAATCCAATGGAAAATTATCTGCATCCTTCTATTGGGTCTGGTAGTCCAATGTTTGAGAGTGAGAAGATTGCACGCTTTAATTCTATGTTGAGAAGTTCAATGGGAGGGTCGGTTAGCTCCTGGAACTCAGACATTGGAAAGGACCTAGAACGACGACATGCATCATCGTTATTAGACGAATTCAAGAACAACAAGAACAAGTCTTTTGAACTTGCAGACATTGTTGATCATGTAGTGGAATTCAGGTATATGTTTTCTTTAGTGTATATTCTTCTTAGGTTGCTTTGGCAGCAATTCTGACTTCAATTTCTTCTGCTCTAAATTGTAGTACCGACCAGTATGGAAGTCGCTTTATTCAGCAGAAACTAGAAACTGCCACTGTGGAAGAAAAATTGAAGATATTTCCAGAGATTATTCCTCATGCTCGCACCTTGATGACTGATGTATTCGGAAATTATGTCATACAGAAAGTATGATTGATCTCTTTATTTCAAATACTTGAAAATTCCTTCCTTCTATTTAAAATTATTAATTCTATTGTTCGTGAAAATTGCAGTTTTTTGAGCATGGTACAGAAAGCCAAAAAAAAGAATTAACCAGCCAACTTACTGGCCATATTTTGCCTCTCAGTCTTCAAATGTATGGTTGTAGAGTGATCCAGAAGGTGACTTCCTGATTCTCAAAATCTTGATCTACTTGTCTCTATCCTTTTAGCAATGCCTTTCTGCGTGTTAGCTTCACACCTTTGATCTGCCTCAAAATTTGCATAGCATGTATATGAATTCCTTTGTCCAGTTTTTAATTTTGCAGAACTCTTTCTATCATAGTGTATGTTGTTACTCGTGCCACTTACATGCTTCATTGCTACGAGCAAATAATGTATTATATTGTATTTGCCTAGCAGTAGCTTCATGTGATGTTCGTATTGGGTGAGGAAAAAAGACAGTTGTAAATGAAATTGGAGTGTTAGAAAAATCCAAGAAAGATGCCTTCCATATGTTACGTATAAACACAATGCTAGTGTCTTGTATAACCTTCATTGTGACGGATGACTGTATATGTTACTATGCTTCCCTCCTCTATTACAAAACGATGCTTTGGCACATGGAGAAAAACAATGACCCAATCATCATATTATTTAAGCATTGTTTAACGAGATGAATCGCACTTGGAAAATAAGTATAAATGCTCTAAGTTTTACGCCAGGCTTTGGAAGCAGTTGATGTGAATCAGCAGGCACAGATGGTGTCGGAGCTTAATGGTTCAATCATGAAATGTGTTCGTGATCAGAATGGGAATCATGTCATTCAGAAGTGTATAGAATGCATCCCTCAAGATAAAATCCAATTTATACTTTCATCCTTCTATGGGCAAGTTGTCGCACTATCCACTCATCCTTATGGTTGCCGGGTTATACAGGTTAGTTGTTTGCATCCTCTTCCCCTGTGTAGGGATTCTTTATATTTACTTGTGTGATCCCTTTGGGTGCCTACAGAGGGTTCTGGAACGTTGCAATGATTCAAACATGCAACAAATAATCATGGATGAAATCATGCAATCTGTATGCGTTTTGGCACAAGATCAATATGGAAATTACGTCATTCAGGTATTCAATACTCAGTATATATATGGTTGAGCTGCTGGGTTATATTTATTTGTTTAGTTTTTCCATAGATAGCCATGGATTTGTTTTATTTTGTTTTTGTTAAATGAGGTATGTTCCAGAAAATGTGCATTGTTTCGGATGAAATGTTTTCCCAAAAAAAGGGAAAAAGAAAATTGGATTTTTGTGCATGAGAGGACATATTGGCCTAGCAGTAACTTAATTGCATAGCAAATATTATGAACCTAATAACCAGAATTCTTGTTGTTTAAGATTATTCTGAGCACGTGTACAAAACTGGATTCCGAGGTACTTTATATTTTTGTTTTCATTGAATAGATCGTATGCCTTGTAGCTTATACTATTCATGATATGGCTCCTGTGATGTCTTTTTTGAGATTCTTCTGAGCATTAAAGCAAAACTGGATTCCAAGGTACTTGATAGTCTTTTTCTTTGATTGAAAGCCGATGTGGTTTATGGTGTGTTCTCACTTTTGTTTTCACGATCGATAGGAGTCATGTTATGTCTTTGCTTTAAGACCCTACGCTATTTTTGATATGTAACATCATCAACTATATATACCTGATGGAAATGCTCGTGTACATATCTTCAACTGTGCGTATCTGATATAAATACTCTTGTTTGGTAGCACATCCTTGAACATGGTAAACCGCACGAACGGACTGCAATCATCCACAAGCTTGCCGGACAAATTGTGAAGATGAGTCAGCAGAAGTTTGCTTCTAATGTTGTGGAGAAGTGCTTAACTTTTGGGAATGCTGAGGAGCGTCAGTTTTTAGTGAATGAGATGCTGGGTTCAACTGATGCAAATGAGCCCTTACAGGTCTAAAATTAACGTTTTCCATACCAAAGATAATATATGCTTTCAAGATAGTCTATACTAGCTATGGAAATTTTAACATGAAATTAGCGTGTTGATCAAATTTTTTGATGCATGACCAGAAATTTCAAATGCAATTGTGCAGGCCATGATGAAGGATCCGTTTGGAAACTACGTTGTGCAAAAGGTTCTTGAGACGTGTGATGATCAGAGTCTTGAGTTGATTCTATCTCGCATTAAGGTTCATTTGACTGCCCTGAAGAAGTATACGTATGGCAAACATATCGTTTCTCGTGTCGAGAAACTCATCACAACTGGAGGTGAGCCTTTTCCTACGTATTCCTTGCACAGATTTGCAAAGTACAAGACCTCTAACAGATTTTGATCTGTCATATGCAGAAAGGCGCATAGGGTTGTCAGCCTCGTTTTCTTCTTGAGAAGCCCAATCTGGAGCGAGTAAAAGGCATTTTTCCTGTTGCCACCATGAATAAGTATGCACCTGTTGTACAGCTAACATGGACAGCGATCTTAGCAAGTTTGATCGATACAGAAAAGCCATAGTTGTAAATAAGCATGGAATCTGGAGGCCCCTGCGATATGATGTTTTTGTCTATCCGCCTCCTAGTATATATTTTGGCTCGCCGGTTCTAATCTGACCATGAAAAAACTCGGCATGGAAGACGGTCACCCTTGGGCTCGAGATTTTACCGGTACAAGGTTCAGTGTCTGTATTACATTCTCAAGTGTAAATGGTTAACTGCATTTTGAAAGAGAGGGTAAATAGGGAGTGTTTTTATATGTTGGGGCTTTCGACTTTGAGAACCACTTAGTGTAAATATACTGCAATTTTCTCGAGGATATGTATGTAGCTGGCCTTTTTGCAGTTGTCTTTTCCTCTTTAGATTTTTTCTTAGATGTTTGTTATTTCATTCAAAGAGAGAGAACTACAATCCATAATTCAATAACAAGAAATTAGGTTTATGAAGGTTAGTTGATTCCATAACCATTCGTTCTCCGATTCATGATAGTTCCTCCCCCTACAGCGAAGTTTGAATTCTATTTTTTGTAGTTTAGAACGTCTCCAGAATAGAATAAAAAAAATATTTCCAATTTCTTTTCTAATTTTGAACTCCTGTCAAACATTTAAGTGGAATTCATTTCCATGGGGATATGAAGGGAAAATCATTGACTAAGGACTGTAGCTCCGTGTGCTTTGAAAAAAAAGCCAGTTTTCCAAAGCTGCAAATAGCAGCTTCAGCTTTTTCCTTTGATTTCAGCTTATTCTCACAGCAGCTTCCAAAATAAGCCATTTTTTTCAGTTTACCAAACACCAAAAACCCTCACAACTTTTTTTCATGGATGCTTTTTTTTTTTTAAGCACCTCACTCCCAAACCACCCCTAAGAACACTCTGCAATCCCCTTTCCGTCTTCATTTTTTGAAACGCTAAATAAACCGGATTTTCACTCTCCGATTCTTTAAGATCACGGCCGACTCCCTCATCAAGGCAATGTGCTTCCCCCCCGGGGGCCGCCGCGCGGGGGAAAGCGGATGCCCTACCGAGTACCGATGGCAGACTCATCACAGTAAGCCTCTTTGAGGATTGTAGTGCAAGTCTTGTTCCTCAAAGACAAATAAAACACATATGGGGATGCCTCTCAAACACCTTGTGCATTTTTTTTTGTAGGAATTTGATTAGTTAGAAAAGTAAATATAAATCTGAATTAGCTTTTTAGTCAAAATAGTCTCGGAGATTTGCATAACTCCTCATTTTGATGAAAAATTATGTTAAATAAGATCAAAATGAACCCTCAATTTAAAACAATAGGGCAAAATAATTCAACAAAAATTGAGGATATTTTGTCATTTTATTTTTATTTAATGGAGATTTTTCATGAAATGACCAAAATGATTGATGATGAACTATCTCAAGGACCACTTCTATTGATTTCAAATCTCAGGAACCAAAGTGAGGAATTATGCAAATCTCAAGGATCATTTTAGCTGAAAAGCCATTTGAATTTTAAAGTTGTAATTTTTTTTTTTCAATAAACAAAAGGTTAAGCCTTTCAAAAAATAAAAATAAAAAAGGTATATGTTATAAATAGAAAATTGAGATGGATCTCTCTACTTATTTTCTTATAATTAGAAAAACAGTTTAAAAATGAGTTTAAAAAGGGCCCAACCGGGTTCGAACCGGTGACCTCTTGATCTGCAGTCAAATGCTCTACCACTGAGCTATGGACCCTTTGATTAATAATATTTTAATCAAAATTGTCTATCATAACATTTTTTAGGAATGAGGATCTTCTCCCATCATCTTTGTGAGGATTCTAGGGATTTTCAAATCGTGTTCATTCATCGTACATCATGCGGTCATAAATTATTTTAAATTAAATATGAATAATACTTGACAAAAACTGACTAATTATATACGATGAATGGACACGATTTGAGGATCCCGAGAGGATCCTCCTGGATTTTTTAGCGCCACAAATTTTTATTTCTTCAAATTCCATAAGAAAAATCAGTACTAACCACAAATGATCCATTTTTCTTTATTTTCTATAAATTTCTAAATAACAAACCACCATAACCAAATGATCACATGTCCATTCTCATGGTGCTATGAGAGATTCTAGCATACGAGCGGAAATATATTCCCCTCTCGTTTTAAAAGGTTTTGAAGTATTCTGATTTTGTCCAAACAACAACAAAACCTTATTTAACTAAGTAGGTTCGGCTATATAAATATTAGAACACTACTACGCTTAGTTTTACATCAAGTCCTGTTCTAATTTTCTCCAATTTCTTATAACATTTCTGAACATTACGCGAAGGTACAAAATTGAATGGAAAGAAAGATTTACTATATTTGAGAATAAAAACCATGAATTTATTTACATTAAGGAGTGACAAATCCTCTATATCAAAGGTATGTTAAAAAAAACAATCTAAATCAAAGAATATGTAACATGTACAAGAACTCGGTGAAGAATCATCTTTCGGTGCAAATGCACAAGAGCAGAAACAAGCAAGGGAACGCCATTCTGCCCCGGCTCCAAGGAGCCAATATAGACAACGTCAACACGAAACTGAAGCTTCCTCAACCGAAAAACTAAAACTCGTTGCAAATGTCGATTTCTGGTTTCAAAGTTTCCACCATTTCTTCTTTTTCTTTAAGCTCGGGGGAGGAAGTTCTGAACACGGTAACAAAATACAATCGAAAGATAACAAATGTTAACACCAGCATTATCATTTCATTTGTCCTTTTTAATCCCAGTAGATGTATGTCAAAACCGATTATTTTCATTTACCTCCTTCGGGATAAATTGAATTGTAATGCACCTCAGCCCAAAAGCTCAAGCAGATAACTGCACAAGTGAAATATAAGCAAACATGACCGAATGTAGTCACGATTAAAGGGGGGATGAAGGAAGGAAACATATAAACTTCTAAAACCGTTACCTCTGTTGGATTTTTCAACGTGTGGAAGGATCTCAATGTAACATGTATCCCGGAAGGAAGTTATTACAAATATCTTTACACCATACTGCAATAAAATAGTGGATATGTCAGTTGACAAATGAATAAGTTTCTCTGCGACCTGACGAACACCCACATAAAAGCAATAGATCGAGTCTTATACCGAATCTGCGGCCGCCTGCAATGTTACATGATCACCCCATTCACCATTCCTATTTCATCCATGTCGATAAGAATTAGTAAATAAGCAACAAAAAGACGTAAGCTTTAGGATAGAAAATCATGGAAAAAGAGATTAGCACAATACTTGCTCATCTTCTTTAGATAATCAGCATAACCCATAGGAACATAACCCTCGTACATTTCGGGGTGACTCTTCAGCTGAGACATTAAAAAGATGAGTAAAAAGAGTTAAAATACTAGATATCCTCTGCAACACCGTCACAAGAATAACTTCAATTTAACTACTAAAGATCCACTTACTGAAATGCCAACCAACCTGTTGAATAATTTGGTCTCTTACAACGCCATGGTATTCAGGAGAACGATATAGTTGATCAGATAAAGCACGAAACTGGGAAAATAAGACAATAGTGAGACACTATCAACTTAACTGAGAAGAGGACTCTGCAATATTACAAGTCATAACAAAGACATATATACATTTGCGCAGTGCATTTAAAATCTAGAAAGAAAGAAGTATCCAACGAGTGTAGAAATGGGGAAAAAGTTGTCTCACTCAAGATTACATCAGATTATTCATTGTGAACACGCCATTGATGTACTTCAACAAAAATTGGAAGCTCGGTAAATTCTTGTTTATCATTCAAAATTAAAGGAAAAATGACAAACCGATCGTTTATGTCTAACAACAAGGCAAAACATGTAAACTATGCAATATACTTCAAGATTTTCAAGTATAAGAAATTAAAAGTAAAATAACACCAACCTGACAGTTACCATCTCCCTGGACCTTACACTCCACCAAATCATACAACTGCAGTCTGTTAAAAGAAAAAAAAGGAAAAGATCTGAAACCCCAAGTGAAACACTCAGTACCAATTTCATATTTAATAAAATTACACCAACAGGGTTAAAAAAAACAAGTGCACACACAAAGACTGAACATAAAAAAATGACAGAATATAATCTGGAAAAATGCAATTGGAAGCAATGACACTATAGCTCCCAGGACACACAAACATTATATGTTTGGAGTGATATCAATATGTTTTTAACTTTTCAGGTTGACTCTGATTGCACGCCAATCACAATAATCTAACGGCCAATACAGGAACCCTTCCACAGTTTTGACAAGCGCTTTTTATTGGTAATTTTAAGTGGTAAGGGTTGACCATCATGAGAATCAGCAGCAATATACAGGATCTAGTTCAATATCATGCTACTGCTATACTTGAATTGTATCCCCTTTTATAATATAAGAAATTGACAAGTCAATCTATGAAAAAATCAGAGCCCAAAATACAGTTTGACAATACATCCCTGGCGACAATTGATTATTCATACAACTTAAATATATAATACAGGGGAAATAACATAAAATACCTTTCTAAAAGCCTCTGATGATCTGATATCTCTTCATCCTCTGAGGGTAATTTCTCATTCGTTTTAGGAATATGCTGCCAAAAGAATGATCATAGTGTGAATCCCATTTTGCAAGAAAAGGAAATATTAAAAATTTGTATTGGCAGGCTGCAATCAAGTTTGCTAACAAAAAAAACAAAAAGAGATGTGCATGCTGTGTTGCCTACACCACCAATTCTAAGTCTGAATCCTGTTCAACATTCCAGGATAAAACATTTGGTAACTGATTTCCATTTTGTCCGAGAGCGAGTACAGAAGGGATATTTGGAAGTTCAATATGTTCCTAGTTCCTACACAAGAGCAGGTTACTGATGTCTTGACAAAATCACTTCATGGTTCTGATTTCCTTCAACATTTTCAAACTTAAACTTAAACTGAGTTACCCCAATTCGCAGTACCATGTCAGCAGTTAGTTTTATAGAGTAGCTTCAGTTGTAAGCAATATAGAAAGTATAAATACCTATTCTTATTATTTCCTATTAACGAATATTGTAACTGCAAAAACTTACAGAAAAATACAGAAATTCATTTTCTTCTTCCTCAAGATTTCGTTTCTTCAGTTCTTCAAGATTTCATTTCCTCAGTTCTTCTAAGATTGTTATGAATGACAATGGATATCTGATCTATTCTCACACCATCCCCCAAGTAAAAATACAAGAAACTATTTTCTACCAATTTAAAATTGCCCGTGAGTTTATCATGACTGCAGAAGAAAGTTCAAAACACTGAGCGGTCTGCTCACAGGACGTGTGCCCTGAGTACAAGTACATATTATACATAAAGTTATTCTTTTCGGCAAGATGAAAACAGATTTTCGTTTAGTTTGTATAACCCTAGCTCACAACTTGGTGTGAATGCATGCAATTGTTTTGTCCTTCTGTTCTGTTCTGTTTTTCTCAGAGAAAGATAAAGATAGCGATTTACCCAATTCAAAACAGAAACAATATGGCAGGACCGAATAACCAAAAGCACTGAAATATTTATTCGGATAGATGGCTAGCAGATGATATGCATAATCCTTCGATAATTAAATGGCAGCCGCAAGATGCCATAAAAGTTATACTTACAGGTACAGAAGCCATCTGATTCAATCTTCTCCCTACTTCACCATCAAGCGAAGATTCATCTGTTATGTCCAGTAAGTGCAAAAAGTCTTCCCCATTAATTGAGTATTCTCCTTCGCAGTGATCATTTGCTACCTCGTTTCCAATTCTCCTTGGATCATGCGCCTCATGTTGCTTATTTCTATAATCATCGGTATCCATATTTCTGCCAAAGTAATTTACTGCATCCCGAACATTTTCAAGCCCTACAGATTTCCAACATTTCTTCACAATAAGGACAACAAATACAGAAACACAAATCAGAGATCTAAACGAGAATGTCAATTTTGCGGTATCCCATACCAGTACCATTGTGCCTATTTGAAGGACCAAGCCAATCCTGCGCAAGAATTGACGCTTCCAACTGCCCATCTCCATAACCAGAACCTCCTGACTTTTCTACAGAAGTGAGCCTTGACAACTCTTCTTGATACGCTTGAGCTATAATCTCATCATTCTCCACATTACAAGGCTCAACATAACCTTCTCTAACACACTCTACTTGACTAAAATCCTGGTCGTATTGCGTAATAGTACTATGAGAATTATCATTCGACATCGTGCAAACATCCAAGAGATGGAGACCCCATCGAACCACGTCGGGATCAAGATTATATGTTGTCATCTGCTTGTGTAACATCTGTATAGCAACACTACCTCTGCTCCTCAAGTACCTAGCAACCCCATTAAATATCAATAACCGAAAATAAAACTCGAAAAGGGTATAAACAGAACACTAGAAACAACATCATTTGCAATCTATTAAACTAAGTTCACAATCATATAATCGATTTCCTCAAAATCTATCCACAATTTCAATCAAAAATGGGAACTTTATACTAACCCAAGAGTAAAATCCAAAAGTAGAAACAAATATATTGCGCATCAAGTCCAGAAAACTCAAATTCCACAGAGCAGAACATGAATCACAAAACCCTAATCCCAAAGAATCCAAATTGTTCAAATCGAATCCAGAAAAGCTTCGAACTTTGAATTTACAACGTACCCAGCAAACTAAAAATAAAAAATAAAAAAAAATAAAAAACCAACTTTGAATCCAAAATACGGTATTGCGGTCGGAAGAATTCAGGGAGCCAAACGGGAAGGGGTCGTGAATGCACGCGCCACCTGGGGGGAGGAAGATAAGAAAGTGTTTGTTGAAATTAGAAGCCGCCTTGGGATTTTGCGTGTTTTGTAGGAAATGGAAAGATCCCGTTGGGGTTTATATACCGCTCGCTTTTTGAAGTGGGAACCTGAAACAGAGGCGGCCCCATGATGATTTGACACGCGGACCTTAGTCAACGGGATCTCCCGGTCCCCGTTAAGATTTGGTTTAGGGAGTTCGTCCTTGGGCCTAGTAGTAGGAGATGAGAATATAATTGAGACAAGGGTCAAATGTAGCCAAAATCTTTGACCCTTCTAACAATCATCCTGAAAATCGAACAATTTAGGGTATCAAATGACTTTCCAACCAACAACAACAACAACAATAACAACAAATCCTTTTCCCACTAAGTGAGGTCGGCTATATGAATCCTAGAACGCCATTGCGCTCGGTTTTGTGTCATGTCCTCCGTTAGATCCAAGTACTCAAGTCTTTTCTTAGAGTCTCTTCCAAAGTTTTCCTAGGTCTTCCTCTACCCCTTCGGCCCTGAACCTCTGTCCCGTAGTCACATTTTCGAACCGGAGCGTCAGTAGGCCTTCTTTGCACATGTCCAAACCACCGGAACCGATTTTCTCTCATATTTCCTTCAATTTTAGCTACTCCTACTTTACCTCGGATACCCTCATTCCCAATCTTATCATTTCTCGTGTGCCCATACATCCCACGAAGCATCCTCATCTCCGCTACACCCATTTTGTGTACGTGTTGATGCTTCACCACCCAACATTTTGTGCCATACAACATCGCTGGCGTTATTGCCGTCCTATAAAATTTTCCCTTGAGCTTCAGTGGCCTACGACGGTCACACAACACGCCGGGTGCACTCTTACACTTCATCCATCCAGCTTGTATTCTATGGTTGAGATCTCCATCTAATTCTCCGTTCTCTTGCAAGATAGATCCTAGGTAGCGAAAACGGTCACTTTTTGTAATATTCGCTAGATTGCTCCGGTCATTAGTGTGGATAAGTATATAAATGGATAGAGATAGGAAAGCAAACACAAGATGTACGTGGTTCACCCAGATTGGCTACGTCCACGGAATAGAGGAGTTCTCATTAATTGTGAAGGGTTTACACAAGTACATAGGTTCAAGCTCTCCTTTAGTGAGTACAAGTGAATGATTTAGTACAAATGACATTAGGAAATATTGTGGGAGAATGATCTCGTAACCACGAAACTTCTAAGTACCGGAGTGTGGTATCGTCTTAACTTGCCTTATCTGTCTCATAGGTAGATGTGGCATCTTCTCTGGAAGTACTCTTCCTTCATCCAGGGGTGGTATCTGTAACTGGTGGAGATGCACAAGGTAATGTATCAATTTCACTTGAAGCTTACTTGTAGTTTCAAGCTTGGTCAAGCGCGATACAAACCATGTAGTAGGAGTCCCCCAAGTCGCCGGGCTGGGGGATCTGCTGAAAGAGGTGACAGACAAGGTAAGCAATCAGAGCTCCGGCTGATTGTTCACATTCTCCCTATCTTGCAGGCAGCATGAAGGATAAAGAGAAGAAAAATGAGAAGAGATGATATGGGATACTTTTGCTTTTGAAGAAATAACTTTCCACAGGCTTATTCTTGAACCGGGCTGGAGGGTTTTCTGGTTTCCTCCAGAGTATAAGGCCGACTGAAGAATTTGAGGGTCAAAACAAGTCCATCAAATCTAGAGTACGTTCGACCCTGCTGATATGGGATACTTTTGCTTTTGACAGAGTAGTGGATGTATTGGCACGTGTGCTGTTACGCTTGTCTCCACATGCTTCCTTGTATCCTTCTCACTTGCCCTATCTGTTCCTCAGGCAGATGCGGTATCTTCCCTGGAAGCATAAGATGTTGAAGGTGAGTACTCGAGAGCAATGCCAGGTAAGTAATCAGGTAAGGGGTTCCAGGCAGTCAGTTCCTGGCTGGAAGCTTGATTCCAAGTGCTAACTGATTGCTCTCTTTCTCCTTGTCTTGCAGGTAAGAACAAGGCCAAAGGAAAAGACAGGGAAAAAGCATGATATGGGATACTCTTGCTTTTAACCCCGATGATATGAGATATTCTTGCTCTAGTATAGCTTGTTTACAGAGGTATTATCGGGGGGAAAGAAAGCTGAATATTTCGAAAGGCTTCGTTGGGAGTGCCCTCTCAGATAAGAGAAAGGGTTGAGCATTTTGGCAGGTCTGCCTGTCCGTTAGGGATGGAGGTCGACATATATAGGAGTCTCCCTAACATCAAGTAATAATGCTATTCCTTTACCCTGCTTGGTCATAGCACGGTAGTGGGAGCTGCCAGCTTCACATGTTTTAACTCTGTCAGAGCACTTTGAAAAAAGTGGTCTGTGGTATCTGGAAAGCTGATGTTGCGTGTGAAGATTACAGACAAGCTTTATCCAAGGAGATCCAGCTCTTGAAGTTGGGAAAGTGGTGCCTCTTCGGTTTTCGAACAAGCAATCTTGTCGGGGATCTGGCTCTCGAGATTCGGAGAACGATGCCTCTTCGATTTTTGAGAAAGCAATCCTGCTGGGGGTCTGGCTCTCGAGATTCGAAGAGCGGTGTCTCTTCGATTTTTGAGAAAGTAATCATGTTGGGAATCTGGCTATCGAGATTCGGAGGGCGGTGCCTCTTCGATTTTGGAGCAAGCAATCTTGTTGGGAGTGTTTTCTCGAATGTGAGTAAAGGTTGGGCATGTTTGCTAGTCTACCTTGCCACGAAGCACAGAGGTTGACACACAGGGACTTTCCAATTATCCAGCAGTGGTACTGTTCCTTTACCCTCTCTTCGATTTTTGAGAAAGTAATCATGTTGGGAGTCTGGCTCTCGAGATTCGAAGGGCGGTGCCTCTTCAATTTTGGAGCAAGCAATCTTGTTGGGAGTGTTTTCTCGAATGTGAGTAAAGGTTGGGCATGTTTGCTAGTCTACCTTGCCACGAAGCACAAAGGTTGACACACAGGGACTTTCCAATTATCCAGCAGTGGTACTGTTCCTTTACCCTCTCTTCGATTTTTGAGAAAGTAATCATGTTGGGAGTCTGGCTCTCGAGATTCGAAGGGCGGTGCCTCTTCGATTTTGGAGCAAGCAATCCTGTTGGGAGTGTTTTCTCGAATGTGAGTAAAGTAATCAAATGACTTTCCAACCAACAAAAAAAAAAGTCACGTATTGTAATGACACGGATTAATGATGAGGAGAAATATTTTCTTCCACCTTACAATTTAACGTTAATTTTCAAACTAATATTATAAATATAAAACACAATACAACATGTGTTGAAAATTCTATAATGATACTGCAAAGCATGAGAATTTTGTAATGATGATTGCAAAGCATGTTGGAGAAATGATTACATCATTATTTTGATAATCTTTTTTGTGCGTGATGAGTCATGTATATTATAAGATGTGTGTAATTATTAACACTTGATATCAGATCTAGTGGCATGAGTTCAGAGAGAGAGAGAGAGAGAGAGAATGATTACATCATTATTTTGATAATCTTTTTTGTGCGTGATGAGTTATGTATATTATAAGATGTGTGTAATTATTAACACTTAATATCAAATCCAGTGGCATGAGTTTACAGAGAGAGAGAAAGAGAGAGAGAGAGAGAAAGAGGGGGTGTTGGAGGATTTTAAGGTCAAAGATAAGAGTTATATGTTCATATGTACTTTAGTTTTTTTCAAATTGTAATATGGAAAACTAACCAAAACACCCTCAAAAGTTTCACTTTAATCATCAGGACAAAACTTAGCAAAAATGCCAATCATTCCCTTCACACATCCATACAAGATTGCTCAGCAATGAAGATGACATTTTCAGAAAAATTTTGCATGCCAAAGATAAGGTGGCAAACTTTGCAGCAACCAAGACAATATGGATTCACGTGGCCTTCAGCAGCTTTCAGAAACAGTGCTGACAGCTTTCAGAAACAGTGTGTTGTCACTATCAAAAAGTTGTAAATATTGAAAAATTATTTTGTTGTTTAGGAATCAACTTTTGTATATAAGGGAGCCTTTCCTCTCATACAGAGGACACCTGAATACCACACACATCTCTCAATATCTGAAAACACCATACACTCAAGCATTCGTAGCCTTCATAGCATCCTTGTAAACACTTCTTTGTAATCACTTTCTTGTAAACAACCATCTCTATAAACATTCCATATATCAATAAAAGTTCAAGTGTACATATTCAAGCAATCTCCAAGTCTTAAGTAAGTTTTCTTTTCCTTCTTTAGTGTGTTTGTTTAATTAGACTTCTAGTCCAAAACAGGAAAACACTATTGTGGTTATATTATTAACCTGCTAAACTGACGATCATACTTTGTTCGAGCACTCTGTTATAGTTGAATGTTTGCCATACAAATAACTGGACATCAACCAGGGTACCTCTGAGTTCTTCATACCTCTGAGTTCAGTCGTTAAGGCTTTATACTTGTACTGTGAGTGGCCGTCATGCTGAAACATGTCGAGTTCCATGTGCAAGGTTCTATGTCTAGTTGTTATAATGGTCATCCGACTATTTAACCGAGCATGCGTTACAAATTTGGTATCAGAGCCAAGTTTAGCATTTTAATAATATAAGCATAATAGTAAAGTACCTTGAGGATAGAAGTCATTAATACAACTGATATCATATTTGTTTATTGTATATGAACAACAGATATTATTATCCCTGTAGACCCTGTCAACCACAATTACCAGGTATTTATTGTCCCAGACATCCAACTATAACTAGCATAAAGAGAAGATTAGCATATATATCCAAAAAGAATTATTAGTACTTTGAAGAAGCAAAAGTTTTATCTTGGATATCTTGAACATCCTTCATTTATTCGTAAATATAATAACACAGAATTGCAGCATAAAGTTTTAGAAGCAAAAAGAACAACAGATCAAGTTTTAGAGACATTAAGAGAAGAAAGAGAGTTTTTAAGAAACCAGTTAGCCGTAACCCTAGAGAAAGGTAGACTGTAGTTTATGATAGATTATCTTAATTTAGAAATTAGTGAACCTCAAAAAATAAAAATAACTTTAGACCAAAATAGTTTAGTTTGTTATTTTCCATCAAGAAAGCATAATCATATTTTGCACAGTGAAGAAAATTCACAAGCCAATACTATTGTACATCTTATTATTAGTCAAGCAGAAAATATAAAATTAGAAAATAATAAGCATAATCATTTGTTAAACCAGTTGTTAGAACATTTCCAGAAAAACTCTATAAAAATAATTAGACAAAATTTAGAATATATTACATCTCAGTTAGAAGATAATAATAGAAATATTCAAAGGTTTCCTAGCAAAAAAGAGATAAAAGAGCTTGTTGATCTTATAGATAGTAAGCCGAAGCAAGTAGAACTTAGATCATTAGAAATAGTTGAACAGCTAAAATCAGAAGTTCAAAAAATTCAATTAGTACAAAAAGAGTTAAGTGAACAAGTAGATAAGTTGCATAATAAAATAGATAAATTATTAGTTTAATGACAGATTCTAGAACTAGCAGAAAATATATTCAAGCTTTGAAAGAAATTAGTAAATTAGATAAAGAACCAGTAGGATTAACAGATTTTTTCAACACAAGTATCCAGTAGTAATATTCCCATTAGGCAAAATAATTTGATTATCCAATTAGTTTTAAGTTTAGCTGAAAAATTAGATCAAGTTGAAGAACAAATAGCAGAAATAAACCAAGTTTTACATAAAGCATCTTCATCACTTCCACCATCCTTGCTAGATAAATTAGAAAATTTAACTTTGAGTGCAAATAATAATAGAAGACCTAAGCTAAATCATTTTGATAATAGAAAATGGAACTCTTTAGGAAAAAAGGAAAAGAAGTAGTTAGAGCGGAAGATATTTATCCAAATGAAGAAGAAGCACAAGAATTTATTCGAAGAGGTTTTGAGAGAACACAGAAAAATAAATATAACTTGTATCAATTAGGTTTATTTGAAAACAAAAGTAGAATTGTAAGCAACATCAATCAACATGAAGTTGGCTGTATTGATAAAGAAGTCACACTTAATCTAATTAGTAAAGAAGCAGTTACTCATTTGAGAAAATCTCATTTTAGTCAGATTCATATAGGAACAATATTAATTGGAATAGCAGGATTAACCAGAGTACAAGTAGGTACAAAAACTTTAGTATACATATATGATGATAGATGAGATAATCACCAACAAGCAGCAATAACAACAGCTAAAGTAGACTTAAGTTCAAACTTAGCAGTTATAAGTTGTATTCTAAATTATGTTATGACGATTAATGAATTTAGTAAATATATTAAAGTGAGCATAAGAACAAAAAATTATAATATGAAAGGAGAGTATAAGAATTTGTGTATTAACTTAATGTATATAGGTAAAGTGTCTGATAGATATAATCATAAGTTTAATTTAGAGTTTCAAAATTTAATTCAAACATTTGGCAGTAAACATGTAAATATGATAGAAGCAAAACCCGTAGATAATAACTTTTTAGAATGAACTCAGTGGACATTGCCTAATTTACAAGTAGCACCAAATAGACAATCAAATAAAGTACAAATATATGAAACTAGTACAGGTCAAGCAACAATTAAGTTTAGTAATTATAAGCAACTAGAAAAAATAGAAGATGATGAGAGTGAAATTGAAAATGATAGTATACATATGGCTTTTGATAATTTAGATATTAATTTAGTTGAACAAAATTTTGATCATATTGTAGATAAACTTATAGAAGATATTGATCATTTAGATGAAGAACAATATTTGGAAAAATATAAGACATATGATTTAAGATTACATAAAATTTCAGACAAAGAAATGAAAATTTTAATCTTAGAAATAGGAGTAGAACACATTTTAGGATCAAAAGAATATAATAATTTATTAGAATTGAAAGCAGAATGTAATCTAGCAGAAGAAAGTAGTACATCAGGAGTAGAAAATTCAGGACACACAAACAGAACCGATCAACAATTTTTAAGACCAACAAATGAACAATATAATGAAAAAGCAAAAGTAGACTATATGGAAGAAAGTATGATAAAACCTAGAAAAAATAGGATTCCATATTTGAGAGGGTCAGAACAAATTAATATAGCTGGTAATATATTAAATTTAGATAATGTAGATCCGCAAGATTGGGAAAGAACGATTGAGAGATGGGAAAAAGGCTGCGTACATGCAGCATTAATGTTAGATTTTAGTAATTCACAAAATATGTTAGATTACTTTGAACATACTTTGGATGATTTAGTTTTTGATTATTTCCAGTCATGGAAAGTTCAAAATCTAGAACAACATCAGGCAGCTAAAACACATTTTAATATTGATGGTTTTGTTACTTTGATTAAACAAGAGTTTTTAGATCATAATAGGTTAGATGACAGAAGTGAACAAGAACAAATAAGAGCAATCAGAAATTTAGAACAATTACAAATTTGCGATTTACAGTATATAGCTGAGTATACCACATATTTCTTTAAATATTTAGGAAGAACAGGTAGATATTAATTTATTAGATACTTATATGACAAAAATAAAAGGACCAATAGGTGAAAAGATTTGGAATGAATGGCAAAAGCATTCGAAGAAAAATGATATTGCTATAGGACCTAGAATTCAACATGTATATGATATACTTAGACAAGAGTGTAGTCAAATAAAGGCTAAGAGACAAATTAGGAAGCAATTTTACATGAGTTGTAAAAATATAGATTTACCACAACAATATGGTTGCCATAAGAAAAATAAGCATAAGAAAATATACAAAAAGAAATATAAGTTATATAAACCCTACAAACCATATAAGAATTTCAGTATAAGACCTTCAAGAACATATAGGAAAAGAAAATATATTCCAAAACAATTTAGAAAAAGAGTGGCAGACATTGGATTAGGAAATATAAAGCACCAAAAGATAAGAGTAGTTGTAAATGTTATTCATGTGGAGAAGCTGGACATATTAGACCTAAATGTCCAAAATTAGGTAAACAGTCGAAAGAAAAAGTACATTTGATGGAGTTGTTTAAGTTAGAAGAAGATGAGGATATTCAGTCAATATACAGTTTAGATAATTTAAGTGATAATGAAAGTATTTATAGTATAAAGAGTATTAACATGATAGATTCAGACTCGGAAGATTCAAGTAGCACAAATAGTGATCTAGAAGAGTATATGTGTGCATTCATAGAAGAACAACATGAAGAAGAATATAAATACATTAATTTAGGTTGGCCAGAAAAATGTCATAAGTGTAATAAATTAGTTGCAAATAAATACTACAATACATACTCAATATTATGTGAAAAATGTTATAGTAATAGGTTATTAGAAGTTAATTCAGCAGAATCTGAAATATTAAGAAATATTGTTCATAGTATAGAAAAACCAAAAAATAGTTCTTTAATCACTATAAATTGCGAAATAGAATTAGCAAAAGAACATAAGATACAAACCATAGCTATGATAGATACAGGGAGTACAAAGAGTGTCATAAGAGAAGAGTTAGTACCAGAAAAATATAAACAAAAATTAGCAAAACCAGTAAGAATAACACAATTTGATGAGAGACCAGTTTACTTAACACATTGTATAAATAATGAATTTATTAAAGTAGAAAAACAACAATTTAATTTACCATTAACATTTGTTTCACCAGTAGGATCATATCTATTTATTTTAGGGTTAAACTTTTTGAAAAGTTTGCAAGGTTTTTTATTTATGAACCCTAACATAACATTGTTCAAAAGAGGCATTACAATAACTGACCAAAGTAAAACTGTAGAAGCATACAAAAACATAAGTATAGAAGAGACTAGTGGCCAAGATTGTTATCATTTAGAAAACTCAAAAGAAAATGATGAGCATAATAACGTAGAAGAGTTTGATGAAGACATTTTTGAACATGAATACCCGATTTTAGAAGAAGGAACCTGTATAGAAATATTACAGTTAGATAGACCAAAGAGTTTAGAAGAATTGTTACAATTAGCAGAACAAACTAGGATTATAGGAGAAGACCCACAGTTACATTGGAGCAAAAATAAAATACTAGCAAAATTAGATATAATTAACCCAAAATTAATCATTAAGACGGCTGATATGCCTTGTAGTCTAATAGATAAACAAGAGTTTGAGCAGCAAATAAAAGAGTTGTTAAATTTAAAAGTAATTAGACCATCTAAGTCTAGACATAGATTAGCAGCATTTATTGTAAGAAAACATTCGGAATTAAAAAGAGGTAAGGCTAGAATAGTTTATAATTATAGGAGATTAAATGATAATACATACGAAGATAGGTATAAATTACCAAATAAGGATGAGCTTATAAACAAAATTCAAGAGAGTAAATATTTTAGCAAATTTGATTGTAAATCAGGTTTTTGGCAAATAAGATTAGCAGAGGAATCAATTGAATGGACAACCTTTACTTGTCCAGAAGGACATTTTGAGTGGCTCGTTATGCCATTTGGACTTAAAAATGCTCCATCGATCTTTCAAAGAAAGATGGACCAAATTTTCAAGAAATATGATAATTTTTGTAGTGTTTATGTAGATGATATTTTAGTATATAGTAAAAATAAAAATGAACATATGAAGCATTTAGAGATAGTATTACAAGAATTTATCAATAATGGAATTGTAATTAGCAAAAATAAAATAGCATTAGAAAAGCAAGATATAGAATTTTTAGGAATGTATATAAAGTCAGGTACAATCCAATTACAAGATCATATAGCTAAAAAGGTGTTAGAATTTCCAAATAAATTAGAAGATAAGAAACAGTTACAAGCATTTTTAGGATTGCTAAATTATGCAAGAAATTTTATCCCTGATTTACGAAGAAAAATAGCAGTATTACACAGTAAAACTAGCAAAACTGGACAAAAATATTTTAATAGTGAAGATATTAAATTAGTTCAAAAAATAAAAGAAGAAATTACTAAACTTAAGCCATTAACATTACCATTAGATGATAGTTACAAGATAGTCGAAACAGATGCTTCATCATTAGGATGGGCAGGTATACTATACCAGAAAAAATATAGGGAGTCTCCAAAGTTTGACGAACAAGTTTGTAGATATTCCTCAGGAAAGTTTAGTGATGTACAGTCAAGATTACCATCAACAGATTTAGAAATTTTAGGGATAATTAATTCACTTGAAGCATTTTCTTTATTTTTACATAATGAAGTATTTACGATTAGAACAGATTGTCACAATATAGTTTCTCATTATAACAAGATACATGGTAATAAACAGGCAGCCCGAAGATTGGTTAATTTTGTTGATTCAATTACAGGAAATGGTTTTAAACCAATTTTTGAACATATAAAAGGTAATGACAATACATTAGCTGATATCTTATCAAGATTAATTTGTTGAACAGGTATGGAATATCGTGGACCATCATCAGCAAATAGCACAAGACCGCAAGGCAGAAGAGTTTCTTTGAATGGCATGATGATGCACCATCAACCTCCACCATTCAGTGGATTTCAAAATAGCATGAGCAGACCAGCATCACCACCAGTATCCACCTTCAACTTTAATGACAATATTGTTGAAGGAATCAGAAATCCAACTCTGAGATACAGGTCAAGGGTACTAGGACTTTCTGATAGGCAGCAGGTTCGCTTATATAATTTTTGGAATATCCAAATTAAGCAGCCAAGCATGAGGTTAGGTCATGAAAAATTAATTAGAGCTTTAGAACAAGAGTTTGATAGCTTTAATTTTAATTTCCACCAAAATCAGCAGCATATTCATTCTCTTGAGCACAACCTTCAAGTCATCTTTAAGGACCATGAGTCATTACTTGATAAGTTTACCAAAATGAACCAAGAACTCCAATCTCTTAGAATGCAACTGTAAACACAGAAATTCCTGCGATGAATGAGACAAGAACACGTGTACAAAATAATATTTGTATTAATGATTTAAGGGTTACAATCTCTTCTACAAATTTAGCCTCTGATTCTATCTTTGTAATGGGTAGATTTGATGTTGTTGATTCAAAGGGCCGTCGGGGCTTGATCTTGGGATAAACAGTTGTGCGGATTTGTTGACGTCGTTGATCCAAAGGGCCGTCGGGGCTTGATCTTAAATTAGTGGAAGTTCTTCAAGGGGCCATTGGGGCTTGATTTTGAATGAGGATTTGACGAAGAACGAAGAGAGCTTTCTTGATCCTTCAGGATTTGCTTGGAAGCTTTGGAGTTTCAAAGCTTCAAGGTTTTGGTGTGAGGTGAATTGGTTATGAATTGGTCCCTCAAAATGAATGCCTTGGCCTCCTATTTATAGAATTCCAAAACTTGATATTTTGGATTTAAATAATTAGATGAAATAAATCATTTCTGCCAGGTGTTGATACGTGTCCTGTTTGATGACTTTTCTAACTTATTTCGATTTTTTTGTTTAGACACAGCTACGTGTAAAATTTATGTAATACATGAGCGTTGAAACTTTGATTTATAGGTCAACATTTATTTACAGAAATTTCGATGTCTACAAATGCCCTCACTTCAAAGCACGTCATATACATGTGTTTGTCACGTGTAGGAGATGCGTTTTGAAGTCTCTTACTGTAGATGTCGATCCAAGGGCCATCAAGGCTTGATCTTGGACTGGCTGGTAATTTCTTCAAGGGCCGTCGGGGCTTGATCTTGAATTTGACTGGAAGATTTTCTAGTTTCCTCCAATTTTTGATTTTCCACAGGTTTAATCTTGAACTGGGCTGGAGGGGTTTTCTGGTCTCATCCAAAGGACTTTCCACAGACTTAATCTTGAACTGGATTTGATTCAAGGGTGGTGGACACTTGATCTTGAATCAGACTTGTGATTTCTTTTAGGGCCGTTGAGGCTTGATCTTTGAATTTAAACATGATCACGAGCAGTTTCAGGACATGCATGCTTTGAAAGATCAAGGAAGTTCGCCGCATTTTCATATGAACCCTGAGCAGTTTGGTCAACGGTATGATCTTCAAGATTGATGGGCTCTTCTTCCAGTTGGTGACTTGATCTTTAAAGATTATCGAGACTTTGTTCTTCGGCGATAGTGCCAGCGAAAGTTTGTTGAAGCTTCTCGAGCTCTTTGATTATAGCAACGATGGCAGGCTTGGTTTTGACTTAGACTCCTCCGTCTGAATTATGCAGTTTGGTCGAGAAGGGTGTCTTGCCATAATGATTTATTCCAACTCATCGTGCTGAATTCTTCTCTGCTTGTTTCTTTCGCCTAGCAGAAGTGGTGCGCAACCCTTTGCCTTTAAATGGTTCTTCAGAGCATCACTTTTCAGCCACTCATCCATGCTTGGCAGCTTCAGTGTAAAGAGCCAACGCCATATCAACTGTTTTGAAATATTTGCTGAGGAAATTCGAGATCCTTCAACAGTTGAAGATGAGCACTTGAGAGCAACGCTAGGTAAGCAACCAGGCAAAGGTTCCGGGCAATCAGTTCCTGATCGGACGTTTAATTACAGGTTCCGACTGATTGCTTCATTTCTTTTTGTTCTACAGGTAAGAGTAAGGGCAAGGGAAAGGATGGGGAAAAAGCATGATATGAGATACCTTTGCTTTCGACCCCGATGATATGAGATACTTTTGCTTTTGAAGAAGTAGCGGATGAACCAGCACGTATTTTGTTGCGCTTGTCTCCACATGCTTCGATGTATCATCTTCACCTGCATCATCTGTTTTCTGGGCAGATGTGGTGTCTTTTCTGGAAGCACAAAATGTTGAAACAATAGGTACTTCGAGCGCAGTGCTAGGTGAGCAATCATGAAAGGTTCCAATCAGTCGGTTCCTTACCAGGAGCTTGAGTGGAGGTTCCGACATATTGCTTTTTTTATCATTGTCTTCGCAGTGAAGAGGGAGGACAAAGAAAAGGATAAGGTGAAAGCATGCTATGAGATACTCTTGCTTTCAACCCCAGTGATATGAGATACCTTTGCTTTGATGTGATTTGGCTGAAGAAGCGTTTCCAGGGAGGAAGAAAACTGAGTTTTGGTTGCAGATGCCTTCGGCAAGGAAGAAGAGTCAGGTTGGATGTGTGTCTTGCTATAGAGGATGGAGGTCGAATTATATGGTGAGCTCCCAACAGCAAGTGGCAGGGTGGATGTGGCCTTGTCTTCCATGCTTTGTCGGCCAACAGTCAGGTAGGTGAGTATGATGGACTCCACATGTTTTCAACTTTGTCAGTGATCTCTGGCAAAGTTGCACGTGATAGCCGAAAGCTGAAACTACATCTGAAAAGTGTTGACGGATTTTACGCAGGAAAATCCGGGTTTTGAAATTCGAAGAGCAGTGTCTCTTCGATTTTTTTTTTTTTTTGAACAAGTGGTTGTGTTGCCTCTTCTTTTTAAAGAGGTGTCAATCATTTTCAACCTGCACGCTTTGAAGATTGCCCGCCTTTGAAAATTGTCTTTGCTGTATTTCTGAGATTTTTACTCACTCCAACCCTTTTCTTTTACCATCTTTTTGGAAATGGCTAACCCATCTAACATTTGTTTAGATTTGAGTCTCAGCAGTGACGCAGGTGCACCGCGTCAGGGTAATATATGGCGCCCGTCCTTCTTATCTTCTAATGGCCCTCTTACAGTTGAAGACTCTGTAATGAGGGATGCAGCAACGGCTACGGTTGTAGCTAGGAACCTTATCACTCCTAAAGATAATAGGATACTTTCACGACGGTCCGATGAATTAGCTGTTCGAGAGTCCCAGGCTCTCAGTGTCCAGTGTGCGAACTCTGTTTCCAACATGGGTCAACGCTTACTTGTTCGAACTCGCCAGAGTGAATCATTGACAGCTGAGGTGGTAGCTCTTAATCAAGTGATCAAACAGCTGAAGTATGAGAATAGAGAGTTGCATGTGCTTGCAAATAATTATTCGACGAGCATGAAGAGGAAGCTTGATCAGTTGCTGGACTCCGAAGGTCGGATTCAAAGTGACAATCAGAGATTTGTAGATGTATTCCAGAAGGACCTTTTGCCTTCGTCATCTGGAGTTCGACCAAGTATTGAGGCTCCGAATAATCCATCCCCAATGCCTCCCTCTTCTAGGGTTCCGCCGAGTACTAAGGCTTCAAGTACTGAGGCTTCACATAAGTGACATTTGTGAAGACTCCTTTTTTTTTTTTTTTTTTTTTTTTTTTTTACGCATTTGTAATTTCTTAGAGATATCAATGGACATGCTTTATTTTATTCAGTATGTTGTGCTAAAACGTATATCTGACTAAGATGTGTTACTCTTTTTTTTAATTTAATTTAATTTTTTTTTATTTAGCACACTATTCTTTTACCCCCTATTTTTTTAGACGGAAATTTGTCCTCCCCTACTTTCTTCCTTTCAATTATTCTGTCTCCACCACCTATTTCCTTTTTCATTCTTGACTTGCTAATAGTAGCATACACCATGACCTGTCTTTCTTGCTTTTTATCATTTCCTTTGGATGGTGCCTGTCAATCACTTCTTTTCTTTGCTTTCGGTGGCTGGCCACCATTTGAAAACCCTTTTTTTTTTCTTTATATATGGTGCTTTGTAGGGATGGAACTCGACGGACGGTGAGCTGCAGTCGAGGCTTCATGATCGGCTAGTCGTTTGACGGCGGTTTATTGAAGTTCTTCGTCATTGTTGTTTGCCACGGACGGAGAGAAAGCCTTTGGGTGTGAGTTGGGCAAACTTTGGTTTTGTCAATCACATTCAAAGGCATCAGTCATGGCGGAGGTCAAACTCCATGGAGGCAAAGATCATGATGGAGTAGGTGAGCTTGATGGGATCTTTGTCTTTCTTCACTTTCTTATGGATCTTCTGCAGGGATTGTCCACCTGTGACCAAGTACAAAAAATGTTGACACCAACTTCGCATACGAGCTGCTGAGGCACCACAATCCAGAGGCCAAGCTTTTCGCCGAAGACGTGTTGCTCCAGCTTATGGTACCTATCGGACCACTTGCCGGGAACCATTTCATGCATCTCAATCAATTGCCACAACGTGAACAAAGTGATCACCCATGAGAGCACTATTACAACACATCCTGGACCCTATCCGAGACTGGACGTTGCAAAGGGAAGACCTAGGACACCAGCTCCAACCATGGAATTGACATTGTGGAAAGCTGCATACCACCAATTTGCATTCCTTGATGAAGTAATTGGAGGTCAATCATTTATTTCCTTTTGCTTCCTTGCCTTTTCATCATCAATGATCTGCAACTGCTTCTCCGGTCTCTCATCCACTACGCGGCCATGACTTTTCAGATCGTTTGACTTAGAAGCAACTAGGGGATCCACATGACTCTTAGAAGCACCGCTTTGCTTGTCCGAATCTCCAGCGATCTGAACCTAGGCATTTGGAATCAAGTACGACAAGCCCATCTTCGAGAAGCATTTAATAAGCTCTGCAAACACCAGATTGGATGATGCAGCTTTTGAAGCCAATTCAATAGGAAACTTCGAAGCAAATTCACGAAGTGGCTCTGGCAGGGACTTCACAACTTCGATTTCATCATCGTCGTCATCAATTTGTTGATAGAGGTTTGATGGTTGTACAGCCAATAGAAACAATGAAACATATTTTCTGAGCCGACAACAGTTCTCCCTTCTCCGTGACTCTTAGAGTAGTGACGATTCTCAGACCGGGAAACAAGTATGTTCATTGATCCTACTTGATTAAGTGGTGACAGCAACCTGAATCCCCTGCTTTAGATTGTAGTTGAAATCAGCAGGAGGGCCAACGTACCCAACCTTGGCGTGGTCCTCTTTGGATCCAGATTCGGAGTCGGAAGGGAATTGGAGATGCGAGTCTGATTCCGGTGGCAGAGGCGGTTCATTTCCTGCAGGAATGTCATGGAAGAAACGGTGGAGGTCGTGGTGCACGTATGAGGTCTGGAGGGAGATGGAGAGGCTCCGGAGAAACTCATGAGGGTTTTGAGGTGACGGCGTTGGACGGTCTCAACCCCAGGATTTGGACCAGAGGGTGTTCCTTGTGATTTGGAACGAAATCGCAGCGATTGGGGGGTCGAGCGAGGTCAGGCGAGTGACGATGTTGGGGTTACCTTCCGAGAAGAAGGAGAAGGAGACATGTATTTCGACGAGACTTGCCGGCCTCTGGGTCGTTTCTGAACGAAGCCATTTGTCTTTCTCAGAAGGTAAGAGAGCCCCGATGGGTTTTGGAGATGGGCGGTGAGTGCGAGACTGAATTTGGGTGCCCTCTGGGTGCCCCAAATTTCTGCAGAGACGAAGGGAGAGGGAAGAGAGATCCACGAGTGGTTTTCAGGGCGTAAGACCCATGGCGAAGCTGGAGAGAAAGCAGGGTCAGCGTGCGAAGCAGTGGATTGGGGCTCCGGGGAGGATGCGCCTTTGTCGTTGGAGGCGAAGATGGATCTGATGACCTTGAGCATTTGGAGTTTGGTCTCGTACTGTACAGACTCGTGGTCGAGCTCGTGGTCCTCACGGCAGGTGGAAGGGATGGGGAGGTTGAAGTGTGGTGGAAGCTGTTGGGTTTGTTAGTGAAAGAAGAGGAGGCTCGTAGAGGAAGACGAGTGAAGATGGGCTTTGAGAGCCAAGCCCCGATTTGTAGCTGGTGGACTTGAGTCTTCTTCTTTGAGCTAGATTTGGACAATAGGCTTGGGCCTGGTCACTGCCACTTGGGTTTGGATGACCTCCTTTTGATGGGCTGGCTGGATAGGTCATATATATATACGTATATAAAAGGAATTTTTTTTTTGGTAAATACATAATAACATATGTATTCATTTTCTTTTTTTTTGAAGAAGCTATAATTTAATTGCGTACAAAGAAAATTGCAAATTTTTTTTTTAAAAACAAAATAAATTTGTAATAAAATTGACCTTCATCAATGAAACATTTATTTATTATTATTATTTTTTTTTTAAATACATAGTAATCACATATGTATTTTTTTTTTGTAATGAAATTGACTTTCATTAATAAAACATTTTTTTTATTTTTTTATTTTTTTTTTATTTTGATGTGACTAAACTCGAAATTTAATGTTCGAGCTGCCTACGTACCCTTCCAAGGAAGAGATCAAGTCAAAACGTAGTTGAAATGAGTGATGGTTTTAATAGTGATTTTGATGATGATTTTGCCGTACACAGTTTATGCTCTTGCGGGCCAGGAGCGTTGGTTGTCACCTTTTAGGGGTAGTAGCGCTTCAAGAATCTTCCATTGATAGGGCCAATCTTCAAGCCGTCTTCTGTCATGATTAAGTAGGCGCCGTTGGTGTAGACTTCTTGTATTACGTATAGTCCGTCCCACTTTGATGTGAACTTGCTTTTCGTCTTGTGAGTTGTGATGATAGGCCTACGCAATGCGAGGACAAGATCTCCAGTTTAGAAAGACCTTGGGCAAACCTTCTTGTTGAATGCCTTGGATAACTGTGCTTGGTAGCATTCCAAGTGTTGTTGAGCTTCGAGCCTTCTTTCGTCGAGTGCTTCCAACTCTTGAAGGCGCAACTTTGCATTCTCTTCATTAGTTAAGCCTTCTTGTATAGCCATTCTCAGTGAGGGGATTTGACTTTTGAGTGGTAGAACAGCTTCCACGCCATATATAAGAGAATACGGCGTAGCTTGGGTAGGAGTCCTATATGTCGTCCGATATGCCCAAAGTGCTTCACTTATTCTTTCATGACAGTCTCTCTTTGTTCGGCTGATCACCTTCTTTAAGAGATTGCACAATGTTTTGTTGAATGCTTCCGCAAGACCGTTGGCTGGGGTATGATACATGGAAGACTTGTGTTGCTTGAACTTGTATTTCTCACAGAGCTCATCCACAAGTCGGTTGGAGAATTGCTTTCTGTTGTCAGTGATGATGTAGCGAGGCACCCCATATCGGTGGATGATGTGCTCCTTGATGAAACGGACAACAGTTTCCTTCTTTACTTCCCTTAGGGGTATGGCTTCAGCCCACTTGGAGAAGTAATCTGTTGCAGCTAAGATGTAAGCTTCTCCTACAGATGACTTCGGAGTAATTGGTCCTACGACGTCCAATCCCCATGCATCGAATGGCCATGAAGCAGCTATAGCGTGTAATGGCTCAGGTGGTTGGTGTATGAAGTTGGCGTGGAATTGGCAAGCTTGGCACCTTTTGGCATGTTCCAGGCAATCCTTCACCATGCTTGGCCAGTAGTAACCCATTCTTTTGAGCTGGAAATGTAGCTTTGGTCCAGATTGATGCGCCCCGCATACGCCTGAGTGTGCTTGATGAGTAAATTTTATATTATATATTTTACCCTAATCTTAGTATATTTTGGTTAATATATTGGAAGAATTTTGATACTTTGAATTGTATTTTCAATATAGGACTTTCGACTTCCTCTGGAGAAAACAGGACCAAATGGACGAATTTTGGAGTAATTCCAATTGGAGGTAGTTCGTGAGTCACTTAGCTTGATCGTATCAAAATTTGGGATTTTTTCACCAAGCAGTTATTTTCTGGCGATGAAATAAAGAAGCAGTGCGTAGTGCTGGAAAATGACGTTTTTTGGCTTAAATGACGTTTTTGGAGCCCAAGATGACATCGGATGAGTTCGTGGCCTTCTGGAAAAGTGTTCAGAATATTCCAAACATCAAATCCAGCTATATTGGGCCAGTTTTGGAGTAGCTTATGGGCCAAAACGTGTCTGTTAAGATTTTAGACGAATTTTACTATTTTTATTTAGGGTTTTTATTAATTTTAGTTTGCTAGGGTTTGTGTGGAGGCTTAGCAAATATATTGCTTGGCCGTCTACAGTTTTAAAGAACGTTTTCTTTTATGCAATTTTGGAGACAGAGAGAAGTGCTAGGGTTTTGAAGATTTTCTAATTGAAGGTGTTTTCAATCCTTTTCTTAATAATAATTTCTATGATTTCAATTATGAATATGCGGAACTAATTTCTATTGCTAGGGCGAAGCCTTGAGCCTTAGCATGAATATGTGATTTTTATTTAATTGCTTATGATTGATTGCATGCATATTTTGAATTGTTAATCACCGGGATAAAAACTATCTAATTGTCTTAATGCCTGATCACCATTAGGATCTTTAGAAAAGTAATTTGATGCAATTTTGGTCGGAAGGTTCCCTGAAATTGACGCTGGCTTCTTGTGATTAATAATTGTAATTTCTCTTAGGATGAATATCACGTCTTAAGGATTGCATGGTTTTTCAAAGGATTTTCATAAAGCATAATGAGTCTTTCATGTTTAGATTTGATCCGAACGTCCGGACGAGTTGCATGTTAGATATACGTTCTATGTTGGAGGTTCCAAGTAGAATATGAATTAGGAAAATCTAACCTTCAAAGTGGCATGTGTAGATCATAAGTAATTGGTAAAAATTCATAGGATTGCTAGGTGATGGTGGAACCCTAGTGCTTTCTTAATTTGATTTTCTCAAAACTGTTTTCTTCTCTCTAGTCCTATTATTGCAGATTGTTTATTTTAATTCATTAAATTCGTTTTTATTTTAATTAGGTTATAAAATCAATCACTTCAATTTCTATTTTACAATAATTAAATGGAATCTGATTAGTTCGAATTATTTAATAATCCCTGTGGAGATGACCTTGCGAAATCCGTTTATACTACAATAACCTTGTGATTCTTGCAAGTAAAATAGGAGATTTAAGCCTGTTCACATGAGTAGTAAAAATCCTATCAGTGCTTCTTCCATGGCTTGATTAACTTCTTCTTCACCTAGGCATCTCAGAAGTACTCCTTCGAAAGAGCGTCGGTAGAGTGTTTCTTTGTAATAGAGGAAGCGAGGTGCTCGTCGACGTATTTCAGAGCAGTGTCTAGGATCGTCTGGAAGTTTTCCATGCTCTAAGTAATCGATCAGCGGTTGTCTCCACTATTCAACATCGACTGGAAGTACTGAGATGACATTTGTATCATCTAGTAGCATTTCAGTGACGAGGGGGATCACCCATCTTTGGCAGACTGGCACGTCTGCAGCTTCGTCTTCTCTTAATGTCATGCTTGAGGCTAGGTTGGCAAGAACGTCTGCCATTTGATTTTCTTTTCTTGGCACATGCTCCAGTGTCACAGTCTCAAACTCTTGTAGCAGTTGAGTTGCCAGCCGGAAGTATGGGATGAGATCATCTTTCCTCACCTCATATTCACTTAAGAGTTGATTGATTATGAGCTTGGAGTCGCCAAATATCTCAAGGGCTGTGATTCCCATATTGATCGCCATTTGGAGTCCGATGATCAGTGCTTGGTACTCAGCAACGTTGTTGGAGCATAATTGGCTTAGTTGAAAGGAATAAGGTAATATATGTCTTTGCGGCAACATGAATACTACTCCTGCCCCTGCTCCGTCTGCTCGTGCAGTTCCGTCGAAGAACATCGTCCATGTCGGGAAGATGTCGATGTAGAACACTTCCTCGTCAGGCAAGTCGTTTGAGATTTTCCAATCAGCTGGGATTGGGTGATCGGCAAGAAAGTCTGCCAACGCTTGTCCCTTTACGGTTTTAGCTGGGACGTAGATGATCTCATATTGGTTAAGAAGCAGCGCCCATTTAGCGAGTCGCCCTGTCAAGACTGGTTTGGACATGACGTATTTGACCGGGTCAGCTTTTGCAACCAAGTGGATGGTGTAAGCATGCATGTAATGCCTGAGTTTCTGGATGGCGAACACCAAGGCAAGGCACATCTTTTCTATTGGGGAGTAGTTCAACTCGGCGCCGGTGAGGGTTCGGCTGAGGTAGTAAAGCGCTCATTCTTTCTAGGATTCATTCTCTTGCGCCAAGAGTGCTCCAACTGAACTTTCCTGAACGGTGATGTACAATATGAATGGTTTCCCGAGCACAGGCGCCCCCAAGACAGGTGGACTTGACAAATACTTTTTTATGCTTTTAAAAGCATTATGGCATGCTTCGTCCCATACAAACGGAACATCCTTCTTCATGAGTCGGTTGAACGGTTGACAACGCCCTGAAAGGTTAGAGATGAAGCGTCTGATGAAGGCTAGCCGTCCTTGTAGACTTTTCAGCTCGTGCAGGTTTCTTGGCTCAGGCATGCTTTGAATGGCCTTGATTTTTGATTGGTTCACTTCAATACCACGGTGCTTGACAATGAAGCCGAGGAACTTTCCGGAGGTGACGCCAAACGCACATTTTAGGGGGTTCATCTTGAGGTTTTATTTTCGCAGCCTTTCGAACACTACTCGCAAATCCTTCAAGTGATCTGATCTTTTCTTTGTTTTGACCACCACATCGTCCACATAACATTCTACGTTCTTGTGTAGCATGTCATTGAAGATTTTCTGCATTGCGCGTTGATATGTAGCTCCAGCGTTCTTTAGACCAAAGGGCATCACCTTGTAACAGTAGATACCTTTTGGAGTGCGGAATGCTATTAGTTTCTCGTCTTCGAGAGCCATATGAATTTGATTGTATCCAGAAGAGCCCTCCATGAATGACAGTGCCTCGTGGCCAGTGGTTGCGTCCACCATGATTTCATTGATTGGCAAGGGGAAGTCGTCCTTCGGACAAGCGTCGTTGAGGTCCTGGAAGTCTACGCAAACACGTATTTGTCCAGATTTCTTAAAGACGATGACGATGTTGGAGATCCACTTGGGGTATTGCACCTCTCGAATGAATCCTGCTTCGATTAGCTTGTCAATCTCTGCCTCGATTTATGGAATGAGCTCGGATCGATAGCGTCTTTGAGTTTGCTTTATTGGTCGTGTTCAAGGCTTGACTGTAAGATGATGCACAGCGATGACAGGGTCAAGGCCGGGCATTTCTTTGTAAGTCCAGGCAAAGACGTCTTTGTACTCTGATAGCAGTTGGTAGGTAGTACTCCTTTATCTCGTCTGCTCTTAGCAGTGCACTTACAAAGATAAGTTTTTGCTCCTCTTTTGTGCCCAAGTTGAGCTCCTTGAGATCGTCAACCGTGGTTTGCCCCCCATCCTCAAGTTGTGGTGGTGCAGCAGTGACATCTTCTTCAGGGGTCTCGTCTTCTTTGCCTTCTTGGATCGTGATGTGGAATACATCTTGGACTTCCTCTTTAGTGTCGTCCTCTTGGGTTTGTTGATATGCAGATTGTCCAGTATGGATGATGGTGCGCCTTCTTACTATCAGTGGTCCATTTGCGTCAACCTCCAAGATTGCTTGACGCTTCATCCTTGAAGGAATTGAGCTTCGAATATCGCCTTTTTCTGCTAGCCTGTCGAGCTTTTCTTCCTTTGACGTTGTTTCCCTATTTCCAGAAAACTTCATGTTGTCTTCAAGTCTTTCCAAAGCTGACTGACGAGGATGAGAGCTAGCCGTGTTGCTTTGCTTTCTAGGTTTTGACAACCTTTCAAAAATAGAGCTTCGGGATGTTGGCCTGTTAAGCCTCTTGAAGACGGAGGTTCGATTTTGACCACCAATGTGATCAAGGGCTGACGTTCTGGGTCTTGAACGATTCATCCTATCGAAGATTGGGGTTTGAGGGGCGGATTTAGGCTCCTCTCAATCTTGTTCAATGCTCACGCTAATGTGTTGAGTGCTAGCATTTTTCGCTTTGCTTGAAATCTTCACGGGTGCATTTGGTGTGAAGCCAAGTCTAGCTTTGTTGTTGTTAACTCCGTAACCATGCTTCTTCAACCTCTTTTGAGTCTCAGTGAGGTCACGTTCTTTATTGTTGACGGTGTTTGAAACCTTCTTTCCAGGATTCGAAGAAGAAGCGAAGTCGTACCCAGCTTTTGACATGAGTTTGTAGGCGTTTGGATCAAAACCTTCTTCGGTTTTCTTGGTTGGGAGAAAACTTGGTTCCGCTCTCTTTGGTAGAGCTTTTACGAAGCCTTGTGGTAATCTTGCAACCTTAGCGTTGCTTAGCTGTGTCAGAGGTAAAACTGCATTCGTCTTGAGCAACTTTACATTATCCATGTGCCGCTGTGCATCGGCATTGCTTGCTTCAGTTTCGAACGGGGATTGACCATTCTTTCTTCTTGACATCGGGATGTATCAGAAAACGGGTGTGTTTGATCCATTTGAGGGCGTCCTACTCCCTTTGGTTGTTGCAGGTTTAGCAAGCTCATCATCGTTCTTGTTTGAAGACGGCATGGCTTCTCCTTCTTGCTTCTTGGGCATGGCTTGCCACTCCTGTTTTTTAGGTGTTGCTTTACCCATGGTTTTGATCTCTTTTGGAAGAGCTTTAGGCACCATGTCTTCATCCATGTAGAACTTGGCGTCTGCGAAATGTGATTCGACTTCGGTGAATGGTTTAGTGTCGCCATAGATCACCTTCACTCTTTCTCGGTAGAATTTTAAGCATTGGTGAAGGGTGGACAGTACTACTCCATTCGCATGGATCCAAGGCCTTCCTAAGAGCAAGCCGTAGGAAGTTCTTGCATCAATCACGTGGAATATCGTGCTTAACTTGAGTTCACCAATAGTCATCTCCACTCGGATCATGCCCATCGCTCTTTGTCCTCCTTGATTAAAACCTTGGATTAGTAGACGACTTAGGGACAGTTCATCTGCCTTGATGCCGATTGTATTCATTGTTGACTTTGGCATGATGTTGATGGCTGATCCACCGTCCACAAACATGCGGTTGACTTTGTGCTCCCATACGTACCCAGAGACGAAGAGATGACGGTTGTGAGGCTTGGATCCTAGCAGCAAGTCTTCGTCGATGAAGTGGATTGCGTCCTCGATGGTACAGCATGTGGCACATTCATGTGGCCGAAGCTTCAAGCCTTCGTCTTTGCCTTCTTGCGCTTCGTGGTCATTGGGACTTTCTAAGACCGCTGCTAATGCTCTTCGCATCTTCTTTGGCAATCGTAGCGCTTCCTCAGTGCTAAAATGGGTTAGCAGACCTTCTTCGAGCATGAGAGTTTTTTCTCCCTTAATGGTGATATCTTTGCCTTTTGAAGGTTCTTCCATTTCTACTTCGACCATGTAGCATGCAGCGATAGTGCACTGCTGGAAGAAGTCATTCGGGAAGTACTTGTGCAAGGAGATAGGAATGCGTGGCTCTTGCTCCATAGATTCCCCAGCATACGTCGGCTTATCAACTTTTACGTTTCTTTTGGGCTTCCTACTGTTGCGGCGACAGTGCTTTCTCACTTGTTCCACCTTTGGTCTTGTGGCTTGTGGTTTTGGTTTCCTTGTTTTTTTGTAGGTCACCAATGTCCATCCTTCTTCATCCTCGGTATGTGCATCATATTCGTTTGCCCCCGGCGATGGTTGTGCAGAAGGTATCGTGCAACTTGAGCATTGATAGGAACGGTCAGGTGTTGTTTGGAGAGGTATGGGATCGAAAGATCTAAATGCAATTGTAGTAGTATGTGTTGCGGCCGTGTCTTCGAGGTCGAGCTCGATTCGCCCTTGTTGTGCTAGCTTCATGATGAGCTCTTTGAGGACGAAACACTTACCCACATGATGGCTCACGATTCGATGGTACTTGCAGTATTTAGGATCGTTTATGCGATTCATTTATTCAGGCCGTTTGCATTCGGGTAGCTCGATTACCTTCTTTTCTAGCAAGTTGTCTAACATTGCATCCATGTCTGAGTCAGGAAAAGGGTACGCCTTCTGCTCAAATTCCCTCAAGATGCTTTTGTACCTTTCTTGGGTGCGAGGAGGCTCACCTCTCTTTATCTCCTTTGTTTTGGTTTTGGAGGAGATCTTGATAAGTGCGGAGGCGGTCTTGACGGGCGTAGTGTTGACGGTGAATGCTTCATTGGGGGGCTTCTTCCTAGTCTTGTCTACATTTGAGGAGAACACCTTATCCTTCTTGAAGTCGGTGATCGGCTCTTTCTTCCCGTGATGGGCAATACTTAGCTCCATGTCGTGGGCACGGGTGGCTAACTCTTCAAATGTCCGTGGTTTGATGCCTTGAAGGATATAGTGTAACCCCCATTGCATGCCTTGGACGCACATCTCGATCGAAGAGATCTCCGAGAGCCTGTCCTTGCAGTCGAGGCTTAGATTGCGCCATCGGTTGATGTAGTCCACGACTGGCTCATCCCTCCATTGCTTTGTGCTTGTCAGCTCTAGCATGCTCACGGTGCGGCGAATGCTGTAGAAGCGGTTGAGGAATTCCTTTTCTAATTGCTCCCAACTGTTGATGGACTCAGGCTCTAGGTCCGTGTACCACTCAAAGGCATTTCCTTTCAGCGAGCGTACAAACTGCTTAGCGAGGTAATCCCATTCTGTCCCCGCGTTGTTGCAAGTCTCAATGAAATGGGCGACGTGTTGCTTCGGGTTTCCCTTTCCATCGAACTGCATAAACTTTAGTGGCTGATAACCCCTTGGCATCTTCAAAGCGTCAATTTTCTTGGAGTAGGGTTTTGAGTATAGTACGGAGTCATGTGAACTTTCTTCGTATTGTGCCTTGATGGTGCTGGCGATCATCTATTGCAGTTGTTGGATAGAAAGAGATCCCATGAGTGCCTGTGCTTGGCCTGGCTCCGGCTTCACATCGATTTTCTCCACCGAAGGCTCTTCATCCTCGTCATTTTCCTTCTTTACTGAACCATCCCCTTGCTCGATTTTCACGTCGAGCTTTACATCTAGTTGGTTGACGAGTGCGGCGATTTGCTGGTCTTTTTCTTCCACAATCCGTGTTAGCCTTGCGATTGCTTCATTCATATGAGCCAGCTGCTCATCGATTAAAGTCGCTCCAGTAGTCATGACTTGCATGGCTGAGTTGCCACTTGTGTCGGCATCGGAAAACATGAAACCAGAGTACTTCCTTGGCGCCTTTAGCGAAGCCAGGGTGATCACAGGTTCATGCCTCAGGTGCTCTTGTTCCTTCGGCGGAGTTGATGCAGGGGTGGAAGATGCGGCAGAAAGAGCTCTTGCTTTGCTTCGAGTTATGACGCCCGAAGTAACACCGCCTACGGTGATAACATTCTTGTTCCTTGCATTGGCTGCGATAACAACTTGAGCCTTCTTTGATGCCATTTGTGCTTTTTTTGCGGATTCAAAGATAGAGATGAGAGGTAGAGATGGTCCCACTGAGCGTGCCAAATTTGTAAACACGGAAATTCCTGCGATGAACGAGACAAGAACACGTGTACAAAATAATATTTGTATTAATGATTTAGGGGTTACAATCTCTTCTACAAATTTAGCCTCTGATTCTATCTTTGTAATAGGTAGATTTGATGTTGTTGATCCCAAGGGTCGTCGGGGCTTGATCTTGGGATAAACAGTTGTACGGATTTGTTGACGTCGTTGATCCAAAGGGCCATCGGGGCTTGATCTAGGGATGAACGAATGATGGATGATGAACACTTTCTTCAAGGGCCGTCGGGGCTTGATCTTAAATTAGTGGAAGTTCTTCAAGGGGCCATTGGGGCTTGATTTTGAATGAGGATTTGACGAAGAACGAAGAGAGCTTTCTTGATCCTTCGGGATTTGCTTGGGAGCTTTGGAGTTTCAAAGCTTCAAGGTTTTGGTGTGAGGTGAATTGGTTATGAATTGGTCCCTCAAAATGAATGTCTTGGCCTCCTATTTATAGAATTCCAAAACTTGATATTTTGGATTTAAATAATTAGATGAAATAAATCATTTCTGCCAGGTGTTGATACGTGTCCTGTTTGATGACTTTTCTAACTTATTTCGATTTTTTTGTTTAGACACACACTACGTGTAAAATTTATGTAATACATGAGCATTGAAACTTTGATTTATAAGTCAACATTTATTTACAGAAATTTCAATGTCTACAGCAGCAAAAGGCAAGTGACACCTTGAAAAGAGAATTAAAAATAGGTTTAGAAATTGATCAGCATAAGAATAAAGGAAAAGAGGTTATTGAACCCATAGAACAAGAGGCTAATGAGCCCATAGAAGAAATTAAGATTGAGTTCTTAGAAGAAGACGTTGAAATGGAGCAACATCAAAGTAATGAGCAGCATCAGGTTCTGAGTGACAAAGAAAAACAAGAAAAATATGAAAGTTTTCTTAGGAATATATCTTCAGACTTAATATTAGACGATGTTTTATTAGAAGAAATTTCAAAGGCAAAACTAAGAATAATGCCAACAGATATGCAAAATGAGATCTTGAGCAGAGCATCACAGTCCATGAAAGAGTTACAATTACAATTACAATGCGCCTTGTATTAGTCCATCTTTGATCCAAAACCAGGGATGGATATTATTACAAAGATGTATCCTCCATGTCTTTGTGATAGTACAGAGAATTGTATTTGTAAACCAGAGGTTAGCATAGCTATGGCCAGGATTGACATGAGAGATTTTAAATCATGGCATTTTAGTTATGAGCATCAGAAAAAGCATAATGAGGTAGAAGTTACCCCTGCCTTACTATTAGAGTTTGGTTATCTCGATAAAATATTTATTAACCGTATTTCTCAACTAGAATCATTTCCTGAAAAGCTTATTAAAGTAGCAGAAGATTATCTAGAAAGGTAGAAAGAAATTTGCATAAGTTTGATTAGTAGTCTTCCAGATTGGTATGTACATATGCATAAGGAGAAAGCTAGGCATATAGCCATGATCAATGAAGAGTCCTTTAGACTAAACCCTATATCCTCACATAGGTGGACTCCTTCATACAAAGATATTTTAAAATTTAGAGGGATCCAAATGTTTGCTTTAGATGAGTTTGAAGATTTTAGGTATGATATGGTACTAGTAGCAGAAGAAGAAGAGATGTATATTTACAGCAAGACAAGAATCAGTCATCAGCCTTATTGGAAGCCCTAAAATTTCAAAGAAGAAACAGCGGAAATATATTACAAGGTGAAAGAAGATAGAGAAAGAGATACGGAGCTAGTAGAAGGCGATGAACAGTATTGGAATAATTTGTCAGAAGAAGAGCTGCATAACATCGACAACATGATGGAAGCCTGAAGAACTAGCTGTAAATTAGCATAAAATGAATAGCATCATAATGTATTTCCAGACAGAAATGTCAACATCGTTGTGGTCCGAATGTAATGGCATAAGAGTAAATAAAGAGAAGAGTTTGATCTATTATAGACTTTTCATACATAAAATGTCCTTATGGTTAAGAATGAATAATACCAAGCCCTTTTCGTTAAAACTCCCATTGTAATATTCTTTTACCACGTTCCGCTACATTAAATAGCAATTTCAAGGATTTTAAAGTCAAAGATAGATTTATATGTTCATGAGTACCTTTAGTTTTTTCAAATTGTGATATTATTTTACCACGTTTCACTAGATTAAATGGCAAGTTAATGAAATTTTTCATCGTCTGGCTGATTACAAGATATCACTAAACGTGAAACGTTTTGGTTTGAGGAACCTTTAGGTTTTTGTTAAGATGCTTTATTTGAGGACTGTAACCCTGTTAACACTTGATTGGATTATCTTGACTCGTGTTCATAGGGGACAAGCATGGGGTTTCTTCCATGGCCCGACCCCTTCCAATTGCTCTTAAGTGGGGAGAAGGATACTTTAGAGTCTCCACCACCAGTGTTAAGGACCTTTTTAGGGACTTAGCAAGAATATTCGGGTCTCTAAAAGAATATTTTCTCCAATGGAGAAGTCCCTATTGTAGACTCCCCAAATAAATAAATAAAAGGAAAAGAAAAAAGATTGAGAGTTTGAAAAGTAATTGTTTGATCTCCAACGATAAATAACGAAAACCATAAGAAATAATCCAATCTGTTGATTTTTACACAGTAAAAAAAGAAAGGTAGATAGTGAGTATGTTGTGGGGCCCGCATTGATGCTGTGCTTTGCTACTTCAACATTCATGTGGGTTCAAGCCCACTTTTTCCAATTTTTCAAAATGGGTCCCACCATTTAAAGTCTCTATATCCAGATAATACTTAGATAATCATTAGTGAGTGTCATATATATATACTTTCTTATTTGGTCAATCAAAAGATGACACGTGTTTTTTACTTTAAAAAAAATCCAAGAAGAATTAAATAACATGTGCACTACTTTTTAAAACAATAAAACGTGTGTGAAAAAATATTGGGTCAAATCTAAAATGTAAGTGTATAAAGTACATAAGTATTATCCCCCATTCGCATCCTTATATTTGAGGATTTTTATAGGAACTCCGACGAGTTCCTATACCTTTCTAGGGACTTTTTCGCCAGCTTATTGGAAACCTTTTGTCCCTAAATATAAAGTTTATACGATAGTAGAGACTCTTTTAGAGTCTCTATTAGAGATGCTCTTATGTACATACACAACAAATGGTACCATTCTATAAGCACGCTATATTTGTTGGAACTTCACCATATAAACTGTTGTCGATCTGGACATTTTCTCTGCCGGGAGTGTGGCTTCAACAACGACAATAGAGCAGATTACCATTACAAGATCACTTCACAATTTTTCGAAACAGTGCAACAACAGAAGGGTGCGATTGTCACACTTTCATAACGTAAGCCTTAGCGGTACCAAATTGTTAACTTAGAACACGTCTGTACATGTGTTCTCAGTTAGTATGTATTCGAAATTGATTAAGATGATAGTTTCACTGAAGCGTTATTCTTCCGATGGCGCCAAGCGCCTCTGGGAGGCCAATCAGAATAGTTCAAGTACCCATCTATATATATATATATATATGAGATCAATACAACTTTACACTTCCATTTCTCATTAAGTATACCATAGAGCAGATTTTCCATCACATGAGCAAAACAAAAAAGAAGCAAACATTGTCACCTAATGAGGCCATCACCTGATCAAAATTAGCAATTCTGCCAATTCCCAGTATGCTCCTCAACTTCTTTCAACATGGATTTACAATCTTTGGTCTCCCTATTGGCCAATTTAAGCAACCGTTCTCTCCGATGAATGGATCCACAAACCTCCTCATCAAATACTCTCTTTTGGATTCCGCAAAATAGTCTTCTTTGGAGTCCACATTCCGCAGAGGGAGTTCCGGGCTTCCCATGTCTGTCGTCTCCATGATTCGGTTCAACATCTCCAAGACTTCACTCATTTTGGGGCGCGATCTAGATTGTCGCACCAAGCACCGGCTGGCTACAGCTGCTAGTTTTTGGGCTGCCTTGAGGGAATACTTTCCTTCGAGCCTTGCATCCAAAATCACCTGGAACTTTTTTAGGTCTGAGGAGAGGTGTGGCCTCACCCATTCCAATAGTTTCTGCTCGTTCTTGGGTCGGTTTCTATCTAGAGGTCGTCTGCCTGTGATGAGTTCTAAAAGGAAAATTCCATAACTCCACACATCACTTTTCGTTGTGAGATGCCCAGTTTGTATGTATTCAGGAGCTGCATATCCAACTGTTCCAACAACCTGTAGAATGATCAATCGGAAAGTGATTTTGGGAAAGCTAGAAAGGAACCGCAGAAAGTTCTAAACTTTTTTAATGTACACAATCATTACAATGGAAAACTGAATGCATAGAACTTATTGGAAACTGTTACATGGTTTTTGATTGCTCAATCAACTCTGCATGCTTAAGTCAGACATCTGTTTTGCCTATTGACGTGTCTAATTAGTACCAATTTGAGAATAGAGTCTAAAGTATATGAATTAATTATGCATACCGCGGTAGAGACATGACTCAATCCGTCTGAAGGGCCAAGTCTGGCCAATCCAAAGTCCGATAACTTGGCATTCCATTGTTCATCCAAAAGTATGTTTGAAGACTTGAAATCCCTAAAGATAATCTGCGCCAAAGATAACAATTTAGAAATGACAGTAAAGAATAAGTTAAAGCAGAATGGACACTCATTCAGGAGAATAACCATGAGCATCTTATTGAGATCTGTAGCACATAAGGGCTGGGGGAACTAGAAATTACCTGAAATTCCATCCCCTCATGGAGGTATGCTAAGCCGCGGGCAGCATCCTGGGCTATTTTCATTCTTGTGCCCCATGGAAGAGCTATCTGAAATCGGCTTGATAAGTGGTCTTGCACACTTCTGTTGGGCATATATTCGTAAACCAGGAGCCTTTGAATCCCTCTTTCGTCATCCTCAGCACAGTAGCCTAACAGCTTGACAAGATTTGGATGTACAACAACCCCTAAAACATTGACTTCAGTCACCCACTCTTTATGGCCCTGTTATATGAAAGATGGTAACAAAATTGAAAATATCAAACACCTTGAAGAAATGGGTTGCATAAGCACCCACTTTTTGTTTACACTTGCATTGTTTTGTTTGTAAACTTCCGAACACAATAAATAACATTTTTCCTAGCTTTGAGCAACCTAACTTTGCAAGTTATTATCATTTGGGCAAGATAATTTACAAGTTATTATCATTTCATAGTTTGTTATTTGAGTATCATATGCTAGGTTTTTATGAGAACATAATCATTCTTGTGCGAAATTGTGCAGTAGTTGTCAAAAGTTTAAAAATGCGTCGCATTCTTAACATACATAATCCACCTAAGTTTCACCGCAGTGCTGCTATTAATTTGGTTCCAATAACTCCAGCAATTATTACCATACTATTATCATCAGATTAGTGTATATCTTATGCGTATATACCAGCATAGAGGAAGAAGACTTGCCTGAAATCCCCGTTTACTCAGTTGTTTAACAGCTACATCTATTCTTTTTTGTTGATCTTCTGTGCTCCGGATATTACCCCTATACACACCGCCGAACCCACCCTCTCCAAGCATGAGGGAGAGACTAAAGTTCTTTGTTGCCGCTTTTAACTCTGAGCATGTGAATTCTCTGAGATTATTACTCTGTCTCTGAGACAATGCTGCAAATGACTTAGCAGACGATGTTGTGCTAAGTTCTGCAGTGGCATTTTGGGAATTGAACTCAGAACTTGATTTTCTTGGGTCGCGATCTAGTGAAAAGAATGAGGAAGCTGAACGAGTGGAGATAGACTTTGTAGTCTTTGGTTCATCATCCTTATCTCTGTTGGAGAATTTATAAAAACACTTCATTGCCAGCAGAAAGCAATGACCCCACTGCAATAGTTAAACAAAATTTTCATCAGGTCTTAAGAATTTCGGATATAAAAACAAAAATCTTGCATTTTAATCAAAACTCAAGTGATTTATTCCGAAAATCCCTCTTCACACATTCAATTAGCAACCAGTCATATCTTAAACCAAAAATCTATCAAGTCTCAAAGAACTTTTGAGATTGCTCACAGAATTTTTCTCTTTTCGATATATCCTGAAAAATTCCATCTCTCAAGTCTCAAGGAGACCAAAAATCTATTTAAATTGATACAAACACAACCTAAATTTTCATCTGATGTACCACAAACTTCCTCAAACCTTGATCCTTTTGTTTTTATTACAAACGATATTTCTACTCTAAACTTGAGGCGGAGGGTTCGAACACAGGATATAGTGGGATGAAGAGGAAGGCTCTAAGGCAATCCACCAATTGCCCTCAAACCTTTGACTTTTAAGCATTCATGTTCCAACTTTGGTCAAATTTGCAGAAACCAATTCACTCAGGCAAAACATCAAGACACAAGAACACAAAAGTCAAACCAATTAACATAAAAATCCAAGGATTCAAATTCTTGAAGAAACCACCAAAATATTGAAACCCCAGAATCCCAATTCCAGTCACTTGAATTATGGCATGCACAAGAAAATAAAAACAAAACAAAAAAAATACTAGAAAATTCAATTCACTTGGAAAAAAAGAAAAAACTTACCTCTCATAAATCACTGCAGGAAAAATCTGGCAACCTATGCAAACAGATCCTTGTAGCTTTCTGGTGTTGCTAAAGGGAGACCAGATATCCTGAAGAAAAATTTAGGAGCATCCAAGGAAACAACGAGCTCCCCATGATCTAAGGCAAGTCAATACAAGGCAGCTGGAGTATAACTCAGCTCAACAACTCAACAACTCGGAACCCCCGGGCACACACCAAAAAAAATAAATAAAAATTAAGAGAGAGAGAGAGAGAGAGAGAGAGGAAGAGACAGAAATATTGGTAAAGGGAAGAGAGAGCAAGAGATATACCCAAATAATAATTTATAAAAATAGGATGTTGTTTTGTTTTTGTATTTGGAGGAGGAGGACAGTGAAGAACTTTTAATATTTTGTGCGTGTGAAAGCGAAAGCGAAGACCGAGTGAGAAGAATGAGAGTTGGAGTGATGGATGGATAGCTTTGTTTTAAAGATAAAGGTTTATACTTTGGTGGTTTTCTGCCAAAGAACGAGTCATGATATGCTGCCAAAGCAAAAAAAAGAAGAACCAGTCATGTTCTGCACACTGTTTTATCTGCATATGCATATATATATATATATATATATATATATATATATATATATATATATATATATATATATATATTTATATATGGGAGGGATCCCTATTTTTCTAAAAAAATGGGAACACGCTCCCCACCGTTGTATTTAACTTTAATGAAATTGTGTGGTTGAGATTGTGTGGCTTGTGTTTTAATCTCAACCACACAATTTCATTAAAATCAATCTAACGGTAGGGAACGTGTCTCCAATTTTTTTGAAAAAATAGGGATCCCTTCCCTTAAGCAATCTGTGTATATATATATATATGACTATGTATTTATAAAAATATATACACACACACATTTGTGCTGTATTTTACAATGGAGGTTGTTGCCAGTTGGAAACCACACCCCAACATTAGCTGATTTTGTGGGGTAGCTTAGACCATAAATAATCCAAAGTTACCGATAGTTTATATATAAATTAGAACAGATATGATAAGAGATCTTTCTTAAAAATAAACTCATAATAGAGTCTTTGCTACATTATAGTTTAACATTAATGTATGTATCCATATTATAAAATACTGTGAAAAAAAATGGAAAGTTTATAGAGAATCTCACTTTCGCAATAGTACCCTTGGCAATTCTCAAATTAGAGAAGTAATGTGTCCCTAAAACAAGTGCAAGTTGCATGACATGCCCAAATGTTACCAACACCAAACGTATTAAGTTTCTCATTTAAGAGGGAATATGCAGTATTTATGTATCATCTATCTTTATCTCGCTTATCACATAACGAGTGGTCTAATTACACGAGTGAAATAGAAACAAGAATATATCTCATCAAACTTTTTCTCATGGAATGAGCGTTATGAGTGAAACTAATATAATCCATAGAATAAACTCTCACCACATGTAAGTTTTTCTCCTGACTTGATAACACGGCAAAACCAGTTCAACAAGGTTATCAAATACTGTGGACACATTTCATCTTCTGTTTTTATCAATCCGCCAGGAATGTGTTTTAGGTAGTTGAAATTGGAGTGAGGATCCTCATCGGATCCTCAAATCACATCCATTTCACGTATATTGTGCGGTCTGAAATCATTGTAAATTTTTTTATTTAAAATTGTATATAAACAGTATCTGACGAAAACTAACGTCACGATATACGAAGAACGAATGTGATTAGATGATTCTCACAAAGACAATTCGACGAGGATCCTTTCTCCTGAAATTATAAGAACTAACAAAAACGAAATTTAGATATTACGTAGTTATTCCAAACTTAAAAATCTACTGCAATCCAGAGTATCGTAGTGTTACAATACATTCATCGCGAATTTGTATGATCATTTTTGCTTGACAAATACATTAGACAAGGTTGTACGGTACAACTGGGCGAGTGGGCCCCCTTAACTCTGCAAGCAAAGTCTAGGGATTACGCAAAGCCTTGTTATCCCCGGACCATTTAAATTGGGACTTGGATTGTTTGCCCTCCTAGTTGTGGTGCCCTTCCATGCCCTCCTATTTTGTGCGGTCACGGTTAAGTCACGTCAATATTTTATATTAATTTTTTAATGAGATTATAAGATAAAAAATAATAAAAATATAAAATATTGACGTGGCTTAACCGTGACCGCACAAAATAGGAGGGCATGGAAGGGCACCACAACTAGGAGGGCAGACAATCCTTGTCCTTTAAATTGAGGCAGGTAGCCAGCCAGAGGACTGGGATCCTTCTGACCCTAAATTTAAAAATTATATATTTATCCAAATATTCGATCAAAATAAATAAATATATCATGCAAATTCGTGCGCATAAAATAATTTTCATTCTCAGTTGAGCCCATCCGAGACAAAACTGACTTATCACTAAAAGTAATAGATTCAACAAAAGTCGCTCAAGAAGTGTTTGTATAATGTTTCAAACGTGAAAGAATTTTATGAAAACTCAAAAAATCTTAGCGGGTGTTTGTATAGTTAATCTGATAAAGTAATATAATGATGGACTGGGCTCCAATATCTAATTTTAGACTTTGGAACAAAGGCCCAACAAAGTAGCTGAGGCTCAACTAAACGGGCCTTAGAAAATACAGTTCACATTTTTTGCTGTGGTTTTTTCATTTTTGTACACCCACAACTCTTTCTCTGGACACCAATTACTACGCCCACCCCAAGTTAATTTTCAAGTTTCTCTGGACACCCTAATACGATTAAGAATATACCAAAAATTGACCTTTAAAATGGTTTATTTTAAAAAAAAAAATTTAAAACAAGGCCACAATCATTGGCCTTCTCCCCCGCCCCTCTCTGTTCTATTCACATTGAAAAACATGGTCCTTGAATTCAAATTCTGTCAGAATTTCGGCGGATCTCGAACCAAATTAACTAGTGTTATTTTCATCCTTGTTCTCTCTACAAGCTCATACTAAGAATTCGTCTCTAAAGTCATTGTCGGTTTTTGGCTCTTTACGGCCAACCCCGGCCATCATGGGTGGAAAGACCCACATCTCAGCTAGCTCAACAGCAGGAGGGCCGGTCCTGAGAATTTTGAGGCTCGGAGCGATGCTAATATGTGCTCTACCTTCATATAAAAATAAAAATAAACTATTTGTTTTCACACGTAAGACTTCGTTAAAATTATACTTAGAAAAGCACTTCAAACACAATAATTTAGAAATACGGAAAAACTAATTTATTTTGTATTGAGAGAAGGGAACCAAAAAACCCCGGGCTTACAAGTAGATAGATTATGAGTTTTGTTTTCCTTCTATATGAACTTTTAAAGTGTTTTCATATAAATCATGATGTGTTTTTCTTATTTATTACCCTTGTCACTATGGAAATAAAAAAATTAATCATATTTTCTAATTTTTAGTTGATATGTATAAGCAATGAATGAACACTAATTAAACTTGATAGGACTAAAAAAATTAATCATATTTTGTAATCCTTAATTGATACGTCGAACCTAAGACATTTCAATTACCAGTGAAAGGAATACCACTAAATTGTAGTACTAATTGTGAGCAAAGGAAAACATTGGATACATCAAAGATACACCTAATTGATCTAGCAGCTCAGCTTATGAGTCTTGGATCTGTTGCGGCTAGCCTTTTTGGTGTTCAATGTGTTGATGCTGGCACCTCACTGTCCGACGAATTTTGTAGGTGGTCTTGGCCTGAGTGCCTCATCCCGCACTTGGAGTTGATCTGCTGATCCCTTCTCGGAGTAATGTAGTTGTTTTTCACTCGCCTTATGTGCATCATGGTGGCGCTGTTTGTTTTGACTAGATTGGTCTTCGCCTTTGTGTGATGCGTTATGTAGTCTCGTTTGTCAATGATGACTTGATGTGGCCTCGCTCTATCGTGATGACTTTATGTGGCCTCGCTACTCAACGATGACCATTGTGGCTTTCGTTTATTGTGACAGATCTGTACTGGTGGCACTTATGCTTTTGGCAATTGTGTGTTCGTGGTTATGGTAGTCTACTAGGGGTTTACTCTTATTTGTCTGTCTGTACAAATTCCTCCAAATTAATTTATTGGTCACTGGAGCTTTGTACCCAATGACACCCTTGTAATTGTTTGTGTTGATTAATGAAATACCACAATATTGTTTCTTGTCAAACAAAAAAAAAAGAGTAAATATTCATTAATAGAAAATAAGTACGTTAATCAACACTTGAATAATAATTTAATCATTAACAACTACGCCATATAATTAACAAAATATAATAAAACATTCTCCTTAATATTTAGACACGGACAATAAGACCAGACATGTCCGAAAGCCGTCACGAAGCAAAATCTGTAAGTTCAGACGTGCTTTCGTTTACTTCAACTCACAGGCCCCACCGCACTGCTTTTTCGTCCTTCAATCTCTCTCCCATGTTGTCTGCTCTCTGTACCTCCTCCAATCTCCAAACCCAGCATTCAATATCCAAACCCAGCATTCAGTCCTCCCCAGATCCTTATACCCAGCTCCAAACCCAGCTCCCTTTTTTTCTACTGATAAATGCATGAGTTAATTTCCAAAACCCAGAACCCAATTTTTTTCTTACACTTTTTTGGACTAAATTTGCAAAACGCTTTTGTAATTTGGTGATAGAATTCCAAAAATGATCTCCAAAGGCGCCAACTTTGGCACATTTGTTTCGGTTGGGGTATTGGTTCTGTGCTGGGTGCACTTTGTGGAGTGCCAGGATGTGGGGGACTATGACCAAATAGACAACCCGGCAGTTATTCCTCTCATCACTCAGATTGTCTACGGCCGAATCTCTAATGTCACTGCAGTCCTCAGCCGACAAATCAGCAATCGTTCCAGCTTCTGTGTGAAGAATCCGTAAGCTGCTTTGTTTTCAACTTTACTATTTTCTGTTTGGTTGCTGAGAAAATGAACATACGGGAAGAGAAAAAGAAATCGAATTGTGTAATTGAGGTGTGAAAAGTCAACTCAAGTTGACTAATGGAAACATTGATTAACTGAATTAGATTAATTTGATAGTTTATGTGTAGATATATTGTTGGACTCGTTTCAATTTAGTTGTGTGACAGAGATTAGTTTTGATGATCAAATTTGTGTTTCAGGGAAGCCGATTGGAACGAGGCTTTTAATTTTTCATCCAATGTGGATTTCTTAACTTCCTGCATTCAAAAGACTAAAGGTATATAAGTACTTTTGTAATTAGAATGAAGAATAAATTTTTACTGTCTGGTTGTTTCTTAAGTAATGCGGGGAATCGAAAAATTGAAAAGATTTTTCATAGGTTTCGTATCTTGGCAGTCGAATGTAGGTATTTGATTTGCTTCAGTTTGATAATTTATGATGTTCAACAGGTGACGTTACGCGGCGGTTGTGTACAGCAGCTGAAATGAAGTTCTACTTCAATAGTTTCTTTGAAAAATCTGAGACTGCAAATTACTTAAGACCGAACAAGAACTGCAATTTGACCTCATGGATTTCTGGGTGTCAGCCAGGATGGGCTTGTCGTGTTGGCCCAAATGAGCAGGTTGACCTCGAAAATTCACAGGACATCCCTGCCAGGACTCAGAGCTGCCAACCTTGTTGTGAGGGTTTCTTTTGCCCCCATGGTCTTACGTGCATGATATGTAAGGCCTTTTATCTTAATATCCGAGTAATCAACTTGTACTTTGTTTCTGTGCAATGTATTTTCCCTAATTAAAGGATGCTTCTGATTATTTCTTTGTTTTCGTCCAATTGCCATCACGTTCTTGAAGCTTGCCCATCAGGTTCTTATTGTCCCCAAGCAACGCTGAACAAATCCACCGGTGTGTGTGAACCGTAAGTTCAGATTCTTGCTTTAATGATCTCTTGACTTACGGTGTTCAATAGCTTATTATGTGTAAAAGTTATATATTGATATGTTTTTGCAGATACAATTATCAATTACCTCCGGGGCAACCAAATCATACTTGTGGAGGAGCAAATTTATGGGCTGATGTTGGTAGTAGTAGTGAAGTCTTTTGTTCAGCTGGATCATATTGCCCAACCACCGTGAAAAGCATTCCTTGTAGTAGCGGGTATTGAATTTCATTCCTACGTCATTTATGGAACTTGTTCGATGTTTGGTTGATTGTGTTCTTGTTATGTTTTTCAGTTATGTTTACAAGTCTGAACTAGGATCTGAGATATACACTTTAGATGATAAGTTAAAATTGGTCTATGCTACCTTCATACTCTATGTTCTTCCTAATCTTTTTTTTCATTCAAGTGCAGACACTACTGCAGGATGGGTTCTACATCTGAGAAACGTTAGTTTTATTTCATTCTATTTCTCGAACAAAATTTTGATATGTTTCTGATTGCAGCCCTTTTTATAAGTGGCCACGCAGCTTTTCCTTCTAACCTGGGATTTGCACTTTAATACAATCTGCAAGCATAAAGAAGCTAACCTTTTGCTATTTTATTTTATGTTTCAGGCTGCTTCGCTTTGACTTCCTGCAATCCAAACACTGCAAATCAAAATATGCATGCATATGGAATAATGCTAATTGTAAGTTGGCCATTTTACTTACTAAACAAAAACTTTATTTTTCAATTTCATAGCTGCACGTTATTGATTGTTCATGTGAGGCGCATACTGCTCATTTGAATCAAAGTGCGTATCTGAAATGACGCAATGAAAAAATGAATTGAAATTTATGATTTTTAATTGCTTATGCAGGCAGGTTTGAGTACTCTGCTACTTATTATATACAATTGTTCAGATCAAGTTCTGACCACTAGGGGGAGGAAACGGGCTAAATCCCGAGAAGCAGCAGCCAGAAGTGCAAGGGAAACAGCAAAAGCACGCCAAAGATGGAAATCTGCAAAAGATGCTGCTAAGAAGCATGCAAGTGGATTACAAGCTCACTTATCACATACATTTTCTCGAAAAAAGGACAGCTCAGAACTTGAGAAACTTAAGATGTTGACTCAATCTAGATCTGACACAGATGATGACCTTTTGATATCACCACATCCAAGTAGATCCGGTGTTTCTCAGTCCTCACCTGTGCCATCAGAAGGAAAGAAAAAGGAACCTACTGAGCTCATGCAGATTATGCATAAAATTGAAGAAGACCCTGAGGGTTATGAAGGTTTCAGTATTGGAGCTGAGGATACGAATGTAGGAAATGTGCCAAAAGGAAAGACGATCAATACTCATAGCCAAATTTTCAAGTATGCTTATGGTCAACTTGAGAAAGAGAAGGCTCAGCTGCAAGAGTACAAGGACCTAACCTTCTCGGGGGTGGTTAAAATGGCTACTAATAACGAAATAAGGAAACGGCCTCTCATTGAGATTTCTTTCAAAGACCTAACGCTTACTTTGAAAGCAAAAAACAAGCATCTACTGAGGTGTGTAACTGGTAAAATTAGGCCTGGCCGCATCACTGCTGTTATGGGTCCATCAGGGGCTGGAAAAACAACGTTTCTTTCTGCCCTAGCTGGAAAAGCAATTGGATGCAATAGGACTGGTTTAATTCTCATAAATGGAAAGAATACATCAATCCATTCGTATAAAAAAATCGTAGGGTTTGTGCCGCAAGATGATATCGTGCACGGAAACTTGACTGTGGAAGAGAATCTATGGTTCAGTGCTAAGTGCAGGTAACATTCATCTCTTTACTGATTCTACTCTAACAGAATATATACTATTCACATGTTCGCCATCTTTGCTACTATTTTTTTGGTTGTGTGATAGTTTATTGTCAACCTGCAACTAAAAAGTTTACAATGAAGTGATGGTACACAATTCATGAACCCCAAGCAACCATTATAGTATTGTGTGGTTTTTCTGCAAAACGCTGCTACATCTTGATGATGAACTTTTGTTTTTTTTTTTTTTGAAGATTATCCGTGGACTTACCAAAACCGGACAAAGTTTTAGTGGTTGAAAGAGTTATCGAGTCCTTGGGGCTTCAAACAGTACGTGGTTCCTTAGTTGGAACGGTAGAGAAGCGAGGAATTTCTGGAGGCCAGAGGAAACGTGTAAATGTTGGCTTGGAAATGGTTATGGAACCTTCACTTTTGATTTTGGATGAGCCCACATCCGGTCTAGACAGCGCCTCTTCTCAGCTACTTCTTAGAGCACTTAGACGGGAAGCTCTTGAAGGGGTAAACATCTGCATGGTGGTTCACCAGCCTAGGTAATCATTCAAAACAAGGTTCTTTACTCTTTATACTTTGAAAGTCCACCATTTCTCTCTCCTCTTTCGATATGCATATAATTCTTATATACTTTGATTAATGCAAAACCTTTTTGCATCAGCTATGCCTTGTTCAAGATGTTTGATGATATGGTACTCCTGGCAAAAGGTGGTCTTACTGTTTATCATGGACCAGCAAAGAAAGTAGAAGAATACTTTGCAGGCCTTGGGATCAATGTCCCAGACCGAGTCAACCCTCCAGACCACTTCATTGACATTTTAGAGGGTATAGTCGCAACGGAAAGAAGCTCGGGAGTGAGTTATGATGAGCTTCCCATCAGATGGATGCTTCATAATGGGTACTCAGTACCTCCTGAGATGAGGCAGAGTGCCACCGGACTCGCAATGTCATCGATGGATGAAAATTCAAATCGTGAAACAAATTCTTCTGTTGATGATATGATGGAACAGTCTTTTGTCGGAGAGGTATGGCAAGATGTGAAAAGTACCGTGGATCTGCATCGTGATAAGATACAGCTTAATTTCTTGAAATCCAAGGATTTATCGAACCGGAGAATTCCAGGTTTATTTCTACAGTACAGATACTTCCTGGGCAGGTAAGGAATCAAGATTGTGCCAAGTTAAAATTTTTTATTCCACAGAAATTGCTTCATTATTGAAGTCTTCAAAATTGAAACCATGGTGTTTTCTGCATTCTTATTGTAATGCTAATGGTTGATCCTCTTTATTTGATGTCATGACAGAGTTGGTAAGCAGAGACTACGGGAAGCTCGCATGCAAGCAGTGGATTATTTGATTTTATTTCTTGCTGGAGCCTGCTTAGGATCACTTTCAAATGTCAGCGAGCAGACCTTTGGTGCAGGCGGTTACACTTATACTATTATTGCAGTTTGTGAGTACAACCAATTATAAGTTTCTTTTTTGTAGACACAAATGCACAAAGCTTTTTTTCTTCCTAACGTCTTGAGTCTTGATTTGATTTCAGCTCTACTGTGCAAAATTGCGGCTTTGAGGTCGTTTTCTCTAGACAGATTACACTATTGGAGAGAGAGCGCTTCGGGGATGAGCAGCTTGGCTTATTTCCTGGCTAAGGATACTATTGATCATTTTAATACAGTGATCAAACCTGTAGTGTATTTGTCCATGTTCTACTTCTTTACCAACCCAAGATCTAGGTTTGCAGATAACTATGTTGTTCTGGTCTGCCTCGTGTATTGTGTAACTGGTATAGCCTACGCGTTAGCAATCTTTTTCGAACAAGGTGCAGCCCAACTAGTAAGTATCTCATTCATATTCTCAGTTTCCCATTCGGTTTTGGCACTCCATTGATATTTTACTGACAAACGGATTGCTTGCAGTTATCGGTACTTCTTCCAGTTGTTTTGACTCTTATAGCAACACGGCAGCAAGATAGTGAATTTATGAAGATTTTAGCTAAGTTGTGCTACCCGAGGTGGGCTTTGGAGGCATTAGTGACTGCAAATGCTGAAAGGTACTCCACAAAATTTATCTAAATGGAACATGCGAAATGTTTACGAGCTTTGTTTGTGAACTAGTATACAGATGTATATACTTGGAACTTCTAGTCGATTGTTTAAAACTGTCATTTTGATCTGTATGCTTTTGTTTCCTTTTTGCTACAGGTATGCCGGAGTATGGCTGATAACTCGCTGCGGGTCACTTCTAAAAGCCGGCTATAATCTTCATAACTGGAATCTTTGTATAATCATCCTAACATTCATCGGTGTAGTTAGTCGGGCGATAGCATTCTTTTGTATGGTGACATTTCAGAAGAAGTGAGTGAGATTATAGATCAACAGTCAGCGTTGATAGGGAAAGCATTGTCCAAAGCAGATAGGTAAAGTGTATGTTAGGAGCTATTGAGCACTACGCCTCGATGCTTTGTGTGGGTTCAGGTTTTGTTACTAGTAAGATGTATACATCTCCCATGAGATTGCTCTGGAAATTGAATGTGAATCTGAAGCTGTATATTTTTTGTAGGTTAATCTTTTTTAACTAGGGTTTCTTAGCTATTTTCCACAACCTCAGCAACCCTAAGACCGAAATAAAGCCGACAAAATTCGCACAAACAACTCACACCACAAAAATCTAGTATAAATCATATCTAAGTCTCGATCAAAGCACAAGAAACGAAGAAAAACAAATTGAATACTCAAAAATCTTATTTTGTAGATTTTGTAGACAAAAATAATAAAGAAAACTACAAATTGTCACAACGGTTACATAACTAAAGGACTACATCTCTCACTAAAGCACAGTGGTTGTTATTTATTTTTCTTATTTACTCATATGAAAGAAGTGGTTTCTAATATTTACTTAGCATTAAAAAGAGAACTAGCACAATAGTTAAATTGTCAAACCAGTTATCTTCATGGGTTAAAAGAACGTTCGTAATGCAAGGCTTTTGTTTATAACCAACAAATTAATTAAGTACTTGGGTTTTCATCGAAAATAATAGTATAAAAAGATGTGCACTCTTGTCTCTCTGCCATATCTTAATTAGCCCTATTTCTCATCATTTTTCGTTCTTTTTTGTTCACTCATGAGTCCATTCATGAAGTCGCCCTACCAATATTTCATTGTATTCATCGTTTGTTTTTGTCCTCTATCCACTAACTCATCAACATTGATCAAAGTTCCTTTGCCGGTATTCAAAAATTCGTTGGAGAAAACCATGGATGTTGTACTAAATGTTGCATCCACCATGTCACATATGCATGTTGAAATACATGATGGTCAAAATGCAAACATTGCTATTCCATATTGTGCGGATTTGCTTGGTTCAACGGCTCAAGTCTTGAATTGGTCCCTTTCAACAATTCATGATCTAAAAGGTGTCTTTTATTTTTCAATTTATTATCATATACCTCTAGCTCAATTTATCTCTTAGTTTTTTTTTTATTTGATATAGATATTTTTTTAATCAATATTTGATTTGGATTAAAACAAGTAAAAAACTGTAATACTTAGGGATGGAATTTAATTATTCCACTGTGTCATGCATGTGTTAGCGAGAGATTTTTTAGTATGCCCGGAACACAGGCACATATGACAAAATGTCCCGTATTTCAGGCGCATTGAAAAATCTCTTCAACAACAATGCACAATTCACAACAAGAAGTTGATCATTTATGTTGCAACTTTCTTAAAAGCTTCTCGTAAATCCTATAAATTGAATTCATCCTCTACAACATCATTAGTTAAGTATAATAATCGATTACAAATGTATGAGAATATATTCCATTAATTAATTAAAAAAAAGGTTGTTCTTTTTAACCTATCTAATGAAAATTTATACAGATGATGTGATTTCACATATGGGAGCATGGTCGAACACCTCTCTTTCAAGGCACAAGACATGCATGGAAGCCTTCGAAGGAACCAACTCCATTCTTGCAGGAGGCCTCAAACAAGTGACCACATCAATACATGGCCTTCTTGGCATGTTGCACGCGCACCAAACAGCTGATTTTGTTGGCTCTATTCGGACGTCTAAACACATTAGACCTTGGCTGCAGAGACCAAACTTCGTCGTTTCTCACGACGGGAGTGGAGATTTCAAGCTAATATCCGACGCCATCACGGCTGCACCCGATCATAGCCGGCAGTACTTTATAATTTTTGTTAAGAGAGGAGTTTACTATGAGTACGTGAATATTGGTGCCAAAAAGTCTAATCTGGTTTTGGTTGGAGAGGGCATGGACAATACTATCATATCTGGCAACAGAAGCAATGGGACTGGTTGGGGCACATCTGATTCAGCAACATTCAGTAAGATGCCAAAACTTTATCAAATTGCTTTTACAAAACAAATAAAAACTTTCGCCAATGAACACAAGATTAGTAGAACACTTGGCATGTTCTAAGGTCACAGGTTGTGGAAACAACCTTTTTGCATAGCAAAGGTAAGGTTGTGTACGATGGTTGTTTCCTCCGACCCTCGCAAAACGGAAAACTTTGTTGGCTTGGAGTTGCGCTTTTTTACTTGTATGTTCTGTTTTGGTACCCATCATAAGTGTTCTACTAATAGGCTATTGGATTATCAATTTGAAGATCACTTTTAAGAGTCTAAGACAATGAATATCAATAGGCTAATTGATTGCTAATTTGCAGCTCAACTTGTTAAGAAATTAAACTTAGAACCTCAAGCACAAGCGGTCTTGTTAACCGAGTTACAAGCCCTTGGAGTAGTAACAATTGTTTGAGTTGGGGGTATTTTCATCCTTATAATTTCAACTCATTAAAATGAGTTATTCTCTGAACTTTTGGAGAAAATGTTTCTTTTTTACCATTGTTTCAAGATTGCCAAATACAGTGCGTATCATTTATTTACTAACATTCAAAACCTAATTGTTGAAACTTCAAATGATGAGCTATTCAAATATTTCTCCCTATTTTTTGTGTGAATTAATTCCTTCTCTCTTTATGTAGCTGTAAAAGCCGACGGTTTCATTGCCGTCAACATTGGTTTTGTGAACACAGCAGGACCATACAAGATGCAGGCAGTTGCACTCCGGTCCCAAGGAGATCGATCAGCTTTCTTCCAGTGCAGTATAAGTGGGTACCAAGACACATTGCTAGTGCATGACGGCCGCCAGTTCTACCGAATGTGCAAAATAAGTGGCACAGTTGACTTCATCTTTGGCTACGGCACTGCCGTCTTCCAAAAATGTACAATTATTTCCAAGCAAAACGGTAAAGGTGGCCGAAACGAGATCACTGCTCATGGTCGCTTTAATCAAAACGACCCCACGGGCTTCTCTTTCCAGTTTTGTAACATTGTACATGATAATTCACATGGTACTGTATCTGTTGAGAATCAAACTCCCACGTACTTGGGTCGACCTTGGGGAAATTGCTCACGTACTGTTTTCATGCAGTCACAATTAGATGCAGTTATAAGGCCAGAGGGTTGGCATGAATGGAGTGGAGATTTTGGGCTGAAAACTCTGTATTATGGTGAGTACATGAATGAGGGGTTGGGTTCGAACCTTTCGCACCGGGTCAAATGGCCAGGTTACCATGTGATTACTGACCCATCTGTGGCTGATCAGTTTACAGTTGCCAAGTTTATTGGTGGAAATTCATGGCTGCCATCCACAGGCATCCCATATGCACCAGGGTTATTGAAGGATCGATGAGTTGAACCAAAGAATTAATTAACCGGAAGGAGATGCACGTTGGGAGGTTTGGTAAGGTTGGGAGAGTGAACCAAATCAACTTGCATTGGATCACAATTTCATTTTTCAATATGCCCATTGGATCACAATTTTTTTCAATGTAATTTAACCTTCGAGTTATTTGCTCTGCCCTTACATAATATCTTCTTTTTTTTGGGATCATTTTGGGGGGGAGGAATTCGAACTTCAGACATCCTTCAATAATGAAAAGAAAGTATGTATCCCACAGAACAAGGAACATCAATAACACAAAACCAAACCCCGAATCTCTTGATTCTGAAAATATCAAGAACAAGGAGTGCAGTTTTCAGTTAGAGATATGACCTTGTGCATAAGAAAACTTTAATTCATTCAGTATTCAAGAGAAATGCACAGAACAAGGATTACACCTCCAACTTCTACTATTATTTAGAGGTAGCAGGAATACCACTTACATTGAACCAAGTCGACACCGTTATTTTAAACTACAAATTAATAAGATTCTAATTGTCAACCAAAACTCTATGAAATTACCATTCTAACCTCTAATTAAAACTGAAAAGAAATAAAAATTATGAACAATTTAGTGATTACATGAACACAAATTAAATAAAAAAACTAACTTCTCTCCTCTTCCTCTCTCTACATCTCTCACCAGAAAAATCCTCAATCGCTTCTCCAATGTCTCCTCACGCTCAACTGATCGACTTTCTTAAAGCCACCCAATGGAGGTAGTTCACCGATGGATGACCAAGACTGAAAAATATGGTTTAGATTTTTGTCGCAAGCCCTATATGAAAAGGATTGTTTTTGCTGATTTGGTGACCATGTTCGGCATCATATTCACAAATATCCCTAAAAAAATGCATCTTTTTCTTACTTTATAAACTGTGCTGTAGTTTTGTGAATGCGACGAAACGTAGAAAATTAAAAGTAAATTTAATTGCACACATATCGCGTGTGTGCCATTTGCTAGTTATAAATAATAAACCATATATGTAACACACTATTACCTGAAACTTTTTAAATACAATTTATATTACCACTTTAATTTATACTAATGTGAGGGTTTGAATTCAGGATCCAATGAGTTTAAGAGGAGGATTCTAACCATCAGGTAAATCCACCGCATGCAATATATGAATGGATTCCCCATGTGAAAATCTATCCCAATCCAATAGTCCATGTGGTTAACTTTTACTAACTAAATAATTAGTATTATTCTTCCTCACTTTTAATAGAAAAGTCATCGTTATAGCCAACTTGACTAAACTTATGTATGCATGTGGTAGCGGCCATATCAAGGTACCTTCAAATTATAAAGGCTATTTTTTGTTATTTTTGCATAATTAAGATATTAATTAATGTTTATTTGAAAGCGATAGTAAATGTTTCAGGTTTTAACCATAAATCATAATCTACAATACATAAATATATCAGATTTGGCAACTCCTTTAATAAAACAAATTTGTAAACTCTTTAATATTTTTGCAAAAAGGGAGCATTCTTCACAGTGAGTGTGTGGTGTGTGTGTGTGTATAATTTCTTTGCTTCAACCTTATTTTCTCATGATTTGCATTTTCTGGTACATTCTGCCATATATGAGTCCATTGGTCATGAAGTCGTCCTACCATTTTATCATCGTTTCCATGATTTTTTTCTGTTCCCTATCCATTAACCCGAGCGCTAATAATGTCGATCCCCACTTGATAAATGTTCCTTTGCCTGTATTCAAATATTCATTGGAGCAGACCATGGAAGCTGTGCAAAATGTAGCCTTAGCCATGTCAAATATGCATGTTGGTGAAGATGCTAGAAGTTCTACTGATATGGTCATTTCATATTGTGAGGATTTGCTTGTTGAAATTGCTGGAGTCTTGAATTGGTCCCTTTCGATAATTCATAATTTAACAGGTTCATATACATAATGTCACATTTCATTTGTCTGTTTCAATTTTCTATTTTATATAACACTATGCATTCGAACTTTAAACTTCTTCCCAACAGTATAGAGAATACCTAACAATAGCTAGTTGGTCAAGAATTAAATCAAAGGAATCGGATTGAGGGGACAGAGAAAATGGGACAACCACTCCCTACATAGAATTTATAGACTACGTACGTACACTTCCATTCTTCCAATAAGAGAACAAAACTCGAACTTAGGATGTTTTTCAGCATTGGATTTAATAGACATATATACTACTTTGATTTTTTTACATTGATTTATTTGGTTACAAAAATACCATGTGTAAATGGCACACGTGTAAACTAATTAACCTAGCTAGCTTCATAGTATTGTATATATGGCGCAGGTGATGTGGTTTTCCATATGAGAACATGGCTGAATACTTCCCAAACCAGAGAAATGACATGCATGGAACCTTTTAAGAATGGTATGGACTCAAAGATTTCAGAGAGCCTCAAACAAGTGACCAGACTAATCGATGAGGTCATCGGCATGATCCAAGTGCAGCATCACCATCACCAAAATGTTGCTCAGCCTTTACTATTACCCGGTGGGACGAAATTCGAAGACCCAAAATTGTCCAGCACGCCAAATGCAACAGTTTCTCAGGATGGGAGTGGGAATTTTAATCGAATGATGGATGCCATTGCAGCTGCACCAAGTCATGGCCAACAGCGGTTTGTGATATTTATCAAGAAAGGAATTTACAAAGAATATGTCAAAATTGATGCCACAAAGACTAATCTGGTGTTGATGGGAGAGGGCATGGACGTTACTACCATATCTGGCGACAGATGCAATGGTAGTGGTTGGCAAACACTTGATTCAGCAACATTTGGTAAGCTATTTATCAGCAAGCTGAATTAAACAGAGATGTGTAGTGTGGTTTAAAAAAAAAGGAGTAATTAGGTTTTCATCCTTATTTTTACTACTCTATTGATTAAAACCTTATTACTTTTCAATTTTTGATCAAGGTCCTTTGTATTAATAATATCATTAATTATTTCAATAATAAAATATTTTTTATTTCTAAATATATTCATTTAATATTAAAAATGTTACAATTAGTATATTTATATTTATGGCTAAATTTTTTATCATATATTTTTATTTTTAGTTTGTACCCATTTTTAATTTGCAACCCTTTTTTAATTTGTACCAATTTTCCTTTCAATTTTAATTTGTACCCATATATTAATTTCTTTTTGTGCCCATATTTTTTAAAGTTTTATTTGTATTGTACCCATATTTTTTTATTTATTTGTACCCATTTTTATTTTTGCTAAATGTACCCATTTTGAAGAATGTACCCATGTTTTGATACAATAATTTTTTGGTTATTTTTTATGAATGTACCCATGTTTACACACACACACACACAATAGTATATTTATATTTTAATATTTTTAATCCCACAAATTATGGTTTTTTATTTAAAATCTCATTACTATAAACAACTATAAATTTTAATTTTTAATTTAAAAAATATAGTAACGTACATAGAAATAAATTATCAATTAATTTTAGGGACTTGGATCAAAAATTGAAAAACAACAAGGTTTCAGTCAAAGATTGTTCATAACTAGGGACCGCATCTAAAGTCTCTCAAAAAAAATGTATGATTTTCATTTCCGTTAAAAATCTGTCATGTAATTAATATTATGCATGATTAATTTTCGTTGTCGCACCGGTCGCTAATGAACCCCATAACAAATTTTTTTTTTTTATGATGAATTTGTCATACTTCACCTATTCCTAATTTTGTGAGAAACAGATCCTCGCATATATAAGAAATGGATTAGATATGACAACCCAAAATAATAAAGTTATGCATTCGATCACTAGATTATCATAGCCGAATGTCCATGCATAGAAATCCATGCTTCGATATTTTTTTTTTAGTATATCGATATTTTTATACTAAGGAGAGGAGGAGTTCGGTTAAGTCACACAATGGACAGTCTAATTTGGTATCAAATTCGCCATATACGAGATTCGAACCTAAGACCTCACACTTTCAAGTAAAGAGGAATAACATCAGACCGTATCACTGAGTAGTCCATGCTTTGATACTTATTGTAGGAATTTAAGGCCCATTTGGATTGCAAACCTAGGGATTTAGATAATATTCATTCAATCAATTAATCTTATATTTTCTAGTATTTATAAGAAAACTTTGTTGGCAAATTCAATCTTTTCTTTTTACTTCTTTTATATGTTCCAAAGTGTCCTTGTAAATTAATGAGTTATCATATATCCACTTATTGACTTTTGTTGTGAATCAATTCCCTTATATATAGCTGTAAATGCCGAAGGGTTCGTAGCAATGGACATAGGGTTTGAGAACACTGCCGGGCCAAATAACATGCAAGCAGTTGCACTTTCATCCTGCGGCGACCAATCAGTTTTCTACAGGTGCAAGATGAGTGGATATCAAGACACATTGCTGGTGCAGTCCGGTCGCCAGTTCTACCGAGAATGCACGATCAGTGGCACCATCGACTTCATCTTCGGCTTCGGCACTGCCGTTTTCCAAAACTGTAACATTCTTGCCAGGAAAAACATTGAAGGTGCGCAAAACACTCTCACTGCGCATGGTCGATATGCGGCAGATTCTTCAGGCTTCTCATTTCAATTTTGCAACGTTGATGCAGACTCCGATCTAGGGGGTAATGTTACTTCTTCACCCACGTACTTAGGTCGACCTTGGGGAAAATATTCACATACGATATTCATGCAGTCATATATGAGTGATGTAATAAGACCGGAGGGTTGGCTGGATTGGAATGGGGTTGGTGAGCTTGACACTTTGTATTATGCTGAGTACATGAACAATGGGACGGGTGCGTCGACTGTAGGTCGGGTCAAGTGGCCCGGCTATCATGTAATTACCGAGGCATCCGATGCCGAATTGTTTACTGTGACCAAGTTTATTGATGGTGACTCATGGCTGCCATCCACCGGTGTCCCCTACGCACCAGGATTGGAGCAAGTTTGATCACAGTTTGGGAGCGAACAAGTTTAACCCCACCAAAAATTTAATATTAATGCAAGCCTTGCAGAGTTTCCTGAATTCAACTGGCCTGATTGAATATATACCAGCCAAGTATACAACATAGGAAGATAAATACAATTAAGAATTAACCTTGATCAATTAAAATATATAAAAAAATTCTATTTAGCTCTTTTTAACCTCAATTTTCAATCCTAGGAACAAAATAATAGATTCATACCCTCTTTTTACAATAATATATTTTTTTTCGGACAAACCATAGATATATTATTAAATTCGAATTGAAACATTTGTATCAGCCACTAAAGTATTAAAAAGTCAAATTGACTTTATATAATTCCATCTATGGTTACCGCTGTGTCGAGAAGCAAACAAAGACAATGTGTGCTGCTCCATTACACGTTGCGGAGCCACACCAAAGGTTACAGTGGGCTGTAGCCCATGGAGGATTTGTAGCAATATGTATGTAGTTTAGTGTATTGCCTAATATAATAGACAAAAAAACTGCAAGAACAATTATGTTAATGAAACTAGCTTAGTAAGTATTTAGCACAACTAAAAATATAAAAATTACCATAGAAATTATAATGTCGTTTTGTTCAAAATTATTGTACTTTGATTTAGTGGGTTTTATATTGTTTTCAATCAATTTTTTAAAGATACCTTTAGTTCTACTTTCATTTTTTTGTTTTGTGCTAGTTGTTTTGTTGTAATTGAGATAGTCCATGTATCAAGTCTTCTATCTTCTTCTTGTGTTTGCATCTAAATATATGTGAAACTAGATGATTTACTGCAATTTTGTAGTTTGTAATTGTGTAGCTTATTGAGTTCATGCCAAGCGAATTTTAAAGTATACAAATACAAAAGTTAAACTTAAATGTTTGCATACAATATGTATGTAGAAAAAAAAAATATATCATTTGATTTTAGGGGGCTTTTTTAGTTAGCCCACCCATAAAAAAATTATGGCTCCCATGCACATTCTAGGAGCAAATGTATACACTACAAACCTAAGTTGTGGTAATCTTTTAGGGAATTGTTATTGGCACTCCAAAAATCTCATTTTGCACTCCAAATTTTCTATAATAAGAAAGAAAAATACACTTGTGAGGAGTGTATAATGAGATTTGTGGAGTGCTAATAACAGTTCCCTTCTTTTAATGCCAAATTAACAACAATCCTTCCAAAATTACAGAAACCTTTCTTACAGAATCCCACCTAATGCAGTAATCAAACCTCTGGTAGAGCTTGTAACCAATAGGAAAGAAATCCCATTTAAGATTTGCTTTTATGGTTTTTCTTTATTTCAATGGAAACGTTTCAAGTTCAATAGGAAAATAATTATGGTTTCATTTCTTTGAAAGGAAACGTTTCATGTTCAACAGGAAATAAATCTATAAGAAAGAAAATGGTTATAAAAGATTGCCAACTCTTTTTATTTGCATATATTATTACACACACACACACATATACATATAAGAGATTTTTCTTCATAGTGCAACCGTAGCTTTATCTCACTCATCCTCCACATATTCTGGTAAACCCTAAAGCCATGAGTCCATTCATGAAATCATCGTTGTCCAACTATCTCATGTTTTCATCTTTTATTTTACTTGTCTATCCATTGACACACTTGCTGAAAACACCAATCACTTTATCAAAGTTCCTTTGCCCGTATTCAAAAGGCAATTGGAGAAGACGAAGCTAGCTGCGCAAAGTGTGGCCTCGACCTTGTCACATATGCATCTTAGTGCAAATGATCAAAATTCGACCAACCGGATCATTGTGGTTTGTGAGGAAATGCTTAATTCAGCTGCTGGATTCTCTGGTTGGTTACTTTCTACGCTTCCTGATCTTAAAGGGTTCATGTCCGTAACCTCTAACTTTAGTTTAATAATTTATCTCTTTTAATTAGCTTCCTAACATGCACATTGTGTTAATGGTGCAGATAATATCTTTTCTGAAATGAAATCATGGTTAAGTCATTCTTCCCCAAGTATGTGCGCGTATCAATTTGAACATGGTATCGACTCAAATGTTGCAAAGAGGATCTACTAGGTGACCAAGTTAATTGATGACCTTGATACTATCCGATGACAGCAGCAATATTAAACTAAATGGCAAGGTCAAGTGAAAGTTTTTCTCCATATGGCAATGCTATTTCACAAGTTGAGAGTCAGAATGTTAATCGAATAATTGATGAGACACTGGTTGCCAATAAAATCCTTTGTAGAAATTGTGGTTCAAATTTTTCTCCCTTTTTTTTGGCTCAATTGTATTTTTTTTTTTTTTACATAAAGTAGTAATAATGGAAAATGGAAAATGGAAAATGACAATATATTTTTGCATTGAGACATTTGCAAATTCTAGGGGATTTAGGCATAACGAGGAAGAAATATATCACAAAGAATTAAATAAAAGGAATTATAAATTAATGTTGCAAATCCATTACATGAGCATTACAAATATATGTAAGCTCATCTCCATAGAAGATAAGTGTCAACAGAATAAGGAAAACGTTATTAGCATTCCAAAAATCTCATTTTACACTCCTCATAGATGTATTTTTCTTTCTAAATATAGAAAATTTAGAGTATAGAATGAAAATTTTAGAGTGCCTGTAACAATTCCCTAGATTAAAAAGACAACAAAATTTTACCAACGGATAAGTTTTATCTGATATGCATTTGACACCTACCATTCTAGGCGTTTGTTTTGACAGTATAGCCCAAACGTCAAATCCCTTCTATTTGAATTGTTTAATAAATGTTTCTCACAGGAAGAGGATCCTCTCCTGAGCTCAGGATGGGGATCCTTTTGACCAACTCATCTGGACCGTTCAAATTTAATCCAACGGTTGCACTTATTATAACTTTTAGAGGACCCTCCTGTTTGGAGCCGTTGGATTAAATTTGAATGGCCCATATAGGCTAATTAGGAATCCTGAGCTCAGAAGAGGATCCTCTTCCCTTCTCACAATCCACCAATGATATGGAAAGGGATCCTCTCCAGATCTCTTCCACCAAATTCACCAAATCCACTAATTCGGACCTTTAAAATTTAATTCAACGGTTAAAGCGATTATAACTTTTAAAGGAGATCCCTATTTTTAACAGTTTGATCAAATGTCAAGAATCCGGATTCGTGGATTTGATGGAAGGGATCCGTCCCTTTCCCAATGACATGATATACCCAGCCCAATTTACAAAAATTTTTACAAATTTTTTAACAATAGGGACCCACAATATATAATAAAAAAAATTGACTCATCCTTTAGAAAAAAGAAAATTTAGCATCTAACTTTCAAGTGTTTTGATATAAAAAAAGGGTAAATTACATAAAATTACCTTAATTATTGGGTCATTAACAGTTTCATACCTCGTCTTTAAAAAGTTTCAATGTCATACCTTATCTTCGAATTTGTTGCAATGTCATACATTTCGTCAGTTGTCTGTCAATTCCTCTGCTAAATGCTAATGTGGCATGAAGCAAGGCCCACTTTCTATTAAAAAAATTAATTAAATATTAACTAAATAAATAAATAAATAACCAATACCCATATCCCATCACCTTACCCCCACCCCCGAAACCCCATCCCCTTCATCATTCATCATCTTCCCCCCCCCCCCCCCCCCGCAACGCCCTTTCTCCCTCTCGAGCCTCCCAACCACCTCCCGAGCCTCCACTCTCTTCACCTCCCCTCCCATTCAAAACTTAAAAAAAGAAAAAAAAAACGAAAAACCAGTTGATGTGGTTCGACTTCGACGGGAAGGATGAGGTGATCTGGGGAAGGAAGGGTTGGGTGGGGTGCGACGATCTGGACAATATGGGTTCAGATTTGTTTCATATATATTTTTTTTTGAATGGGAGGCTAGAGAGTGGATGAGAGGGGGTGGGTGGGAGGCTCGAGAGGGAGAAAGGGGGGTTGGAGGTGGGGATGGGGTTCTGGGTTTGGAAGGAAGGTTTTTTTTTTGGGGGGGGGGGGGGATGACAGATGGCGAAGATGATGAAGGGGATGGGGTTTGGGCAGGGGGGTGGTGGGGTGGGGTGATGGGATCTGGGCTTCTTTTGTTTGTTTGTTTTTTTATTTTAATTTTTTTAATATTTAGTTAATATTTAAAATATTTTATTATTTTTTAATAGAAAGTGGGTTCGCCTCATACCCCGTCAACATTTAACAGAGGAATTGACAGACAACTGACGGAAGCTATGACATTGCAACAAATTCGAAAATAAGGTATGACATTGAAACTTTTTAAAGACAAGGTATGAAACTGTTAATGACCCAATAGTTGAGGTAGTTTTATGTAATTTACCAAAAAAAAGAGTAAATTGTAGCAATGGTCCCTCACTTTAATCAAATTGGAACAATGGTCCCTCAACTAAAAATCCATTACCATTGGTCCCTCAACTCATCAAAACATGTAGCTATGGTCCTTTTTATCAACTTCGTCAAAATTTTGTTAAAATGAGTTATGTTGGAATGATCATTGCTACAATTAGGGTCCCTTAACTCATCAAAACATGTAGCTATGGTCATTTTCGTCAACTTCGTCAGAATTTTGTCAAAACGAGTTATGTTGTAAGGATCATTGCTACAATTGGGTTAAAGTTGAGGGACCATTGCTCGAATTGGGGTAAAGTTGAGGGACTATTTCTCTAGTTGGATTAAAGTTGAGGGACCAATGGTAATGGATTTTTAGTTGAGAGATCATAAATGCATGTTTTGATGAGTTGAGAGACCAATGGTAATGAATTTTTAGTTGAGGGACCCTTGCTCCAATTGAGTTAAAGTTAAGGAATCATTGCTACAATTTACTCAAAAAAAAAAAAAAAAAAAAACAAACAAACAAACAAACAAACTTTCAAATGTCTTTCAGCTCTCATTTGAAATTTGACAATCTAAATTTAACTTGTCCATAAAAAATGCTCTAAAAAAATTTGTAAATGAGTCATTTGCAAATTATTTACACATACTTTTATAACGTTCATGTAGATGCATTTTTAATCACTTATATCTAAATTTTGGTAAACAATTTCTTTATCATGTTGTCTAAAGTCCTTAAAATTTGGAAGCTCCTCACTGAATACCCTGAAGAAAGATTCCTAATCAACTTGGCAAGGTTTTTGTTTATATTTTTATTATTTAATTATCTCTTTTTGTGAAATCCCGTTCCTGGATTTCATTGTTATGATTTACGTATTTGAATAATTGAGATTTTGTATTATTGTTCAAGAATTTATTTTAATTTGTTTGAATTTAGATTTTTATTAAAGTAGTTACGAGCCTTGAAGTTTGGAAATTAATTATTTAAAATTCGTAGACCATTCGAGGTTTATATTTTCGAATAGAGCTCGATCTCACGAACGCGTAGGCGCAAACCGTTCATGAAACGAAGTTATAACGAAAGAGTTATTAACGCTTAAAGTTAGGGATATTTTAGTAAATTTGGCCCTCATTAGAAGGCTCCATATTTTCTAGAATGATCAAATTGTGACACGTAAACGATTGAGATGAAAAGAAAAGAAGAGAAATGAGAGAAAGGAGAGAAAGGATGGAGGGAGGAGGACCAATCAAAAACAGAAGAAAGGAAGGGAGATGAGGGAGGGGAGACGGAGGGGAACCCGGACCCCCCTTCGATCCAGTTGCATTTTTTACCCGACCCGGCCGTATTTTCCGATTCCAGTCACCTTTGATGACGGGACCGGTGCCAAAATGATCCTTACTTTGAACCCAATCATTCTCCCTCCCATTTCCACCTGAAAAATTGTGAAAATTAGCTTGATTTTAGGTGAAACCGCACCGGTGGGTGCACGGGATGGAAGTAGCGATTCCGCCATTTGGGAAAAAAACACCATCAACTACCACCATGGATAGACTTCCCTTAATCCCTGGAACAAAGCCTAATCAGTTGTAGTGGTGGCGAAACACCGGAGATGACAGTTCGAAGCTTACCCATTTTAGGGTTTCTGACCGGTTTAAGTGAAATTGGGGCCTTTCCCAGCTAAATTGGTCTTGGCCACATGTATGAAGCTTGCTCCACTCATTGAGGTACACATTTTTGTAAAATTTGGTAATTTTTGAAAATAGTTGAATTTTCCTGCAAGTCGGGGCGGCCGACTGCCACCTGTGGCGGCGAGTGGCCAGTGGACCAACGATGTCTTTCTAAGTTCAATTAAATGCACTGATTTCATAATTGATATCTGTATGACGTGGTTTGATTGTTTGAACTTAGTTTCATTACGATACATCACTTGACCAAAATATGAATCGGCGATCTGATCATTGGATCTTTACTAAACTTTAATACATTATAATACATAATATTTGAGGACCATAGGAACTTATGGATTGGGAATCCGACATACGGATCTTCCCGAATTGGATTTCTAAGTTTGTAAAATCAAATGTTGACCGCCACTTGAATTCGTGATTGGTGGAGATCTGACCATTGGATCGTGATGAGATTTTAGCATGTTGTTCTAGAAGCATAATGTGGACTTTGGAAAGTTACGGATCAGACATCTGTTTGGCGGATCTTCCGGTTTATATTTCTAGGGTTGTGGACCCTACTCTCAACCTTGATCGACGGTTGGCTTTTTAGTCAACTAGCCCGAGTTCTTCTAGCGTGTCGGTTATCTTAGAGTGTGGATAAGATTTCATGGAGCTTGATGGACTCATTGTGATGACATGTCTTCTTGGTTGACGTGTGACTCGATTTGGGTACTAGTGGCATCGTATTATATTATACTTGTTTATTAAGTATGTTTTGATTTATGCATTGAAAACGTTTGTGGAATATGGTTTGATTTGTATGATGAGTATGATGCGATGAAATGTGATTTGAAGTGCTTGTTGAATTGTTTGATGAAATGTGATTTGATGTGCATATTTGAAATGTGGTTGATTTGCATTATTGATATGATGTGATGAAATGTGAGGGCTAGTAGTGGACCGTTAACCCATTGTCAGGGGCTTTGTTGCTTCGAGACTTATTTCACATATCGTATCATTATATCATTTCTCGTTTCGTTGAGCCGTTCTAATTGTGTACCTTGTGCTCTGTTCCATGTTGAGCCGTTCTAATTGTGTATCTTGTGCTTTGTTCCATTTCTCGTTTCGTTGAGCTTTGGTATTTTGAGTAAGGGTGGATTTTTTTGCCAAATCGCCATACCAACCGAATTACCAACCGTGCCATACCGATTTTGTGCCAACGGTAATGGTACGGTATTGTACCGTACCGAAAGTTTGTGGTACGGTATTGGTAATGGATACTATTACCACGGTATTACCATACCGTACCGAAAATATAATATAATATATAATTTATATAAATTATATAATATATAATTATAATATAACACATATTTATAAATTATATATATTTTCTTTGTTTGTTAAATGGTTTTCAACTTTAATTCTTCTTGCTACTAATATGTTTTCTTCGTTTGTAATATAGGCTTGACACAAACTCAATCTTCTACAAGTTCAATGCCTCCTCCAAAAGCTTCGACATCTTAAACTTGAAGAATTGATCAATGAATTTTACCTTTTGAAGTTTAGTTTCAATTTTCCTTTGGTTTGAAACTTTAACTTCTATTTGGATTGTTAACTTCTATTTGTTTTGGTTTGTAACTTCTATTTGGATTGTAAGCTTAATTTTCATTTTGATGCATAATTTGAATTATTGTGTGTGTGAATTATGAATGATGAATAATAGATGAATTTAGGCTACAATTTAAATTACTGCTTTATGTTTCCATTCTTTGTTTTAGGCTTATAATTTTCAAGTAATTCATCAACATTTCATGCGGCTGTAAATCCATTTGAAGGTGGAAATCCAAAATCCATTTGGGCACTTGTTATGAGAATTTTCTTCCGTCTATGCATTTGGTTTATATATCTTTGTCTTATTACAGAGGCACAAAATATGAAATGTTGAACAAAGCAAAAACAAATTTTGTCTCAAAATAAAGTGGCAATTACCATTGCCATACCATGCCAACCGAACATTTGGTAATACCGAACTTCGGTATACTGAAAGTTTGGTATGGTAATGGTAATAGATTTTACCAAACCGAAAATTTGGTACGGTAATTGGTACGAGGGTTTTGGTACGGTAACCGTACCGAACCCACCCCTAATTTTGAGTACTTGTTTCATGTCTTATTCTTCGAGCATTATTATATTCCTTGGCCCTCCGCTTGGTTCCATTGAGTGATTCAGAATTGGGTATCCGCTGGGGTTCCGTTGAGTGGTCTCATTCCCTGCTTTGTCTGGATTTCGTTGAGCGGTTTGCAATCCCTCATGATCTGCGATTCCGTTGAGTGGTCCAGAATCGTATCCAACTTGGATTTCATTAAGTGGTTATGCATTGTACTCCGCAATTCCGTTGAGTGGTCCGGAATCGTATCCACTCGGATTCCGTTGAGAGGTCCATAATCCTTTCTACTATGTGATTCCATTGAATGGTCTGGAATCGTATCCTAATTTGGATTTCGTTGAGTGGTCCAGAATCCCATTTGGTGTTTTGGTTCCGTTGAGTGGTCCGGAACCCGATGTTGATGGATTTCGTTGAGTGGTCCGAAATCGCATCATTTGACTTGTTGGATCCTTGGATTTGATTTCAGCTTATGAGATGTAGGCTTCGACCGAACTGTGTCGCTCTAGCCCTGCATTTCAGTGTTTTGTATGTGTTATTGATGATGTGATTGTGGAATGATGTTGGTTATAATTGTTGGCATTATGATTGGACTTCTTGATTAATATGGTTGAGAATATAATTGTGCTTCGTTCGTTTGTTCTTTGAAAATTGCATGATATGCATTGTGGTATATTGTTGAGACATAGTGATTTATGTGATGAATGTTCGAGTGTAGTGAATCAGTGAACTACGAATGGCTTGATCCCTATTGATGGTACGTAGGCAGTCTAACGAGGAGGTTAGATGCAGCCATAAAGTATACGAAAAATTACTATGCGAATCGATTCTCGAGTTGTAATTTGTCATATCCCGAAGGCGGGTTATGTTTGAGATACAGGTATTTGGTAACGTCACGTGTCTATCCTAGATGTATGTCGGGATCGGGACGTGGCTCTTGCAGCTCTGTTTTCTGTAGTAGTCATTAGCCTTGAATTATCGGTTTCCACTATTGAATTTTTATTTAATGTCCATGGGCTTTACGTTCGAATTCTCTCCCCGTTTATAATTCGAAAAAAAAAAAAGGCTTTACATTAAAAAGGAGAGGACATAAAATGATTTCATAAATGATTGTATCTTAAGAGAATTAAACCCACATCGGAAAAAAAGAAAAAAATTTGCGTACGCTCATAAATAGTTGGGCAACTTCCAGATTGCTAATAATTATATGAGATCTGGATCAAAATAATCTACTGACAAACCTACATACGGTGCTCGAATCCCCCTTACTATTAAGGGGGAGGGAGAGAGCTCGAAACTATTACAAAATGATGCAATACTGTGTCAAAAGAAAATTTTAATTTTTTTGGCCCAGTGGAGTGGAATGCCACTAAACGAAGCATTCAAACGAATCAACCAAATTTCCGAGATACCGAATGCTATTGAATCGAATGAATGGATAAACAAAAAAAGGTTATTTCTTTTATCATCTATTCATTCTGTGCAAAAAAGATGTTCATTTCCAAATTATGTCTCCCAGAAATCTAAGGGCAGGAACGCCTCTGATCTCCACATCAACTAGTGGAGCCTGGATAACTGTCAAGCCAGAGAGCTCTGTATCCTTCTGGATCATATTAAGAGCACGCATCTGATCCTGAGGTTATTCGGAAGAAAAATTAATTAGAATCCTGAGGTTAATCGGAATCGAACAAAATCGTGGATCTGCATAAAATCTAACGTAAAGTTTGTATGCACGCACGCACATGAGATGAAAGTGCATTTTCCTAAAACACTATTTTTTGCATGGTTTGGACAAAACTTCACCATTTTACTCGTCAATAAGCATGTGTCTTGACGCGTTTGCTAAAACGAGAGTTGATATATTTGCTACCTAAAAAAGAAAAAGGAGTCTCATTTACATACCTTTCTTTTAATTGAACAAAATTTGCAATCTGAGGCGGATGGGGGAAGAATCTGATTAACAATAAGTCGAGTCACAGGTACGCTTTCCTTCTTCAGAGAGGCATGCAACCTAGATGACTCACTAACGGCCATCACCTAGAGAACAAGAAAAAAATTGCAAACAATCAATTGGAAGCGAAAAATGCTAGTTAGGGATGAAAAACGTGAATAATATTATGCAGAGATCCATCTTTCATACAAGATTAGATTCTACATTGTAGAATGAATAATGTAAAGTGATTTCTATCAACGTATACTCAAGAAGGACCAAATTATAGCAGAAAGAGAAGTACGTCATATGACAAAGATCTTACCGTAGGTATTGTTACTATGACAAACTCTGTTGAATCAGTGTCACGAAAAAGTTCACGCACTTTAATCATCCTTTCCCTCAGTTTCTCTAATTTGTCAGCCTGGATTGAAGTTTTATGATAAAATATAAGTACACTTGTATTTGTATACATAAAGTATAAAGGCAAGTAACGACATAGGTTTACCGCGCCCATTTGGGGTTGCTCTTGCCCAAAAACAGATTTGATAGCTGAGGTGGCTGAAGATATCTTTTGTTTAAGCTGTATAACAGAGAATGTAATGATTAACATAAAATGTAAAATATTTGCAAATCAAGAGAATAACCAATTAGTAGCAAACATGTCTAGACATAACTTTTACGTATATAAGAATGCTAACAGACTAGCCATATGTTTACAAGGAAATACAAGACGGTCAAAATCAAGTGATCTAAGGATTTTTCTTCTAAAAATGTTCAAAAGATGTAGCTTACTTATCAGGGAAGGACCAAACCTTATAAGTCATAACGCAGCCGAAATAAAATAACGGACCTATTAAATTGTATTGACTAATGCTACTAAAGGAAAACTTGTGGACACCAAGATATTGATGATACCATAAGAGTGGCAAGCACTTAAGCTAAAAAAGATTTTAGAAAAGTGCCAAGAAACTCTGAGCATCAACACCTGTCTCTACACAGAGCTAGTATTTAAAACTTCTAAGAAAACATTTAAAAAGTCAAAAACAACAAAAGACATGCACGTACATTTCCTCACCAACAATACTTCTCAAGAAGATCATCAAGCAACACCGTCAATATTATAGTGTTTGTAAATAGAATCAAGTACATGGTGCATTTAACTCCAGAACAAGAAAGATGCCCGTGCACACACGCATATGCATAGTTATTCATTCTAAGTAGACATCATTACCTGCAATATCTTGCCAATTGATTGATCCAAAAAGTCTGGCAATGATAAAAGCCGCAATGTGTGACCCTGTTAACAATATCACATCTATAGCAAGCTATTTTTTCTTTAAAAAGTCATTGAAGAAAAACAGCAAGTATATTCTCTCACCGTGGGTGCAGTATCAAAAACTATGCGGGTAAACATGCTATATTCTGGGGCTTCAAGAAATTGTATCACCTGGAAAGAGGATTAAACATTAATAGAAGAGCAAAAAAGATTTTGTGTGTGTTGGTGAGCCAGAAAATACGTACTTTGGAAATTGCTAGAGCTTCATCCAAACCAGGAGGAGGTGTGTCTAGTAATTCTCCCAATTTTAAATCTCCTAACTTCAACCAGAAAAAGAAACACACAGGTGAAGAATAAGCAAGGATTATCATAAAGCATAAGCCAATCCCTATTGGTATAGATGCTCCTTTTACAGCTGCTATGTGAAAATCCAATATTAGTTAAATAATAATGTGAGCATTCATGTGCATGCACATGTGTGCAACCTATCAGTTAGGCCTTAATGCTTAAGAACATCTACACCACATAAAATGAGATCAAAAGATGATAAACACGATCTAAGGTTGCAATACCAATATCTCAAATAGAGCTTTACCTGTTCCGCAAGCATCCCAAGGCCCATACCATCCATGAAATCTTTGACTCCTGTTCCATCATTTTTCTGACTTACATTACGGAATTCTTCCCTTGCCTTCTCCGGGTTTATCTGTGGCATAGCTATTAGTTTAGTACATACACCATATATAAGATCACAAAACCATCTTAAGAAACAAAACAACAACTTTATCATTATAATGATCACCCCATCAAATAATAGCACAAACAGACGTATGTGAAGAAATTAGCAAAAGCTTTTATGGGAAGCTAACTCCACATACCTCAAGAGCAAAAAGTGGAGCTTCAGGCCCATCAACTGGTACAAGTGTCCCCCCAGCCAAATCCTACAACAAGATAACATGTATCATTATAATCTTGCGCACACACACATAGACATTATAACCAGTTAAATTCTGCTTTACAGGAAATGCAACTACTTCAAAACATTAATAAGTAAGAGCATTTTAAACCTGGGCAAAGGAATCACTCAAGGAATGTGCTGGATCAGTGGAAACCACAAGAGTGGGATGCCCATTGTTAGCAAATTTTACGGCAAGTGAAGCAGCACAACTTGTCTTCCCTACACCGCCCTTCCCGCCTAACATGTAATACTTTCTCTGAGTCCCAGCAACCATGTCATCAAACCCAGCAACAGCTTCTGCTGGAGTGGCCACTGATCTCACTGACAAAAATTAAGGCATAGTATAAGTGAAAAAAGACTCATTCTGACAAACTCAAGTTGAAATGAAAAACCCATGATAACATCACAGTACAAAACAAGTACTGACGCCTTTAATCAGGGACAAATGATTCTAGCAAGGGAACAGGATTCCATGACAGAAATAACAGTCAGTGTATGGAGGTGATTTTCCATACAAACAATTAAATATGTAGTTTGCTTGTCTAGACTCGAGAGGGAGGGAGAAATAAGTCTCATTTTTTTATATATTAGATTTCACCCACATAGGAAGTGGATGGTTTCAAAGCAAGAGAAAAAAATTCACAAAAGGGGAAAAATCTGATTCACGGGCTGCTTCCTAATACATATTTTGCAAGAGTACTCATCTTCTTTGCATCATTCCCATTTCTTATACACTGGATAGTGGATCATTCCAACTTATTGGTTATCAAAAATCAAGTTCTCAGACACGATCTTCACGGTTCCCTTAGATTTAGAGCCAAACATATTAACAGACTCCGGCATACATACATACCAAAGTTGAAGTTCTTTGAACAGAAACACTCATCCCCAAACTCAAACCGTTCCAATATGGTTACTTCAATGAGCTACTTTTACTCCAACAAATATTACAACAAAAAGAACCATTTCCTCATTCGAATAATCAAACGAAAACCTCCAAATTCTGTATCCCGTGTCTCCTTATTCGTCCATTTCCCATTCAACACCAATTTCCACTTCAATTCCTACCATATGTAATCCAATCCATTTCTTCTCCACCAAGCAAAACCAGTTGCTTAAAAACAATAATCAACAAAGCATCAACCAACTCGATACCGCTCCGAACCACACCAGTATTCAACCCATCAAAACCACCAATTCAAACAAAACCAATCCAAACACGAAAAGTTTCGATCTTTTTCCAAACCAGATAGTCAAACACATAAAAAAAAATAGACCCACATGACAAATAACAGTTGGTATTTGAAGATTGAAGAAAGAAACTACCTTGCAATTGGAAGAATTTTCTGGGGGGTTTTGCGGCGGTGGAAAGTGAGCTGAAACCGAAGCTTTTGGGGAAAGAGAGAGGTCTGAGGGTTTTGGGAGCATAAGATAGCAAACCCACCATTGTCATGGAGTTTCTGGCGGTCAAGTTGTGAAGAATTGGTGTGAAAGTGGAGGGAATACATGTGCTACTCGCCATGGTTTTTCTGGTTGGAGTTTTAGAGTAATTTCCGTTGGTCGGTTGGTATTTATATAAACTCGGATTGTAGCCGGATGGAGCTCGAGTACTTGACCCGTAAACCATAACCACTTGTCTTTTTTTTTTTTTCTTTCTGATCAATAGAATCTTCGTAATAATAAAACTAGTACAAGGCTCAAAAGGAACCCCATAAACAACAACAAATAAAGTAAAAGGCCCAAGGAAAGTGAAAGCAGCAACCCAATATACAACAGGAGGCCCTTACAAATTTAGGCATGTAGGCTGCAATAACAAACAACAAAAAAACCCTAGTCTCAAGCAGCATAAACAGACCACTGCTGCCGCCACATCCTCGGAAGCCAAACTTTGAACCAAGAGAACAAACACCAGATGCAAGTCCCCTTCACAAACATCTGCAAATAAATACAAACAAAATATCATAGATAGATGGTGAGGCTAAGGGGTATGTAAAATACTTAACACTTGGCCTTGATGGGGATTCGACAGGCCGGTTGGGGGGGGGAAAGTGAAGGAGGGTAGTGGATCTAGAATCCAATTTCTGATTGGAGGCCGCCGATCCGAGTGCATGGTGGGACGGAGATGGAGTATCGCTATTAAAGAGGAAGGAGGAAAGAAAATTAAAAGACAGAAAGCAATAAAAGTAAGTGAAAACCGCCGGATAAAGGGCATGAAGCCCAAATTTGAGACAAACTTGGGGGATAGTTGAGACCCGACTCAACGGAAATTGAGATAAACTTAAGGGAAAACTGGGAATAAAAATGAAGGAAGGAGACCGGAAATGGGAGAGGAAGATGAGGTGGATACTGGGAGGGGGATGGGGCATAAGAGATGAGAGAGGAGGAAAATGATGGAAAAGGCGAAACACTTGTCTTTTTTGTTTTCTCTATTACAAAAGTGATATATATTCTTTCGAATAGGCTAGATAATGTTTTCTCTATTACAAAAGCGATATATATATATATTTTTAATAGACTATATTATCTATATTAAAGGAGAGGGGGGTAAACTTAGCCTCACGTGGGCTAACAATAATTTGGTTTAAATTCGTTTTTGACGAGAATTGAATTAAAACCTCTCATTTACAAGTGAAGAGAAATACCACTAGACCGTAGTACTAAGTGGCTACCTTTTTTCTATTGTCTTGTCTTCACTTGTAAGTAAGAGGTGTTAAGTTTGATTATCGCTAATAGCAAATTCAAACCAACTTATTATGGTTGATTCATTATGAAATTTAGCCCATTCCCCCTTCCCAATAATGTAAATAGTACTAAAAAAAAATATTTACATTGCTTTAATTGGGATCAAATCAACCCCTTGCCTTTTCCTTAAACTCAGATTTACGGGAAAAGGCTTGCATATATCATATAACAGCACCAATCAAAATCGAATTATACATATGTGGGTTGCTTTTCTTGTATTTGATCAAAAACACAACCACCAAATTATACTAAAATTAAAATAATACTACATAAGGGTTAACGCCGAACACAGAAGCATATTTGTCTTAAAGAAAACTCTAATATACATGCCATGAAGCTTCTGAAACTATTCAAATTGCTTAAGTTCAACCCTGAAGTTTCATTCCGGCTATGTCTTCGAGAGTCAGATTCAACGTATCAGCAGAACCTTTCTTCACCTCTTCCCCACGGGCAGCCAGAAATTGCTCAACGTTGGATGGTTTTCCAAAATACCCGAGATGATCAGCAATCAGGTGGAGATTGTTACACCCGCCACAGCGAGCTACCACCACACCTTTCTCGTATGATTCTCTACTGCACGTCTTCATGGATCTTGTTTCACAGACAGTGCAGGTAAAAAGCATGGCCAGGTCATGCCTTGGGGATATTTTCTGCTCGGAAGAAGCAGAAAATTTGGTATCGGAACTGTTGATAGTGTTTGCATCATTATTGGGTTTCAAACTGCCATCTTCAAGATTTGCCAAATCCTCATTAACCAGATTGGTTGGATTTGTTTGCGTCTGAAGATCTCTTTTGTCAAATCCAAATCTTCTGAGTATAGAACTTGCAGAAGGAACAAATTGATCTGCCGCCAACAATTTGTATGAACAAAAACAAGAAAAGTTAAACAGAATAGTATACAGTTTAAGCATGAAAATATTTATCTTTAAAAGAACTCCATGGAGAACATATAAATGACGCGCTGAACCAACAAGTTCTTCAGCATAAGGGGAGAAACAAATGGAGGACTTCGATGGAAATAGATCAACAAATTCAACTTAGTATCCAGTAACAAGAATAGTTTTCTGTGTCTAAATTGATGGATAGCATTATCAGATACTATGGGTGTCCATTTCTGTGTTTTGAGTGCGAACAAACAAGTAACGCCAATCTGTCCTAACACCATCAATAAAAGAGTAAACAATAGCCATCTACTTGATGAAAAATTTCTGAGTTTCCCATATATTTTCCACCATCACATTTCTTTTTCTTTTCTCGATTAGCAATCTTCCGCAAAAGAAATGGACCATTAGCATGAATGTAAAGCTAAGAGGTCAAAAAACAAGAACTAGTGTTAAAATCAACATAATGTTACGAGAACAGAACTTCCAGATCCACGATGACAATATCTAAACTTAGATTCTAAAATCACTGAAATCATATTTCTAACAACTTCAAGTCTTGTAAATATCACAAGTCTCCATTGCACACGCACAACCCTGCTATAAATGCATAAACTGCTAGGTATGTCTTGCATTCTGCAATAGTGCAATGAATGTATGAGTTGAACCTCAAGTTCAAGGTTCGGGTTTTCTACATGAGTCAGTAGACTCCGAGTTACAGACATACGGAAACAGTGTAGGTGTTGTGGAAATTTCGTTCTTGTGAAGCTTGAGAGCCTTCGTTTCTGTACAGATACAGTTTCTCGTGGAGCCTCAAGTAAAGAGAGCCACCATGTATTCCAGTCGCATCTCTTTTCTGTAAGTGGGTTCTTATTAATTAGACGTATTTCACTTCCACGAGCGAGTTTGAGCTCCGATATTCAATTAAGTCCTACTAACTTGTTTGAAAGGATTTGCTTTAGACGGTTCTTAGAACTCTATTTCAAAAATTGTTCCACCAGCCTTCTAAGTGTTCCATGTTAGAGATACTAATACGTATTTACCTAATAAAATCATCCTCCTAATCAGGCATTTAAAACAACTAAACAAATACCCATCAACACAAATTAGAGAAGATGTTCATAAATTAATCCCTACAACTTAGTCTACAAATCCATCAGTAACCCAAGTTGTAATATGATCAATTTCCTTCATACACACCAAAATACACCATAAATTTTTAAAATTTCTTACAATAGCAGTTAAATTTCACACAAAATCGACTACGCAAAACGAAGAATTGATGAGCAAGATTTGTTGGGTTTTTGAGAGGGCGGGCCTAACCTTTGAAGAGATGAGAGTTAGGCTGCTGATTGCGGAGAAGGAGTGAGCCTAAGCGCCTCTGCAACATCCTAGCCGCCATGGTTGAGTTCTTGCTTGGATTGCTTGAGCTTGTCGGTTCGAGGTCGGTTTCTGTAAACGGTATTATGTAGGCAATGCCGCAGACACAGAGTGCCCTCCAAGTTTTAAAAGTCCTTTTATTTGGTATAAATTTATTTATTTTATACTTTTTATTTGGTGATCAGACTAAAAAAATAAAAAATTTAGCCACACTAGTATTTGAAATTGACATAACTCTTACTTTGGTGTCTAAGATTTGAAATCGATATAAGTGGTTTATGAGTTTGTTCACCATTAATCATTTTAGTCATTCCGTGAAAAAATATGTTACATTAGGGTTATACAAATATAATTGATGGTGCACAAACTTAGGAACACTTGTATTGATTTCAAATCTCAGGGGCCAAAGTGAGGAGTTTTACAAATCTCAAAAACCATTTTGGCTAAAAAAGTCTTTTAGATATTTTAAAAGATGACTATGTTGGCATCAACCAAATACTATCTTCAACCCGTGAGTTAAAACCTAAATTTTTTAACCCAAAAAATTTAGGTTTTAACTCAGAAACATTTTTTTTGCTCTAACTCTTAGAACATCTTCAACCCTTGGGCTAAAACCTAAAATTTTTAGCCCATAAACAGTTTTTCTGCTCCAACCTTTCTGGCCTAAATTTTTTAGTTCGAGATTATTGAAGAATAAATTTAGGCTAATTTTTTCTTTTAAAGTAATTTTAAAAAAAAATATGTACGCTATCATAATTTAATTTTATGAACATTTTAACCTAAAAATATTTAAATTCCGATAAATATTGAAAAATCACTTAATTTGGGTGAATTTTGAGTTAAGTAATTTTTAGCCCGAGATTATAAAGAATGAATTTAGGATAATTTTTTTTCTTAAGGTAACTCTTATAAAAAAAAATTATGTAGACCATAATTTTATGAACATTTTAACCTTAAAAGATTTAGATTCTGATAAATATTGACAAGTTATTAAACCGACACCATGAAACTCGTGGAACACTATGAAAGAATATAAAAACACATGAAAGAATTTCTTTTTTATAATTATTTTAGCCGTTGAATTTAAATTTGGACTGTTAGATCTTTTTTTATCGTTGAATTTGATCATATTAGATCTTAGTCGTTAGATTCAATGACTTTATAAATATAAAACTAAAAAAATACACTTATATGATGAGCTAGCTCACTATCTCAAAGAAGAATTCTGGCCTAAATTTATCCTAAAAATAAATTTTGGGTTAAAACTCATATTTAACCCAAGGGTTGGAGTAAGTCTTATGAATGTACCATCTTGTTCATTCAATTACGAATACAAATATCATTGGATTAAAAAAAAATTACAAATATCATAATCGGAATTTTATTTTGAAAACCAAGAATGTTCAGAGTAATAAACTGAGATTAACCATTTTATTTTTATTATTCTATAATATGCCTTGTTAAAATGATTTTAATGGTGTTTATACGAACGTTAATTTTCATGCACATAAAATATATATTGACTTGTCTTTCCAATCCTAACATATGTGTATGTTGATTAGAAAGGACAAAATGGTAGAGTTGATACAATTGAGCTTATTAATAAAAATACGTGGAGCACAGTTAATAAAAGTTATACGTTTTTTTTATAATTATAATAATGAGATTCAAACTTAGAGAATTTTATATATAAAAAATTACTCTTAAGTCTTAACCAATTAAACTCTTCCCATGAACATCAATCTTATTCAAAATTGCAGCAATTCTTTTACGGTTAGGTTAGGCTTTTTTCAGTCTTGTCATGATTCACCTATGCCAATTGGTTGTTTTTTATTGTATTTAATCATGATCTTCATCCGTGTTACTGTAGAGCCTCACTAGCAATTTCACAAATAAACGACAGCCAACTGGTATGTGGTATCTCATACGTATGGAAACAAAATAAATAACAATTGACCCAGAAAACAAAAAGATGTACTGTATACTTATGTGGGTCAACAAATTCAACAACATGAAGGCGTTGGAAGAAAAATGTATCTACGCGTTATAACTCACAAGTCATGTTGTAAACATTATGAGCTCATTTAGAAGTGCTTTCAAAATTATTGAAAGTTTTTACAAAAAAAAATTTGGCTTCCAAAATCACTTGACATGTTTCTTGCATGAAACACCAGTTATGTGTTGCAGAAAGACATTTTAAGTGTTTTTCCAATATTTGCTTATATTTTTACTAAAGATACCAACAATATTTTCACCAAAAACGCTTTCAACCATTTTGAAAGCACTTCCAACTACAAACCTTCCCTAGGCCCGACTCACAAAAGGTCTCCCTCCCCATGCTTTTTCTTGCGTTCTTACCTTAGTAAAAAAAAAGTACATTTATAAAATGGTAGAGTTGATAATTTGTTTTATACGCCATAAAGTTTTCTATGGTAGGAGGAAAATATTCTCACCATTCATAATGTAATACAAAATATGTTTTCAAAACTTGTAGTTGCATACAAATTTTGTGAACATCCAATAAACTGGATACTTGTTACGTTAGAAAATTCCAACTTGAAATATCTGAATTGATGACTTATCTTAAGTAAATGGATCATGCCATAATATACGACATGCAATTACTTTTTAATTGTTGAATTTGAACTTTTTTCCTTGGTATATAGAAAACTGCCATTTTTCACAAGAAGCAATAGAATGATCTTTCATTGAAGTTCATAAACAATTTACAGAAGTTGCCAATTGAATATATAAGATCTAGTGACTAAAAAATTGATCTGGAGTAAATTTGCGCAATGAAACAAACTACAATAAATCCCTAAACTGCTACCAAGCACTGTCATACCCTACCCTACACTACCCTAGCCATCTAAACGTGTGGGATAAGGAGAGAAGATGTTCTAGGGTAGTATGTTGTGGGTTTAAGGGGGTGGGTAAATTGAGATTAACTAGTTTGTTCTTTTGCTTAATTAGGTTAATTAAGCCCCTTACGTTTGTTCGTCAACAGATGGATTCTTCATTAAAATAGTAAAGAGTGCAATTAAGTATATGTCAATTAACCTTCCAGTTATAGCTCTCTTACCCTTCCCCTCTCTATGTGTACCCTATTTTAGAGTAGGATTCTCTCACATTCTATTCTCATCTTTTTCCCTCCCCTCCTCTCACACTCCTCTCACACTTTGCTTTTTGTCTTATTATCTTTATAAAAAAATCAAGGGTAAATATCAGTTTACTACTCTTAAGTTTTGTGGTTTTAATATTTGGTACATGAAGTTTTTTTCGTCCCAGAGTTGTACCTATTAATTTTGGGACAGTCTCGTACATCTGTTAAGTCTTCCGTTAACTGATGACGTGGCGCTCATGTGGATAATGACTGGGTATCACGTGTCATTAAGGGGTCCACGTGAAAATTAAAAATTCAAAAAAATAATTATTTAAAGAAAAGTAAAAAAAAAAAAAAAACCCAAATCCCCTTCGTCTTCCCCAAAATCCCCACCACCCTACCTCCCCCCTCCCAAACAACCCAGATCAACAGACTTCATAACCAATTAACCGAACTTCAAGCCTCCTTATCCTCCCACTTTAGGAATAGTCTCTCTCGATTCAGTGTAGATAAAAAATGGAGAAGCGAAAGCAATTTGAGACTGCCAAAATTTGCGTGGCGTACGGTTTTCTTATGATCTTCATCGGCAATGACAATGTTGCTATTGCTCTTTCAATCACCGTGACGAAGTTGGAATGTGTCTCGGAGCAAGTTATGTACGAGGGAGACACCGTTTCCGGAAACTTTGTTGCAATGGACCTACGCCACCCCAGAGCTATCTCCGTCGGTGCAATTCCTTCGGTCCTCTCTCTCTCTCTGATTTCCACGTCGGAGCTCCGCCCTCCCTACAGCACCCCCAGAGCCATCTCCGTACGCCCCCTCTCTTTTTCTCTCTTTACAATTTGAATTTTTGTATTTGGATTGATTGATTGGTTGATTTGCAGGATTTGAAGGAGGCGATTGTGGAGGGATTAGGGTTTCAAGTGGAGGATCTGAAGGTGTCGGGGTTCGATTTGAGGGACTCGCAGATGGGGCATTCGGTGGCCTACGAGTTTGACGTGGAGATGGACAACAAGGTCTTGCCGTTCAAGCTTCTGGAGGACGTCGACTGCTGGGACTACGTCGAGTTGCCCATTTTTAGGGTCGAGGACGAAAATGGGTTGGTCCAGAAAAGCAAATCGGGTGGTGGGAGGGTGGGCACGGGTGGGGATTTGGGGAAGACGAAGGGGATTTGGTTTTTTTTTTTAATTTTTAATTTTATTTTTAATAACACTTTCCTTCAAATATATTTTTTTAATTTTAATTTCCACGTAGACCCCTTAATGACATGTGGCGCCCAATCATTATCCACATAGGCACCACGTCACCAGTTAATGGAAAACTTAACAGCCAGACTAACGGATGTATGAAAATGTCCTAAAATTAACATTTTAGGTATGACTCTGGGACGAAAAAAACTTCATGTACCAAATTTTGAAAACCACGAAACTTAAGGGTAGTAAACTGAGATTTACCCAAAAATCAATATACGATGTTGACGTGGCTTAACCGTAACCATCCAAGTAGAAGGGTAGAGAATCCCCCTCCCCCTATTTTTGCCACCACAAGCAAAAGAAAATATGATGTACAATTACAGTCGTACACAATTTCTACAAATAAACAGCATCATTATGTGTAAAAGTTATTGTACTTTTACAACGTACGCTCAGCTTACTATACATACGATTAAGCGAACATTATGTACGAAACCTTCATAAGTAATATACATAGTATAGAAACTACATCGATCATTTACAAACAGATACATAGTATAGAAACTACATCGATCATTTACAAACAGATGGAGCTATAGGCACGTAGTTAGTCGAATGTAATACGTGCCAAGTACGTACATATATATTGAAAGTTGAATGCAGTTTTCGAGTATTTCTAGTGCATGTAGGTGTAGCTAGTGTGCAGGGAGGCGGCCTTGCGGACAACCTTTACCATCATAGCATATGCACTTGAAAAGTACGCAAGCTCCAGCAATCGCACCTTCTTTTGTGCATGCGTTGTTGCAGTTTGGACTCCATAAGCATGAACCCTGCCTTGTGCTACTATACGACCATTCACGGCATCCTACAAACCCGCTATCTGCATTGTGCAAGAAACATATATAGTCATATTTGAAGATCGAAATAAAAGAAAAAGGAAAAAAGGAGAAGAAGGGTCAATGGAGTTTACTAGAAATTTTTCTGTGTACTGCCACATGATGTTACTGTTTCACTCAAATTATAACACTTGTATTTGTTTTCTTGTTAATGCACTATGGAAGTAGACATATATATCAATTATGTCTTCCATCTGTACTATAGCACGTGGAATATTACATTACATGACAACTGTTCCTGATGCATGTAGAAACTCCTTCTTTCTTACCTGCTACCGCAAAGACAATGAACATAACAAAAGCACAGAAAGGCACATTGATTTTGAAGTTTTAGCCATCTTCTTCCTCAGTTTTGCAATAATTAGTAATTAAAATTACAATTGCAATGGCACAACTTGTTCGAGTTTTAGGGTGCTGTATATATGCTTTTCTTGCGAGGGGGAATAAGTTTGGGCTTCTGTTATAAAGTTAGGGTTTCAATTGAGGTCTACTTATTCCACCGTTTGGCCAGGTAAGCAAAGCTTTGCCACATTTAGCCTATAAACAACATGTACAGTTGGATAGAAACAACAACTACACCAGAAACATTGCTAAAATGCACATCTTCTCCTCTAATCATGCTTATGTTAACCTAATCTCTGTAAATCTCATGGTTTGTTAATTCAAAGTTTTGTGGGTATAAAGTCAGGGTTGGAAACGCCGGACTTTCAGGCAGGCAGGTAAGTTCGTTGGGTTATGTATGTACCTGGGGTATAGCTATATTTCGGTTGTCTTCTTAAACTTGGATGCCTAAAATATTAAACAAGTCCTCCGTAACTGTTTATTTTAACAAAAAATCATATTTTTACACTAAAAAGTCAATCCTGATACTATTCATTTTACCCTTTATTTTGTTTTTATCGTTAAACCTCAAAATTTTCAAACATTTTTTAATAGTGTTGATGCACAAAACCGGAGGTCTTGGAACAACGTAAATTCGACCGTGAATCTGCATGAAATGTAAATGACACAAGATGTATCGTGGTTCACCACAAGGTTTGGGCTACGTCCACACTGATTATGTATTTATCTGAGGGAGAGAGAGCTCTGAGAGTGAGAGCGTTGAGAGGGAGTGAGGAGCCTTAGGCATTGTCTCTAGATATGAGAGACTTAGGGTTTGTGAGGGTGAGGAGGTCCTTTTATAGAATAAGGGCTCCTCCCCTAATTACATATTTGCCCCTTCTTTTATTACATAATTACATTTAAGTCCCCTGAGTATTTATACGAGGTCTAAATACGAGGCTCTAAAAATGGTATAAACAAATAGTTTTCCTTAAATTTATAAATAGAATTCCAAAAACGACACTCAGACAAATGAAACTGTAAAAAGAAGATTTCATAAAAAATTAAAAAAAAAAAAAGTAACCTTGCCAGCACTGGAACTGTTTTGTGAATGGATCCAGATACCATCTTCGAACTCTCTTTTTGTGAATGGACCCAGATCGAGAAGGATTGAGAAGGCTGCATCATGACTCATGAGTGAAGTCGAGATGTGCTATGGAATCATGGATCAATGTGTGTGTGGGGGACCATTTGGACTGCACCAGACAGAGACATCATCTGTGCTTTTCGTTTTTTTGTTCGGTTTCTCCAAGGTACCATATCTTCTTAACCTAACCAAAGTTGTTAGCGTTAATTTTTCCTTTTAACAATAAAAAAACAGAAATTAGAGTAGTATATATATTACTCTGTGGGACTTTAACACTAACTACAAAATCACATAGTCATAAATAAGTGAATTTTTGAAATTACATCAACATGCCGCAGGATCATGTGATCTTTTTGTAGTATAAATTTTTTGCAGAAACTAGAATAATATTAATAGGAGAGAGGAGAATCAAACTACAATCTTGTGTGCATGATTAATTGCATTTAACTTCTTCAGCTACAAATCTTTTACGTATTTAAATGGGGATGAAAGCACAAACAAAAAAAAAAAAATGATGTGGAAATTTAGAAACTAACTTTTAATGAAACTGCTTACCGGTAGTTTTCGTTTTATTTCCATGAGATGGAGAGTGCAAGTGCAGTTATTTTACTTGACTCTTTCAAATGATCTAGCTTTTAGCAAGAAAATCAAGGATCAAATCTCACGTTCATGACTGAAGCATCCTCCTTTACATTCAATCCAAGTTCTTACTCGATGAAGGGAAAAACAAACGAATCACGAAAAAGTGGAAGAGAACGAAAGAACCAGTATATTGCTGAAGGCAGCGGTTGAGGAACTGTGGTGATCAAGAAAGAAATGTGATATCCACACATCCTTATTTACCCTTACACACTATTTTTAATTTCGGCTGTCGGATTAAATGATTTGAATAAAATTAAAAGACATAAATTATCTTGAGTGTTTGGAAAGTAAAAATGCGGACTTGAATAGCATCACCCTAAAGAAACAGTAGCTAAACATAAATAAATACCTATTAATTTTGTTGGAAAATAAAAGGGAAAGTATAACCACTCAGTACTACATTCTAGTGGTATTCCTCTTCACTTGTAAGTGAGAGATCATATGTTTGATTCTCATGGATGACGAATTCGATAGTAAATTAGGTTGCCCACTGTGCGACTTAGCAGAAATCCCCCCTCCCTTAGTGTAAATTATAGCTTGTACTAAAAAAAAAGGAAAGTATTTTAGGGATACGATTGATTTAGTGATTTTATATGATTCAATTAGGGTTTTGATATGATTTGATTTGGTCTGGGTTTCTTTGTCTTGTAGACAAAGGATTGTATATTGATTTATTTCCTAGTATTGCTCTTTTGTAATCTTGTAAATACCTCCTTATGGAGAAGAATAAAGTAATTGAATTTGTATTTGAGAATTGTGAGCTTGTAGAGAATTCTAACTTTATCCTAAACCCTTTATTTTCAACTAATTTGTAATGTGTGTTCTAGTGTTATAGTATTCTAGTTAAATGTTGAGGAGTGTTATGCAAACATATTTCTTATATAGTTCAATGAAATATATGTTATATATAAACATTTTTTTTTGTCAAACGGTAGATTTGTTAGATTAGATATTAGATTAGGGAACCGATCAGGTTCAAACTCATGTTGTGATGTAAGAGCAACACTCCTCTCCACCAATGTGATAGAGGATCACTTGTTATATATACTTGAATGTTGTCACTTGAACTAATAACTTTTGTTTTTTATATAATTCTTGAGAGATATATATATATATAGCTTGATCAACCTCCCAAATAATGTTTTTCTTTGGAGACACGGTTTCGTGTATTTGAGGAAATGTTTCAGAGAAATATTCCTAAATTCTGTTAGAGTAGTGCTACATTTCAACAACAACAACAACAACAAAGCCTTTTCCCACTAAGTGGGGTCGGCTATATGAATCCTAGAACGCCATTGCGCTCGGTTTTGTGTCATGTCCTCCGTTAGATCCAAGTACTCAAGTCTTTTCTTAGGGTCTCTTCCAAAGTTTTCCTAGGTCTTCCTCTACCCCTTCGGCCCTGAACCTCTGTTCCGTAGTCACATTTTCGAACCGGAGCGTCAGTAGGCCTTCTTTGCACATGTCCAAACCACCGGAACCGATTTTCTCTCATATTTCCTTCAATTTTGGCTACTCCTACTTTACCTCGGATATCCTCATTCCCAATCTTATCCTTTATCGTGTGCCCATACATCCCACGAAGCATCCTCATCTCCGCTACACCCATTTTGTGTACGTGTTGATGCTTCACTGCCCAACATTCTGTGCCATACAACATCGTTGGCCTTATTGCCGTCCTATAAAATTTTCCCTTGAGCTTCAGTGGCATACGACGGTCACACAACACGTCGGATGCACTCTTACACTTCATCCATCCAGCTTGTATTCTATGGTTGAGATCTCCATCTAATTCTCCATTCTCTTGCAAGATAGATCCTAGGTAGCGAAAACGGTCACTTTTTGTGATCTTCGCTAGATTGCTCCGGTCATTAGTATGGATAAGTATATAAATGGATAGAGATAGGAAAGCAAACACAAGATGTACGTGGTTCACCCAGATTGGCTACGTCCACGGAATAGAGGGGTTCTTATTAATTGTGAAGGGTTTACACAAGTACATAGGTTCAAGCTCTCCTTTAGTGAGTACAAGTGAATGATTTAGTACAAATGACATTAGGAAATATTGTGGGAGAATGATCTCGTAACCACGAAACTTCTAAGTACCGGAGTGTGGTATCGTCTTGACTTGCCTTATCTGTCTCATAGGTAGATGTGGCATCTTCTCTGGAAGTATTCTTCCTCCATCCAGGGGTAGTATCTGTAACTGGCGGAGATGCACAAGGTAATGTATCAATTTCACTTGAAGCTTACTTGTAGTTTCAGGCTTGGTCAAGCGCGATACAAACCATGTAGTAGGAGTCCCCCAAGTCGCCGGGCTAGGGGATCTGCTGAAAGAGGTGACAGACAAGGTAAGCAATCAGAGCTCCGGCTGATTGTTCACATTTTCCCTATCTTGCAGGCAGCATGAAGGATAAAGAGAAGAAAAATGAGAAGAGATGATATGGGATACTTTTGCTTTTGAAGAAGTAACTTTCCACAGGCTTATTCTTGAACCGGGCTGGAGGGTTTTCTGGTTTCCTCCAGAGTATAAGGCCGACTGAAGAATTTGAGGGTCAAAACAAGTCCATCAAATCTAGAGTACGTTCGACCCTGCTGATATGGGATACTTTTGCTTTTGACAGAGTAGTGGATGTATCAGCAAGTGTGCTGTTACGCTTGTCTCCACATGCTTCCTTGTATCCTTCTCACTTGCCCTATTTGTTCCTCAAGCAGATGCAGTATCTTCCCTGGAAGCATAAGATGTTGAAGATGAGTACTCGAGAGCAATGCCAGGTAAGTAATCAGGTAAGGGGTTCCAGGCAGTCAGTTCCTGGCTGGAAGCTTGATTCCAAGTGCTGACTGATTGCTCTCTTTCTCCTTATCTTGCAGGTAAGAACAAGGCCAAAGGAAAAGACAGGGAAAAAGCATGATATGGGATACTCTTGCTTTTAACCCTGATGATATGAGATATTCTTGCTCTAGTATAGCTTGTTTACAGAGGTATTATCGGGGGGAAAGAAAGCTGAATATTTCGAAAGGCTTCGTTGGGAGTGCCCTCTCAGATAAGAGAAAGGGTTGAGCATTTTTGCAGGTCTGCCTGTCCGTTAGGGATGGAGGTCGACATATATAAGAGTCTCCCTAACATCAAGTAATAATGCTATTCCTTTACCCTGCTTGGTCATAACATGGTAGTGGGAGCTGCTAGCTTCACATGTTTTAACTCTGTTAGAGCACTTTGAAAAAGTGGTCTGTGGTATCTGGAAAGCTGATGTTGCGTGTGAAGATTACAGACAAGCTTTATCCAAGGAGATCCAGCTCTTGAAGTTGGGAAAGTGGTGCCTCTTCGGTTTTCAAACAAGCAATCCTGTCGGGGATCTGGCTCTCGAGATTCGGAGAACGATGCCTCTTCGATTTTTGAGAAAGCAATCATGCTGGGGGTCTGGCTCTCGAGATTCAGAGAGCGGTGTCTCTTCGATTTTTAAGAAAGTAATCATGTTGGGAGTCTGGCTCTCGAGATTCGGAGGGCGGTGCCTCTTCGATTTTGGAGCAAGCAATCTTGTTGGAAGTGTTTTCTCGAATGTGAGTAAAGGTTGGGCGTGTTTGCTAGTCTACCTTGCCACGAAGCACAGAGGTTGACACACAGGGACTTTCCAATTATCCAGCAGTGGTACTGTTCCTTTACCTTCTCTTCGATTTTTGAGAAAGTAATCATGTTGGGAGTCTGGCTCTCGAGATTCGGAGGGCGGTGCCTCTTCGATTTTGGAGCAAGCAATCTTGTTGGAAGTGTTTTCTCGAATGTGAGTAAAGGTTGGGCATGTTTGCTAGTCTACCTTGCCACGAAGCACAGAGGTTGACACACAGGGACTTTCCAATTATCCAGCAGTGGTACTGTTCCTTTACCTTCTCTTCGATTTTTGAGAAAGTAATCATGTTGGGAGTCTGGCTCTCAAGATTCGGAGGGCGGTGCCTCTTCGATTTTGGAGCAAGCAATCTTGTTGGGAGTGTTTTCTCGAATGTGAGTAAAGGTTGGGCATGTTTGCTAGTCTACCTTGCCATGAAGCACAAAGGTTGACACACAGGGACTTTCCAATTATCCAGCAGTGGTACTGTTCCTTTACCCTCTCTTCGATTTTTGAGAAAGTAATCATGTTGGGAGTCTGGCTCTCGAGATTCGGAGGGCGGTGCCTCTTCGATTTTGGAGCAAGCAATCCTGTTGGGAGTGTTTTCTCGAATGTGAGTAAAGGTTGGCATGTTTGCTAGTCTACCTTGCCACGAAGCACAGAGGTTGACACACCGGGACTTTCCAATTATCCAGTAGTGTTACTGTTCCTTTACCCTTGTGGGTCATAATATGGTAGCTAGACCTTCAAAATTTATGTGTCTAAACTTTGTTAGTGTTGTTTCTTTGCAATTCTTTTACCCTTCTTGGTCAGAGCGATGTAGCGGGAGCTGCAAGCTTCACGTGTCTCAACTTTGTCAGAGAACTTTGACAAAGTTATCTGTGGTACCCATGAGTTACTGTTGCGTATGGGAAGTGGGTGATTGAACAATACGATTCATGTGCTTTCTACTTCGCCAGAAATCTTCGACAGAATGCCTATAATTTCCGCAAAGCTGAGTGTGCGTGTGACAGGTGCTGACAAGGCTGGAAAAGTAGGTGCCTCTTCGATTTCTGAGATCGGCATTCGTGGTCTCTTAGCAGCCCAGCTTTTGAGAAAGCAAGCCTCTTCGATTTCTGAGATCGACCTTCGTGGTCTTTGAGCAGCCCAGCTTTTGAGAAAGCAAACGCCTCTTCGATTTCTGAGATCAACCCTCGTGGTCTCTGAGCAGCCCAGCTTTTGAGAAAGCAAACGCCTCTTCGATTTCTGAGCAGGCGCCTCTTCGATTTCTGAAGCTTCGTCGAGTGCAGATTTTTATAGGGGTTGACATTAAGTTCCAAAGTACACTTGAATATCCACCAGTAGAAGCTCCATTCTTGCACTTCTAAGATCTTGATTTGTCCGACCTCTTCTCTCTTCAACACCTTTGAAAATGTCTGGCCCCTCCGACCGTCGTTTTGACTTGAACCTTGTTGAAGAGGCAGCCCCGCCTTCTCCAGACAACATATGGCGCCCATCCTTCATCTCCCCTACTGGTCCTCTTACCGTTGGGGATTCCGTGATGAAGAATGATATGACCGCTGCGGTAGTGGCCAGGAACCTTCTCACTCCCAAAGATAACAGACTACTTTCCAAACGGTCTGATGAGTTGGCTGTTAAGGATTCTCTGGCTCTCAGTGTTCAGTGTGCAGGTTCTGTGTCTAATATGGCCCAACGCCTATTTGCTCGAACCCGCCAAGTTGAATCATTGGCGGCTGAAGTGATGAGTCTCAAACAGGAAATTAGAGGGCTCAAACATGAGAATAAACAGTTGCACCGGCTCGCACATGACTATGCTACAAACATGAAGAGGAAGCTTGACCAGATGAAGGAATCTGATGGTCAGGTTTTACTTGATCATCAGAGATTTGTGGGTTTGTTCCAAAGGCATTTATTGCCTTCGTCTTCTGGGGCTATACCGCGTAATGAAGCTCCAAATGATCAACATCTGATGCCTCATCCTTCTAGGGTTTTGTCCAGTACTGAGGCTCCGAATGATCCCCCCACGGTGCCTTCTCTTTCTGGGGCTTTACCGACTGCTGAGACTTCTCCTAAGCAACCTTTGTGAAGGCTCCCTCTTGTTTGTTTATTTTGACTCAAGTATATGTACATATTTGTAACTTATCGGGGATATCAATAAATAAGCTTTCCTTCATTTCAACGTATTGTGTTAAATACACCAAAGCCTTCTTCGCTAAGTTCTTTGAATTTTCTTTTGTTGAAGCTTGTATGTTGAAACTTGTATGTTGAAGCTTTGTGAGTGGAGCATGTAGGTTGAGGTAGTGTTCCCTTAATTTCCCGAGTGAGGAAAACTTCTCGGTTGGAGAATTGGAAAATCCAAGTCACTGAGTGGGATCGGCTATATGAATCTTAGAACGCCATTGTGTTCTGTCCTGTGTCATGTCCTCCGTTAGATCCAAGTACTCTAAGTCTTTTCTTAGGGTCTCTTCCAAAGTTTTCCTAGGTCTTCCTCTACCCCTTCGGCCCTGAACCTCTGTCCTATAGTCGCATCTTCTAATCGGAGCGTCAGTAGGCCTTCTTTGCACATGTCCAAACCACCGTAACCGATTTTCTCTTATCTTTCCTTCAATTTCGGCTACTCCTACTTTACCCCGGATATCCTCATTCCTAATCTTATCCTTTCTCGTGTGCCCACACATCCAATGAAGCATCCTCATCTGCGCTACACCCATTTTGTGTACGTGTTGATGCTTCACCGCCCAACATTCTGTGCCATACAGCATCGCCGGCCTTATTGCCGTCCTATAAAATTTTCCCTTGAGCTTCAATGGCATACGGCGGTCACACAACACGCCAGATGCACTCTTCCACTTCATCCATCCAGCTTGTATTCTATGGTTGAGATCTCCATCTAATTCTCCGTTCTTTTGCAAGATAGATCCTAGGTAACGAAAACGGTCGCTCTTTGGTATTTCTTGATCTCCGATCCTCACCCCTAACTCGTTTTGGCCTCCATTTGCACTGAACTTGCACTCCATATATTCTGTATTTGATCGGCTTAGGCGAAGACCTTTAGATTCCAACACTTCTCTCCAAAGGTTAAGCTTTGCATTTACCCCTTCCTGAGTTTCATCTATCAACACTATATCGTCTGCGAAAAGCATACACCAAGGAATATCATCTTGAATATGTCCTGTTAACTCATCCATTACCAACGCAAAAAGGTAAGGACTTAAGGATGAGCCTTGATGTAATCCTACAGTTATGGGAAAGCTTTCGGTTTGTCCTTCATGAGTTCTTACGGCAGTCTTTGCTCCTTCATACATATCCTGTATAGCTTGGATATATGCTACTCGTACTCCTTTCTTCTCTAAAATCCTCCAAAGAATGTCTCTTGGGACCCTATCATACGCTTTTTCCAAATCTATAAAGACCATGTGTAAATCCTTTTTCCCATCTCTATATCTTTCCATCAATCTTCGTAAGAGATAGATTGCCTCCATGGTTGAGCGCCCTGGCATGAACCCGAATTGGTTGTCCGAAACCCGTGTCTCTTGCCTCAATCTATGCTCAATGACTCTCTCCCAAAGCTTCATTGTATGACTCATTAGCTTAATATATGTTTGCGTAAGAGTAGTGCTACACTTACGCAAACATATTTTTTAGGGTTAATATCAGTTTACTATCTTAAAGTTTTTTTATTTTCAACATTTAGTACATGAAGTTTTTTTTTATCCCAAAGTGGTACCTAAAGTCATAATTATGAGATAATTTCATACTTTAAGTTTTACGTCAGAATCTTTGTTATCTGATGATGTGGTACCCGTAGACAATGATTAGACGTCACGTGTCAATATGGGTCTACATGAATATTAAATATTTTTAGAAATAATATAAATTAATATATTTTAAAAAAATTACAAAGTCATCTTGCTCCCCCCTCCCGTCGTCCTCCATGCTGTATAAATCTACGACAGAGGGCATCGTCTCTCATCCATATTTGCACCAGTTCGAACGACGAGCCCAAAGTCCCTTTTAGCACAAACACATACACAATCAACCTCCTCTCACATCCAAATCCACACCCTCCCTTCAATTCCCCAATTTCCCCAGACTCAGTAATCCCAAAATCAACACCAAATTAAGAAATTTCAACACAAATTAAAAATGGAAACCCTAGAAACTTTTGAAAAATCCAATTTCCAAACCCCCTAGGATTGTTCGAAATTTGAAATTGGAAACCCTAGGCTCTCTTTGGGAATGAGAGATTCATTAGGGCGGCAGTGGCGGTGTCGGATCAGAGAGAAGTGGAAATGAATTCAGAGAAGAGGAAAAGAGAGAGAGAGAGAGAGAGAGAGAGAGAGAGAGATGATCTCCTCATTGGTGGTGCGGGGAGTGGAGGAGGGATGGAGTTGGATGGGTGCTAAAGAGAGAAGGGAGAGGAGAAGAGAGGGAGAGTCGGAGTGGGTATCAGGGAAGGGGGTTGGATGGGTGTAGAAGAGAAAAGGGAAAGGAGATGGGAGGGAGGGTCAGGGTGGGTATCATGGAAAGGAAAGGTGAGGTGGGCTTGTGGTCAGGATAGAGCCCAATTTTTTTATTTTTTTTTAAATTCTTTTTAATTTTTTAATATCCACATATTGACATGTGGCATCCATTCATTATTCATTAATTTTTTTAACAGCAACCATAACGAATGTATGAAAATGTCCCAAAATTATGATTTTAGGTACCACTGGGATGAAAAAAACTTCATGTGCTAAATGTTACAAACCAAGAAACTTCAAAATTAAGATTAATCCTAAAATTTATTTGTAAAGAATGGATCAAATTGGAGATCATATTTGAATAAACAATTGTCAATAAAATAATAATAATCCTATGAAAACTAATAATAATCTACCATTCTCTCTTCAAGACTTCAAGTGCATAAAAAGCAAACAAAATAAGTCACAATATAGTAATATACATTAATCCTTGCAGAGGTGGAGCCATGAAGAGAGCAGAATGGTCTCAGGTCTATTTTGACAATTTTTTTACGGTGAAAGGTTAGAGTTATGCCTATGATTTTGAATGTTTTTTTTCGTAGACTCAGTGCCATAATTTGACGTTTTCTCTTTCATTTGTTTCGCTGGGTTTGTTTGAGGTTGGTGACTCCTATGTAGTTTAGGCAATTCATTGCTTGTGAGATTCGAGGAGGGTGAGGGTTAGTGGAGGGAGAGAGAAAGAAGGTAAGAGAGGTAGATTTTTGTTCTTCGTCCATTTTTTTATCCTTAAAACATGTTAATGACACACCTCGATCTGGAATATCCAATTGGACTCCAAATCGAGCTGTGCTGGCCGACACCGAGAAGGTGACGAAGCCATAAAATGTATTGATGTGGAAAAATATGAACAAATTTAAACCTAAAAGTGACTAAATACAAGAGTGTGCATGTGAGCAGGATTAAACCCATTCCACACGTGATGCCAGATCATAAGTAAAATACAGTAAAAGTAAAATAACTCTGCCACTAGATCTTGAAAAGGTGAAAAACAAGGGTGAGTGGATCAAATGTATAACCCCTCGCCATAAAACAAGTATAGTTTCCAAATATAAATTGGTTTAGTTTTCGATTTCAGTAAAAAACTAAACCGAATATAACTGAACCCACACCTAATAGGAAGACAGGTAGAATTTTGCCTTCAGAGATTAAGCCGATGTGGAGTCCATGGAAATGGGACAAGGGGGCCCATTGACAACCTAAATTTGGCTTCGCCAAGTTCCGAGGTTGCCAGGGTTTCTTTCGCAGCTATCAGAGATATCTTTGAGGAGGTTGGCACTGGATTTGATATTGAGACCATCTCCAACGCTTGGGTTACAACCTAAATATTTTAGCCCAGAAAATTTAGGTTTTAACCCAGAAACAACTTTTTTGCTCCAACCTTTTTGGGTTAAAATTTTAGCCCAAGATTATTAAAGAATGAATTTAGGCTAATTTTTTTTTCTTAAAGTAACTTTTTTAAAAGAAAAAAATTATGTAGATTATCCTAATTTAATTTTATGAACATTTTAACTTAAAAATATTTAGATTTCAACAAATATTGAAAACTCACTAATCGACATGATGAAACTCGTGAAACACTATGAAAGAATATGAAACACATAAAAGAATTTTTTGTTAATTAATTTAGCCGTTGAATTTAAATTTGGACCATTAGATTTTTTTTTTTTTACCGTTGGGTTTCATCAAATTAGATCTTAACCGTTAGATTCAATGAATTTATAAATATAAAACTAAAAAAAATATACATATATGATGGGCCAGCCCCACTAACCCAGGGGGAATCCTGAGCTAAATTTGGCTCAGAAATGAGTTTTGAGTTTTAACTCATATTTGCCCCAAGGGTTGGAGCAAGTTAGGATAAATTTAGAATCTAAAATTTGAGTTTTACTCCAAGGATTGGAGTAGGTTTGAGGTAAACGAGAATGTTGGGGTGTCCAAGTTGAGGGACCCCTAGTGGATGTTGTAGAGTCGTTGAATGGGCATGTCGAGAGGGCGACTCTTAAGGAGAATACAAGGACTGGATCCACATGAGTCGGCGGTGTGAGCCAGATAAGCACCAGAGAAATTTAGATCTGGCAGTTGTTGAATACTGGACTGAAGTCTGCAGGAAAGGAAATCCCTCGTCCCGTTGCCGTTCCTAATGACGAAGTTTATCAATGCAACACCCTTCCAAGGCAAGACACCCATTTGGTTATCACGCTAGTCGTGGATATGGGTGTTTTGGCTAAAGGCGCTAGTGGCTTGAATAATTCTACGATGGCTCTACGTATATCTAGGTGGTGTACCCTTGTCAAGATCTCGACATGGTGAAGTGGATAGCGGATTTACCATACATGGGTTCCATGCTTAATGCTTGGTAAGCCCCCATCAATCATTGTTTTGTATTTACCACAGAGTCCTTCTAACTAGCTCTTTGTTTTGTAGGCAAATTTGTTCACTGAGATTAAGCAAGGAATTATCGTGCTAACATCTACAAATTGGAGGCGGAGGTTGCTAAATTGAATGAGAGGCTAACAAAGGAGGAATCTCATACCAAGTCACTGAAGTCGCGTATTTGAGTTGTGCATAGCCAAGATAAATCTGCATTTCAAACACACTAACCTAGCTTCAACTCCGCATGAAGAAAGTGGATTTGGAAGTGGCTCTAGTTCATGTGGCGTTGGACTTCACCAAGGTGACTGTAATAGACCAGGAGATAATGATCAACGAAAAACAGTTACAGCTTCTAGCCTCTGCTAGCCGGATTGCAGAGTTGGAGGAAAAGCTCAGAGTGAATGCCGTTGAATTCAGCAAGATGAAAGTCTTCATGACGCGGCTGGAAACAGAGACTAGGATGACCTACGAAGAGTAAGCCCGTGATGAGATTCAAGATCTGAAGGAAAGGCTGAACCAATGCGAATGTGTCTCTAGCTTTTCCTCCACTGAGCCTTAAATGACTCATCCAGAGGATACCACTATGTTCATGCATTTTGTGTATCCTCTGTCGCAGTGATGGTCTATCCATGTTTTCGTGATACTGCAATAAATTTTATTTTCTGTCTTTAATTTTAGATTGTGTATTAACTTCTGAACATCTTTCTTCTTAATGCTTATGTTTTTGAATTTCGGAGCACAGTTTAACTGCGATAGCTCTGCGGATCTTGATGCCCATTTTTATATTGGAATAAATGTTTTTTTGTTAATTGCTGGATTTTCCAATGTTTGCCTCACTCGGTATTTATAGCTCTGTTCTAAGTTTTCCTCAAACATAGTACAAAACAAAGATTGGTTGGGTATTCCCTTTGCCTCTATCTATCCGGAGTGATGCAACTAGTTGACTCTAGATAGATAGTTTGGATATACCACTTGGGAATTTTTTGGTCCGCTGTAAAGTGGAGTGATATGTTTTTTTTGACCTTATGTGGTGTGATGACCCTCACTCGCTAGGTGGAGTGACATTTCTCGTTCCTGATCGGAATGATGTCATCATGCCATTAGACGGCGTAGTGACTCTTTCTATTGGGCGAATCAATTACGACTTGTTACCCTTTTGTAAAATTGCCTTAGTGTTCGATGGTCGGGAGTTAACATTTCATTTCTAAGGTCGACCTCGGTTTCGAATGGTCCCGTCATGAGTTGGACTCCGAGTAGAGTCTGACTGGATTTTAACTCTTGTAAAGGTGTTAAGTAATGTCCACCGTAAAGTTTATAAATTCGGCTTGAAGGGATTCAGCATTACCTACTAGGATTTGACCCGACCACCCTCACCTAGTGCTGGAAGTTCTCTTAACAAATGTCCACCAAGTACCCCCTAAGGAGAACTTTCACCGAGATTTTGAACAAATCCTCCCCGTTTGTGATTGTCCGCTTTAGGAAGTTATGTCAAGGCTTAGATCTAGTCTGCGCACGTTGGAGGTTATATGTCGATCAAACACAATTATCTAGTAAAACTTGATATATTAGAAAAGATTTTACAAAAAGAATAGTATCTACCCTTTTGTTAGCTAAGTCGCAAATACAAACATCACGAACTGGCACAAATTACACATTGTTTTTATAGGCTGGGCCGGAGTGCAGGCCTTGGCTGTGTGATTACATACAAAAGAGAGGGTTTTAGTAATAATGTTGTAGCTTAGAGATATTCGAGTGTTTTTTGTATAAACGATCCGTCGAGAATGGCGAGGTTGTAAGTTCCTTTGCCCTTCACTCCGACAATTTGATAGCGGTTTTCCAAGTTTGTGCTTAATTTTCCCTTTCCTTGGATTTGGGTGTTTTGGAACACTTCACACAAGACCAGGTATGTGACTTGAAAACTTCGAGGTTTAACCCTCTTATTGTAGTAGAACCTGACCTACTATTGGTACGCGGTTAAGCGGATATGGGCAATCTTTCTTCATTCTTCTAAAAAGTCTAACTTCCGCCAAATGATGTCATTTTCCATCTCAGTACGCAAGGTCCTCTGGATGAGGATGATGGCCTCAGTTCCGAATGCAATGAGAATGAGGTTTCGACCGTGGTCTTGCGTGTCGTTGTTTTGTACGCTCAAAAGACTCATCTAGTCATTTGCTTTTCCTCACTTCGAGCCTTTTCTTTAGGCAATTGAGGGCGGTTTTGTTTGAGGCCTCGTCCTACTCATTACCCTGTGGGTGCCTCAGAGTGAATGTGCAGTGTCGAATTGTGTGAGACGCTAAACCTGCAGATGATACTCTTCTATACGAAAACTTTTATGGCTGCCCTGGTGATCAATTTGGTGAAATAATCGGTTTAGACTACCAAGTACTTTGTTACCCTTGCTCGGTTTAGACCATCAAATTCAACTCTTTATCTGGTTGGTGAGTTATCGGGGTGAACCTCTGACATTTCCCGCATGTTTGGGTGTAGTCGTGGTACTCCCTAATCATTAAGAGCCGAAAATAGCTAATTGTGAGGGCTTTTTGGGCGAGTGTCTAGCCTATGGAGTGATTACCGCAGACTCTGGAGTGTATATCCATCATGATGCTCAGTCTCTACTCTAGAGTGACACAAAATAGGTGTAAGTTGGAGTGAGAACGACGTTATAATTTGTCTTAAAAGATAACATACCAAGATGCTTGTTGGACGACCTTCCTTGTCAAGCCTGAATCATTTGGGAGGGTGCCATGTTAGATGTAGGCCAATATTTCATCCCTTCAATTCTCGTGCATGTCCACCATTTCAACTTGATGTAAGATGTGCCTTATGCTGTTAGGAGCCTTTAAGTACTCAGAGGGGATGCTTCTCTATAATTGATTGTCAACGGAGGATCCTAGGATGGTTTGTGCGTCTATGTTGCAGTTTTCAGTCTGTGAGAGTTGATGAATACCATACTTAGTGAATTTGGCCAGCAACTCTTTGGCCTTTTCTAGGTATATCACAATGACCAGATTGTGAGCTGTACATTCACCTGTAACCTGGTTTGCCGCTAATAGAGAGTTGTATAAGATAACTATTTCTTTTACCTAGAGTTCGAGGACAACTCTCAGTCTTGCTAATAGGGCCTTGTTATTTCTGGCACGGAATCCTAGCTTCAATGCTTGCTCCAACACAGATCCATCTTGAGTGAATAAGACTAACCTTGCTCTGGTGCCATTTGCAATTTGGATTGGCAAACCCGTCAACATATAAAATCGATGCGCACATTGGTCTCAGAGGATTCCAGGGCGGACTCCCTCATAGTTGTGGATTCCGGAGTGAATTCGACAATGAAACTACGAGTGCCTGCCCGTTGATGGCAGTTTTAGGTTTGTAAACCAACTCATGTTGTCCCAGCTCAATAGCTCACTTGGTGAAGTCGTTGGGATCGTGGAAAATGGACTAGAGTTGGAACTCGATTATTACCACGATCCTAAATGAATTGAAGAAAGCCATCACCTGTGCCAAAATCAGCTTTTCCATCTTTAATGCACATTATCTCTAGTCCGATAAGAGCTTTCGAGATGTAATACACCGACTTCTAGCGTCCGATAAGAGCTTTCGAGATGTAATACACCGACTTCTAGCCATCTAGGTCTCTTTTCGGACTAGAGCAGCACTAACTGCAGCCTCAGACACAATTAAATACAAATATAAATCTTCCTCAAGTATAGGCTTCGAGATGAGAGGGAGTAAGGTCAAGTTTTCCTTTAGTTTGAGGAACACTAGTTCGCACTTCCTCGTCCCACAATATCCATATGTTTTTTTATTGGGCAAAAGACAGTTTACTACCCTCATGTTTAGTGGTTTTCAACATTTAGTACATCAATTTTTTTTCATCCCAGAGTCATACCTAAAGTGTAAATTTTGGGACAGTCTCATACATCCGTTAGTTAAATTGTTAGTTCTCCCGTTAAGTGATGACGTGACACCCTGATTGGGCGCCACGTGTCATTAAAAAATATTAAAATTTTATTTAAATAAAAATAATATTAAAAAATATTAAAATAAATATTAAAAATATGGGTAAAAGACTGTTTACTACCCTAATGTTTCGTAGTTTTCAACATTTAGTATATCAAGTTTTTTTCGTCTTAGAGTCATACCTAAAGTGTAAATTTTGGGACAGTCTCATACATCCCTTAGTCAAACTGTTAAGTTTTTCGTTAACTGTGACGTGGCGCACTGATTGGGCACCACGTGTCATCCACGTTTTTTTTTTTTTTTTTTTTGCTTCTACCTTCCTTCCTCCTTCCTTTCCCTTTCTTCCCCTTCTTCCTTCTTCTTCCTCCGAAATCTGGGGAATGTTTTTTTTTTTTTTTTTTCTTTCTTCTTCTTCTTCTTCTTCTTCCTCAAAAAAAAAAAAAAAAAACACTTTCATCTTCCCCCAAATTCGGAGGAAGAAGAAGAAGAACGAAGAAGGGGAAGGAAGAAGGAGAAGAAGGAGGAAGAAAAAAAAAATTGAATCTGGGCAGATTCGGAGGAAGAAGAAGAAGAAGAAGAAGAAGAAGAAGAAGGAAGGAGGAAAGAGAAAGAAGAAGAAGAAGAAGAGGAAGAAAAGATAAAAGTGTTTTTTTTTTTTTTTGAGGAAGAAGAAGAAGAAGAAGGAGGAAGAAGAAGAAAGAAATAAAAAAAAAAAACAAACTTCCCCAGATTTCGGAGGAAGAAGAAGAAGAAGAAGGAGAATGAAGAAGAAGGAAGAAGGGGAAGGAAGAAGGAGGAAGAAGAAGAAAGAAAAAAAAAAAAAAAACATTCCCCAGATTTCGGAGGAAGAAGAAGGAAGAAGAAGGAAGAAGGGGAAGAAAGGGAAAGGAAGGAGGAAGGAAGGAAGAAGGAAAAGGAAGAAGCAAAAAAAAAAAAAAAAAAAAAAAACAAAAAGTTGCAGTCGGAGGAAGAAGAAGAAGAAGGAAGAAGAAGAAAAGAAAAGAAAGAAAAAAGAAAAAGAAAAAAAAAACGTGGATGACACGTGGCGCCCAGTCAGTGCGCCACGTCACAGTTAACGAAAAACTTAACAGTTTGACTAACGGATGTATGAGACTGTCCCAAAATTTACACTTTAGGTATGACTCTGAGACGAAAAAAACATGATGTACTAAATGTTGAAAACCACGAAACATGAGGGTAGTAAACAGTCTTTTACCTTAAAAATATTAAAATAAATATTAAAATTAAAAAATATTTAAATAATAATAAAAAATAATTTTTTTTCCTCTTCTCTTCTTCTTCTTCTTCTGGGTTCGGTTTCTCTTTTTTTTTTTTTTTTTTTTTTCTTCTTCCTCCTCCTTCTCCTTCTTCTTCCTTCTCCTCCTCCTTCTTCTCCTTCTTCTTACTTCTTCTTCCTCTTCTTTTCTGGGTTCGGTTGTTTTGTTTTTTTCCTTCTCCTCCTTCTTCTTCTTCCTTCTTCTTCCTCTTCTTCTTCTGGGTTCGGTTTTTTTTTTCTTTTCTTTCTTCTTCTCCTCCTCCTCCTTCTTCTTCCTTCTTCTTCTTCCTCTTCCTCCTTCTGGATTCGATTTTTTTTTCCTTTCTTTCTTCTTCTTCTGCTCCTCCTCCTCCTTCTTCTTCTTCCTCCTTCTTCTGGGTTCGGGTATTTTTTTTTTCTTCTCTTCCTCCTCCTTCTCCTTCTTTGCAGGTGGGTTTTTTTTTTTTTTTTTTTTTTTAATATTATTGAGGAAGAAGAAGAAGGAGAAGAAGAAGGAGGATGAAGGAGAAGGAAGAAGAAGGAGGAGGAGGAAGAAGAAGAAAGAAAAAAGAAAAAAAAAGAAGAGAGAAACCGAACCCAGAAGAAGAAGAAGAAGAAGAGAAGAAGAAAAAAAAAAATTTTATTATTATTTTAATATTATTTTTATTTAAATAATTATTTAAATATTTTTTAATATTATTTTTATTTAAATAAATTTTTAATATTTTTTAATGACACGTGGCGTCCAATCAGGGTGCCATGTCATCACTTAACGGGAGAACTAACAGTTTGACTAACGGATGTATGAGACTGTCCCAAAATTTTTACTTTAAGTATGACTCTGGATGAAAAAAAATTGATGTACTAAATGTTGAAAACCACTAAACATGAGGGTAGTAAACTGTCTTTTGCCCTTTTTTATTTTATTTTATGGCATTAAAGAAAGATTTGCACTTATCTGTTGATATGGTGAGGAATTTTTTTTTTTTTTAAGAAGAAACAAATTTATTAAAGAATAGAGAAATACACATAAGTGGATAAGAAGTCCACCAACAAAATAGAAAGGAAGATCCCAATAGGATTTGGCTACAACAACTAATTCTAGACTTAGCTCACTTAACTGCTGCTAACAAATCCCACAGTATTTGAGATAGAGAGCAATTATTAAACTCTTTAGTGACCGAAGCCCAAAAAGATGCCCAATATTTTACTCTCCCCCAAAGTACTTCTGCCCCCACTCCATTATAGTCTTCAAAAATCCTTTTGTTGCGTTTCAGCCATATATTCCAAAAAATTGCCGATACCAGGCAACCCCATAAAGCTTTGGATTTTTTTCCCTTTTCCAAGTGCCTTAAAATTGGTGCTTAGTAGCTCAAAACACCCTTTAGGAATGACCCAACTTACTTTAACCTCCTGAAACAGTTTCCACCACAGTTGGATCAAATAGGAGCAATGAAGAAAGATGTGATTTACACTCTCCTCCTTAGCTTTGCATAAACTACACCAATGTGGGGATAAACACATAAGAGGATTTCTCCTTTGAATTCTGTCGCAAGTGTTGAAACTCCCATTAGCCACAAGCCATACAAGTATTTTGACCTTCAGATGAGCTTTTGATTTCCAAATCTGAGAGTAGAGTGGATAATAGTGCACAATCCCATTGTTGCTCAGTAATGAACGATAGGATTTGCATGTGAACAAACTTGAAGCTTCCAGGTTCCACCTTCTGTTATCCATTTTTGATGGAGACAAGCGAACCACTTCCACTTTCTGTAGTAAGCTGGCCGCATCTTCTATCTCCATCTCATTCAGATTTCTCCTAAAATCAAAGTTCCAACTCAAGGAACTTGACGAAACTTCCACGAAGCTGGATATGTTATGATTATGCTTCCTCGATAGTAGGAATAATCTGGGGAATTGCTCCTTCAGCGGTCCCCCTGCTATCAACCTATCCTCCCAAAACCTCACCCTCTTTCCATTGCCCACCTCAAACTTGCAACATCTAAGAAACTGATGAGCACTACTCGAAATGTCTTTCCATGGGCTACGACTTGAAACCCTCCTTGGAGGAAGTGCATTCCATTCATTAACTTGTAGCCCATACTTGCTTCTTATCACCTTGTGCCATAGAGAATTAGGCTCCCTTGGGAATCTCCACAACCACTTAGCCAATAATGCTTCGTTCTGATTCCTCAAATTCCCTACCCCTAGACCTCATTCCTCCTTGTTTTTAGTAACTGACTCCCATTTGACCAAATGGGTTTTCTTACCTTCATCCACGCCTTCCCAGAGAAACCCTTTCATTAATTTTTCTAGACGTCTTCTTACCCCGCAAGGAATTTTGAACAAGGACATATAGTAAATCGGCAAGCTTCCCAAGACTGATTGAATTAGAGTTAATCTACCTCCTCTGGATAGGAAAGCCTTCTTCCAACTTTGAAGTCTTCTTTCCATTGTTTCTACCACTGGATCCCAAAACTTTATTGCTCTAGGCCTTCCCCCAAGGTGAAGTCCCAGATACTTTATAGGCCAACATCCTACCTCGCATCCCCAAGAAACTACCATCCTGTTTAATTTCTCACTTTCTGAATTTATTCCTGCCAAAAAGCACTTAGCTTTGTTGATTTTCAATCCTGAGACCGAATAGAATAAGTTGAGCACTTGTAATAGGTTGTTCCCAACTTCCTCGTCTTCCGTCAAGAAGAATATGGTGTCGTCGGCAAATTGAAGATGAGAGATCTCCACCTTTTCTTGCCCGATACATAAACCTTTGATGAGATCATTTTCTTGAGCCTTCTCCATTAACTTGCTCAAAACTTCGACTACTAAGGTGAAGAGAAAGGGTGACAGTGGGTCGCCTTGTCTCAGTCCTCTTGAAGCTTGAAATTTTCCCATTGGCCTCCCATTGATCAAAACAGAAAAATTTGCAGAGCATAAACATCCCTGCATCCAATTCCTCCATCTATTGCCAAAACCTTTTCTTTGTAGTACTTCTTCCAGAAATCTCCATTCAACATGATCATACGCTTTTTCAAAGTCGATCTTGAGCACCAATCTCTTCTCTTTTTTTCTGCCTTATCTCCTCTACCACTTCATTTGCAATGAGGACAACATCCAAAATTTGTCGATCCTTAACAAATGCCCCCTGATGTGGAGAGACCGTGGTAACCAAAACCTCTTTCAATCTTGAAGCCAGTGTTTTTGCTATAATTTTATACAATCCAGTTACTAAACTTATGGGCCTATAGTCCGTCACCTTCAAAGAGTCTGACTTCTTTGGGATTAGGCAAATGAAAGTTTCGTTCGTCACTGCATTTATTATCCCTTTCTCAAAGGACTCCTCCATGATCTTCATTATATCTTCCTTCAAAATATCCCAACAATGTTGGAACATTTGCATAGAGAAGTCATCTGGTCCTAGTGACTTATCCTTTCCATACTCGAAAACTGCTCTTTGAACTTCTGCTTCCTCAAAAGGCCTCTCAAGCCAAATTGCCTCAAGGGCGCTTATTAGGGCCCAATTTATACCTTCTAAACCCCAACATGCCTCATCGTTACTGCTAAATAAGGATTTGAAAAAATTGACGATATGCTCTTCAATCTCTTTTGCATCCTCTATTATTCCCCCTCCAACCGGCTCCAACCTTTCAATATAGTTTCTCCTCCTTCTTCCATTTGCAACTCGATGGAAGAATCTTGTATTACCGTCCCCTTCCTTTGCCCATTCCACTTTGCTTCTCTGCTTCCATTTCACTTCTTCTTTAAAAGCCAAGTCTCCCACAAGGTTTTGGAGTTCTTCTCTTTTACTTCTAGCTTCAAAATCTAAGCCTTTTGTCCTCTCTCTCCTATCCAACTCCTCTATGTTTGCTTCAGCTTCTTTCAAGACTTTTTCGATTTCGCCGAAGCTCTCCTTACTCCAGCTTTGCACCTTTTTTTTCATGGCTTTTAACTTGATCATAAATTTATAACCCTCCCACCCCTCCACTTGCTTCGATTGCCACCATTCCTTGAATTTGTTCCTGAATTCTGGATCTTGGAGCCACATGTTTTCAAATCTGAAAGGACATAGCCCCCATTTCACTTTGTTGGTGTCTAGCTGGATTGGACAATGATCAGAAATGACCCTAGCCAAGGCTGTTTGTCTAGCCTCAGGAAAGATATCTTCGCAACCTGTAAAGCATAAAAATCTGTCTAATCTCCGGCACACAGGTTCTTTTTTGAGATTTGACCAGGTAAATTGTGCATTGAGCAGATCCAAATCCTTGAGTTCTGTCTCTCGAATGAAATCATTAAAATTCCTCATGCTTTTAGTCAGCCTCCCCCCGTTTGATTTCTCATTTATAAATCTAACCACGTTAAAATCTCCTCCTATACACCATCTTGTTCCACATATACCATAAAGTCCCGCCAATTCTTCCCAGAACTCCTTTCACTCTCTATTTTTACATGGACCATAGACTCCGGATAGCCACCACTCCATCCCATTGGGAGCCTTAATTTTTATTGATGCAGAGAAAACACCAACCAAAGATTCGGTTACGGAAATGTGTTTTGTGTTCCAGATTACAGCTATGCCCCCTGAGCTTCCTTGAGCAGGGACAAAAATCTACTCTTTATATCTACTTCCCCACATGCTAGCCACAAGATTTCTGTCAATCAATGATTTCTTAGTTTCTTGTAGTATGATGATGTCCGGCTGTAACCGTTGGAATTGCTTTTTCAATGTTAGCCTCTCCCGTCTACTTCCCAATCCTCTAACATTCCAACTAATTATCTTCATTAAAACTAATAGTGCCCCTGTGAAGTTTGCTTTCTCCCTTGAAACCACCCTCTCCCTTGGCTCTTCTGACTTTCCCATTCTTCGTTTCTTGGAATAGAGACCTTTTCAAAGGAAACAAGGAAACCTTCATTTTAGACAAATATTTGGAACTTAGATGTTGGGCCTCACGATTGGCTAATACACCTGCCAATTTTTTCCTTCTACTGTACTTTAATATTTTCTTGTTTTTTCCTGTTTCCTCAGTAACGGACTGCTCCTCGTGATTAGATGCCTCCTCCAATGTTGTCAATGCTTCCAAATTTGAATCAATGAAGAGATTGTGAAGGTTCTCACAGGATAATTCAAAATCGTTAGATATTTCTTTTTCCTCTTGAGAGTAAGCATCCACCTCCCCATCAGCGACAGAAGATTGAGCGGAGAAATCTTTGTCGTCACTGTCTAACAATTAAACCGAATCCATGCCAAGATCCTCCATCCTTCTCCACCATTGATCTGCTAAATTCTTCTCACTCGACCCGCCCGGTGATCAGGCAAGGTCATCATCGGCCTCGCACTTCAGATCTTCCTCTAATTCACTAACTGAATCGGTGAATGTGAGGTTAGAAGACAAGGCTTCCGTCGGATTAGGCCATTCTAGATTATTCTGACAAGAGCCAAAATCATGTGGAAGAAGAAGCTTTAGCCGCATTCCGCCCATGTCGGGTTGTCTAAATCTCCCAAAGAAACTCGAACTTATGCTCAATGAAGGTCTGATTGGAGCGCCAGCTGCATAGAACTCCATGGCCCGTAGATGCTGGGGATCGCCTAGCCATATACTGTGGCGCGGTATGCCTTAGAGTTGGCAGCCTTAGATCCTCAAACGGATTCGAGAACGTTAGAGACTTACACAGAAAGTCCATTTCGAATTGATGATGAGATCTCCGCCCGTGAGTAGTTAGGGTGATTGGGCCACTACCTGACCCATTCCAATGTAGGTCGAAGCCCACCGAATTACCATTTATAATTGTAAGTAAATGTTTGGCAGCCATAGGCCCGCTCACCCCAATTTTATCTTCAATATTTGGGCTTTGTGGATCAAGGCCCCCCACTCTACTTGTTTTTATTGGGCTCGTTCCCGTCACAAGCATTTACAATATTTCTAGTAAAGATCTCCCCTCTTGTTCCATTAAAATACTCCATACTTGTTGAAGTATGTGCCCCCTCTGTATTAGAGCCACCGCCATCTTCTTTCCAATTTAATTCCAGCCTTTTGCTTTTACCCGGAGAAAACGTGATAGCTTCTACTGATTGACTGGCAGTCGCTGTTAAGTCCTGTATTTGAGATTGCGTCACACGCTCTCTTTCAGAGAAAGTAAGGTCATATAGTAGATTTGCAAGTTCCTCGTAACTCGCGCCCACTGTCACAGACCTGTTGTGATCAAGCTTTCTGTCACATCCGATGGTGACTGGCCAGTGAAAGACGCCAATTCGGAAGCTGGTGCAAGTCCCCGTCGCGTGGGGCTGCCTCTCCGAGCTCAGCCGTTGCCGTATGATGTATTCCAAAAATCTTTTGTAATTGCTAAACCTTTTTCAAAGGCCCAACTAAAGATTCTGATTTACCCCGATCTTCAGCCGAATGCGTAGGTCTCTTCACCGGCGATATTTACCGGATCCTGACCCTGAAGACTAGATCTCCGTCAGCCATTTCTACTACTTCAGGGATGAAACCAGTAAAGTTGGTTTTTAGTTTTATCTTTGCTTCAAGTAGAAAACCGAAACCAACGGTTGTTTGGTCAATATCCACTAGACCTCCGTAAGCCTCGCCAATATCCTGGAAGAATTTTTTGGTCCAAAGATGCGGTGGTAAACCTTCCAATGCAACCCAACCTCCATAACTGACCGCCAGTCTTGAAGATTACATCTCAATGATTGCCTTAATTTAGTCCGGATTAGCTTCAATACCCCTCTAAGTTACCAAATATCTATGAAATTTTCTACTTTGAACACCTAAGATGGAATTCTCTGGATTGAGTCATTTCGTATGATGTATTCCAAAAATCTTTTGTAATTGCTAAACCTTTTTCAGATGCCCAACTAAAGATTCTGATTTACCCCGATCTTCAGCCGAATGCGTAGGTCTCTTCGCCGGCGATATTTACCGGATCTTGACCCTGAAGACTAGATCTCTGTCAGCCATTTCTACTACTTCAGGGATGAAACCAGTAAAGTTGGTTTTTAGTTTTATCTTTGCTTCAAGTAGAAAACCGAAACCAACGGTTGTTTGGTCAATATCCACTAGACCTCCGTAAGCCTCGCCAATATCCTGGAAGAATTTTTTGGTCCAAAGATGCGGTGGTAAACCTTCCAATGCAACCCAACCTCCATAACTGACCGCCAGTCTTGAAGATTACATCTCAATGATTGCCTTAATTTAGTCCGGATTAGCTTCAATACCCCTCTAAGTTACCAAATATCTATGAAATTTTCTACTTTGAACACCTAAGATGGAATTCTCTGGATTGAGTCATTTCGTATGATGTATTCCAAAAATCTTTTGTAATTGCTAAACCTTTTTCAGATGCCCAACTAAAGATTCTGATTTACCCCGATCTTCAGCCGAATGCGTAGGTCTCTTCGCCGGCGATATTTACCGGATCTTGACCCTGAAGACTAGATCTCCGTCAGCCATTTCTACTACTTCAGGGATGAAACCAGTAAAGTTGGTTTTTAGTTTTATCTTTGCTTCAAGTAGAAAATCGAAACCAACGGTTGTTTGGTCAATATCCACCAGACCTCCGCAAGCCTCGCCAATATCCTGGAAGAATTTTTTGGTCCAAAGATGCGGTGGTAAACCTTCCAATGCAACCCAACCTCCATAACTGACCGCCAGTCTTGAAGATTACATCTCAATGATTGCCTTAATTTAGTCCGGATTAGCTTCAATACCCCTCTAAGTTACCAAATATCTATGAAATTTTCTACTTTGAACACCTAAGATGGAATTCTCTGGATTGAGTCATTTCGTACTTGTAGAGTTGGTTGAATGACTCCGCCAAGGCCGCCAAATGATCCCCTTCCATTTGCTATTCACGACTATGTCGTTAACATATTCTTTCGTGATTGTTCTAATTTTCTCCTCGAAAACTTGGCTCACCAACATTTGATAAGTAGAACCTGGGTTCTTCAAACTAAACGGCACTGCCTTATATTAATAAATGCCCTTATCAACTACAAAAGAAATCTTTTCTATTTCAGAATCATCCATGCGAATTTGGTTATACTTGAAACTAAGCCTTTTTGCCCTAACGCGGCGTCTAAAAGCTGATCAATGCAGGGGAATGGAAAGCTGTTTTTGGGCAAACCCTATTCAAGGCTGTGAAGTCCACACAGACTCCCTATTTGCCATTTTTCTTCTTGACCAACACCACATTAGCTAGCCATTTCGGATGAAATACCTCCACAATGAACTCTGCGTTTGAGTTTTTCGATCTCAGCCTCAAAGATTTTGCCTCGCTCGGGGCCATAGTTCCCATTCGTCTAAATGATAGATTTGAAATTTAGATCCATATGTAGCTTGTGGCAAATCACTCCAAGATCAATTTTAGGCATGTCTACCGCCGAGTAAGGGAATACGTCTTTATTTGTTTGAAAAACTTTGTAAAAAGTTCTTTCTCTTGTGCCAAGTGTTTGGCTCTGATCTTGGCCCTCATCTCCGGTCTCTTCGGGTTGAGCGTTATGTGCTCTGTGTCTTCGTCTGCCTTCAACTCCGGTGCACAATCGTCTTGTGGTCGAGGTCAATGTCAAATTCCTTGAAGTTCTTCATTGAGCCACTAGGTTTTGATTGTTACGCAATGTTGGTAATCAGAGCGGCCACCTTCACTTTGTGATCTTCAGGATTAGATTAAAGTTCAAAACTGCACAGGAGCGAGCGCTAGCCTAATCTCCCATGATTCCCTTCATTATGCTAAGAGTGAGGTATTAGATCATTTGATAATAAGTGTCCACAACGACAGGTAAAAGCTGTATTGTGTTGAGACGAAGCATCGAGGATGGGAAAATTGATCATGAAGTTGTAAGGGTTCACAACGACGGGCAATTTGAGGGTTCCCAAGACATTCCCTCAAAGGCCATTAGAATAAATCTGGACTTGGTGACGTCGTTAAGCAGCCCTATGTGTTCCAACGTGTCTTTGTAGAGTAGATTGACTCCGACCCCACTATGTACCAAAATGTGATTCACCTATGCATGAACAATTTGCAAAGTAACAATAAGGGCATCATCGTGAAGGCAACACACCCTTTTTAAGTCTCGATCTAAGAACATCAGGATGTTGCTATCGATAGGGAGTGGTTTGTATGGAGAGTAGATCTTTTCACAGTTCATCCATCCTCATTGCCCCTGTTCCTCAAGGTCGTAGCTCGGTTATTGTCTTAACTTCCCTCTTTCATCTTCTCAATTACGAACTCTCAACAGTGACCACGATCCAGCAAATACTTAATAAACTCTTTAAGCTGCGGTAATTCCTCGTGGTGTGGCCATTGGCCTTGTGGCAGTTGCAATACTTCTTGGAGTTTGGACTCAGATTTGGCATTAAGTGTAGCTTCTTGAAAAAGGTTTATCTTGGATCTCATTTAAACCTTCATAAAGCTTCTTTTGGGATTCTCATCATGCCTCTGACCAGTCTAATTGTCGCAGACGTCCCTGTTCGCCCCAACAATGCTCATGTCAAGACTCATTTGTTCCCTGTTTTGCTGCACACGACTTTCTCTGCCCGGCTCTGCTGCAAACTGAGGTTTAAGTGACCTTCCATTCATTCTATACTCCTCGTCCCATATGACTATTTCCTCTCCCTTGTCAAAGCACTCCGCCAACGTGATGTGCTCGTATTTGGGCTTATGGAGCTTCTTGCCGAGCTTAAATTTTATCGAGTCCTTTCTTAAACCCTATTGCGAAGACGATCATCTGGTTTGTCCACCTTTGCAAACTCGATGCGAATCGTTTGATGTAGCGATTGAGGTTTTCATCGTCATTCTAATGGATTATAAATAAGGTATCCGCCTAACGTTTCACCTTTTTGTACGCAGAGAAAACCTTTATGAACTCATCACTCAAGGTTCTGAAGTCTGTGATAGACCCATATGGAATGTCAGCATACCACTTCATGGCATTCCCCTTGAGCTTAGAAAGGAAAATTTTACATATCAGGGAGTCAATGTGGTTGTACAGGGCCATGGCATTCCTATACTACATGATATTGTCGGAGGGGTCGGAGGGGTCAGAGTCTCCCTTGAAGTATTTCACCCTTTGTTGTGTGAATTTGTTTGGTGAGATCTCCCCCATACTGATTATTAGAGAGGAGATCTCCCTTGAAGTGCGAATGCGTTCCGTCATCTGAACGCGTTCCTAATATCAAAGTTAAGTTGTCTAGGCTGTTAAGGGGAGCTCTCATCTGGCTCTTTGGGCCACTAGATTGTAACGTAGGTGGCTGGTTCTTGCAAGGACTGCTCTTGTACAAATAGGTGTTTTTGTGACCACAAGGTTAAGAGTAGGTTTTTCCATGGTATTTAGATAACCTATATCGATGACGATAATTTTGGCGGTCTCGCGATCTAGCCGAGACTCTAGCCGTAACAAGAGCCTCTCAGTGTCACGAGATGAAATTGCATGGTTATGTCGGAGGCTTTCCATGTCACCGTTCATCTTCTCTAACATCATTTTTAGCGATAAGGTGGATGACTCTTGCAAGGATTGCTCTTGTACAAATGGGTGTTTTTTCCATGTCACCGCTCATCTTCTCTAACATCATTTCTAGAGACACCGACAATGCAGGTGGATGTGGTGTTGCACGATCTTCCTCGAATACGCTGGCGGTACATTTTTAGCAACAATTGCCTCAATCATTGGAAGAGTTGCATTTATCTCAGAGAAGTCTAGTTGGTACGGTGGGCTTGGATGATTAGCTATATGTATGAGTTGAATTGTTTAAGGAATATGAATTTCAATTCTCAATGAACGCACCAAACAATTGGAGTAATTTTTTGACAGCTACAGAGAACCCAACCTTATAAAGTGTGAATGTTTAAGTGTTTGTGGGTTCAGAGTGCCTAACTCCTTGTGAGGAGTCAGTTTTCCTATTTATAGGCCAAGAAGAGCCTATAAGCTTTCTAACACTCATTTGAGTTGTTAGAACAGGTGGAGGGTTGGTGGCAAAACGTGTCATGTTGGACATGTCCTCCGTTCAAAGCAGAGATGTCTGCTTCTTCTGTAGTGGAATGGCATATCAGTTTGCCTTGACACTCCACGTGGGCGAAAGGGTGTTGCCCTAATTGGACAAGATAATTTGTTGAGTGGGAGCAGTTGACGCAAATAAAACCCTGGAGACGACTAACTCCCCTGAGAGTGGCTTGACTCAGTGGGCATAAAGATTAGGTAAAGATCGTGCCAGGAACTACCCAAATAGCCTTCATTTCTGGTTTGAATGTTCACTGTTCCGGGAAGTTGAAAATTGTGTTCTCGTATGGGGTATTGATTTCATGGGACAAATTCCCATCATCTCATGGCAATCAATACATCTTTATGGGTCGAGGCAATTGCAGCACGTACCCACAAAGGGTCAGTGGTCTAACTTCCTCCAAAGTACAATTTTTTCACGTTTCGATACTCCGCGAGCAAGTATTAGTGATGAATCTTTACGGGTCGAGGCAATTGCAGCACGTATCCACAAAGGGTCAGTGGTCTAACTTCCTCCAAAGTACGATTTTTCGCGTTTCAATACTCCGCGAGCAAGTATTAGTGATGAAGGCAAGCACTTTATGAATAAACCTTTTTGTTGCACTCCTTGCAAAATATGGGATCACTCATCTTGTAGCCACCATGTATCGTCCTCGAACATTTGGGAAAGTTGCAGTCTCCAACGGACTAAAGACAACTATCAGCTCCACTCACAAGGATTGGAGTTTGAAATTGAATGATGCTCGCTAGGCGTACATAACATTAATATAAAACTTTGATTGGGATGTCTCCCTTTCAGCTCGTCTATAGTAAAGCATGTCATCTACCTATGGAGCTAGAGCATAAAGCATATTAGGCTATAAACAACTAAATTTCCCCCATGATGCTGCAAGGGAAAAGTGTATGGTGCAGCGAGTTCAAAAAAAATAACACTCTTATGAAAGCGCTCAAATGTTTCAAGAGAGAAAATTGAGGCGAAAATTTTGTTGTTTAGTTCTTGGTTGAAGTTGTTTCCAAGAAAAATGGCCCATAAAGTTTGTCCTCATGAGGTAATTGATATTACTAGCGAGCTTTGAGGAAACACGTTTAAGGAGTGACCAAATGACCACTAGACTTCCGTTAAATCTACGTTAACTTGCGCTTATTTTTCTTTCAGTCCTTTATTTTTTCAAATTTTTTTTTTAAACCAAAAAAAGAGAAAAGTCCAAAAATAGTTTGCTTTCAATTTTTTAAAAATCTTTGTTTTGCGGTTATATGTTGTTATCCAATTATTTTGAAAAAGCATTTGTTTTACTGAATAAAAATCTTATCTTTTCCAAACAAATTTTGGCGTGAAAATCTAATTGGACAAAAACATGCTTTGATGAAAAATCTTGGGTTTTTGCAAGTTGCAGTTGAAACCAAGGCGAAAGGTTTTGTTGTTTAGCTCATGATTGAAGTTGTTTTCAAGAAAAATGGGCCATATCTAGTTACTACAATTTATCCTCAAGGGGCAATTGATATTCCTAACGAGCTTCTAGGAAACACAATCAAGGTGAATAGTCAAAGCAAACAAGCAGATACGGGATCCTAACCTAGCATTGAAATTCTACATCTCTAAGGCCATTTCTACGTTTGCTTATCTAACATATAAAGCCTAGGCATGTTTGTAAGCATCTTCAAAGCAAGCAGCAGTTATCTTGGGGTTTTAGAAATCGTACCAGGGGATATCTGATGAAGCTTCTGCATTTAGACCCCCACTCATTCCACTCATCTCACTCCCACCTGGTAAATTAATATACATTCATTTCGAATCCTATATATATCCAAATTCGGAAGCCCAAATGCAGAAGGGTCCACATTGCAGATCCAGTATGCATTCGTTGGGTCTAATTTTATGCAAGCATGGCACTGCAGCACAGATTTACATCAGTTTATCGGCAGCATCTTCAGTGAGTAACATGCATGATTAAGGACGCAGAAACATGCACGGATCACACGTACACAGATTGGCCTTATGGTGCCCAAGCCGAGACTGCAGGACTGCCAGGACAGTTTTACATCGAACGCTCAAAGATTTTACATGCTCATATATGCTAAATCATGAAGAGATAGATCACATTCTTTTGATAGATGCATGATAAACAGGGATACAGGGTCCGAAGATATTCAGCTACAGTGAGGGTTGAAGTTTTATACCTTTATTTTGGAAGCGTTTGGGGACCTACACAGAAGAACACATGAGAAATTTTGAGTTTTCTGGACCGAAATTTTGAATTTTCGAAGAGGAGAATTCTTAAAGAACCTTTTGTCTCTTTAGTTCTGGAAAAGCCAACGGCCTTCTTTGCACTTTTGACCAGAGGATAGCCATTTCTGATCAAAGTTACCTGCCCAGAAAGCAACACATACACGAGAAAGGAAATGGGTTGCATACAAATAAAAGACACGATCTTTGCCAAGAATTGCAGACCCAAAAGGTTGAGGGCGAGTTTTACCTTTGCTTTTCCCGGATCCATGGATTTTTGGATCTCCGTTCATCTTTTTGTTCTTAGCTTCTGATCCAACCCTACACAGAGAATGGAATACACATGCATGAGTTACAAATCGTTTCCATTTGACCTTCGGTCATGAAAACCAAGAAAAGGGTGGTATTCTTTACCTCTGTAGACACGCCATGGGCGAATCGGAGTCGCAGATTCCTGGATTAGGGTTTTTAATCCAAGTTTGGGGGTTGTTGGGGATTGTGGTGATCTGGTTTTCCCACTCCCATGGCTGCGATCGCCGTTCGCGGAAATGGAGGTGCGACCTCTGATGATGGCGGCTATGTGATTTTGGAACAGGCATGAAGGATGGAGGTGAGGTTCTGGCTCTGAGCAGTTGAGAATGGCAGAGAGAGAAGTGGGCACGGATTTGTGACGGCGATATCTCGAGACTTCGAGAAAATGAAACGGCTAGAGTTTTGGTCTGAGGCAGAGAAATGGAGGGGGGAGAGAGAGAGAGAGAGAGAGAGAGATGGAGGAGAGAGAAGCTTCGGAAATGAGAAACGAAGGAGAGAGGGTCTGCGAGCCGACTAAAAGCAGGCTGTTGGCCCACTTTTCAGCGCACTCACACCATCAGCAGTGGGTGGTTTGTTCTTAGCCGTTAGAGTTCCAACGACTATAGTTTTGGGCCGTTGGATTTCAACGGTCAAAAAAATTTGAAATTCAATCCCGCCGTAGGTGACGTGTCAAATTCTAGACCGTTAGATTTAAACTAAACGGTCCAGATTTTTCTAACGTAAAAATTAGAAAAAAAAATTTCAAATGTAATCCAACAGTCCTACTAATTAAGTTATAAAAATTATTAAACAATTCATAAAAATATAAAAAATTCAGAAAATATGAAAAAAGAAATACAAAATATAACCAAACATTCATATTGATTAATTTTGTGTTTATTTAATTTGATACGTCATTTAAATTAAGAGAATAGTTATATAAACTAAGAGCATCTTTAATTCAAGAGTGTGTTTGGACCTAAAATTACACCATCGACCATAGCAATTGAAACCGTTGAATGACAAAGTGATTGAGATGATTTTCAATTTTTATTGAGAAATAATATTGTGATTTTATCATGATATCATCGCTTAATATGTATTAGATTAGGGAAATGACGCATGGTTTATCTCTATGGAATGGGCACGTGTACAATTTTCAAAGGATTGCACCAAGACATTCGAATAGGCTCGTCATATCAAATCCCCAGGTGAATGCAATTTCCTACGTGGCTAATTGTTATCAGAGCCTCAGTCCTACCTCTGATATGGAAGTAGGTGGTACAATTCAAATTGGCTTGCAATTCCTGGATGTGTTGGAGTGAATGGGGTTATAGCATGTGGCTTTATCTAGAGATATGGTGATTACATTTCATCAAGCCTTATTAGTTGAAATGCCCTATAATTGTTTTTGAGTCTCAATTTACCTTTTGAAACTAGTTTTGTCTCACTTTGCCACCTGAAACTGACATTTTCAATTCTTTTGACTCACTTTACCCACTTCCGTTAATGGATTGTTAAATTTAAGAGTATTTTAGACATTTTATTTTTTACCATTTATTTACTTCTAGCCTACACACTAAACAATTTTCAATTTTATTTTTGAAACTCTAATTCAAATCCTTAAATTATGCGCATTTTTAAAAATAAATTATTCAATTAATAGAAAATTTCGATCAACAAAATCATTGTATCAACCAAAATAAGGGTTACATTTTGTTCGTAGAGTCATTTCACTTGCAAGACATACATATATTGGCTCAAAGGAAAAAATTTCACATTGTTGAATTTATGGGTTTGAATTAGAGTTTTAAAAATAAAATTGAGACTTGTTTAGCATGTAGGCTAGAAGTAAATAAATGTGTAAAAAATGAAATGTCTAAAATACGTTTAAATTTGACAGTCCATTAACAGAAGTGGGTAAAGTGAGACAAAAGAGTTGAAAATGTCATTTTCAGGGGGCAAAGTGAGAAAAAAAAATCAGTTTCCAAAGGTAAACTGAGACCCAATGATAGTTTCAGGGACATTTCGGCTAATAAGCCTTTCATGAATTGGGATTACTTTTCAAAGTTTAATTTGGTAAAGCAATCATCATGCATGCACGTGGTCTTCATCAGGGGAAATATGCATGGATGGTGGATTCGATTGGTGAAGTTTTTTGATGGAGATTGGGGGATAGGCTTTTTTTATTTTTTATTTTTTTGGTCAAGGGGGAGATTTTATTAAAAATCAAACACACAGATACACAAACTTAGAAACAAATAGAGGCCCAACAACACCTATAAACAACCAAAAAAGGGCCAAAAAACTAAGAAAAAAAAATAGAATCAGAAAGTGAGCCCAAAAGCCAAAAACAAAAGAACATCCGAGAAGCATCCACTATTTTCTCCACCGCCTATCCGAGGAGCTTTTAGCCATCCGATTCTCCAACCACCGCCAATCATATCCTTCTCAGACGCCTTCTGCACACAGCTTAAGCAAGAGGTAATCGGCAACCAAGCGAAAGAAGCCAACCACCTGTGTGAAGCTTAGAAAAATTCCGGAGCAACATTGCCTAAAACGGTAGACATCAAGGAAAGCATGTTGTGGTGAAAGCGTCGAAACTCTACACACGAACTCCACAGAGAACATGGTTGAAAATCGTAGCAAGGAAGAGGAATACCCACGGGGGTTGAGGAATTGGATAGGCCGAATAGAAAATTTGGTAGAACCAACAGTAAATGCAAGGAGAAAAAAAGGAAAAGAGGGAGAAGCGATGGCACATATCAATTCCGCTAGTTTGAGTTACTGATGAAATCTATAAAATTGTCAGGCTGTGCCAAGGTGAATAAGTTCTATAAATACAGAAGCATCAGCAACGCGAAAGCCCTCCAAATCAACACATAACTATCATGCGCAAACTCTCACTCTACGCAAAACCTCTTAAAGGCCTTGATATTTTTATTTTCTTTTTTCTCGCCAACACACTTTTAGTTTGGATAAACAGCACTGAAGCCGTAAAACCAGCCAACCGAGAAGCATCTTCAGTTTGGATAAACAGCACTGTTTCGAAACTGATTGGTTACCTATCCAAGTCTCGATTAACAAGGATTTCCGAGTTTTTGTTGGAAGAGGTTATATCATCAACCTTCTCGGCAAAGTGAGGTGTTACCAGGTTACTACATTCGGCACACTGAAAGCCGAATTTGATATTGAACTTCGCAAAACTAGCAGCCTTATCTTTAGGTTCTACAACCCAAAAACCGAGACGTGTTCCTTCCTCAGATACAATCGCGAGATCAAGAAGTCAGCAGTGTTCCCAACACCACATCAACATTCATTTACTCCCCCGCCCGAGCTCAGCTGACAAATTGGCATGCCCCGCATTCGATCGAATGACGTAATTAGCTCATTAATTACTCGACCTACACGCCATGTAAGCTAAGTAGTGTTTAAGGTCAACACAGTGATTATACATAAAATTATCTTTTATTATTTTATAAAAAAATATTATTTTAATATTAGTAACCTGCACAAGTTAGTTTATGGATGAAGATGCACTACGTCAGTTACTGTTCACTAAGACAATAATTGTTAAGCTCAATAGCCCGAGTAGTAATTGCCTTACTAGGGATGGAGTTGTTCTTATTACCCGGATGCTTGGCTCATCACTCGTGCCTTTCTCACATGTGAGCTGTGTCTCGCACAATATTAGGTCTTGCTTTCTACACCTCCGAATCCAGGATCACTCTTCTTTCCTTATTCCTAGTTTTATTTTATTTATATTTATTTTTCTTGTTTTTATTTATTTGCTAGTTTTTTTTGTTTTGTTCTTTTCTTGTTTTTCTATTTTCCTTTTCTTTCTACTTTAATTCTTTATCCCAGTTTGTTTTTATTCTCTTTTAGTTTTTGTCTAGGTTTTTATTTTTACTTTTCTGTTTATTTGTTTTCCACACCTTGAGCACAATGTGTGTTTCAAGTTTGAGGTGGAAATAAATTTTAGGCTCTAGTACTACAATTATGTGAAGACTAACACTATGCGTGTCACATACCAGTCCTAATTACCTATAGCAATTTAGGACATGAATGACACCTACAGTGGATCCATGGTGAGCGTATCGACACGACGTGAAGATTGGCCCTGGCCTGGGCGAGTACAAACACCAGTGTAACATGCATGATGAGCAATAATATAAGTATTGACTAGGTCACGGTAATTCAATAATTCTCATCAATATAATAATAATATTCATGACTATGAATATATTTATGGTATCACATAAAAGTAGGCATAAACGTGCATCCCATAGGATTTATGATGATTTCATAATTTCCAGCACTACGATATTTCTCATAAATGTTAGTCAAATCATGGCATAACGTTAAGGATTATTTATTCATTATATAAGGAAACTAAATAAATATATAATACTTAAAAGCAAAGACCCATTTATAGTGTGTTGCAGGTTCGTAGCCATTCGAACTAGGAAAGATGGAATCTCCGATAATAATCGCGCCTAAGCATAATATAGAGACCCATTAGTAAAGCTCAATTAAAATGTTTGAGTTTGAAAAAACGGAGTTCGGAAATGGAACCAGCGCATCGAACTAGCTTAGGAAGGGTCTTGGGAGAATTTTGAAAAAGTCAACGCTAGTTAACTAACAGTCAACAGTTAACTTTAATGGAACATTTCGTCGTCGAATAGAATATTGTCTTAAAGTTAATTGGAAGTTAACGGAATATTCTTGATAATATTCTAGTAAGATTCTTAAATGGGTTTGAGTCCGATCTGGGTTTGATAGGTTCGGGTTGGTTTGCATATCTAGGTTTAGATCTGGTTTTGGGATTTGGGTTGGGTCGACCCGGTTCATCACCTGCAACTGTCAGATTTTGTGAGGGAAAAAGCCAGAAATCCTAGCTCCGTTCAATGCCCAAATCTCTAGTAAAATATACGAAATTTATATCAAAACGAAGATCAAAGAACAAGAAATAGAAGTATAACCTTAATAGACTATGTCGTGGCAAGAGAACGACTTGAAACTCGATGGTCAATCGCCAGAAAAACTAAGGGAAGTTCCCCGAGGTCTTTTATGTATCCCAACCCCACTAAATCAAACATCCATCATATAAAATTGCTTCTAAATCACGAAAGAAGAAAGAAGGAGATGACCCGAGGCTTACCTTGGTCGGGGATGGTGGAAACTTGTTGGAGAATGAGGTGATGAGTGATTCTCGGCTTAGTCATTTTTGTGCAGTGAGCACAGATAGAGAGCTTCGAGAGTTAGAGAGTTTTTACGATTAAGGTGTTTGGTAAACTAAAAAAATATTGGATTATTTTGGAAGCTGTGATGATTGACATTAGAAATCAGCAGAAAAGCCGAAGCAGCTAAATGCTGCTTTGAAAACTTTTTTTTTTTCTTTCAAAATATGCGGAATTACAATGCTTCTTTAATGAAACTTTTAAAGTCCAATAGCACCCTCGCCGCTTTTACAAAATGGCAGACGTCTTTAACACTTAAACTAAAATCTCTCATTCTCATTCTCCCCCCGCATCGGACCTTAGGACCGCAGTATTCCCTCCCACTCCCGCTCAATAACGACCACCACCACTGCACCAAAGTTCATCCCTATCGTCCTTCTAGATCCTCTAAATACACACATAAGAAAGAGACTCCATCTTTTGAGAAACCATTTTTGAAAATTTGTGGATTGGAACGAATCATAGAATTTGAGCGAGAATCAACCTAGAACCTGAGCAAGAATCAACCTAGAATCCGAGCGAGAAAAAGATTCCCACTTGCAATCTTCCCTCTTGCACCCATAATCCGAGTAAGAATTAGTCTGAATAGATGAAAGAGATGATCAGATCGGAGCCAGATGATGGTGATGATGGCATATTATCTCGGAAAACAGATAGAAAGTAAACGCACAAACTCACAAACAAAACTCATTCACCTTATATCTCCATGTCCAAACCCTCTTCTAGGACTCCATCTGCTGTCATCATACCCTCAATATTTCCTTCTAAACAGCTTAAACGGAGGTGGCGGACACCTTTGCGACAGGGAGTGCCTGCGATCCTTAAATGGGGTGGAGGACTGAGGCTGCTCCGGCTGTTGTAGTCCCTCTCTCTATTTGTATCCCTCTCTCAAATAGCAGGAGGCGAATGGAGCGATTTCAATCGCAATAATTAGGGCGCGACTGGGTGCGGCTATGGGGGTGGTGAAGGAGAAAATAATAAGGGTAAAACTGTAAACAGTTAAGGTTGTTATAGTTGTTTTGTAATTAGTGAGTGATGAGTTGATGAAGGTGTAATTAGTTAGCTATCTAATACTAGTGAGTAACTAGTATATAAGGCATCAGGGTGTAACCTTATTGAGTTAATGAAAATGAAAGGATAATTTTCCTAATATGGTATCAGAGCTCACGGGCCGAATTAACTCCAAATTGGAATCGCGACTTGCAACGGCTTCGCAATCGCACATTCATGAGCTTCGTTCTCGTCTTCGTAGCATCACGAAGGGTGATTCTACGGCTGCGCTCTATCTTCAACAAATTGAAGAAATCGCAGATGCTCTTGCCAATGCAGGCGCTCCAATCGAAGATTCTGAGTTGATTTCTGTCATTTTACATGGTTTGCCCTCTGAGTATGAGTCTTTCATTGATGCAATCCAATTTCGCCTGGGTTCAACCATTATTGATGAACTTCATGGGCTGCTTTTGAGTAAGGAGCTTCAACTGACTGCTCGCAAGAAAACCTCACCTTCTACTCCCGTTCAAGCTTTTAATGCTTCTGCTGGTCTTCTTCCCACACCTCTTGGTGATTTTGGTCCGCAAGCATTCTTTACTCAGAACGGCTCTTCTTCCCAATCCTATGGTACTCCAAATCGTGGCAATTTCTCTCAATCTCGTAATTACACAAATCGTGGTTCACAGCGGAATCATCAAGGTTTTCAGGGCAATCAACGATTCAATCGCGGGTTTCAGGGTAATCCTCGTTACAATCGTGGTCCTCGTTCTCAGTACAACAATTCTCACAGAAAGATTTCCTGTCAAATTTGTCGCCAATTGGATCATGAAGCTGTTGAGTGTCCTCAGCGCATGAATCCCAATTTTGGTAACAAGAACTCTCCAGCTGCTTATCATGCCTCTACCCCTCCTACTTGGCTTCTTGATTCTGGTGCGAGCTCGCACATGACTCATTCCTCCACCAATTTGCAGAATCCTGAGCCCTACACTGGACCTGAGCAAGTGTATATTGGTGATGGCAAAGGTTTGCCTATTCTCAATTCTGGTTCTTCTACACTTAATACTGGTTCTCATTGTTTTGATCTTAACACTGTCTTGCATGTTCCTCATCTTAAGCAAGATTTGATTTCCGCAAATCGGTTTATTCTTGATAATTGGTGTTCTATTCATTTGTATCATTTTCACTTCATTGTGAATGATCTTTCTTCGGAGAAAACGCTTTTTAAAGGTCCTGTGAGAGCTGGTTTCTATCCATTTCATGCATCTTCTATTGCTGGTAATCAAAAGGCATTTGCTGCTTCTGCTAAAGCTTCCCCACAGACTTGGCATCATAGATTGGGTCATCCTGCTCTCAACATTCTTCGTAAACTAGCAACTCATTCTTGTATTTCAGTTTCCAGTGCTTTAAATAAATCTGTGTGCTCCAGTTGTGCTCTAGGCAAGAGTTCCAAGTTGTCTTTTGCTTCTGTTTCTTGTACATCCAGTAGGCCTCTAGAGCTTTTGCACACTGATGTATGGGGTCCTGCACCACTCCTTTCTGTTAATGGATATCGCTATTATCTCATTTTTGTTGATGACTACACCAAGTATACTTGGTTTTTTCCTCTCAAGTCTAAATCTGATGTATTTGATACATTTGTGCAATTCAAAGTGTTGGTGGAAACTTTACTCAGTACTAAGATTGTTATCTTGCGATCTGATTCTGGTGGGGAATTTCTGAGTCTCAAGTTTATCCGGTTTCTTCAAGAACAAGGCATTTCCCATCAGTTAAGCTGCCCCCACACACCTGAGCAAAATGGTTGTGCTGAGCGCAAGCACCGGCATTTGGTTGAAACTGCTCGAACTCTCCTCGCAGCATCCAAGGTTCCTCAGTCTTATTGGGTTGAAGCTTTTGCCACAGCTATCTATCTCATCAATCGGATGCCAACAACCACCAACTTCTCACCTTGGGAACTACTATTTCACAGATCTCCAGATTACACCTCACTGAAAATTTTTGGATGCCGATGTTTCCCATGGTTGAAACCTTATACAACTTCCAAGCTTGATCCCAAGAGCAAGGAATGTGTTTTTTTGGGGTACAGTTTAAACCACAAAGGCTATAAATGTCTTGATCCTTCCACTGGCAGAGTGTATCTTTCAAGGCATGTTATTTTTTATGAAGATACATTTCCTTTTGCTCAACAGGATCATCCTCCGCCATCACATTCCAGCTCTAGTTCTTCTCCTTTGCAACCATCCAATCCTATTCCCACCACTTTAACTTTTCCTTCTCTATCTCAACCTTCTTCCTCTTTGTCTCCTCTCTTATCTCCAACTCCCTCTTCACCCTCTCCATCCCCATCTCTTCCTGTCCCCTCTTCTACTGCCTTACCTAACCCTCCTCTTTCTGCACCCTCAATCCCTCTCAATACTCATTCCATGCAAACCAGATCCAAATCGGGTATTTTTAAACCCAAAGCACTTATGGCCACCAAGTATCCCATCTCTTCTGATCTCTCTCCCGATTATACACCTTCTACCTATCTTCAAGCCTCTAAACATCCTCATTGGCGTCGAGCAATGCAAGAGGAATTTAATGCTCTCATTCAAACTGGAACTTGGTCTCTAGTTCCTGCATCTCCCACTCAGAACTTGGTTGGTGTGAAATGGGTGTTCCGAATCAAACGAAAACCGGATGGTACTATTGATAGGTACAAAGCTAGGCTTGTTGCAAAAGGCTTCCATCAGCAGCACGGTATTGATTATACTGAGACATTTAGTCCAGTTGCTAAGCCTGTTACTATTCGGTTACTTCTCACTTTGGCTGCTAAGTTTGATTGGTTTCTCAATCAACTTGATGTCAGCAATGCTTTTTTGCATGGTAACTTGACAGAATCTGTGTTCATGATCCAACCACCAGGATTTGAAGACCCTACCAAGCTAAATCATGTTTGTCATCTCCATAAATCTTTGTATGGGCTCAAGCAAGCCCCCATGGCCTGGTATGACAAACTCACCACTGCATTGAAGTCTCTGGGTTTCTCAGGTTCCTCAAATGATCATTCTTTATTTGTCAAGAAGGCTCCTGCGTTGATATTCATTTTGGTCTACGTTGATGATATTATTGTTACTGGACCGAATGCTCAACTCTGCCAAGATGTTATTTCTCAGCTCAGTTCTTTATTTCCTGTCAAAGATCTTGGTCCTCTTCATTACTTCCTTGGTATTGAAGTCAAGCGGTCTTCATCTGGTATCCTTCTCTCTCAACACAAGTATATTCTTGATCTTCTCTCCAAAGCCCACATGGAAGGCTCCAAACCTTGTGTCACTCCTCTTAGTACAACTAAATTGGATCATGACTCTTCTCTGCTTGATAACCCTGAGGAATATAGATCTTTGGTTGGTGGTTTGCAATACTTAACATGGACACGGCCAGATCTGTCTTTTGCAGTTAATTTGGTTTGTCAATTTATGCACTGTCCGAGACAAGCTCATTTTCAGGCCGTCAAACGCATTCTCCGATATCTAAAGGGTACCCTGTCTCTTGGCTTATGGTTTCCCAAATGTCCTAAACCTCTTACTCTTATTGCTTTCTCTGATGTCGACTGGGCCGGTTGCAGTCTTGATCGCCGATCTACTGGGGGGTTTTGTGTCTATTTGGGTGACTCCCTTATAAGCTGGAGTGCCAAGAAACAGCCTACTGTGGCTCGGCCATCGACCGAAGCTGAATATCGATCTTTGGCTAATACTGCAGCTGAACTGACATGGATAAGCAAGCTTCTACTTGATGTTGGTCTTGCTCTTCTTTCTTCCCCTCAGATTTGGTGTGACAACATTTCTGCCATTTCATTGGCTAAAAATCCAATCTTCCATGCTCGAACCAAGCATGTGGAGATTGATTATCACTACATTCGGGAAAGAGTGCTTGCTCATCAAGTTCAAGTTTTGTTTGTGTGTACTTAAGATCAGGTTGCTGATATATGCACCAAGGCTCTGTCCAAGCACAGATTCCATCTTCTCCGGGCCAAACTCTCCCTTCGGCTACCTCAGTTCGGTTTGAGGGGGGATAATAAGGGTAAAACTGTAAACAGTTAAGGTTGTTATAGTTGTTTTGTAATTAGTGAGTGATGAGTTGATGAAGGTGTAATTAGTTAGCTATCTAATACTAGTGAGTAACTAGTATATAAGGCATCAGGGTGTAACCTTATTGAGTTAATGAAAATGAAAGGATAATTTTCCTAATAGAAAATAGAGGTGAGGACGGAGAAAATGAGGGATGGAGGTTGCATGAGAAGTGGACGGTGAAAATGAGGGAGATGAGAGTTTAGATTAGAATCGGAGAGTTTGAGTGCTTCTAGAATTCTCGAGAGAGATTAAAATAAAAAATTATAAAAAAATAAAATAAGTTATATTAGATAAGTAATATAATATGAAATCATTTTTAGTCATTTCACATTGTCACAACAATTTTATGTAGAAGTTTACCAAACACTTAAATACGCCTCGTTCGCGCTCACGTGTTAGTAAGGGCACATACTACTTATAAAAATGTGCAAAGAAACAAAAGAGTGACAAGCATTCGTAGGGGTGGTTCGGGTCGGGATCCCGAACCGAAACTCCTTTCCCGAATCCCAAATCAAAACATTTCGGGATGGGATTTTATATCCCGAAACCGAACCGAATATGTGCATTTCCCGAAATTCGGGATTCCCGAAAGTGTTTCGGGATTTTCGGGTAACTTCGGGATTGGGCCTTGAAGAACTGGCGATGATGGTCCGTATAGTGCATCACAGATTCTGAAAACGAAGAAAAACAAGAAGATGATTAGGACTGCTCGAAATTGATTCTCTCTCATTCTCTCTCTCTCTCTTACACACTCCCACTCTCTCTCTGTGTGAGAATTGTTGTGCTAATCAGTGAAGAAATCTCTCGAGGCATAGAGATGAAGCGTTGCATGCAACTGGGAAAGCTTCTGGGCCTACTAACTACTAATCTTAGTTAGCTTGCTACCTGAATCATCTCCTACAGAAACACATAAAATGGGGTTTCCTACTAATTTGGGGTCCTCTGTTGAAGGAAGAAGGATCAAATACACATGAAAAGTTCCCTAATTCGAAACCCTCACACATTCGACAAAATACTCACTCAGAAATCAAGTTAATAAAAAATCAGGAACCCTAACCTGGATTTTGGGACTCGATTGGTGTCGGATTCGAGTGTATGAGTGTGAGTCGATGGAGAAGCGGCGTGAGTCAATGGACGACGACGACCGGCATGGATTCGACGGAGGAGTGGAGCGGGGGGACTGTGAGAGTAACTGTGAGGGTGAGTGAGCCAGTGAGGTGAGAGAGTGAGAGCGACTGAGATAGTCTAATAACCTAACAAACAAATGACCTAACTATGGACGGTTGGATTAGATTTTAACAAATCCAACGGTTCAAGTAATTTCTAATTAAAAATTAAAAATAAATAAATAAATATATATATATATATTATTCGGTTCGGTTCGGGATTCCCGAAAGCTTTCAAAGTTGTGGCCGAATTCCAAACCGAAACTTTTGGGTCGGGATCCGTTTCGGGAATTTTTCGGTCTAATTTCGGGACGGGATCGGGACGGTTCGGGATTTTCGGGAAAAAATTCCACCCCTAAGCATTCGAATGTCCACAAGGGATTTACACGTAGGATTTCCATTTAGCCCGTCAGGGACATCTTTGTAATTTTTCAAGGTTGGAAAATGAAATAATATTAAGTTCGGGACAGGAGTTAATATTTTTTTTTTCTTCTACTTTTTCTCTCTCTCTCTCTCTCTCTCTCTCTCTCTCTCTCTTTTTTCCTCGTATTCCTTTTCTCCTTCTCCTTTCTTCTTTCACCTCATTAAAAAGAAAATTTTCCTAATCAATTAAAGTCGTGATAGTGATTTATCGTCGGTTTGGGATTTGGGTTTGCGAAAAATGATGATGAGGACGACGTCATACCAGATCCAAACGACGGTGATATGTGGCTCATGACAGGATATACTAATTTTTCTTAGATCAGGAGAATTCTACGCTAAAATTCTTGCTCGACCACTGAATCCTTGGGACATTTTTATTAAAATTATCTATTGAACCTACACTTTGGCAATTATCATATAAAATTGTTGAGGGTATATTCTCTTTTTTTATTTTGTGCAGCCTAGGAAGCAAAATAATACAGCTTCTCATAAGATTAGGATGTTTAGAGTAGGGGTAGGTATGGGTTGATTTGGGTCGGTTTTGGGACAAAACCAAAACCAAACCGACAAGGTCGGTTTTGCAAAATTGCAAAACAAAACAGACCAAATTGGGTCTAAAACTGATCAAGTCGGTTAACCGAATGTGGTGGGTTGGTTTCGATTGGTTCTCGTTTTGTGTGAAGACGAAAACACATAATAAATTTATCTTCCAAAAGCTACAAAACATAACACCAATATGGGTGATTACTCAAAGGAAAGCACAAATGAAGCAGCCCAAGGAGAGCACCAAAGTAGCCACTGATGCATTCTCCAAATGGTGCCCATGTTCTTCTCCAAAGGGACCCTTAAACTAATCAGGTTTGTTTTCAAGTGGTGGAAACACGGTAACTGGTAAATAACTAACAATTTATATTACTACATGTATTAATTATGATTAAAAAATAAAATTAAAGATATGCGGGTCGGTTCGGTTAACCGTACCCTAACAATTTTGGGAACCGATTAGGGTAAGTGCAGTTCGGGCGGTTCAATTGGTTTTTTTTTTTTTCTTAAAACGCCCTAGTTTAGAGTAATTCATGTGAAACTTAAATTGTTGACGAAACTTGTAGTACAAGATTAGAAACATGTCAATAACAACGCGTTTTGCTTTCCTCTCACAACAAAGATAAGTTCTCAGGGAGAGGTAAGATCTTTTCCTCTTGTTAAAAAGAGAAACTTGCAGGTAACGAGTTGCATATACGCTCACTAGAAATATATATAAGAGCATGTCCTTTATGCAAAGGGATCCCTATTTTTTTTCAAAAAATAAGGATTAGGTGTGGGACCCACTCCACATCGAACTTCAACGATCCGAACCGTCTATTTTGTAAGTCTCGATTCATAGATCATCCTTACAAAAATTCAATTCAATATGAAATCATTTTATCAAGATAAAATTTCATTGTTTCTTATATGACAAAGTATTCCTTTAAAAAAAAAAAGTATTCGTTAATTTTTTTGAACCTAATTAGATGCCTTAGATATTTCCGATTTTACTCATATTTTGTAAGGATGATCTATAAAATACAATTTAAAAAATAAATTGTTCGGATCATTAAAATTCGATGCGGTGTAGATCCCACAACTAATCCTCCTCTTCATAAAAAAAATAGAAATCCTTTTCCTTAAAGGTTTCCAATATAAGAGAACGTAAGAGTCATTCTTCCTTCGTCACATGATCACTTATACACATATAAAGACAAGAATAAAAATGTATATACGTGATTACATGCAAGTTATTTAATTACATATTAGTGCGTTGTAAATTTGAAAGGAGTAGACCGTTAAGCCAATTAATTCGATAATTCTGAGTGAACAGCCAAGAGAGAAACCATGCATTCTTACCTGGTGTGCGAAAAACAATAATTAACAATGCTAATTAGTGTTATGATTTGATTAAGTCTTCTGTTAACGCAGCCTATTAATTAATATATCCAATTTTGGTAGTCAAAAATGCAATTTTATATAGTTATGCTCTGCATTAAGTCTTCCTATCCAGTCGGAAGATCTAAGACTTGACTATGCCATACACAGTCGCGCACACAGTTTCTTTTAATTAAGGTGAAGATGATGTTTGATTCCTCATTTCTAAATGGTCAAATCTCATTCTGTGGAACGACAGCTACATCCAATTGATGGATATCAAATGACGGCTGCAATTTTATCATGAGTAGTTGATATTTTATGGAAAATGCATATGGAATTTAACATTTTCCATATGAATTAGATTTTAAGAGCAAATAATGAAACCCTTTTGTTCCATTCAATCGAACTTAATACGTCTCATTTACAAGTAAAAATAAATATCATTAAACTATAATAGCCGTTTCAATTTTAATTTTGAAGTTTCATTTTTGTGGTATTGATGGAAGGAAAGTGTACATTAGAGAAAATATAAATAAAAAAGGGTGGAGGGAAAGTGAGTGATTGGAGGGGAGGGCATTAGGGAGAAATGGAGCAACACAACACAAAAATATGAGATCAAATTTCTGTAAATTCTTTATTTCAATGAATCATTTTGTATGTAAAATTATTCACATCATCATATAATTATTTACAATTTTAATCAATAACATAAAACCTCTAAATAAATAAATAAACTAAAATTCCGAAATAAATTTTGAACCCCAGAAAAAAAAAAAAAATCAGCGAGGGGCAAACGAAACAGAGATGTCAATAGGCACGCTCATCTTCTCCGCCCAACCATGCGACTCCAAAAACAGCTTCGAAACCAAACCCGCAACCGGACCCATATCGGGCCGCCTATCCGGATCCTCCTCCATACACTCCAACGCCACCAATACCATCTGCTCTGCCACATCCATCGGAAACGAATCCTTTAGCCTCCCATCCACCCACCTCCGCACCCCGCCACATCCCCCACTCAACGCCTCCCTCGCCGACTCGATCAAACTCACCCTCCTATACCCGCCGCCCCCGCCATTTCCGTCCATTATGTACTTCAACGGCTCCTCCCCGGAGATTAGCTCCAAGAGCACCACCCCAAAAGCGTAGACGTCGCACTTCTGGGTCACGATTCCGGTGAGCTGAAACTCCGGCGCCATGTACCCGCGCGTGCCCTCCATTCTGGTCGACCGAGCCTGGGTCTCGCCGCAGAGCTCTGCCGTACCGAAGTGGCAGATTTTGGCGCCGAGCACGAGGTGGTCCTGCTCGGAGACGATGATGCTGGAGCTCTTGATGTGGTTGTGGACGAAGGTAGAGTCGAGGCCGGAGCAGTGGTGGATGTAATCGAGGCCGTGGGCGAGGTCGGTAGCGATCTGCATCCGGGAGAGCCACGACGACAGGACGGTGTAGCTCGGGTTCTTCGGGTTGCGGAGGCAGTCAGCGAGGTTGGCGCCGGCGACGAATTCGTAGACGAGGTAGACGGAGCTGCCAGAGAGGGAGGCGCCGAGGAGCTTGATGAGGCTGGAGTGGTGGGATTTAGAGATGAGGGAGAGGCGGTGGTGGAGGTCGGGGAGGGAGAGGGGGAGGCGGGACTTGCGCTGGAAGACGACGGCGTCTTCGGAGCGGATGGAGCAGCGCCAGGAGGAGGAGGTGGAGGAGGAGGAGAGGCGGCGGTGGGGGAGGAAGTTGGAGGTGGCGGAGCGGATCTCGGAGAGGTCGTAGATTTGGGGATTTTGAGGGAGGGAGGATTTAAGGGATTTGAGGGAGGCGACGGAGGAGGAGGTGGAGGATTTGGAGAAGTTATAGCTGGAGTTGTCGATGCTGGTGCTGAAAATGGCGGAGCAGGGGTCGGGGAATGATGAGGAGGAGGATTTTCGGTGTTTGATGGGGCTCTTGGGCTCAATCGCCTGCACGCTCTTTTTGGTCCTGAACATAGGGACGGCGGTGCAGGGGGCGGCGGGGGGCGGCGTTGATCATAGCAGAATTGGGAATGGAAGAAGAAATGGAGTTGTGTATTTTTTTCGCCTTCCTTTGTTTTTTTCTTTTTTTTTGTATGGTGTTTAAAAATATAGGGGGAGAAAGTCGTTCCCACGGAGCACATAAGTTAAGACCACGGAGCACATAAAATTCATCCGTATTCTACACGATACGTTTTGCGTTGGATTTTTAATGTTGATGAATTATAGATGATGGTCATGAATTATAGATGACGGCCATAAGATTTAAATACTTCTGTAAATCTTTTTTATCTAAAAAAAAATCGGTATTTTTTTAATTAAAATAAAAATATATCAATTATTTAATATTTAGTAGCAAAATTTTCTGTTAGAACCCAACGAGAACCTTTTGCTTATTCTTTCGTAAAGGCTGAATTACAGTTGATAAAATACTAATACTTTCTTCTGAGATGGACTAAACCACATAATAAATCAATCATAATAAACTTGTACAAATGTTTGCTCAACTACTTATATTTTTAAGTTGAGATCAACATTAAAAGATGATACTGTCTATCTATTTGTACGCTATTCAAGCAGCCCTTCATATATCATAATATAAGTAGAGAATTGATATATTTTTTCATGTTCCTTCACTTATCCATAACACACAAAACGACTACTTGAATACCGAACACTTTGAAAAGCTTCTCTACACGAGGGGCCAACGACATGCAGGGCTTTTCTGGTGCTGGTCAAATGTCTGCGGAATGACAAACACAACATTTGGGTCAAGATTCAAGAACATGAAAAGGATAATCAGAATCAAAATATCCTTTTTTTCCTTTCATTTCTTTCTAATAAAGAATTAAAGTTATTTTATTTTACTTTTTACGAATAAAAATATCAAAAATAGAAACTAAAATAACAGTAATCAGCACACCGTTGCCAAAATACTGCTTAATTTTCTAGTAATTGTGTCTAATTACGGTGTAAATCCGGGATATTTTCATTAAATAATTTTAAAGTAGTTGGGTAGGTTGAGAAAACGAAAGCACTTACGTATATCTCAGTCGGCCCGCAGGGGCAGAAGAAGTTGAGTTCCACAAGCTATGACGTCTCAATAAGAGCTTTAGAGATGTCTAGGTGAAATGTTATGCATATTTGACGTTAAAAGTTTATTCAACTGAAGTGTTGTTTGCTGACTGGATTTAAAAACATTGTGATTATGAGTCAAATTTGATATTTACGTCAAATTTATTTTTAATTCATTTTAATAGTTTATCTTATTCCACTAACATTTCAATTAATAAAAATTTTGTTTCAACTTTCATTTTAATATTTACAACAATTTAAAGATCTATTTAAATAAAAATAATAATATTTGACAATTCAATTGAAGAGCTACAAAATTTGACATAAAACTTGAGATTGTCACATCAACCATCAATTGTAATTTAACTATTATAATTTGACATATCTCTTAAAGGACCTGGATTATCTGCCCTCCCTCATCTCTTAACATTGTCACGGTTAAGTCACGTCAACATTTTATATTCCCATTGCTTTTTATCTTATTATTTCTATAAAAGAATCAATACAAAATATTGACGTAACTTAACCGTGATCACATAAATAGAAAATGATGAGAAGGGTATGAAATAGGGAGGACAGACAATCCAAGTCCTCTCTTAAAAATGGTCTATGAGGCCAAACACATGCACCTATCCTACATAGGCTATAGTATAGACGCGGAGAAAAAGGAAATAAAAAGGGAAGAAAGATGTAAAAATAATTCTAAAGAAGTTTCCGGTATCTAATAATGTAATATCAAACTATGTTCTATTTATGTAATTCAACTAACCAAATATTTATTTACTAACTGACGAGAAATTCTTGAGCGTTGAGGACCAGATCCATTATAGCCCATGCGTCTATTATTTATAATCCTTCGTTTAAGAAGGGAATATTCTTTGATCCTAACATGAAAATATGCATTTTGAGGATTGCTGTGCCGATTGATTTTGTATTTGTGTGGTTGCATCTAGATTGCATACGTACCCTTGGTGGAATCAAACCAGCGTAATTCATAAAGAATTTGGAATTCAATTTGGATCTGTGTGATTTGTAACATTTGAGGGATATTTGAATTGTATAGTCTGGAGTCGGACTAACATTTAGAATAGTGCATTTTGATTTTTCATTTGTCACGATGCAATCGAATTCGTAGTTAGGTGCTGCCCTGCGAGTTTTTGCTATGTTGCTGCCATAGAGAGACAGAAGGTCTGATTTCAGAGTGTTGGAGCTGCAGTCCAACGGACGCGTGCGCGGTTCTTCCTGGACCGTTGAGGAGGACGAACCAGTCGGTGACTTGGTGGCGCGGACGGTCTTGATGCGACTGTTCTTTCTTTTTTGTTGTTTGATAACTTAGGGAGGGTTCTTCATTAGAGGTGGTGTTGTTTTGTTAATGCTTACCAGCAGAAAAGAAGAAAAATAATAATAGGTAGAGAAATATGGCACAGAGGTTTTATACCTTCTGAATGTTGCTCTCTCCTTCCTTGAAAGACTTGGTTCGGAATCGCCGGTGATGAAATTTTTTTGTCTATCTTTTTGCAGCACTTCGTTGTGTTCGAGTACCTATTTTACTATTTATTTACTCCGAAAGCTACATTTTCTTGCAATATATTTGATTTAAATGAAATGAATTTCATGATTTTGTATTCTCAAGCTAGATTAACGAGATGGAAATTTTATTGGATCTCATTAGTTTTAATGAGTTAAATGAGTCAAGTATAATATAAATTGAGCGTGTGTGCTTTTGGCATATTTAAGATCGAGTAATGCTAGAGAGACTCAATTTGGTGACTAAATTTTGAAAATTAAAGAACATGAAAGTTGATGATTGATTTATTAGTTAAGTGTTGATTTAGATGCTCATTTCTATTAGTAACACATAATTTAGTTTACAATTTTAATCTCCCTAGCATTATTCATTGAATATCACATGTTTTTCTTTCTTTTTGGGTTTCAAATACATCGTGTTATTTAAATGTTATGCAGGGTACGTGCCCGCTTCAAGAAGAAGACGGCCTTTATCCTTTTATTGCACAGAAAAGAAAAATGAAAGCTTTGCCTTCTCTTCTATTCTCATGAGCAAGCCGACACAGAAACAATTGCAGCAGAATGTGACCACTTAGAGATTTTCTAGAAGTTAGACAGCGAGATGCGAGGATGCTATGACTGCGGCAAGTAAACTCAAGATAATAAGTTGGTGTTAAGCTAGCGGGTTTGACTAGTCAGTCCAACGGATTATAATTTTTATATACAGAATATTTCATTTGATATCAATTTCAAGATGTCATTGACTCTTAGCACATATGAGTATACATAGTAATCTAGATGTCATAAATACTATATGAATTAGAGGAACTCGACCGTCAATTTGGATGATTACTCATTAATAATTAACCGTTGGAATTGAGTTAGATTGGTTATGGTGAATCGGATGCTCTAGTGCTTTTCGCAATTGATTTATAATTTTATTTCTTTGTTGTCCTCGTCACTTATTTAATCTCATTTGATTTTTATTTACATTTACAACTTCAAAGTTCTTTCTCAAATCATCAATCTTTCAATTCCAATTCAAGTGCAATTTAAATTAAAGTTAGATAATTAGAATGATATCAATCTTAGTTGGAACGATCTTATGCTTGCCTACTATACTACTTTACAGTATGTACACTTGTGAGCACTAAAATTTGAACTTTATTCGGTTAATTTCGGTTAATCTAATTTTGGCAACAAGTTTTTGGCGCCGTCGACGAAGATTGAATTAGTTCTATTTATAGCTTATTTTTATTGTTATTTGTGTTGATTTTAATTTTTGTTTTTGTTTTCTTTTCTTTTTAGGTACTTTTTGAAGTTCATGCACGGTCGCTATTCTCGGAGTCGAGAGCTTTTACCACACGATTTTGAAATTAAGGGAACCTTCTGACACATACAAAGAGAGTAAATAAAGCCACCATAACCTATTTATGAAATGACTCTCCCTAATCTGAATGAGAACCGAACGTTGATGGAGTATTTTGCTCTTATTGTGACAACCTCACCATCATGCATCGTTCGTCTGCAAATTGCTGCCAACAACATCGAGTAGAAACCATCTTTCATTAAAATGATGTCGTCATTTTATGGCTTGTCAAACGAAGATCCTAATTTGCATATCAATGAGTTTCTTGAGATTTGTGACACTCTCAAGATCCATAATGTGACAGTTGAAGCAGTAAGGTTGTGTTTGTTTCCTTTTTCATTGAAAGACAAGGCGAAGACTTGACCTCAATCTCTTCCACTCAACTCAATCACAACTTGGAATGACTTGGCAAGCAATTTTTGCAAAAAGTCTTCCCTCCTTCCAAGACTACTAAGTTGAGGAATGACATAATGACCTTTGCTCAATTCCATGGCAAGCCTTTTTATGAGAGTTAGGAGCGATTTAGAGATTTTTTGTTAAAGTGACCACACCATGGTCTACCGAAATGGCTGCAACTTCAGAATTTCTATCAAGGTTTAAGCACTGATAATAATAGGATGATAGATGCTCCCAATAGGGGTGCTCTAATGACAAAAAATATTGTTGAAGCTTTTGCACTATTCAATACATTGGCTGCTAATTCTCAAACTTGGGGTACTCATAAAGATACCAAAGAAGGCCAGAAGACATGAGATTGACACCATGTTAGCTATGGCTGCACAAATTTCCGGTTTAAATAAAAAGTTTGATAACTTAATGATTATCAAATCTGTGAAATCTTTTGATGTTGTTTATGAAATTTGTGTAAGTGTACATTCAAGTATCGAATGTCCCATGAGCAGTTCTTTTCCGGAGTTTATTTAAGAAAGCCAATCAAGTGAACAACTTCAACCGCCAACGGTTTGAATCGTTCTCAAATAAATATAATCATGGTTGGCGTCATGATCCAAATTTTGGTTGGAAGAATAATCAGCAGAATCAAGTAAACCCGCCTTTACCGTTCTAGAACAATGAAGCCAAAAAGAGTTCAATGAAAGATATGATGGCTCAATTTGCTCAAACTACCAACACTCTCGATCAGAACACAAATAATTTCATGCAAGCAACTCAAACTTCTCTACAAAATCAGCAAGCATCCATACGTAAGCTAGATGAGCAGGTTGGTCAGATTGCTAATGCGATGGCTGAGAAAGAGAATGACAAGTTTCCAAGTCAAACTGAGATCAATCACAAGAATTAAGAGCAAGTCAAGGCCATCACACTCCAGAGTAAGAAAGTTGCAAAGACAAAGGATGAAGAAAAAGTGAACCCGATTGAAAAGTTGATAAATGGCATCACTGAATCGTAAGAGGAAGAGCAAGTACATGGGAAAAACATTTCTCCACCTATTCCATAGCCTCAACTGTTACAAAAGGCTAAGACAGATCAACACTTTTCTAATATTTATGATTTGTTCAAAAAAGTTCACATTAACTTTCCTTTGCTTGATGCAAATGCAATGAAACAAATTTCGAGTTATGCAAAATTTTTGAAAGACATATGCACCAAGAAGAGGAAATTCGTTGAGCATGAGACAGTGATGGTATCCAAAGAATGTAGTGCGGTGCTACAAAAGAAATTGCCACCTAAGTTGAAAGATCAAAGGAGTTTCACTATTCCTTGCACAATTAGAAATACTCATTTTGATAAATCTTTATGTGATTTGGGTGCAAGTATTAATCTAGTGCAATTCTCTATCTTTAAACAATTAGGTTTGGGAGAGATAAAACCAACATCAGTTTGTTTGTGGATCGATCTGTCACATACCCATGAGGAATTATCGAAGATGTATTGGTGCAGCTTAACAAGTTAATTCTCCCTGCAGATTTTGTGGTTCTTGATATGGAAGAAGATCATGAAATCCCAATCATCATAAGCAAGCCATTCTTGGCAACTGCAGATACTGTAATTGAAGTTTGAAAGGGCCTAGTTACATTGAGAATACAAGGAGAGCATGTGGTGTTTAAAGTTTTTAAAGCTATTAAATGCTTAAGTGATGCATAATGTTTTGGAGTCGATGTTCTTAACAAGGCGGTGAATGTGGATGTCAATTTCGTCGCCCCCAATTCTTCACCTCTTATCACCGATCCTGCTTAACCCATTAGTAGTCTGGCTGAAGACTATAAATTTAGCGCTTGTTAGGAGGCAACCTAATATTTCTATGTTCCTTTTAGTTTCTTCTTTTTTGTTTTTATTTTCTTTCCTGAATTTCTTGCATGTTATGCTGTATTATTTTATTTTTCGTTGTAGGAGAACTGGATGTTGTCCACTCTTAGAGCTTATTGTAGATCAAGTTTGTGGGTTGCTTCTTGCCGGGGAACATGATGACTACCATGTGGTGCATAAACCAAGGAAATGTCTTTGTCCAAATGTTTTTCCTCATTCATTTTATTTTATTCTTTATTTCATGTGTTAAAAGACATTAGGGACAATGTCAATTTTAAGTTGGGGGTGAGGTTTAAAAACAAAGAAAAAATTGAAAATTTTCAAACCTTTCAACAAGAATTGAATTGCACTGTCTTTATTTTGCTTTGTCAATTTTGAGTCATTTCGTTTTATTACTTTAGTTTGTCTTGTTCTTACTACTTAAAAAACAATAAAATTTAGAAAATTTAAAAAGAAAAAAAATTAGAAATTGACATAAAATTCAAAAGCATTTTCTTGTTTTTTTATTATTGTTTTGAATTTGTTTTTTTGACACACCCCAATCCGAAATGTCCACCTGGACTTCGAATCGAGCTGTACTAGCCGACACCAAAAGATGACGAAGCCATAAAGTGTAGTAATATGGAAAATATGAATAAATTTAAACCTAAAGTGCCTAAATATAAGAGTGTGCTTGTGAGCGAGAATGAACCCATTTCACACGTGATATTAGAGTATAGTACAATAAAGTAGGATGAGAATTATACCATCGAAGGTAACCACCTATACCAAGATTTGCCAAGAATCCTTGTTGACACGAAAGCTCATCACTAAAACATGGAAGGGCGGAAAACAAGGGTGAGTGGACCTAAAAATGAAGTTTTATAAAAACCTTTGTCACATCCCGGCCCGGGACCGACCACTTCCCGGGCCTGTTCCACCACCGTAGCACGATATTGTCCTTTTTGGGCGCCGACCACACCCTCACGATTTTGTTTCTGGGAACTAACGAGCAACTTCCCAGTGGGTCACCCATCATGGGAGTGCTTTGGCCACCTTCTCACTTAATTTCGGAGTTCTGACAAAACCCGAAGCCAGTGAGCTCCCAAAAAGCCTCGTGCTAGGTAGGGATGAGAATATACATTTAAGGATCACTCCCCTGGGCGATGTGGGATGTTACAACCTTTTTGAAAATATTATAACTCCTCGCCGTAAAACAAGTATAGTTTCCAAAATATACATACTACGTATAGTATGAAAATACTTAGCGTACCCTGCAATATCTCAAGAATTCAATACCTTACAAAATTCGTAATAAGCACCTAACGTCCGATAATCACATAATCTCGTATAAATAAACATATCATATCGAGTGCTCATTGACATATGCTGACACATGAGTTCATGCAGAGGTAATTTAACATGAACATGATTGGGTGTAATAATGATTTACGCTCTAGTACTACAATCACATGAAGACTGCATATGAGTCTTAATTGCCTATAACATTCTAGGATAGGACTGTCACCTACAATAGATCCAAAAAGAGCGTACGGTGCGATGTGAATATACACGTAAAAGACTAGCCTTGGCCCGAGCAAGTACTAACACCGGTGCAGGAACGATGAATAGATAATGTAAATAAAATCATACAGTGGTAAGTTGATAATTCACATTACCATAATACTATTCATGGCCATAAATCTAATTAAGGCATCAATAATAATACGCATACCTGTACATTCCGTATGACGTAGCATAATTTCATAATTTCTATCAACATGCTAAATCTTATCAATGTAAAGCTAATCTAGGCGTATCGTAGAAAATTCTTTATGAAATATATAAATGGAAACCAACAAATATATATATATATATATATATATATATATATATATATATATATAGACACACTACATAAAAGAAATGACCCACTCATAATTACTTGCGATGTCACATCCATTCAAGTTAGGAAGCCAGAGTCTTCGATGGTAATTGCATCTAAGCATAATATTGGGACCCATTAGTAAAATTCAACTAAAACTATTAAATTTGGAAAAACGGAGTGCGGCTTTGGAATCAGAGTGTCCAGATACGCTAAGAAGGGTCCTGGGCAAATATTGTAAAAAGTCAACAGTTAATCCTAAAAAGTCAACCGAGCCACCCCGACGGTTAAGTACATTAAAACTTTGAAATTTCACTAAATGGATGTCAAAAATGGACTAGGGGCGTCAAAATTAGCCTAAGAGGGTTTTCGAGAAAACTTTCAAAAAGTTAACATTTAGAAACTGAGCTGGGCTGGATCCCGGGTTTGGATTTAGATCTGGGTTTATTGGATTTTTTTTAACCGGGTCGGGTCGACCTGTTATCTCGCGGGTTGAACTTGTTGGACCAAATGAAGAAGAACATCGATATTTTGGCCAGGAAACTTCCCGAGCTCTGTTTAGCTTCGAATCTCAACAAAAACTCTCCATTTAAAAGCTAAATTAAAGCTAGGAAGGCAATGATACGAAATATACCTAAAATAGGACTAATCCGTGGCCACAGTTGGCAAAAAAATGGCTCAAAGCTGCAGGATCTTCACCGGAAAACTGGGAAATTTCCCCCATGTTGTTTCTTACATCCAAATGTCACCAAAATCCCTCAAATTTACCCTAGTTGTATTACAAAACATGATCTACGAAGAACTTGGGGTTTTTGAGGTTCACCTTTGTCAGAAAAATGAAGTTTCACTAGAGGAGACGATGAACAGTAGCCAAAGCCACTGTGCAGCCACATCTCGAACCAAGGTGCACTGAACTGACTGGATAACGGCAATGGTGATCTCCCTTCGAGGCTAGTGGTCTGATTTCGATGGTTTTGATGGAAGACGGCGATGCTCTGTTGTGGTAATGTCTGCATAACTGCAGAGATAAGGAGAACGGGCGGGAGAGAAAGGTGAGAGATAAGGGAGAGGAAATCATGGCAGTCGGCGGTGATTCGTGACTAACCTAGGTTCATGGTGGTGGTGTTCGCCGAAATGGCGAGGGTGGTATTGTGCGGTTTCTCTACACTTACAGAAAGAGAAAGATAAGACGGAGTAAACAGATAATAGAGAGTGAAATGAGGGAAGGAGGAATGAGGTGGCAGCAAATGAGTGGAGAGTTGAAAAAAATGGGATTTATGGGGATTGGGAGACACGGGAGAGAGGGAAAGAGTTGGGTGTGGGCCCCACGTGGCTCACAAAACAAACCACAAAATATCTTTAAACAAGAAATTACCAAATTGCCCTTCATGTTCATAAGTTTGTAAAATCTTTATCGTAACTTCAAATTTGATTCCGCTTGTGCCCACGTGTTTGTATCATCGAGTACTAGACAAATACTCTAAAAGAATGAGTCATACATCTCTATAAACTATGATCAACATAAGTCAAAATTCTTGCCTCTAGAGGCATTTTTGTCAAGTCACACTTTTAAAATTAATAAAATCGTAAAATTAGGGACGGGTTGTCACATTTTTTGTTAGTATCCTGACCCAATGATATGATTGGTTGAATTCAAAACATGGTGATTGAGAAATTAGTAAGCATGTTTTAGGTGAATTTCCTTATTCTCTTATTAGCTTTGTACATGTTCGATCATCCTTGAAACACGAATGCACATAGCCTTGTTGATTTGAAAGTAAAGCATGATTTAATGTTTCATATGTGAATATAGTGACCAAATGGGAAAATTGTGAGCTTTTGAACCTAATATGATTGAACTATCATGCATCAATCATTTTTATTCTCATGTGTATGATCTCATTCTTACATGTATCTCTAAAACTTGATTTATACCTTTTGATTCATTCATCAATTCATGAATAACTTGGAAAGGATAAAGGCCATTTTTGGATCGTTTGAGCCTTTCATGCCTACCTTATATGCTTATTTTATCGTTAGTAGCCATTTGAGCCTTAAATTAATCCTTTTCTTTGCTAGCCATATCTCATGCTCCGATATTGGAGTTGAGCCCTTATGCATATACCTATATTTTATTGTTTTGAGAAAGTATTATAGAGGTTAGGCTATTGGGTTTAATTTATATAGAAAAATGGATGGAGAGTGTGTACTACATTGAAATGTGAAAATGCGGGGCGTTGTAGCTTTGTATATTCGAGCATGATAAAAAGAGAGAAATGATTAAAAATCTACAGGAAGCTCGCTATTTTGTGTGGATGGTATGGGTTTCATTCATTTATGTAAATATTGAAAAAAAAAAAAAAAATTGGAGAGTGCTAAGATGTTGAAATGTGTTATGTACAAGCATACTTATATTCTTATGGCGCGTTTACGTAATCATAATCAAAATAGAGGAATTGAATTGATGATGAATTGGATTGAGGTGAAGTCAGAATCGGATTCCGGTTGAAGATGTTTACTTAAATGTTCTAGAATCGGTATAAAAATGAAACGAAATTCATATAAATTGTTTACTAATTCACCTGAATCGGAATAGAAATCAATATGATTACTAAAATACCCTTATTATTTTTGTTTTAAATAACATTTTCACAAAATAGAGGAATAGAAATTCATATAAATTCTTTCCCATATTGTTTTTAATAACATTTTCACAAAGTGTCATTGTTGTAAACCTTCATCTATCTTCCCCAACAGAAGATAAAAACTCATCCCTCCCCCTTTCCCCTCGCTTTCATCTTTCCCACTCACCCTACCCCATAATCACCACCCCTCCTCCCTGCCAAGTATTTCAATTTCAAGATTTTCTGGGGATTGTAAAATTCTCCATTGTTGAAAGCTCGAAGCTTGAAGGATTGGGTTTTTCTGGGCACTATTTGTGTTAGTTCATGGCTAGAAGATGAAGTGGAAAGCGCGGATAGAAGATTGCAGAGTTTGTTGTGTCCGTTGGAAGTGGAACCCACGCGCTTTGCAAATTGTAATGGATAGAGCGAGGGAGGGTTTCCAACGATGTATTGTGATTCATCTGGTGCAATTCCTAGTTCCCACTAACCACCCTTTTCATCTTCCCAGTTGTCTTCCTCCAACTCCAATGCCAAGCTGAAGCATCTGTGAATAAGAGGGCATAATAGGAAAGTAGAAGTGCATTCTTGATTCCTTCACCATCCAGGAATCCAAATACCTTACCCATGGAGGGAGTCCAATTCCTCTTATTTTAGGAATTGAATTCCATTTTTCGTGTGGGTCCCACACGCTGTTGATTCCTCCAAATCGTAGTAAACACAAGAATTATCCGTAATCGGAATTGGATTCCTTATTTTCATTCCGATTATGGGTGCGTAAACATGTCATTAATGTTCATTGTTATTATACGTGAAAAGCTTGAGTGTGCAATTGCATAAGTTGGAGGGATAGCTTGTGATGCAAAGTTCATATTTCTAGTTGAAATTGTGAGAGGATGTTACTGTCTTTGGCTTGCTCTAATGTATACTTTCTCAAAAGTTTTGAATTCCATATCCTTTCTTTCAATAGCTTATCACCTTTAGCCCCATTACAACCTGGCAAAAGACTTTTTGATCCAAGAAATTACTTGAAATTGATACCGAGCTAGGTTGATAAGCAAGCATATGCCTGCATGTTTAATTAATGAGATCATTTGAGTGAAACACATTAACCCATAAATATGTGTGAATGAGTGTATGTCCGGTGAGAAGGTCATTTGTTTGCATATGATGATTTTGATAAGCTTGGAATTGCATTGGCAAGGCTATTATACACACTACACCTCAAGGATGATTGAAAGGTTTTGGCTAACACATGGAATATGGTTGATTCAGTTGCTTTGTGCTTGTGAAAATTCTTTATTATTATGAACTCTGATTGAGATTCTTTGAGGTCATAGGGGGAAGCTAGTGGTTTCCATGCTATTTTTTTTTTAATGCTTTTTCTTTCTTTTACTCGAGGACTAGTAAAACGTAAGTTTGGGGGTATTTGTTGCGAACCTATTTTACTATTTATTTTACCCCGAAAGCTACATTTTCACGATATATTTGATTTAAACGAAAGGAATTGCATGATTTTGTGTTCTCAAGCTAGATTAATGAGATGGAAATTATATTGGAGCTCATTATTAGTTTTAATTGAGTTAAATGAGTCAAGTATAATTCTTTCTCAATATTTTGCCTAAATAAAATGAGTGTGTGTGCTTTTGGCATATTTAAGATCACATGTTTTTCCTTCTTTTTGGGTTTCAAATACATCATGTTATTTAAATGTTATGCACGGTACATGGCCACTTCAAGAAGAAGACGGCCTTTATCCTTTTATTGCACAGAAAAGAAAAATGAAAGCTTTGCCTTCTCTTCTATTCTCATGAGCAAGCCGACACAGACACAACTGCAGCAGAATATGACCACTTACAGATTTTCTAGAAGTTAGACGGCGAGATGCAAGGATGCTATGACTGCAGCAAGTAAACTCAAGATAATAAGTTGGTGGTAAGCTTTCGTCGGGTTTTTTTTTTTTACAAGCAACGATAGATTGGTATTTCATTCAATATCTCAAACAGTACATAGGTGCCTAAGCTTTCGTTGGTTACACAGAAGGAAATGAAGGAAGACAAGAATAAAAAGGAGTTTTGCTAGGCATTAATTTATCAATTATTAGGCTGTTGGAGAATAAAAGAGAAGACAAAAGAAGGTTTGGAGGTGGATCATTCAAGAAAGAAAAAGGAACGGCTTGGTGTTTTGTTTTGGCATTAATTTTGCAATATGGGGCTGATCATTATGGAGCATTAAGGAAACGGAAGAATGGAGAATTTGAACCACATTATTATTAGTTCATTATGAGGTTAAGTCCATTTCTTTCCCTTTGTGTAAACAATATCGTTTGTTAAACCACAAGAGCATTTTTGCTAACCATTCTAAACCTTAGTGTATGCTCACATACATCTAACTATTTTTTATGTGTCATTTCACTTAATATTTGTTAATTTAAAAAAATTTGAAAAAGTAACATTTAATGTAAAAATTAACTAGAGTAAGTTGAAAGGACATATGATAAATGATTAGATGTATGGTGAGAAAAAATTATCTCATCCACCACTTTGATTTTGCTTTTCGAATTAAAATTCTAGAACCCACATTCCTTCAATAATGGAACCACTTCTATGTGCTACACTTATACAAATGATTTATTTATTTTTTGATAGAACACTTATACAAATTATGGTAGAAATAAAAAGTAAGAATTTTTTCCATTCATTTCATTTTTTCATCTGAAATTTAGGAAAGGAAGCCCAAAATTAATTAATTATTTTTTTCTGGCATATTTTTTTACTTCAACACATGTCCAATTCTCGGAGTCTAAAATCGCAACACAAATGACATTCCTTGGATAACAAGTCACAAAAAAAGCAACTAAGAACCCAAAGAAAGATTAAACAAACATAACAACAATGCCATTGAGATAACAACAAGAGAAATTTCGAAACTAGAAAGGATATAACCAGAATCCAAACGTTACACCCACGACTCATGTAATTTCCTCAACTCTAAATCCCGGAAAAGAGCCATGGAAATTATCAAGTTAGGCATTGACATAAGCATTGAGAGCATCACCTGTGAGCCTGCAAATCCTCCACTCCTGCAAAATCTTTGCCCCCATCTCCTCATGAAACTTTATAGCATTCACGTTTCAGTCGAGCACCACCCATTCCACTATACCGTACCCCATCCTCACTGCCTGCTTCACCACCGTCGAAAGCAGCATTTTCCCGAGCCCCTTCCTCCTGTAGCACTCCCTCACAAACAGGTCCTCAACGTAAAACCCTCGTTTCCCCAGAAGGGTGGAGTAATTTGGGAAAAACAGCACAAACCCAGCAACGACGGCGTCCCCGCTGTTGGACCTGAACAAATTACGTTCTGGGTCATCGATGGGGAGGTCCAGATTGAGGGTTTTGATGGTGGGTGGGTAGGCCGAGTTGTTGCACTCAAGGTGAAGGTGTTCCACGAAAGGCGTCTGAGAGACCTCGAGGACGAAGATGGTGAAGGATTGGAACGGATGGGAGGTGAAGAGGATGGAGGAGAGGGAGGACTCGGTGGCGACGAAGAGGTTGGTTAGGTGCTCAAAGACGGCCAGCTGGTGGATGAGCTTGTGGATGTGTGGGACGTCGGTGGGGAGAGCTAAGGGAATTCGGTAGAAGAATGAGTGGCCCGTTAGGGTCAAGCATTGGGGTACGTCGTTGAAGGCCTCTGGGGCTGAGGTAGGTGGCAGCGGCGCGGCAGGGGCTAGGGGTGGGTTCGGTTCAAATCGGTTCTGTTTTTTGCAAAAATCAAAATCGAACCGAAATTTCGGTTCAGTTCGGTTCGGTTTAATTTTTTTTCGGTTCGGTTTTTTTTTTCAAAAAATAAAAAAAATTGAAATCTTAAATTTTAACATATCCAACATAATCATAACATAAATATTCCAACTAGACTTAAAGATAATGAAAATAAACATTTAAAGTTCAACTAGAATTATAACATAAAGGTTTTTTTTAAATATTTTGGGTTTAAAGTTTAACTGTAAATAGATTTCTTTTTAGACGATGATGATGGAGTACTACCTTATTCATTCCTCTCTTTCTCTCAATCTCTCTCTCTCTCTCTCTCTCTCTCTCTCTCTCTCTCTCTCAATCTCTCTCTCTCTCTCTCTACATGTATTCTTCACTAGCAATAAGATAAACATTCTATAATATACTATTTATTTTGATTATTGTCTAGGTAACAATTTTTGATATTTTCTTTATCTTTATGGTCCGAATTTTTTTTATCCATATATGTGGTTACATAATATAATTTCTACATTCTGTGTTTAGCTTCTACCACCAACAAATTTTGAAGAGGTGTTCATCAATATTTTTGAATATATTGATATACTTTTCAAAATTGTTAGGCCACGGAAGCTACTATACTTGGCCATAGGTGAGAAAGTTTGAATTTTGTTTTTGATCTCGTAGTGTTTAATAAACTCATGAGACTTTTATACGATGTTTGCTTTCCCTAATCAACTGCAGTGCAGTTGAGATATGTGTTCTTATATATGTGTTGCACTTAATGATATAAACTGGAAATATTGCATGTAATGGTATAAGTTCTAATTTTTGTTGTAGATGGAGAAGCTGAGAAAACAATTTGAATTGGAAAGCAAACAAGTCCTACCACAGCAGTAGTCCGAAGTATCATATTCTAATATAATAAAATCAAATAATTAAATAAATAAAATTAAAAAAATATTAATTTAATTATTTCGGTTTGGTTCGGTTTCTAGACCACCAAAACCGAACCGAACCAAAAGAGTTCGGTTCGATTCGGTTTTTTCAATTCGGTTCGGTTTTTTCGGTTTCGGTTCGATTCGGTTTTCGATTTTTTTCGGTTTTCGATTTTCGGTTTTTTGAACCTAACCCTAGCAGGGGCCATGTTTGTGGTTGGGGTTTGGGTATTTGCTTGTTTAGCAACCGAGAAAAGTTGGCTACAGTTTTCTAGGAAATGCGTGGGAAAATGGCACTGGTGTGTAGGGGTGGTTCGGTTTTTGGGGTATTGGGCTCTTTGGCTTTTCGGCTTTTCGGCTATAATATTTGGTTGTGCAGTGTATGTTGGAAATTTTGAGTAGAATTTTATTGTCCCACATTGCTCATTATCACAATGTTTCCTCACTTTATAAGGCTTTGTCCCTTATAGAAAGTGATTGGAGTGATGGACATTGGAGACTAAAATTGGGCTCACCCTTGAGGTTGGGCTTTGGGGTGTAATAATTAATATCAATTAATTAATATTTAATATATATAATTAATATATAATTAATTATCAAAAGATGGGGTTGGGCTCTGAAAATTAAATTCTATAATTAATTATTTTTAATTAATTTCGAATTTAATTAAATAATTTTTTTATGAAAAGACTCATCTTTTCAGATGAAATCTAAGAAACAGATGGAGCAACACACCCTTTACGTTGAACAGTCGCCTCCCAAAAACATGTCTGTTGCGAACAGACATATGCTCACTATAAATACATGCATCTGCATATCATTTAGATAACTGAAAATCATCAATCCTCATATACCAAGCATACTGAGAGTACCACAAACAAATTTGCCAGAAGTCTAGTTTTCCAGTGCTGGAATTCCAACTTAGATCGTTGAATCCTGGTGAAGCAGACGTCCGTAGAACTACAAGCACTGAGTAGGGATGAAATTTCTGTTTCAAGGACATTGTGGTACGCAAGCCTTAATCTTTGTTTGTTTTATATTTTTGTTTTATTCATACTCTGTTAATTTTTATATTCGTATTTATTGTTTATTAGCATAAATAATTAAAACATAGATTGTTGACTTATAACCAATGGTGTGCATTCTATGAACTCCACAGGAATTAACATAAGATACAGGAGGACCCAATCAAAGAAAATAATTGTTCTGAAATGCAATATGCAACAGGTAATGCAACTTTGCAAGGATTGTGAAAGTAGCAAAGCGCCACCTACTAGAGGAATGACAGTTATTAGTGTCGTCTTCTTCCATCCCCAACATATTAGACCCATAGACTTCAAATTTTAAACGTTTGTAGACAAGCAACCACTTATAACTCAAGAGGCTTAAATACAGAAGGTTCACAAGGACCAATAAGTACAAACCATACAGTATTTGACTACTCTGCCAACATCTTGTACAACATTTTGAAAGTTTAGGTCACTCTTTTCCAGTCTAGCCCATTGGCATCACAAATGTGGGAGACAAACAATTCTAATCCATAAGCCTATGTCAATGTTTCCTGATTACTTAATCCTACGCAATGAACAAAATATATTACGACTAGGTTAAAAGAACATACATCAAACACAAGTTCTAGTCCATAAGTTCCTGATTACTTCATCTGAGAAATTTACCTGTTGGTAAATAAAACTCTAGCACAGAAGCTGCAAAAGCAAAGCAAAAGAGCCCAGTTCCTTCGGACCTTCACCAATCTGAAAAAACCCAAGAACCATTAGACCAATTAAATAGAATCTGTGAAACCAAACAAACCCTAAATTTACAAACCCTAATCTAGAATTCGAAAATTAAATTTCAAAAACCCTAAAATTACAAACCCTAATCTAGAATTCGTAAATTAAATTTCACAAACCCTAAATTAAATTTCAAACCCTAAATTAATTCCCATATTTATTTACCTATGTCTGAATCTGAGAGAAAGAATCGCACGAGAGAGTCAGAGACTCCTAAGAGAGAGAATAGCGAGAGAGTCGAGAGAGAGAGGGACCGGTGGTGGCTATGGCTCTGTGTCGTGAAGGAAGGGTCCACCGTCGAAGAGAGACAACAGTTGATGATCCGTGTGGTGGTGGGCTAGTGATTGGCTGGGCGGAGTTGGATTTGAGATAGAGAAGAGGATGAGAAGGCTCTCTCGGTGGCTGAAGCGCTGAGCTGAAAGACTGAGTGAGTGAGAAATGAAATCGAATGTTCGAAACGTCACTCGAGTCCTCGACGGGGAGAAAGCCTAACAAGGAATGGACGACATATATTAATTTGAAACAATCCAACAGTTCAAATTAACTCTAACTATAATTAATATATATATATATATATTATCTGTGTAAGTATATATATATATATATATATATATATATATATATATATATAATAATTAAAAATATATATTTTCGGTTTGGTATGGGAATATCGAAATATTGGGAAGATAATCCCGATTCCCATACTGAAAATTCGGCATTTTTTCGGGATAGCATATCGAAAATTTTGGGAAAATCGGTTTGGGATCTGTTTTTTTTTTCGGTTTGGTTCGGGATTTTTGGGAATTTTTCGCACCCCTACTGGTGTGTGAGTAGTGAGGACTGGGGTGGGGAATGGGAGCGGTTTTATAACTGAGCTGGCGGCCAGGTTTCAATCCTAACCATTTGTAAAAGAGAAATGCTTAGACGGTCTTCAATTTTTTAGTTAAAACGTAAAATTTTAACTTAGAAATAGTTTTTTTTGTTACAATCCTTCTAAATAAATTTTTAGTCCGAAATTATTAAAGATGTTGTAGTCATATTTTGAATAGGAATGTGATTGTGTAAATCCTAGTAGATATGAGAATGTATCTTATATTCCTATTAGGAGTAGATTACCTATTAAATGTTGTAATCCTAAAGGGAAAGGTTTTTACCTATCCTACTACTATAAATAAAGGCACAATGGGGTGAATTAAACACACCTCACAATTAAATCAATATCTCTTCTCTCAAAGTGTAGCTGGCCTCCCTTCTTTCTCTCTAAACCCTAGATCGTTCAATCAAACAGGCTTACAACACGTTATCAACACGTTCTTGCTAGAAGCTGAGGAATGGACGCATTGTAGGAGGAGACTATCATCCACCAAATTCAAGGGCTTATTCGTTTTCTGCTAATCAGGTACTCTTAAAATAAAAGAAGATATTTGAAATGTCCACGAAGCATGAAAACATTCCCCATGATGCATGAGCCCCTCTATGTTTATATTTTCCTTTCGATATATATATATTGTATATATTCATATATTTGTCAATATATATATTTGTTTCATGCATTGCACAATTAAATTGTTATTTGGAATATGTGAGTCAAATTATATAAAATAAAGGGTTTTTATCACAAATGGTCCTTGAAATTGACTCACCCAATCAAGATGATCCTTGACATTGAAAATCGATCAATGTAGTCCCTGAAAATGATTGTTGCAAATCAATGTGGTCCTTCCGTCACAATTCTGTTAAAATTTTTGTTAAGTGCTGATGTGGCACATAAATGGGTCCCATAAATTTAATTAACTATTATTATGCGAATAAAAAATATGTACATAATAAAAAACAATTGTTATTTTTTATAATTAAAATCTTAATAAAAAAAAAAGGAGATGATTGAACACTGTTCATCTTCTTCCCCTCCTATTCACAGAAATATTCACATAAATGATAAAATTGGAAGGAGAAAATCCAATTCCCCATATGAAAGTCACAGCAAACTCATAAATCCACAATTCAGAAAAGGATCACATCGCCCTCAGTCATCAGATTTTAAAGCTCTTTGAGGTTTTTTCAAAGGCTTTGCGTTGTGTCTCCATCGCCACCTGTGAATCCTCCACCTCCACCTCCACTCTCTCTCTCTCTCTCTCACATAATATCAATTTCTCATCCTCATCATTCAAACACATAAAAAAGAGTGAAGATTTTCTCTTTTTTTTTTTTTTTTTTTTTTTTTGCATTTCCACCTCTTTTTGATGGAGTGCAAGGTAGCTACCAACCCTCGGAGGTACTCGGAGTCGAGAGTCATGGTGATGTGGATTAGCAACGGGTCGTAGGAGGACACCATTTCTCGGTTCAACGAAACGGCGCATTCGGCACCGTTTCGGGAGTCAGGGGCTTCGGAGAATCGGGCCTAGGCGACGGAGCCGAGTTCGAAGGCATCACTGCCGTCGATCGTTCTCGTTGAGAATGAGCGAGTCTCGAAGCAGAAGGGGGGAAGAGGAGGGAGATACTGGAGACGAACAAAACAGCGGCGTACAGCCGGAATGGGAGAATTGCTCGCCGCTTTTCGTGGTAGGGGTTTGGTATTCTGTATTCTTGCTGGGTTTATGGTGGGGTTTGTTGCTGGGTTTATGAGAAAACAAAGAGAGTGAAAGAGTAACAGAAATGGTGGGTGCGGCAATCATCTCCTCATTTTAAAAAAAAAAAAATTTTACAATATTTTAATTATAAAAATAACAATTGTTTTTATTATTTAAATATTTTTTTATTCACATAATAATATTTTATTAAATTTTTGGGACCCATTTATGTGCCACATCAACACTTAACAGAAATTTTAACGGAATTGTGACGGGAGCTTGTTCGAAAACCGAAGAGGCACAACTCTTAGAACTTCGAGAGCCAGATTTCCTTAGATAAAGCTTGTCTGTAATCTTCACACGTAACATCAGCTTTCCAGATACCACATACCACTTTTTCAAAGTGCTCTGACAAAGTTAAAACACGTGAAGCTGGCAGCTCCCACTACATTGCTGTGACCAAGAAGGGTAAAGGAATAGCATTACTACTTGTTATTGGGAAATCCCTATATACATCGACCTCCCTCCTCAACGGACAGGCAAACCTGCAAAAATGCTCAACCCTTTCTTGCATTCGAGAAGGCACCCTCAACATACCCTTTCGAAATACTCAGCTTTATTTCCCCCCGATAATACCTCAGCAAATAAGCCACACCAAGAACAAGAGTATCTCATATCATCAGGGTCGAAAGCAAGAGTATCCCATATCATGCTTTCTCCCTATCTTTGTCTTTGTCCTTGTCCACACCTGCAGGACAAGGAGAAAGAGAGCAGTCAGTCGGAACTTGAAATCAAACCTCCAATCTGGAACTGACTGCCTGGAACCTTTGCCTGGTTGCTTACTTAGCATTGCTCTCGAGTACTCATCCTCAACTGCTGTCAAGGTCACGAATTCCACCGGCAAATACCTCATGACAGTTGATCAAATATTGGCTCTTTACACTGAAGCTGCCAAGCGTGGATGAGTCACTATGAAAGAATGTTCTGAAGGACCATTTAAATGCAAAGGTTGCACACCACTTCTGCCATGCAAAAGATTGAAGTAGAAGGTTCAACGGTGAGCTGAAACAGATCACTACAGCACGACACCTTTCCATACCACATTCATTATTCCGTCAACAGCAAAAGTATCCCATATCATCAAGGTCGAACGTACTCTATATTTGATGGACTTGTTTTGACCCTCAAATTCTTGAGTCGGCCTTATACTCTGAAGGGAACCAGAAAACCCTCCAGCACAGTTCAAGAATAAGCCTGTGGAAAGTTACTTCTTCAAAAGCAAAAGTATCTCATATCATCTCTTCTCCATTTGCTTCTCCTTATCCTGGCAGCTGAATGAGAGACAAGGAGAAGGAGAACAATCAATCGGAAGCCGAAGTCGAACCTCCGATCCTGGGTTGCTTGCTTGGAAGTTTGACTGCTTACCTTATCTGTCACCTCTTTCGGCAGATCTCCTAGCTCAGCGACTTGGGGGACTCTTACTATAGGGTTTGTATCGCACTTGACCAAGCCCGAAACAACAAGTAAGCTTCAAGTGAAATTGATACATTACCTTGTGCATCTTCATCGGTTAAAGATACCATCCATGGATGGAGGAAAAGTACTTCCAGAGAAGATGCCACATCTACATATGAGACAGATAAGGCACGTGAAAATGATACCACACTTCAGTACTTAGAAGTTTCGTGATTACTCAATGGCTTGGATCTTGCAAGTCCCCAACCGAGGAGCTTCCCTCACTCGGGAACTTAGGGGAGCACTGTTTGTACCATACTTGACCAATCCCGAAACTACTGAGCACCGGTCAACGTTATACCGTCAAGGACCTAGAAGAGCTTCCCTTCAACCAGGAGGCCAATCACAATGCGACACGTGTCGACATCAGAAGCCAATCACAGCTTGACACGTGTCAACATCAGAAGCCAATCACAACACGACACGTGTCGATATTAGAACAAAACTAGAAACTCTCCTCTATAAATAGGGATCATTCTCCCACAATAATCTCTAATGTCATTTTGTACTAAACTATTCACTAGAACTCACTAAACCAGAGCTTGAACCTATGTATTTGTGTAAACCCTTCACAATTAATGAGAACTCCTCTACTCCGTGGACGTAGCCAATCTGGGTGAACCACGTACATCCTGTGTTTGCTTCTCTGTCTCTATTCATTTACGTACTTATCCTCACTAGTGACCGAAGCAACCAAGCGAAGGTCACAAAACCTGACACTTTCTGTTGTACCAAAGTCCTCGCTGATTTTGTGCATCAACAGACCACATTGATTTGCAACCACCATTTTCAGGGACTACGTTGATTTATTTTCAATTTCATGGACCATTTTGATTGGGTAGGTCAATTTCAGGGACCATTTGTGATAAAAACCCTAAAATAAATTAGAAGTAAATTTGGGTTTCCTAAACCCTAAAGGAAATTGGACATTGTATGACAACACCTCTGTGGCATAACATCAGCAGCAGCCCTCTGGGCTTTACTGCACCTATTTGGACCCCCAAGCCTTCGGCCTGATTCACTGGCATGGGCTTGAAGCCACAGTTCTACCTCTAAAGAGGCTCGCAGTTTTCCTGGATCCAATTCTACCACGACAAGCTTTGCTTGTTGGGTCCTTATCTTGCACGCACCCAGGCCCGCATAACTACTCCCTTCGATGCTAGCCCACTTGATTGGGCTTAGTTTTTCTTGCGGCTTGCAACATAGGAAGCCAGCCTATGCTGCTGGGCTCCCATACGAACCTACACTCCAGCTCACGGGGCTGGGCTTTGTCCTCACATGCCTCACCTCACAGGCCAGCTGTCTCTGGGCCTTGACCCGTACCCTCTTGAAGCCCAAACCTGCAGCTTGGGCTGCTTTTTTTTTTCCTCACCCAAGCTCATGGCTTACAGTCCACCCCTGAGGCCTTAAAACCTTGCCTACTCATGGCACCCAGCCCAAATATTTTTGGGGCTATATTTTCGATCCAATAATATTATTTTAATATTATTTAGCTTCTACAATCGACCCTGTATGGCCCGATTTATTGAATTAATTAAAAGTGACCCGTAGTCCATTAATCTGATAATGAATCCAAAATTTTTAACCTGAATATCATTTTTGGACATTAACAATTCAATAATTTATTTTTATACTTTGAACCGTTACTTACTTTCGTAGTAACGAAGCTCTCACACTTGAGTTCCCGAAGAACCTCAAATCCACTATATTCAAATTAGTATATTGCATTCTATGTTTCTTGCAGGAACCTCTCATTATGAACTAATTGTTCATAAAACTAAATTGAACCTCAAATTTAGTGCCTTTGAAACCCAAAGTTTTCATTCAAAACATACCACTTGAAACTTGTAGTTTTCATGCACAAATTAAACCAATACATGTCTATAGAACGTGCATGTTATACGATATATGTCTATGGCTTACCATATGGCTACTCACGTTTTCCCCTCTGTTTTAGGGACATGTCGAACTTGAACAAGCTCGATTTCTTCACTCTAGAAGTCTCTGGAAGAAACTATATGAAATGGGTTTAAGACATGAATCTCCATCTGACTGCAAAGGGCATTAGAGCCATCATCGAGACACCTATCGCCGACAAACCTGTTGACGAAACTTAGAAGGCTTTTGCAATGATCTTTATTCGAAGACACATCCATAATGCACTGTAGACTGAGTATCTCACTGAGGAGAACCCACGCACCCTCTGGCTTGCTCTAGCTGATCATTTCGATCACCAGAAAGACATATACTTGCCTGAAGCAAGACACGACTGACAGTATCTTCGCTTCCAGGACTTTAAGTCCATGAATGGATACAACTCTGAAGTTTGTAGAATCTGTTCACTGTTGAAATTCTACAAAGTGGAACTAACCGAATCAGATTTCTTGGAGAAGACTTATTCGACCTTCCATGCCACCAATATTATCCTACAGCAACAATATAGGACATATAAATTCACCAAGTTTTCAGATTTAATCTCTGTTTTACTTCTCGCTGAAAAGCCGAACCAGCTTTTAATGAAGAATCATCAATCGCGACCCAATGGCTAGAATGTCGCGCCTGAAGCACATACGACCTATTCTAGCAGTCATAAACGACGAAAGAATCGTCGTGGCCGTGACAATAGGCGACAAGCCCAACCACGGGCCCAAGGTCAACATAGTGCCACACCTAAGGCAAGAAATGTGACCCAGCAGCGTCCACCACTCGCCCTTAAGACCCCAAACTTCAAGAACAAGGGCAAAACTCCCTTTCAACCCGCTTCTACTGAACTGGACATGTGTTATTGCAGTGGATCAAGGGATCATTGGTCACACATATGCTAAGCTTCCCCTAAATCTATTGCCAAGTATCATTCACGTCGTGAGTCTAACTTTGCACATGTAGATCATCCGGAAGATGCAACTACATCAATGGAGATATCAGATTTTCAGGAGGCATCAACACCTATGGATGAATAAATTAGACATGTTTTTAGGGTGTTTACCCTTAGTGGCCGAACCCACTAGGAGTGGCTGGCCTTACCCCCCTAGTTTCTAGGTTTATGGTTTAATTTTGAACAATTTTTCTAAGTATTTTGAATAATTTGTTTGGTTTTGGTTTGTTTTGAATTATGGATTGTTATTTGAATGGATATTATTTTCTCAAATTGCTTAATTGAATTAATAGACTTATATTTATGCATGTGACCAATTCAATCAATTTATTTCTAGGTATGTCTAGTGGGAAAGTTAGTTGTCTCACAGATAGTGCAACCACGCACATCATCTTGTGTGAACGACACTATTTTACTAACTTAATACCCAAGAAAGCTCATTTGACAACTCTCTCAGGCCCAGATTGAAGGATACGGAAAGGCACGTATCATGTTGTCCAATGGTACAATTTTGACCATTAAGGAGGCACTCTATTCTCCACATTGCTGAGTTTTAGAGATATTCGAGATAATCAATATCACCTTGAAACCACTTAAGATAATGGTTTTGAATTTCTTTGTATCACTTCATACGAATATGGCTAGAAACATATTCACGAGAAGTTGGAACGTCTGCCAAGTGGGTTGTACATCACAACCATTCACGGCATAGAAGCCCAAAATGTGGTTGGCCTTATGCTTGAGTTCTAGGACACTTTGTTGCTTTTGCATGACCGTTTGGGACATCTTGGACGTGACATGATGCGCGGTATCCTCAAATCTTCACACGGGCATATGTTACATCCCTATGTTGGACTCCCGCCATGCAAAACGTGTTCTTTAGGGAAGTTAAATACTCAACCCTCCTATACAAAGATTATTCACGACCCCCCTAAATTTCTTTAAATGATTCAAGGGGACATTTGTGGACCCATCCAACCAATTTGCAGACCATTTAGATACTTTATGGTGTTGGTTGATACATCGACAAGATGGTCACATGTTTGCCTATTGTCCACACGCAACGTCGCGTTTGCTAAACTCCTAGCTCAAATCATTAAGCTAAGGGTTCACCACCCTGATTATCCGATTAAGTCGATTTAACTGGATACGGCTGGAGAGTTTACGTCACAGACTTTTGACAATTATTGCATGTCAGTAGAGATTGATGTGGAACATCATGTACCCCATGTTCACACCCAAAACGGCCTAGCAGAAGCTTTCATAAAGCGCCTTCAATTGATCGCTCGAACTTTGGTTATGAGAACCAAACTACAGGTATCTGCCTAGGGCTATGCAATATTGCACACAACTATGTTGGTCCATTTGAGGCCCACCGCTACTCAACCACATTCACCGTTATAGTTGGTTAGTGGATACGAGCCTGACATCTCGCATTTACGGGTGTTTGGGTGCGCCATTTATGTGCCAATAGCGCCGTCGCTACGTACCAAAATAGGTCCTCAAAGAAAAATAGGAATCTATGTCGGTTATGAATCATGATTCGCTATCAATTGTTCGCTACTTAGAACCCTTGATAGAAGATCTCTTTATCGTACATTTTGCGGATTATCACTTTGATGAGACAGTTTTCCCATCGTTAGGAGGAGATAAGCATGCTAACGTTCCCGTAGAACGCCGCGAATTGTAGTGGTATGCTTGCATGATGTCTCATTTAGATCCCCGCACTGCCTAGTCTGAAATTGAGGTGCTACGAATTATAGATCTTCAGAGCATTACTCAAAGCATGTCGAATGCTTTTAATTATCTAGCAAAGGTGACAAGATACCCGCTGTAAACACACCTGCAAGGATAGATGTACCCCGCGTACGTCAACAACCCACCTGGGAAGGCCGGACTATCCCCGAAGGTGGGGAGGTCGCACCCTCCACGCGGTAAGGTACATTGGCAGCTAGCCAATCACCTGTTCCGACCCTGAAGCGTGGTAGACCCCTTGGTTCAAAGGATTCACAACCCTAAAAGAGGAAAATTGCACCAACTTGTGACCCTATTTTGAATCTGACCATAGCTCACTCATCCGTTCCAACGCATGAGGTTATTTTAGATTACAGTGATGCTTCAGACGAAACATGTTAGCCTCCCGAGAATCACAAGATTTCGGTCCACTACGCAGTATTGGATGAAGTTTGGAATAGGAATAAGATGATCGTCGATGATGTATTCGCATACTCAGTAGCTACTGACATCATACTTAGCAATGGCATTGAACCACGTTTCGTCGATAAATGCTGACGTATAACTGATTGGTCAAACTGGAAATAAGCAATCAAGGTCGAACCCGATTCACTCGCGAAACGTAAAGTGTTTGGACCTATCGTTCAAACACCACCACGCGTGAAGCATGTTGGTTACAAGTAGGTTTTCGTGAGGAAGCATAATGAGAAGAATGAAATAATGCGATACAAAGCACGCCTTGTAGCGCAAGGATTCTCTCAGCACCCTGTGATTGATTACGAGGAGACATATTCCCCCGTAATGGACGTTATAACGTTCCGCTACCTAATAAGTTTGGTAGTTTCCGAAAAACTGAATATGCAGCTTATGAACGTGGTAACCGCGTATCTTTATGGGGATCTAGATATGGAAATTTACATGAATGTTTCAGAATGACTTTCATTGACTGGTTCAAATAGTTCTAAACCATGGAACACTCTCTCAATTAGGTTGAGGAGGTCACTCTACAGATTGAAACAATCCAGGCGGATGTGGTATAACCGTCTGAGTGAATATTTGACAAGTCAGGGTTATGTGAACAACAAATTATGCCTATGCGTGTTCATAAAGAAGTCACATTCCAAATTTGCAATCGTTGCAATTTATGTCGATGACATGAACCTCATTGGGACTTCCACAGAGCTTAAGGAAATTGCTGCACACTTGAAATTGAAATTTGACATGAATGATCTTAGGAAAACTCGATACTGTCTTGGCCTAGAGATCGAGAATTGTTTAGATGAAATCCTAGTACATCAATCGAACTACACCCAAAAGGTGTTGTGTCGTTTTAATGAGGATAAAGCGAAACCTTCAAGTACACCCATGGTCGTTCGAACTATAGATGCTAAACGAGATCCCTTCCATCCAAATGAGGATGAGGAAGAGATTTTGGAACCTGAAATTCCTTACCTAAGTGCAATTGGGGCTTTATTATACTTGGCTCAATGCACTAGACCTGACATCTCCTTCGCTGTGAATCTTTTGGCAAGATACAGTAATGCGCTCACAAGCAAGCACTGGAATGGTGTTAAAGATATTTTCCGCTACCTCAAAGGTACAACAGATTTGGGCTTGTTCTATACCCGCAAATCTCTGAGTTTTGCCGCCCCTTATGGTCCTTGGATTGATCTTTGCCTTATTGGTTACGCAGATGCTGAATATATGTCTGACCCACATAGAACATGTTCTCAAACGGGTTATGTCTTTACTGTTGAAGACACTGCTATATCTTGGAGGTCTACTAAGAAAACGTTAGTTGCGACTTTATCTAACCATGATGAAATTTTCGCCCTGCATGAAGCATTGCGTAAATGCTTCTGGTTGAGAGAAGTTATGAGACATATTTGAAGCACTAGTAGTCTTACATCAGTCGTTGACCTTCCTATGACAATCTTTGAAGACAATGCGGCATGTATCGAGCAGTTGAATAAGGGATACATCAAGGGAGACAACACCAAACACATAGCGCCGAAGTTCTTTTACTCATACCAGTAGCAGCAGCATCAGCATTAGAACATTGAAGTCAAGCAAATCCATTCCCAGGACAACATGGTCGATCTTTTCACCAAGTCATTGCCCAAGTCTACATTTTAGAAGCTCGTCCAAGGAATTGGTATGCGTAAATTATCTGAGTTGAATCACTTGTAGTTCTCTTATTTAGAAGTTATGTCTAACTCAGGGGGAGTATCTAGAAGCATACTCACATGATCTTAATGTACTATTTTCCTACGATTAGAAGCATTTTTCCCACTGGGTTTTTGCTACCTAACAAGGTTTTAATAAGGCATCATCCTGGGATGATCATACTCTGTTGAGTTCACTACTTTCGTCCTGTTTAGCGTTTGTTTTAAGACATTATGTATACTTCTCACCTTTTTCCTTGGTCTATGGGGTTTTCCCATTTCTTGGGTTTTACCATAGCGAGGCTTTTGTGAGTTTTACTACAAATGCATACTTCACTTAAATTTGAGACTCGCGATCACCCGTTGTGTCGATGACTTCATCAACTATTCTACCTTATCTGCTGAAAATCTGATGCGATGGTTTGTTGAGTATTTACACACTCAAAGGGGAGTGTTGCAATCATATTTAGAATAAGAATGTGATTGTGTAAATCCTAGGGAATCTGGAAATATATCTTATATTCCTATTAGGAATAGATTACCTATTAAATGTTGTAATCCTAAAGGGAAAGGTTTTTACCTCTCATACTACTATAAATAAAGGCACAATGGGGTGAATCAAACACACCTCACAACTAAATCAATCTCTCTTCTCTCTAAGTGTAGTCGGTCCTCTCTCTCTCTAAACCCTAGATCGTTCAATAAAAAAGGCTTACAACAAAAGAATGTATTTAGGATAATTTTTTTCTTGAAGTAACCTTAAAAAAAAAAATTATGTAGACTATCCTAATTTAATTTTATGAATATTTTAATCTAAAAATTTTAATTCTTATCAATATTGAAAAATTACAAAACCGACACCATAAAAGTTGTGAAATACTATGAAAGAATATGAAACACATGAAATAATTTTTTAATTAGCCACTGGATTTAAATGTGTACCGTAAGATCTTTTTTTACCATTAAATATGGTCATATTAGATTTTAGTCATTGAATTCAATGAATTTATAAATATAAATCTAAAAAAATTAGATATATATGGTGGACCGGCTCACTAACTCGGAGAATTCAGGTCTAAAGTTGCCCCCAAAATAGATATTTGGATAGGATACGAAAAGTTTCTGTCACTTTCGGTGAAAGTTGTCAAAAGCAAAAATCAATTTTGTTTGGATGATTGCAATGATTGGATAGGATACGAAAAGTTAGGGGCAATTTTGTGAATTGATGATTAAAGAAAAAAGTAGGAAGTCTCCGCGCAAGTTCCCAATTGTAAACATTTGAATAAAAATGTAGAAAAATTGAAAAAATAATGAAAAAGTATTCGCTAGTTAAAGTTTGTTTATTTTAGAAGCTCTCTTTTTTTTTTCTTTTTTTTTAGTTTAATTTACTACAAGTTAGTGGCGGAATTTTTTTTCTTTGAGTGGTGAATGACGTAGTTTCCTTATGCTCGTTGGTAGATTGAGAGCTATGACTTTCTTGGACTTGGTGTTTGTTGAAAACTTTCGTTTAGGGATGAGTTCGGTTTCCATTAGTTCTCCGGATGAGTTCGGTTCCCATCGGTTCGAGTTTTTGTTCGGATTTTCTTTCGATTTTTTCGGTTCGATTTGCATTCAATTCGGCTCGGTTTAAGGTTTAGACAATGACGAATAGAGCATGATCTCAACATCTCATCATTAGCTAGACCAAATGTGGTTGCTGCAGACGAAGCATATATCTCTCAGAAGGAGAACAATGACGATCATTTCATGGGCATATTACTCGTTTGTGATCTTATCATTAGCTAGTCCAAACGTACTTGGAACACGGGATGACATATATTTCTTTCTTTCTTTTGGTTCCTCAAGGTAGCGTTGAGGCTTGTGGCTGTAATTTGCTGATTGATAATTCATGGTAATATGCATTCTCTCTAAGTTGTCCACCATTAATCATTTTGGTTATTCTGTGAACACTTATGTTAAATAAGGATAAAATGATTAAGGATGGATAAATTCAGAGATCACTCCTATCGATTTCAAATCTTAGAGACCAAAGTGAGAAATTATGCTAATCTTAAAAACCATTTTAGTTAAAAAGCCATAATTTAATAATTCATAGCAAGTGACCCTTTGCCACAGTGATGGAAAGGTGTTGAGTCGTTCCATGACGGCGTGGGTTCGAACCTCGTAAGTGACTAATCTAACATCGAATCTACAAAATCTATCGTTTGACAAAAAAATAAATTAATAATTCATCACATTACATCCCAATTATAAATCTCCTTATTCATTCACATGTATGAAATCATTCAAATTTCAAAGAATAATACTTGAGACATTGAACTTTTCTCAGTTTAGTTTTGAACTCAAATCATAGTTCAAAACATATCCTTTTTCCACGTTCTCAACACAACCCCAAACACAGCTCCTTAAAAGTTTAATAGTAAGGTTACAATACCAAACCATTTTTCTAAATTTATCCTTACATCCTTTGGAGCAAGGAGGAGTCAGGACCATAGAGCATCTTCAGGGAGAGACTCTATATTATGGGGCTAGAAAAGTGATGAATATAGCTTATTTTAGAGTTAAATGGTATACATAAAATGGCTTAGTTTTGAGTTTTAAGGTTTCGGTTCGGTTTCCGAACCTCTAAAATCAAAATTCGGTTCGGTTTGATTTGATTTTCTTTTTTTGATTTTTTTATTCAATTTTGGTTCACTGTTCAATTTGATTTTTTTTTCGGGGTGACCCCTGTCGAACCCACCACTACTTTCCTCCTTGCCAAGTTCTGTTTCAACTCTTTTGTTTAACTAGCATCACTTGTATGAAACATAGATTTTTGTACGACTACGACTAACCAAGAAAATAAACCAAAATACATTTAGGATGATCCATAGGGCCAAAATGTATGATAGTTTAACGAAAAAAAATACTTTTGGATTAAATTTACTAACAAACTACACCACGAAGATTTAAATTCTAATTTTTTTTTTACCATAAAACTATCTTTCAATTACCTTATCACTAAGGGTGGATTTTTTTGCCAAATCGCCATACCAACCGAATTGCCAATCGTGCCATACCGATTTTGTGCCAAATTTTTTGTGCCAACGGTAATGGTACGGTATTGTACCGTACCGAAAGTTTATGGTACGGTATTGGTAATGGATACTATTACCACGGTATTACCATACCGTACCGAAAATATAATATAATATATAATTTATATAAATTATATAATATATAATTATAATATAACACATATTTATAAATTATATATATTTTCTTTGTTTGTTAAATGGTTTTCAACTTTAATTCTTCTTGCTACTAATATGTTTTCTTCGTTTGTAATATAGGCTTGACACAAACTCAATCTTCTACAAGTTCAATGCCTCCTCCAAAAGCTTCGACATCTTAAACTTGAAGAATTGATCAATGAATTTTACCTTTTGAAGTTTAGTTTCAATTTTCCTTTGGTTTGAAACTTTAACTTCTATTTGGATTGTTAACTTCTATTTGTTTTGGTTTGTAACTTCTATTTGGATTGTAAGCTTAATTTTCATTTTGATGCATAATTTGAATTATTGTGTGTGTGAATTATGAATGATGAATAATAGATGAATTTAGGCTACAATTTAAATTACTGCTTTATGTTTCCATTCTTTGTTTTAGGCTTATAATTTTCAAGTAATTCATCAACATTTCATGCGGCTGTAAATCCATTTGAAGGTGGAAATCCAAAATCCATTTGGGCACTTGTTATGAGAATTTTCTTCCGTCTATGCATTTGGTTTATATATCTTTGTCTTATTACAGAGGCACAAAATATGAAATGTTGAACAAAGCAAAAACAGATTTTGTCTCAAAATAAAGTGGCAATTACCATTGCCATACCATGCCAACCGAACATTTGGCAATACCGAACTTCGGTATACTGAAAGTTTGGTATGGTAATGGTAATAGATTTTACCAAACCGAAAATTTGGTACGGTAATTGGTACGAGGGTTTTGGTACGGTAACCGTACCGAACCCACCCCTACTTATCACCATTTATTTGATTAAGGCCAAAATTTTATTGTTATAAAGAACTGTGAAAGAATACGAAATAATTATAATAAGAGTAAATTGTAGCAATTGTCTTTTAACTTTAACTCAATTAGAGCAATGATCCCTTAACTCATCAAAACGTGCTGTTATAGTCCCTCAACTAAAAATTCATTACCATTGGTCTCTCAACTTTAATCTAACTAAAGAAATTGTCACTCAACCTTAACCCAATTGTAGCAATGGTCCTTTCAACATAACTCATTTTAACAAAATTCTGACAAAGTTGATGAAAAGGACAATAGCTACACGTTTTGATGAGTTGAGAGACCGCAATTGTAGCAATGAACCTTCCAATATAACTTATTTTGATAAAATTTTGACGAAATTAACGAAAAGGGTCATAGCTACATATTTTGATGAGTTGAGGGATCATTGCTCCAATTTAATTAAAGTTGAGAAACCTTTGTTACAATTTACTCTTATAATAATTTACAAGTGATAAAATTTCAAACTCGAAATGGATAGATGAAAACTCAAAACCTTCTTCACTAATATAAAATGAGAAAGAATATTCACTAATAGTAATAGCAGTAATTTACGCAATGTAAACATTTTTTTGGTCCCAAATTTATGGGAAACAATTTCTAATTATTCCCCAATTGATTAAACCCTACAATTCGTAAAATTAGAAAATTATACGAGTGGGAAGCCACACTCTCAGTCACGCCCCTCCCCAGCCACCTCTGCTCGAACCAGTTGCGCACTCGCCCATCCAATCTCCGACCGAAAATTTTCCAAATTTCCCTCTCTTTCGATTCCAATCCACACATTTACCGGAATCACAATCCCACTCCCGGACTCTCAGTCTGATGTAAAGCTTGGCCAGCAGCACAAGCATGACCGATAAGCCACCAGAAGCACCATCTCCGTCACCGCCGTCACCTCCGCCATTAAGGCAACTCTCTCCCCAAGACTGGGAGTCGTTAATCGACGACTTCCAGCACGGCGGCGCACGCCAGGACAGATGGACCTCCGCTCAGCCGATACTCCTCTCCCTCCTCGACCAAGCCCTCTCCTCCATCGCCAAGCGCGACTTCCCCCTCAAGCTCCACGTCATCACCTTCCTCGAGGAGTTCTCCGACCCGCTATTCTCCACTGCCATCGCTAACGACGCCGTTTCCGGACGCAAAGTCCTCCACCGCCTCATCGAAACCCTACGCGCCCTGATCCAGACACCGCCCGATGGGGTCCACATCACGTTCGCCCTCAAGGAGCAGATGATGATCTCTGTCACCTCCGTCGTCGTCTCTCTCGACGACGACGTCGTTCCGATCTCCACCGTCGAATCGCTGGTGGAGCTGCTGTTAACCGTGATCAACCGTCCCAATCATGGCGTCGACCGTCAGGCGCGTGCCGTGGCGTGCGAGTGCCTGCGCGAGATGGAGAAGGCTCGGCCCTCCTTGCTCTCTGAAATCGGCGGACATCTCTGGAGCTTGTGCCAGAACGAGAGGACTCACGCCGCTCAGAGCTACATTCTGTTGTTCACCACCGTCGTTCACAACATCGTCATCGAAAATCTCAGCGTTTCAATTCTCAATACGACGGCGCCTTTGGTGCCGTTCAGTTCGCCGCAGAACGGGTCAGGTAAGGAGGGTTCGGGTGGGTTGAATTACAAGGAGCTGAGGAGGGCAATGGCTTTTCTGCTAGAGTGGCCGCAAGTGTTGACGCCGTGTGCGATGGTTGAGTTCTTGGCTCTGGTAATGCCAATGGCGGCGGCATTGGAGCTCCAAGCTTCGATGCTCAAGGTCCAATTTTTTGGGATGGTTTATTCGTCTGATCCTATGCTCTGCCATGTTGTTTTGACCATGTTTCCGAGGTTCTGGGACGCGTTTGATGGGCAGGAAGGCGACATTGCATGGAGGCTTGTGCTGCTATCCAAAGAATCGCAGCACCACTTGGTTTTTCGATTGCTGGCGGTGCATTGGTTGCTTGGTTTTGGTCAGTTAGTGTTGAGAAGGGAAGTAAAGAAAGTGAAGACCATTGTTGATATGGGTTCGAGATTCTATCCGAGTGTGTTCGATCCCCTTGCTTTGAAAGCCTTGAAGCTTGACCTGCTTGCGTTTTGCTCTGTTTGTGTTGATGTCTTGAAACCGGAGAAGAGTGATTCGGGCGAGGATGGTGAGGTGAATGATAAGTTGGTGGTGAAGTTGTTTGAAGATGGACTTGTTTGTGTATCAGCATTCAAATGGTTGCCTCCGCGAAGTACTGAAACCTCGGTGGCATTTCGAACTTTGCACAGGTTCTTGATTGGAGCTTCGTCTCATTCAGACAATGATCCTTCCACCACCAGAAGTCTCATGGACTCCACCACTTTCAGGAATATACAGGTAGTTTTCTCTCTTCCTCAGTCTCCATCTATGTGTCCTACTACAGTTATAAGCATTGGATATGAAATTTTCTATTTATGGTTGAGGATATTTTAGGTTTGGACAACAATTAGTCCTTCCCTTAGCTTTGAGTTTGAATTGAATTAATAGAATTTTAGAAGGATAATTTTGCGCTGTTTTACTCGGATTACGGATTAGCTGATGTGTTTGGATTCATTGCAGTTCTTGTTAAACATATATTATTTATTAGGAATACTGCAAGAACCAAACGATTGTTATCTGCTGATATGATAGTGTATGCATTGATGTAATAGTTATATCTAGCAACTAAGAAATTTTGAGGTCATCTACCTCAATAGTTGGTGTCTAAAATTTGGGAAAACTGTTGATGGTTCTAAAACTAATAGTATTTATGTCTAATATATTGCCATTAGTTGTAGTGACATTGTTTCTCCTAAAAATATTGGTTTTTCATAGATTTAGCGTGATGGACTTTTTGTATGGTCTTTTCCCCTTTTAAAGTATGAAGGATGATGTTCGTGTAATTGAGTTTTTCTTTTTTCTCTAAATCCAATCTCGCCTTGGAAGTGTTTGCTATGCTTGATGTTAAATAAAAAGTAGCTGTAAGCTTTCCCTTAACTATTGCTTGTGACTTGTTAAGTGGTTGTGTGATGTGGAATGCATGTCTTGGTCGGGATTAGATGTTAGAATGCTATTAAGTGATCAGTAAAGATCAATTGACACACATTTAACGTAACAACAATGTGCCAAAGAAAAAGGTAAATCATTCCTATTAGTGTCTGTTTGGCACCACCAAGGATATCAAAGTTGCTTAATTTCCCAAGAATCTGATCACGAGCATTTGTTAAGCTTCTTATGGTCAAGGAAAAATTATTTGTGTAAAGATGATTTTGATTGTTTGCTTCTTTGGTACTATTACTTTTTAATCTTAATTATGCAATTGCTTCACTGGTCTTTAGTTCAGAGGGAAGTGGGAAGGTGTTTTCATCCTTGTGTCTGCCATTTTTAATGTCTTTAAATTTCTATGTCCAGGGGATGTTGGTGGACCTGATGTTGGAGTGTCGGAGATTGGTCCCTGTGGTAGTTGTTTTGACTGATCGCTTGTTGGGTTGTCAAAAGCACCGTTGGTTGGGAGAGCGCCTGCTTCAGGCATTTGATGAGCATTTGCTTCCAAAAGTGAAATTGGATTACAGTTTGGTTTCTTTCTTTCCAATATTTGATAGAATTGCTGAAAGTGATACAATTCCTCCTTGTGGATTGCTAGAGCTTCTCACCAAGTTCATGGCCTTCCTTGTTGGTAAACATGGCCCATATACAGGACTAAGATCATGGTCTCAGGGAAGCAGAGTTCTTGGCATCTGTCGAACCTTGTTGATGCATCACAAGAGCTCTCGATTGTTCCTTAGAATGTCTCGCCTTTTGGCATTTACTTGCCTCTACTTTCCTGATTTGGAGGTTCGTGACAATGCAAGGTATGATTAATAAACCTTCTTTTTCTCTCCTGGACTTTTTCCTTGAGAATCGTACCCTTTCTTTTTGTATGGGAACTATATACGATTTAGTAAGCTTGGCAATAGCCACAATTAGCTGATGACATGTTGGTTTGTTATGGTCTTCCACAATTAGCTGATGACATGTTGGTTCGTTATGGTCTTTCTGCAGGATCTACCTTCGGCTTCTTATCTGCGTGCCGGGAAAGAAGCTCAGGGACCTGCTGAATCTTGGGGAGCAACTCAGTATTTCACCGTCTTCACATGCCAATTTCAATGTCCAGACTCCTCGCTTTTCTCATAGTCTCAAGAAGTCTAAGACTGTCTCTTCATATGTCCACCTTGAGCGCGTAATCCCCCTACTAGTCAAACAGTCTTGGTCCTTGTCTTTATCATCTTTGGGTATTGGAAGTAGTGATCCTGGTTACTTAGGAGGCATCACGGACATTGAACCCATAATAGAGGATAGTGATATTGATGACAGTAGTGATGTCCAGATTGCACCAGAAGCTCAAGCAATTGATGACAATAATAATGTCCAAATTATCCCTGAAGATCGAAGAATTGATCAACCACCGGAGCCATTGCGTGTGACGGATTCAAAGCTTTCGGAGATATTAAGAATGCTGAGGATGCATTTCTCATGCATTCCTGACTTCAGACATATGCCAGGAATTAAGGTTAGACTATCATGTAGTTTGAGGTTTGAATCTGAGCCTTTCAATCGAATATGGGGAGTTGATTGCCATGCTGGTGGTTCGAATGAATTAGATGCCCTTCCTGCTATATATGCAACAGTGCTAAAATTTTCATCCTCTGCAGCATACGGGTCCATTCCATCATATCATATACCTTTTCTTCTAGGTGAGCCTCCCAGAAAAACTAATATACCTGATCAGACCGCCTCATTAGCTATTGTTCCTGTAGAAAATGCTTGTGGAGAAGAGGAACCGTATAGAGCTCCTGTAACGATTGAATTGGAACCACGGGAACCCACGCCTGGTCTAATTGATGTTTCAATTGAAACAAGTGCTGAAAGTGGTCAGATAATCAGGGGACAGCTTCACACAATCACTGTTGGCATAGAGGATATGTTTCTCAAGGCTATTGTACCACCTGACATCCAGAATGATTCCATACCTGGTTATTACTTAGATTTGTTCAGTGCTCTTTGGGAGGCATGTGGCACTTCAAACACTGCACGCGAGACATTTCAGTTGAAAGGAGGCAAAGGGGTCACTGCTATCAGTGGTACTCGGTCAGTCAAGCTACTTGAAGTCCCTGCATCATCCTTGATTCAAGCTACCGAGCGCTATTTGGCACCCTTCGTTGTAAGTGTGATTGGTGAACCACTTGTTACTACTGTAAAGGAAGGAGGAATCATTAGGGACATAATCTGGAAGGATGAGGCCTCAGATTCGTCCCTTGATATTACTAGCTCCGAGACCAATTTTCATAGAGGCCCACTTCATCTTACATACGGTGATGATGCAGAGGAAAGGGACAGTCCTGTCAATACCCGCAAAACAAATATGGGTAGCTTTCTTATTTTGATATTTCTTCCACCAAGGTATCATCTTCTCTTCCAAATGGAAGTGTCTGATGTTTCAACGTTAGTACGAATTCGAACTGATCACTGGCCGTGCTTAGCGTATACTGATGATTATTTGGAAGCATTATTTTTGGCATAGGAGTTCGTTTATTTCTACCGTGCAAGCACGTTACATGGGGATTCTCATCGGTGCGGCTCTAAGGTCATTGGCATTTTGTTCTATATCTTCTCTCCATATTTATTCGTACAGAGAAGGGTAAATTTTTTGCACCCAGAATAAACTCTGCTGTAAATTCATCTCGAGTTATTTTACCTTGTATTCTTTTGTTGTATTGAGAATTTAGATGTGCAATTTTGGGGCGTTTTTCGTTGTGTAGGTAGGATTTTGTAACCAAAAGGTTGAAGTAATTTGTAAGTTGATTCTTTCATTGCAATCAATACAAATTTTGTTGGCATATCTACTCTTGTGAATTTCAAATTTGAGCAAAAGAGTGCTTTGCTCTTTCAGGCGAGAGAAACTTATATATATGCAAGTTTCCCTTGCCTGGATGATAAGTCTCACGTGAGGAGAGAAATAGAGAGACGAAAATGAACCCCGTAACGTCAGAATTCTTCTCCATTGAGGCAATAGGAGTGTCCGCATGTACTTTTGTACATCGAGAGCCTTTTCTCGAAAAATGAAATAAGAGTAAAAAAATAATGACCTAAAACTATTTGAGTGCATTCAAATAATTTGGTGAACTGCAAACTACAGAAAAGTTAGTTCGTTCCTTATCTACACCTAACCACAACATCCAAAGATTACGCGATATTTTAACCAAGAAAACAAGAAAATTGTTACGTGAGATCCTGAAGTCCTCTTTGACCCCATAAGCCCCTGCTGCTTATGGCCACATATGTTACAAAAGCCAACCTCACCAAATTTCCTGGCAGGTTAGCTCACATAATGCCCTGTTTTCCGGCGGTGACGGCTATAATCTGATACAAACCTGAAGAATAGGCCACATCCTTCAACCTTGCACTGGTATGGCCGCTCTCCGGTGTGCACACGTATGTGCTCAGTGCGGGCCCATGCCCACTTGAACGACATGGAGCAGCCTTTCCATGGGCACTTGAGGGGCCTATCATCGTCATGCACACGGCTGTGACTCACTGCGTACTTGTGGGAACTGAACCTCTTGCCACACCCTTCATGTGGGCAGCGGTTACGCTTGTGCAACATTAGCTCCGCCTTTGTTGCAAACCTCATCCGGCAGCTTTCTATGTCGCACCTGTGAGACTTCCTTGCGTGTTGTTTCTTGGGAGGAACAGGAACATCTGAAGGTTTCTTCACCTTCTTTGTCACCGGTTTCTCCTCCACCTCTTCTTGGATGTTGTCCATCCCACTTGTACTCGTTGCATCTTTCCCAGCCCTTGGTCTCAACCCCTCACACGGCCCCCTAATAAATCCATTGAATTCGAGGTTAACATCTATTATTTGCTCCAGTTCTCTCTTTCTTTTCCTTCTCATTTCAGGACTTGGTGCAACCGCACTTGAGGACCCGATGTTTTCCATCTCTTTATCATGTAGAGATGAGCAAACCTTACCACCATTGCGTAAGTCTGGAGCAGCATGAGGCTTTCTTTTAGCTCTAGAATATGTTTGGATTGAAGGAGATGGTTGGCATTTTGAAGTATCTCGACTAGGAATGAGTTCCTCAATACCATTTGTAGTACGATTTTTCCACCCTTCATCCAAGGCCATAGAACCGCTGATGTTTATTGTTTCACAGGTCACTATGGGAACCTCAAATTCTTCAACCAAGCGAGGTGTGGGCTGCATTTCTCTTTCTATGATGAGACTAAGTATGGGTGCCTCTATAGCTCCATTTGTAGTCTGGACTTCTTGCTGCACTACAGTGTCTGAAGTCACACCATCATCTGTGCCTTCCACAGAAGAGCCTCCCCTTGGCACTTCAGAAGATTCTTCCACTGAGATACAAGGTTGAATTATTTCCATTTGTGTCAATGAAGTTGAGACATGTCCCCCCCCACTCCTATCTGCAGTTAGAAATTCTTCACTGTGTGAAATTGGACCAGGGCAAAAATCTGCTGCAGCACAGAGCTCTCTTGAAGCTCCAGAAGTTCCTTCCACCGAAACAGGAGAGGGCTCAATTAGTTGTCTTCTAGGACTTAAACTGGGTTCCTCATTTTCTCCTTTCGGAGTTTTAATTTCTTCTTCCAGTTTGAATACTAAAGATACATCATCATTCGAGTCTTCAGCATTATGGGAACCACATGGAAATGGCGCCTTGTTTTTACTTCTGTTGGTAGTTTCGATTTCTTGCTGCACTTCATCATCCGAAGTCATGGAATCACAAACTTCATTGCTTATGCAAGATTTCTCTAGGACTGTATTCACCATCTGTGGTTCAGAACTTGTAACAAATGAGTCGGCAGCACATAAGTTTGTTGTCTCGGCAAGAACAGATACGCCAGCCATAACTTGGGACTGCCCTTCCGATACTAGATTACAATTGTCACTGGTATTGTTAATTTTTTCCATTTTCTGCTCCTCTATTTGCATTGGAACCGTTTCATCAGCTGCAATGACAGGTGGAGTAGCAGACTTTCTTTGACTGGCTTCTTCAAGTATCCTCATCTCATCTTGCACATCAGAAATATTTCTTGATGCAAACTTACAACCTTCACCGTTCATGTTTCTTTCTTCAAAACTGTGATTATCAACCTGTGCCTCAACACTACCAGCTATTAACATAGCAGTGGTAAGTGTATCCACAACTTGTGAAGGAGTAGAGTACAAACTGATATCCCTGGTTGCTTCAGACATCTGGACAACAGGATACATTTCAGACATTCCGCTTGACGCAGAGGAATCAAATCTTGCACAACTGCTTGTGGAATTCCCATTGTTGCAAATGTTGCTTTCTGATGCCATTCTACTATCTTTACCACCCTCAACACCTGTACCAGGGTGCCCACAGACCCTACCCGCTCCTGTAGAACTCCCTACTTTAAGCTTCGACTTCCTTCTTGAATATTGAATTATTTTTTCTTCCCTCTTAAAAGAGGCCCCATCTGACCTTCCACACACTACTTCATCCTTTTCCTCAATGTTCTCACATGGTTTACAATCCACTGGATGATTAAGCTTTTTAGAGCGAGATCTTCTTGATTGCCATTTGACGGCCAGAAAATTTGAGTTGGGACTTTGTTTGGAGAACAAACCACCCAATGTCAATGCATGCCGGACTTGCTTCGAGGACGAATTCTTTCTGACCTTGACACAGTAGCGTAGGTTGATACCTAACTTCGAGGTCCAGTCTTCTCCACACTCATCACGTTCATCATCAACAGCAAGCTCTATCAAATTCAGATCTTCCTGTGATGCATTATCCAATGGAACCTCATTATAATTGAAAGAGCAACCAATCTCCTCTGCAATTGCTGCAGCCGGAGCCTTTATTTTCTGATAGTCTGCAGAAATTCAAATAGTAAAGCATCAACTAACAAGAAGTAAAAACAACTTTGCAAATTAAGAGAGTATCAAATACTATTCTTCTAACCAATCTTACCAGAATGGCAAATTACAAGCATGTTCGCTCCACCTTTGCACTGCAACAGGTCCACAATTTCCACAGCGTGCTCAAGGCAGAAACTCCTTGGTCTCAGAAACTTATTAACAGTATTCCAACCCCTTTTTAGATTGTCTGTGGAAGGAATTAGGGGATCTTTCGCAGGTGGGAAAAAGTTGGGAACAGAAACGAGGTCCTCTTCTGCAGAACAAAGAAAATAATAGATTTGAAAATTTGCTTTCATGAAGAACACCTGGAAACAACGTATAACTCCCCAGTTCCTACTACTACTCCACAATTGAAAAACTTTAGAACATTAAGAAGCTATCAACCCCATTTACATGATACTACAATACAGAGAACGACTGATAAAGTTGACAATTAGCTGATTAAAGGTCCAAAATCAGAAACAGAAGCAGCAGGCCATAAACATTGTGCACAGGAAGATCCCACAAATTAATCACAGACGCTTCACAACTGGAAGTGTGAAGAAATTGAGGCAGTTCTTAGTACCCCAACGTCAAAACCTATACAGCTGACTGACAGAACATCACTAGACTCCCAAAAGACCTGAACACCATTATATAGACAAATAGCTATTTTTGAGGGCTCCGATACTGTATACTGTTAAGTTATATCCACTTTGAATTTTCTTTTCTCTCAATCACTAAAACTAAAACTAGGAAGTTAATTGTGAAAACCAAACACATGAGCAATGAAAATATGTGGATCGAAATTCCTATACCTGTAACACATCCCATGACTGATGCATGACAGTCTGGAAACGAATGAGACTTTTCAAGTCCTGAAATGCCAGGGGAACCTTGAGCGGTAAAATTTTCAGTTTGCAGTTTCATTGATGCTTTCTCAGATGGTTGCACAACAGACATAAATGGAAACCCAAGTATACCACAAGCCACGCATGCCAATGTGCCAGAGTCGACTTGAAAGTCCCGTGATAAATCATCACTTCCCAAATACAAATCATTCATATTTTCCATATACAAACTCATCTCGTCAATCAGCATTTTCTGATCATTATCGTAATTTCCACACTGAATATGGGTATCATCTTCCTTTGGATTCATATCAACAGCAGCACCACCACTGGGTGTTACGGAATCTTTACTTGTATATGGAAGTAAATCATGGTTCCATAATACTGCGTGGTAACTTGATTCTTTTCCAAGAAGGATAGACAACACATTGTTTTCTTTTAATATATCTTCAATAAAAGCCTTCTTGACTGAAAACTCCTTTTCTTCCTTTTGCCGATCTCTCCTACGCGAACTTCGCACACCTGGTAGTAGGGACCTTGGCACCCTGGAATAATAACAAAACCCCAAAACCAAACATAAGCAACAACTGCAACTGGCTGGCCTAGTTGACAACTTTATCAAGACAAGCAAAGACACAATGCAGTTCTATCTAACTGAGGCATAGAAGAGTAAATACAAAGGAACAACTTTATCACAATCACTATTATCCATCATCAAAGAACAAGTTCCAAAAGCAGCATATGACATACTGAGACTATCTTGTGCTCAATGTAGTTTGAATAAGATGTTTAGCTGACCTCGAAACAAAAGACATGGTCAAGAGGTATAGCAGCTGTTGATGGGAGAGCATAGGAAGGTAATTCATAGCAGCTCTACGTACTGCAGCTTCTTTAGCTACTTTAAGCCATTGTGGTGTTCCAAAGTTAGCAGCTTCCCCACAGTTAAAACCTATAGTATTCCATCAAAGACTCAAGATGAGCAACAATGCTGAAGAGGCAATAAAAATTTGTTTCAAATAACACCAGAAGAAAATTTATGAAAACCAAGGACTTGCAGACGAAAATGGGAAACATCATGTGCATGCTGAAAGAACCATGCCATTAGTACCATATAAGCTATAAAAAGGTCGTACCCAGTGCACAAGGCTCCCGCTTTACGCAGGGTCTGGGAGAGGTGAATGTCGGCTAGCCTTACCCCCATTTATGGAGAGGCTGCTCCCGAGAGTACCATATAAGCTATGATCGAAACAAATGAATACAAAAAATTCTATTGCAAATTTGCAATTATCAGAAATCAAGTTTAAATATCTGCAATAGAAGTTTGTTTTAATGGAAGAGGTCCATGACTTTTGATTTTATCATGAAAGAATTAGGAAGAAAAGGTACTAAGGCACAAGACCTTATCAAACTCACGTGGACTGAAGACCTTCACATTAGCAATCATGAGAAATACCAAAAAAAAAGCTGGATGAAAGGAATAACGTTAACACAAAAATTGGAAAATAAAAACATGGTGTAGTTTTTGTGCAGAGTTAAGTCTTGACCACCTCCTGTCTATATCATCTATAAATCAGGACGAAAAGAATATGCTACAGCCTACATGAAACTGGGAGGATACCAATGCAACTAAAGCGTTAGTTATTTCCATCAATCTGGGGTTTAGCTACTAGGATTCCTTTATTCCGTTTAGCCATATCCAAGGCCAAATTCTCTGATAATGCAAGAAGATCATTACGTGGGAATATTTAACCTCTTTCTATAGTCCATTTATCCAAGGCACATAACCTCCACTCTTCCTGATGACACAACAATCCAAGGTACTTCCTCACTTAAACTTGCAACTTTGTCTTCGGTACGTTTGAACTAATAGCTCAACAGAAAAGTGGAATAAAGTTTTCCAGATTAGTTGGAGGAGGTACTGTATACTCTCACTATAATGTAAAAGTAACGTAATAAAAGTGATACGTGCTTATGGTTCTAGATCAGCTCTTATGGTCAATAAATCTAAGTTAATAGACATTACCAGAGGATAAATTATTTGAAGCCTTTTGTCATTTCTGTTTCATCTATGGCTATTAAAATCAAGTTCGGGCTCAAAGGCTACTTCTATCACAAAGGAATTGAATCCTTTAGGTACTTACCCCCTTTTTCTTGTAGGTTTGATAGATATACCCTATTCTTTGTAGAACTTCTATACCCTATGTTTAGTGTCCAATGCACATGAAATTTCTGTCTGCAACAAATGCCAAGTTGTAAGCATTTACAAAGTAAAAACAGGGTTCAGGCCAAAATGTAAAAACTATCATATCCACCACTACGATATCGGTAAGTAATAAACAATGTACAGTAATTACCGTGGCTGAATCCTACATGGTAAGCCCTTGGAAAAGTCACAACAAATTCACCAGAGTTCTGTATTAACCTAAAGAAGAAACCAGAATGAACAAAATTAGAACATCAAAAAGACCCAACCCAACAGAGACTCAGATCCACAGATCAAATCCGAACATTCAGCATAAATAATAAATCCTCAACCGAGTTAACATTATAAATAAACCGTAGAAGTAACAAGAAGGGGCAAAAGAAAGACCCACCTGCAACAAGGAATCCCTGCTGCAACAACAGCCTCAGGTGAAATTAAAGTTGTTTTATTGCCCAATAGTGAGAGAGCAGCTGGTAATAAGATAAACTGGACCTGAGTTACAAAAAGGCTATGGAAGTAATAACACTAAACAAATGCTCAGAAGCTCAGAGGCTTTTAGTAAACACTGAATGAACCAACCATATAAGAATTCACATACCTAGGCGGTCAAGATTACTACCAAATGCCTCAGTGCGAATAAGTTCCTCAAAATCAAATGCATAATCGCCTGGAACAGAATACCAAGTCTTTGATGATCCAGTGTGAAGAAAATTCATACTGTGAAGCTCATGATCTTCAACGTGCCAAGCAAACCAACTGAACAACATGCCAATGTAAACCATAGGAGAAGTAACACCCGGGATATCATCGGGCATGAAACGAGTAAGTGAACCAGGTGAACGTGCAATCACTTGTAAGTTCCAAGGACTGTTTGAAAGCTTCCAACCAGCAGTACCTTCCATATCACAACATGAATTTGGATTTTTTTGCCTAGATGATTGGGGAGTTTCATCTGCTGATAATATTTCTGGAGCAGTAGATGATTTGGATGCCTCTGAACATGTATCCGAAACATTCGTACGAGTAGCATTCTTAACTTCCTCAATATGGGAGTTTCTTTCGCTGATACTGATAATTTCACCTTTCTTGCTATCAGAGATTTCATTTCTTCTCTGGTAGGAGTTCCTCTTCCGCCTCCGCCTGTGAGAAGAGCGGAATTGTCCCACAGGCTCTTCAAAAGCAGACCCAGGCACATCATTTGCATACTCAATATATATTGGCTTCTCAGAAGCTGCCTTCCAAAACATTTCCTCTATAACCAATGGGGTAACCTCCTTAATTGAACCTAGCATGCTCCTTGCAAAAGCCCTAGACTTAGTTTCAAACTGCTCCAAAGTATAAATTTCCCCACTTTGCCACACTTGCTTATCAACACCCGAAGGCGGATTCTGAACTGCTGCCCCTTTCACCTTTTTCACACTCTGACCCAATTCTTGGTGCCTTGTGGTAAAGACTGCCCTAGCCTCCCCATCATTACCACCATCCCCAGAACCCGTACTCATCGGAGAACAACCCTCTAAATAATTTACATCACTACCCAATTCTGGACACTTCAAAAGTGACTTATTCAAGTTGCTAAAAACATATCTTTTTGAGGGTTTTGGCAATGGTGGGATAATCTTGCAAATACCAAATCCACTAGCTTCCTTCTCGATTTTCGATATATAAGCAATCGGGTCTGCGAATTCAGTATGCGTCGGCCGGAAGACGGGTGCCAATGGCAACCCTTCGAGCCAACTGGGTCTTTCAAAATCACCCATTTATAAGCAAGATTCACATCTGCAGCATATCCTACTATACAAGCTAATGGCACATTGGTTTTCAATCACAAAAGCATTGTTCCTTGAAGTTCCAAGACCAACCCAAAAACCAAAACCCTATAAGTGCAAAGATTTGGGCAAAATTTTGACAGAATCGTAGAAATTCAGAACCTGTAAATTCAACGAGACTGGTTGATACGCATACGATTAGCCTTCAGAAACAACCGCCAACTGCAACTGCAAATACAGAGAGAAAGTAGAGGAGAGAGAGAGAGAGGAGAGGAAGGAGAGAGAGGGAGAGGGAGAGAGAGAGAGAGAGGTTTGTCTAGGTTTTAAGCGACATTCTTGAAGCTGAGTTTGGGAGAGGCGGGGGACGGCTAAATTGCGCGGCTAGGACACAAGAGTCACTGTTATTTTCTGGCCGTACGACTCGGATTGGGATGGGGTCGCGTTGCGGTTAGTCAGGTGTAACTTATGCATAGGCGCGCATTTTGGCACGAAGCCGTCCTAAAGCCTTCAACATTAGGCTGGAAAAATGAGGAGATATCAATTTATTAAGCTCATAAAGCTCATAGATGAATCACACTTTTATAGGGTTAATATATTAAAAAGTGTTGTAGGCCTATTTGATTGAACGATCTAGGGTTTAGAGAGAGACAGGGGGCCGGCTATGGTTAGAGAGAAGAGAGATTGATTTAATTGTGAGGTGTGTTTGATTCACCTCATTGTGTCTTCATTTATAGTAGTAGAATAGGTAAAAACTTTTCCCTTTAGGATTACAACATTTAATAGGTAATTTACTCCTAATAGGAATATAAGATACATTCTCAGATTCCCTAGGATTTACACAATCACATTCCTATTCTAAATATGACTGCAACACTCCCCCTTGAGTGTGTAAATACTCAACAAACCGCATCAGATGAAGTCATCGGCACAACGGGTGATCGCGAGTCTTAAATTTATTTGAAGTATGCATTTGTAGTAAAACTCACAAAACCTTGCTATGGTAAAACCCACGGCATGGGGAAAACCCATAGACTAAGGAGAAAAGTGAGAAGTATGCATAATGTCTTAAACAAATGTCAAACTGGACGAAGATAGTGAACTCAACGGAGTATGATCATCCCAGGATGGGTGCCTTATTAAAACATCGTTAGGTAGCAAAAACCCAGTGGGAAAATTGCTCATGATCGTAGGAAAAATAGCACTATGCTTCTAGATACTCCTCCTAAGCGATTCAACTCAGATAATTTACACATACCGATTCCTTGGATGAGCTTCTGAAATGTAGACTTGGGCAATGACTTGGTGAAGAGATCGGCCAGGTTGTCCTGGGAACGGATTTACTTGACTTCAATGTTCTGATGCTGCTGCTGCTGGTATGAGTAAAAGAACTTCGGTGCTATGTGTTTGGTGTTGTCTCCCTTGATGTATCCCTTCTTCAACTGCTCGATACATGATGCATTGTCTTGAAAGATCGTCGTAGGAAGGTCAATGACTGATGTAAGACCACTAGTGCTTCGTATGGGTCCCATAACTTCTCTCAGCCAAAAGCACTCACGTGATGCTTCATGTAGAGCGAGAATCTCAGCATGGTTCAACGAAGTCGCAGCTAGCTTTTGCTTGGTAGACCTCCAAGATATAGTGGTATCCCTAACAGTAAAGATATAGCCCGTTTGTGAACGTGCTTTATATGGGTCAGATAGATATCCAGCATCTGCGTAACCAACAAGGCGATAATTAATCCGGCGACCATAAGGGGCGGCAACACTCGAAGATTCGTGGGTATAGAATAAGCCCAAATCCGTAGTACCCTTGAGGTAGCGGAACATTTCTTTAACACCATTCCAGTGCTTGCGTGTGGGCGCATTCGTGTATCTTGCCAAAAGATTCATAGCGAAGGAGATGTCAGGTCTAGTGCACTGAGCCAAGTACAATAAAGCCCCAATTGCACTTAGGTAAGGAACTTCGAGTTCCAAAATCTCTTCCTCATCCTCATTTGGACGGAAAAGATCTCGTTTAGCATCTAGAGTCCAAACGACAATGGGTGTACTCGAAGGCTTCGCTTTATTCTCATTAAAACGACACAACACCTTATGGGTGTAATTTGATTAATGTAATAGGATTTCATCTGAACAATGCTTGATCTCCAGGCCGAGACAGTATCGAGTTTTCCCAAGATCTTTCATCTCAAATTCCGATTTCAAGTGTGCAGCAATTTCCTCAAACTCTACAAGAGTCCCAATGAGGTTCATGTCATCGACATAAACTGCAATGATTGCAAATCCAGAATGTGACTTCTTTATGAACACGCATGGGCATAATTCGTTGTTCACATAATCCTAATTTGTCAAATATTCACTCAGACGGTTATACCACATCTGCCCGAATTGTTTCAATTCGTAAAGTGACATCCTCAGCCTAATTGAAAGAGTGTTCTGTGGTCTAGAACTATTTGAACCAGTTAATGGAAGTCCTTTTGGAACTTTCATGTAAATTTTCGTATCTAGATCACCATAAAGATACACGGTTACCACGTCCATAAGCTCATATTCAGTTTTTCGAAAATTACCAAACCGATTAGGTAACGGAACATTATAATGTCCATTACAAGGGAATACATCTCCTCGTAATCAATCCCAAGATGCTGAGAGAAGCCTTGCGTTACGAGGCATGCTTTGTATCGCACTATTTCATTCTTCTTATTACGTTTCCTCACGAAAACCCACTTGTAGCCAACAGGCTTCACGCGTGGTGGTGTAGGAACGATAGGTCCAAATACCTTACGTTTCGCGAGTGAATCGAGTTCGACCTGGATTGCTTGTTTCCAGTTTAACCAATCGGTTTTACGTCAGCATTCATAGACGGAACGTGGTTCAATGTCATCATTAAGCATGATGTCAGTAGCTACTGAGTACGCGAATGTATCATTGACGATCATCTCATTCCTATTCCAAACCTCATCCAATACTGCGTAGTGGACCAAAATCTTGCGATTCTCGGAAGACCAGCATGTTTCTTCTTAAACATCATTGTAATCTAGAATAACCTCATGCGTTGGAACAGATGAGTGAGCGATGGTTGGATTCAAACTAGGGTCACTAGTTAGTGCCATTTTCCTCTTCTAGGGTGTTGAATCCTTTGAACCAAGGGGTTTGCCACAATTTAGGGTCATAGCAGATGATTGGCTAGCCGTCAATGTACCTTGTCACGTGGAAGGTGCGGCCTCCCCACCTTTGGGGACGGTCCGGCCTTCCTAAGCACATTGTTGATGTACGTGGGGTACATCTATCCTTGCAGATGTGTTTGCAGCGGGTATATGTGATCTTGTCACCTTAACTAGATCATTAAAAGCATCCGGCATGCTTTGAGCAATGCTCTGAAGATTTACAATTCGTCACACCTTAGTTTCATACTGGGCAGTGCGGGGATCTAAATGAGACATAGTGGGAGTATACCACGACAATTCGCGACATTATATGGGGAACGTTAGCATGCTTATCTCCCTTTAACGACGGGAAGACTATCTCGTCAAAGTAACAATCCGTAAAATGTGCGGTAAAGAGATCTTCTGTCAAAGGCTCTAAGTAGCAAACAATTGATGGCGAATCATAACCGACATAAATTCTCATTTTTCTCTGAGGACCCATTTTGGTACGTAGCGACGGCGCTATTGACACATAAATGGCGCACCCAATCACCCATAAATGTAAGATGCCAGGCTCGTATCCAATGACCAGCTGTAACGGTGAATATGGTTGAGTAGTGGTGGGCCTCAGGTGGACCAACATAGCTACGTGCAATATTGCATAGCCCCAGGCAGATACCTGCAGTTTGGTTCTCATAACCAAAATCCGAGCTATCAATTGAAGGCGCTTTATGAAAGCTTCCACCATGCCATTTTGGGTGTGAACATGGGGTACAAGATGTTCCACATCAATCCATACTGACTTGCAGTAATCGTCAAAAGTCTGTGACGTAAATTCTCCAGCGTTATCCAATCGAATCGACTTAATCGGATAATCAGGGTGGTGATCCCTTAGCTTAATGATTTGAGCTAGGAGTTTAGCAAACGCGGCGCTGCGTGTGGACAACAAACAAACACGTGCCCATCGTGTCGATGCATCAACCAACACCATAAAGTATCTAAATGGTCCGCATGTTGGTTGGATAAGTCCACAAATATCCCCTTGAATCCTCTGAATAAGCTTAGGGGGGTCATGAATAATCTTTGTATATGAGGGTTGAGTATTCAACTTCCCTAAATAACACGTTTTGCATGGCGGGAGTCCAACATAGGGATGTAACTTATGCCCGTGTGAAGATTGGAGGATACGGCGCATCATGTCCCGTCCAAAATGTCCCAAACGGTCATGCCAAAGCAACAAAAGGTCCTGGAACTCAGTCATAGGGCCGGCCACAATGTGGGCTTCTATGGCGCGAATGGTTGTGATATACAATCCACTCGGTAGACATTCCAACTTCTCATGAATATCTCTAAAATCAGTAACTTCAGTGGTTTCAATATGATATTGAATATCTCTAAAACTCAGCAACGTTCTTCTGTAACGTGGAGAACAGATTACTTCCTTAATGGTCGAAATTGTACCATTAGACAACACGATACGTGCCTTTCCGTATCTTTCAATCAGGTTGGATGAGCCTGTGAGAATTGTCAAATGAGCTTTCTTGGGTATTAAGTTAGTAAAATAATGTCGTTCACGCAAGATGGTGTGCGTGGTTGCACTATTTGCCAAACAATTAACTTCCCCACTAGATATACCTTGAAATAAATTGATTGAATTAGTCACATGCATAAATATAAGTCCATTCATTCAATTAAGCAATTCGAGAAAATAATATCCATTCAAATAACAATTCATAATTCAAAACAAACCAAAACCAAACAAAGTATTCCAAATACTTAGAAAAATTGTTCAAAATTAAACCATAAACCTAGCAAAATAGGGGGTAAGGCCGACCACTCCTAGTGGGTTCGGCCATTAGGGGTAAACACCCTAAAAACATGTCTAATTTATTCATCCATAGGCGCTGATGCCTTCTGAAAATCCGATATCTCCATTGATGTAGTTACATCTTCCGGATGATCCACATGTTCAAAGTGACTCACGACGGGAATGATACTTGGCAATAGCCTCAGGGGAAGCTCGACATACGTGTGACCAGTGATCATTTGATCCACAGCAATAGCACATGTCCAGCTCAGTAAAAGCAGGCTGAATGGGAGCTTTGCCCTTTTTCTTGAAGTTTAGAACCTTAGGGGCGAGTGGTGGATGCTGTTGGGTCACATTTCTTCCCTTAGGTGCGGCACTCTGATTCAGTGAGTTCCACTTTGCAGAATTTCAATAATGAACGGATTCTACAAACTTCAAAGTTGTATTCATTTACGAACTTAAAGTCCTGGAAGCGAAGATGATGCCAGTCGTGTCTTACTTCAGGCAAGTATATGTCTTTCTGGTTATCGAAACAGTCGGCTAGAGCAAGCCAAAGGATGTGTAGGTCCTCCTCAGTGAGATACTCATTCTGCAGTGCATCATGGATGTGTCTTCGGATAAAGGTCATTGCAGTAGCCTTTTGAGCTTCGTCAACGGGTTTGTCGGCGATAGGTGCCTCGATGGTAGCTCTAATACCCTTTGTAGTTAGATGGAGCTTCACGTCTTGAACCCACTTCAGATAGTTTCTTCCAGAGACTTCTAGAGCAGAGAAATCGAGCTTGTTCGAGTTCAACATGTCCCTAAAATAAAGGAAAAAAAATGTGATTAGTCATATGGCTTATAGACATATATCGTAGAACATACAGGTTCTATAAACATGTATTGGTTTAATTTATGCATGAAAACTACAGGTTTCATATGGTATGTTTTGAATGAAAACTTCGGGATTCAAAGGCACTAAATTTGAAACTACAGGTTCAATTTAGTTGTATGAACAATTAGTTCATAATGAGAGGTTCCTGCAAGAAACACAGAATGCAATATACTAATTTGAATATAGTGGATTTGAGGTTCTTCGGGAACTCAAGTGTGAGAGCTTCGTTTCTACGAAAGTATGTGATGGTTCAAAGTATAAAAATAAATTATTGAATCATTAATGTCCAAAAGTGATCTTCAGGTCAATAATTTTGGATTTATTATCAGATTAATGGACTACAGGTCACTTTTAATTAATTCAATAAATCGGGTCATACATGGTCGATTGTAGAACCTAAATAATATTAAAATAATATTATTGGGTCAAAAATATAGCCCCAATAAATAATTGGGCTCAGGTTGGGTGCCTTGAGTAAAAGGCAAGGTCCAAAAAGGCCTTGGGAGTGGGCTGCAGGCCACAGTGGGTGGGAGAAAACCCTAGCCGCAGTTGGGTTTCAGTTTGGGTCGAGGGAGATGGCATGGGGCAAGGCCCATCAAGGTTGCTGGCTTTTAGGTTTGGAGTGGAAAGCCCTAGCCGCATGGGTTGGCTTTAGTTTGTTGCAAGCCGTGACACGGGGGCCCAGCAAGCTAGGCTTGCGGGCTGTGGACCAAGAAACTAGGGCTGCAGGCCCGTGGTTATGAAGCAGCAAACCCAACAGGGGTTGGGCAGATGGTCCAAAGGCATCAAGGTGATGCCATCCCATGGTAATACCCAAAAAAAAAAATACCCAATTTTTTTGAACCTAGGGTTTAGGAAACCTATATTTGCTTCTAATTTATTTTATATAGTTTGACTCACAAATTCCACATAACAATTTAATTGTGTGATGCATGAAACAAATATATGAACATATACAATATATATATATCGAAGGGAAAATATAAACATAGAGGGGTTCATACATCATGGGGAATGTTTTCATGCTTCGTGGACGTTTCAAATATCTTCTTTTATTTTAAGCATACCTGATTAGCAGAAAACGAATAAGCCTTCGAATTTGGTGGATGATAGTCTCCTCCTACGATGCATCAATTCCTCAGCTTCTGGTAAAAGCGTGCTGATAACGTGTTGTAGGCCTATTTGATTGAAAGATCTAGGGTGAGAGACAGGGGGCCGACTATGCTTAGAGAGAAGAGAGATTGATTTAATTGTGAGGTGAGTTTGATTCACCTCATTGTGCCTTTATTTATAGTAGTAGGATAGGTAAAAACCTTTCCCTTTAGGATTACAACATTTAATAGGTAATCCACTCCTAATAAGAATATAAGATACATTCTCATATCTACTAGGATTTACACAATCACATTCTTATTCTAAATATGACCGCAACAAAAAGAATTTTATTGCCTATCTACAAGAATAAGAACGACACACAAAATTGCATGAATTATAGGGTATTCTGTTATGAGTCATACAAAAAATCTTTGGAATGAGCATAGGCTAAGGCAAGAGATACGAATCTCAAATAGTCAATTCGGGTTTATGTCAGGGTGCTCGACTATATGGAGGCAATCTATCTTTTACAAAGATCGATGGAATGATATAGAGATATGCAAAGTATTTGCACATGATTTTTATAGATTTGGAAAAAGCGAATGATAGGTTCCTAAGAGAATTTGTTTTTTGGATTCTAGTGAAGAAAATAGTACGAGTAGTATATATCCAAGCAATAGAGAATATGTATGATGGAGCAAGGACTATAGTAAGAACTCATGAAGGACAAACTGAAAGTTTTCCCATAATCATATGTAGGGTTACTCCAAGCCTCAACTTTAAGTCCTTACCTTTTTTGAATTGGTAATTGATGAGTTAACGGAACATATTCAACACATGCAAATAACATGCAACGCCCCGCCCCGAATTATTTACTTTATTTTGGAAAATAATAATATTAGTGATAGGCCCAAACTTTGTTTAGTTTGCTACTATTTCATTTATCTTACTTCTAAATCTCCAAATGATTTAATTCCTATAAAATTAACCATGTTTTTAATTACCATAACAATCAATTAAGTTATCAACTTAATTCCCCAAATTCTTCTATCAAGCAACCTCTAATTCAAAGATTAATTCTTGAATATTTAATCTTACTGGTATTATGGTTGCATCTAACGTCTCGTTAGACTACCTACGTACCCTAAACAGGGATCAAGTCATTCGTAGTTCACTAATTCCAATTCTATTAAACTTTGATATTTCTACACATAACTAACAATTACCATCTAGCTTCAAACAAGTGTATTACATTAAATGCTTATTAAATTTAGTTCCAGAACATCAAAATTAGCTTAAAGCTACGGCGTCGGCCATCCCGATTCGCCGGAAAATATCAACTATCTCCAAAAATTAGCAAATTTTACAGCAAAGTAGATCTCAGTGATAGGAACAACTTTCATACCTGCGGCCAGACCTAATTTGGCCAGGAAACACCTCAAATCGGCCACGAACAGTCTGAAACCCTTGAATTTGGGTGTGTTCAATTCGACCTCAAAGTAACTCCGACGCCCCTAAATTTGTTTGGGCTTTGTTCCACACCTCAAAGGGAATTTAATGGTGGTGGAATTGGACTTGAGTAGTTTCAAATTTTGGGTAATTCGAACCCAATGCCAACGCACCCCACTGTGTGGGTTTTACCCATTTCAAGCTCAAATCCCATGATTTTTTAGGTGTAGTAGGAAGAGGGAAGGTTATGGAGGGTTTTACAATGGTTAATTTGATGTATTCGTCGGAAAAAGGGGTGAAATCCCGCCGGAAAAAAACAATAGCCCGATCCAGTCGGGTTCGGTCCCTAGGTCGTGGGATCCCCCTCTCCCCCTTCTTTCCTTTTTCCTCCTTTCTCCCTTCCCCATTCGTCGTCCCCCCTATTCTTTTCCTCCTTTCTCTCCTTTCTATTCTTTTCTTTTAGTCACAACCATCCATTTTGTTTCTTCCTTTCATACCAACCACACACGTGGCTTTTTCACATGGCTCCAGATTTTCTGGAGCCTTCTAAAGATATTTAAAATTTCCAATTTATCCCCAACTTTAAACGTTAATAACTTCTTCGTTAAAACACTGTTTCACGAACGGTTTACGCCTACGCGTTCGTGAGATCGAACTTTATTCAAGAATATAAATTGTGACCTCGAAGGGTCTACGGATTTTAAATAATTAATTTCCAAACTTTAAATCTCGTAACTAGTTTAATTTAAAACTTAACTCACATCAATTATTATAAATTCTCGAAAAACCAAATAAAAGCTCAATACTACAATTACGTTAATTGTAATGATTTTCCAATTCTATTTCCATAACCATAAATCGATTTATTTTCGATTTTCTCTATGTATTCATAATTATGAATATTTAATTCATATATTTAAATTTTCAGGGTATTACATTCACCTCCCGTTAAAATAAATCTCATCCCCGAGATTTCAACCATTGAATAACGAAAAGGGATTTAGAACTAATCCCACCGTTCCATTCGTATGGAATAAAATCATAATGATTCGCACCATATACACATACTCTTAGCAACATTCACTAGCAGGACAAAATATCCTAAAACCAATATCATAAATTCCAGCCATAATTTTGGTTGGCTGGATAAACACCAGAATATCAAACCCCTTCAACCATCGGCTAGATAAATACTAGCATAATGACCGCAATATGATAAATACTAGCATAATGACCGCAATATAATAAATTTCAACCATAACCATCTTCCGCCAATTTAAACATCAAATCTCAAGCCAAAATCATCAATGGTTAGGTAATTATCAAAATTTAAACCAACTCAATCGAATTGACAAATCACATATCAAGAATTCCAACTAAAACATGGAACGAAATCAAAATCTCACTCTATGATTTTTCTTTATGTCCACAATTAACCAAGTTACATATAGTAAATTTAAAGCCTTTTAAATCTTTCTTTTTATTGTTTCTCTTTCCAATTGATTTTAAGTGCCGCCACAAATGACATAATTTAGCGACTCGTACTTCTAGTACACCATTCACATTCTATTAACCAAAGAAGATAATTTATATATATATATATATATATATATATGTATATATCACAACTCAATTGGCCAACACAACTAAACCTTATTAATCGCATAAACATAAGAACATGTTTTCTTCATTTGTTCAGTTAGTGATATCGAATCCAACAACGACGACTCTTGAATATGGCAATCCAAGCAATAATTTTTGTAATTACAAGCTTTCCTCATCCATTCTTTTTATTGAACGTTAAATATAACTGGTCAATCATCAATACTAAACGAACTCAAACTCTCATTCTAGGATTTCATTCATATCCACAATTACCTAAATTATCCTTAGTAAATTTAAAAACTTTATCTTTTTATTCTTTCTGTCAATTTGTTCCTTTTTTAAATTGTTTCAAAATGTAACCACAGCTCGAATAAATTAGTGAGCTGTACCTCCAGGGTACTATTTACATTTCACCAACCAAAGAAGAGAAATTTACATTTTACGACCCTAACGGTCAACGGAATTAATCCTTACTAATCACATAGCCAAGAGAATATATACTCGTCATCAGTTTTGTTTGCAATATCAATTTCCAACAATGACCACTCATGACCCATGGCAACCAAAACAACACATTTATAATTATACCCTTTTTCCATCAATTCTTTCCATAATTCATAAAATTTCACGTCTCACACAACTGAAAATTCGTTCATATTAAATGAACCCAAAATTTCATTTCATAATTTTACTCATATCCACCAATAATAAATGAAGAAAACTTCATGGTCTTTCCACCATTTTAAATTATAATAACCAAATCATAACCTCAGTTTATGATTCCATTCTCACTTGATGAATTTTCATACGAAATTCCATTCATTGCTATTTGGAAATTTACCTTGTAATTATTGGTAATTCTGTTTCCCACTACATCTGGCAACACGAATACCATAAATTTTGGCCTTAAACGATATTGGCAAAATCAAATATCAAATTTCAAGCCATAACTATCGTGGCTAATAGAGTACTAGAATTTTCACGCCATAATTCATTAATGGCAAACCAAACCAATCAACTTTGAAATTTATAAACCTTCCACGTCAATTCTCCTTATCAAGCGCAAACAAAAAAAAAAAAAAAAAAAAAAAAAAAACTCACTGGAAAACATTTATATTAAATGAACTCAAGATCTCATCCCATATTTTCATTCATGTTCATTCATGTTCATCCATAACCACAACATATACTTTTTATTCTCATTCGATAAATTGTCATGACTTTAATGAATACCAAATTTCCAACCACAATTATCATCTGCCAAACATTTTAAAATTCTAGCCACACATATCATTGTCAACACAATGATTCCACCACCATTTTCTTTTATCTCAATCAATGACTAATAGGCTGGAAAATATTGTAATATAATTGGCCAATACACATCACACTTTCTTTTTCTTTTCTTCTTCTTCTTCTTCTTCTTTCTCTTTTTTTTTTTCACATCTACGGGCCTTTTCCGCCTAATTTCACATTCACGGGCCTTTCTCGCCGCATTTCACATTCACGGGTTATTGTGCCCAATTCACATCCATGGGTCATTGTGCCCAATTCAATTTCTCAAGTGCCAGGTATAGTACAAATTCTCCATCTACTTAACACCACCTCATAATCACCTTAACATTCAACATTTTCACAATGCATAGCATAATATCGATTCAATTCAAAATTAATCCAAAACCTTAATCAAATGCTCAACTTCAAAGCTATAATATGAATACGATATTTTAAAATTTTGCTACTCCCATTCAATTCAATTCAAAGCATCATAATTCACAATATATGCATTCCACATAATTTCCGTCATATTCATAGACCTTATGAAATAATGCAATATCAATACAATTTATAATTCACACCCACAACTTAATAATATCTCATAATACATAACATAATGTCAATCCACTTCATTTCACTTCATGGTGATTCTCAACATATATATATTTCACCTAACTTTCTCATTACCCAAAGAACTTAGAAATAATGCATTATAAACGCAAATCACCATTCCCATTAACGAAACTTTCATATTTATTAAGGAAATTGCACCACAATCATAATACAATTTATATATATGACACACACATAATATAACATGAATGTCAATTTAATCACAAAAAAAAATGTGAATTAATGCAACCACCATGCATAACATAATCCACACCAATAAGAATTCAAGAACATTGCATATTACAGAGTATGATCATTTGCTCTGATACCATTTGTAACGCCCCGCCCCGAATTATTTGCTTTATTTCGGGATATAATAATATTAGTGATAGGCCCAAACTAAACTCTTGTTTAGTTTGCTACTATTTCTTTTATCTTACTTCTAAATCTCCAAACGATTTAATTCGTATAAAATTAACCATGTTTTTAATTACCATAACAATCAATTAAGTTATCAACTTAATTCCCTAAATTCTTCTATCAAGCAGCCTCTAATTCAAAGATTAATTCTCAAATATTTAATCTTACTGGTATTATGGCTGCATCTAACATCTCGTTAGATTGCCTACGTGCCTTAAACAGGGATCAAGCCATTCGTAGTTCACATATTTCAATTCTATAAACTTTGATATTTCTACACATAACTAACAATCACTATCTAGCTTCAAACAAGTGTATTACATTAAATGCTTATTAAATTTAGTTACAGAACATCAAAATTAGCTTAACACTACGGCGTCGGCTCCCTGGGCACGCGTCGCCGCCCCAATTCGCCGGAAAATATCAACTATCTCCAAAAATTACCAAATTTTATAGAAAAGTAGATCTCAGTGGGAAGAACAACTTTCATACCTGCGGCCAAGCCCAATTTGGCCGGGAAACACCTCAAATCGGCAACGAACCGCTGAAAACCCTTGAATTTGGGTGTGTTCAATTCAACCTCAAAGTAACTCCGACGCCCCTAAACTTGTTTGGGCTTTGTTCCACACCTCAAAGGGAGTCTAATGGTGGAATTGGACTTAAGGAGTTTCAAACTTTGGGTAATTCAAACCCAATGCCGCTGCACCCCACCGTGCGGGTGCTACCCATTTCAAGCTCAAATCCCATGATTTTTTAGGTGTAGTAGGAAGAGGGAAGGTTATGGAGGGTTTTACAATGGTTAACTTGATGTAATTCGTCGGGAAAAGGGGCGAAATCCCATCAGAAAAACACAATAGACCCGATCGGGTCAGGTTCGGTCCCCGAGTCGCGGGATCTCCCGCTCCCCCTTCTCTCCTTTTTCCTCCCTTCTCCCTTCCCTATTCGTCCTCCCCCTATTCTTTTCCTCATTTCTCTCCTTTCTATTTTTCTCTTTGAATCACAACCATCCATTTTGTTTCTTCCTTTCATACCAGCCACCCACATGTCTTTTTCACATTGCTCCAGATTTTCTGGAGCCTTCTAAAGATATTTAAAATTACCAATTTATCCCCGAATCTAAACGTTAATAACTTCTTCGTTAAAACATCGTTTCACGAACGGTTTGCGCCTACGCGTTCGTGAGATCGAGCTTTATTCAAGCATATAAATTGTGACCTCGAAGGGTCTACGGATTTTAAATAATTAATTTCCAAACTTTAAACCTCATAACTAGTTTAATTTAAAACTTAACTCACATCAATTATTATAAATTCTCGAAAAACACATAAAAGCTCAATACTACAATTACGTTAATTGTAATAATTTCCCAATTCTATTTCCATAACCATAAATCGATTTATTTGCGATTTTCTCTACGTATTCATAATTATGAATATTTAATTCATATATTTAAATTTTAAGGGTATTACATAACAAGGGCCTCAAGGAAAAATACTATAGGATGGCAATAAGACCAGCGATGTTTCATGGCACAAATGTTAGGCGGTCAAGTATCAACGCGTGCAAAAAAAGAGTGTAGCATAGATGAGAATGCTTCATAGGATGTGTGGGCATACGAGAAATGACATAATTAAGAATGAGAATATCTGAGGTAAAGTAAGAGTGAGCCCAATTGAAGATAAGATGAGAGAGAATCGATTAAGGTGGTTTGGATATGTGAAACCGAAGATCTACAAATGTTCTGGTTAGAAAATGCGATTACGAGATAGATGTTCAAAGCAAAAGGGGTAGAGAAACACATAGAAAGACTTGGAAATAGACTTTAAGAAAGACTTGGAGTACTTGGAGCTAACAGAATACTAGACGCAAAACCGAGCGTAGTGGTATTTTAGAATTCATATAGCTAACCTCATTTAATGAGATAAAACCATGTTGTTGTTGTTGTTTATATAATACTTGTGCCGCATTGACCGCCACATTTAAAAAAAAATTCTAATAAGAAATTAAAATGAGATGAAGATAATGAAAAGAAATTATGAATTGTGGAGAGAGCTAGAGTTTATAGAGAAAAGTTAGAAGAGTTATGAGTTAAAACTTCTATGATCCACTTCATCGATAAAAACAAGTTATCAAATTTTTGGCTTGATCAAATTACATGGCATTGATATAGCATTGTTTCAACATTTTCCATATGATTAAATCCAGTTCCAATCAGAGAGTAAATAAATTATCTAGTCTTTTGTCTAATCCAAATGAAGGAGGAGAGGTGACATATCCAACTACACTTCCCTATTTCTATAATAATGATATTATCCACAAACTCATTTTTACTTTATACACATCCCTTGTTTAATTATATCTTTTGACATTCTTTAATTCATTCAATTTGATAGTCAGAAATTAAAAATAGTGTAAAAGAGAAAAATGCATGTGTGAGTTGTGCAATTGATTATTAACGGAAGGCAGCATGGGCAAGGCCAAAGGAGCTTGTATTAGTTTACGATGAGAGAGAATCTTTGCCGGATTATCTTTGTGAGGATTCCGGGGATCTTCCAATCATATACATTCATTGTACATCATGCGGTTAATTTTCGTCAGGTACTGTTTGTATTCAATTTTAAATAAAAAAAATTACAATAATTTCTGACCGCACGATGTACAATGAACCAATGTAATTTAAAGATCTCTGAAATCCTTCCAAAAAAGGTCCAACGAGAATCCTGACTCGTTAATGATAATCTGCAGCAAGGTTATCTCAGAACAAAAGTACGTCACGATCATGCATGGAATATGTAGAAAAACAAACAAGGACAGTACTTTCATCAAATATCAAGTCGACGTGTTTCAATACGTACTACTTATATAGCTTTATTTGGAAAATGACGGACCAAGGTTATGTAATCGTTGGGTGCAATCATGCCCAAAAAAGTAAAAATAAAATGATAAGGATTCATTTGCACCAACTTTGTTCTCTCTTTTTTCTTCATAGAATTCAAGTCATTCACCATTTACCAAATGGCTAAATCTCAAGATTTTAGAGAGATTAATCAGCGGGTTACTTCTAATATACCAAAATTGTTATTAAATTGCATCGAGTTACGGGCTTTCATAACAAAATTTTTGTTGTAATTGTTAGTGAAACCACATAATATAACTTTATATTTTAATTTATTAATTTTTCTATATGCTATTCTTGTATGCTTGGCACTCTAAATTTTTCATTTTGCACTCCAAAAATTTTTATACTTAAAAAGGAAAATACAATTATGAAGAGTGCAAAATAAGATTTTTTTATTGCCAATAACAATTCCGTAAAATAATCACAATTCAATATATAGTGACAAATTAAATCTCTCCTATTAAAATTCGCACTAATGAAATCTCTCACATTTAAAATAATCACAATTCAATATAGTGAAAAAAAAAAGTTATTAAATGCTAATGTGTCCAATTTTTTAGAAAGGAAAGTTGTTTGTTTGTTTCTTTAGAGTTCTTTCTATTTCCTGCAGATTATAGTTTTACTCATATGCAAAAAAAAAAACTTTCTAAAAACGTTAACATTATTTTTGTACAGTGAAAAAACTATGATTTGCAGATAAATAAGATTAATAACATCTCATTACATGAAAGGATGCATTTATGTTAATATGTACATCCCAGAAACCCTATAAATTAATACGATCATATCCATGATCTGCATCTCTAGCTAATTACAACTACCACGGAATATTCAGCTACCCTATATTTCTTGGTAATCAAAAAATAATTCCATGTACGTGGTCACATTATTAACCAACTTCAAAATTAAAAGTACGTAAATGAATCTAAAAACTGCAAGTACGTATATTGTACTTGCAGTTGAGAGGTACAATATCAATCATAGGTTGTGCTTATTATTCCAGATCCAACCACCATTCCCAGAGACCTGTTTGCAGTAATTCTCACATGCAATCTCGCAGATGGGAATGTTTGCGCCTTCCTCTTTCAGGCACACTGGCATGCATGGCTTTGCACAGTCTGAGAGCGCTTCACTTCCCTTCATGCTGTAGCTGCACACCATAACAACTAGCACACAGATAACAATGGCAGGAATTGTATTGGTTTTAGTATTGGCCATTTTGGTCTTTTAAAACTGGGTTTTTGGTAAGATTTGTGAGGGAATTGGTCGAGTTGGTGAAATATTCAATCTGCGAATAAGAACTTGGATGTGGGTTTGGTTTATATAAGGGGTGGGAAGTTGCGCATGCTTAGGAAAGAAAGACGCACCTCATGGTTTAGGTGGTTTGGAGCAAAACATGGTGATGAAAAATGAGGTTGGGGTTAGAAATTAGGATCATATATTTTTGGTTGGGCTAAAGAAAGATGGTTAGTTTTTTTTGCCAAGAATCGTGAGGTTAAAGTGCGTAATATTATTAACACTCCTCGTTTAGGTTCTGACTCCAAATCGAACTAGCAAAATGGCCACACACTGTGAGTGGAAAATAATTATGTTTTACTATGATTTTATAATTACAACAAAAGAAGTTAAAATTCAAAAGAGAATAAATAAGATCCCCAAGCATAAATAAGCGCCACCAAAAAAAAAAAAAAATAGTGTGCTCCTCTAGTCTTCCATGGTGTTTTCTTCTCCACCTGTTTCGATTACTCTTCTTCTTTTGGTTTTGTGATTCCGTTTTCCTCTAGCATGAATGAAATTTTGTAGAACTTGGGATCATGAAGAAGGAAGCTGAATTCCCGCAGAACACATCTATCACCTTCTTTCTCCCTCTTATACCTCTTTCTCTCTTTAAATAACCACATTAGACTAAAACAAAATTCTAGTATAATCAAAGATATGCAACCCCTAATTAATGCAAAACCTTGATTTGATATTTTTCATTTTGTTCTCCCTTCATGCCAGGAATGATCGATTGTGTAGAGAGGTTTGTGTGAGGAGGAAATTTGATCACAAAATGGGAATAGAAGATAGACGTGGGTGGGTTGGTTTCTACTGGCGGTTCACTCCTTTTTTCTGTAAATTTTTTATTTTGTAATTCTCTTATTTATTAGGATGTATTTTTAAAACATTGAATTAATTGTTGTTTCACATATTTATCCATGATTTATTAACTTGTTTTATTGGGGTGTAATCATATACCGAGGGTTATAATCGTTATTTTCTAGAATTTTGTTTGACAAAAAATGTTTGCTTATAGATATTAGTTATTCATTTGCAAATTTATTATCCTAGTTGGAAGACTAAATGATGCATGATCACACATTCTTAAATTTAAAATTTAAAATTGAAATTGAACAAATATGGTCATTTATTAAAAATTGATATCAAATCAAAGATAAGTAACAATGAATTAAATATTCATTTGTAACTGTACAAAGTTTAATGAATTATTATTATTATTATTATTATTATTTGTGTTTTTTTTAAAATGAGGATAATTGGTGGTAAACCACGGTTATCCACCTCCTCCGGAGGTTAGAAAGATTCACAGAGACATTTCAGTCTCCCCAGACCATAAGTGTACCTTCCTCATTCAATGAATTAAATTTGGGGTATGGTCTAATTAATGCCGTCACGCCTCGAAAGGAATAGTGGTAGGCTTTATTGACAACGCAATGTTATAATGCCGCCCTAAAAAGAACCAAATTATGTCGTATATACTTCACAACTTATGAACATGGTGGTCTATTTTATCTGACAGAGGGACTAGAGCCGGCGGCAGAGAGAGAGAGGAGAGAGATGTGTGTTTGTAGAATTGTAGGGGAATGTGTGTGTTGTTATCCCTCCTACATTGTGCCTTTATTTATAGTAGTAAAGGGAGAGAAGATATTCCTTCTTCTCCAAGTAATACAAGTTGTAATAGGAAAGGATAACTAGAATCAAATCTTATCTAGGATTTACACAGTCATACTTAAACTAGGAATGTTTACAACACTCCCCCTTGAGTGGGTAAATACTCAAGGTAGATTCAGCATCATGCAGAAGTTTGAGGAAGTCGACTCGTCGGCATTGATTCCAAGGAACAACGCTTATTCTCAATAAGGTAGGAACTTGCATAAGTAGTAAGTCTCACTAAAAAACCCTAAGGCTATGGCAAAAACCCAAGTAGGGACAAAATCCATAGTCTAAGGAAAAATGCGTGAGAAATGCAAAGTCAAAAGAAACGTCTACAGGACGTCATCAGGGATATGACCAGCCCAAGGTGGGTGCCTCGTTAAAACCTAGTTAGGTAGCAAAAACCCAGTGGGAAAAATGCTCCTAATCGTAGGGAAAAAGAGTACATTAAGATCAAGCAAGTATCTAGAAGATACTCCCCCTGAGTTTGACATAATTCCACAGAGAAATAGCAAAGTTACAACTCAGAAAGTTTACGCATACCAATTCCATGAACAAGCTTCTGAAACGTCGCCTTCGGTAGTGATTTGGTGAAGAGGTCGGCCAGATTGTCTTGTGATCGGATTTGCGTGACTTCAATCTTCTGATGCTCTTGTTGTTGATGTGTAAAGAAGAACTTCGGCGCAATATGCTTGGTGTTGTCTCCTTTGATGTAACCCTTCTTGAGCTGTTCGATGCAAGCTGCGTTGTCTTCAAAAATCGTCGTCGGGGCATTAACGGCGGGATGAAGATCACAGGAGCTTCGAATATGGCCCACTACTGCTCTCAACCAAAAGCATTCCCGAGTTGCTTCATGTAAGGCGAGAATTTCAGCATGGTTAGACGAAGTGGCAACTAAGGTCTGTTTAGTTGACCTCCAAGATATTGCGGTGCCTCCAACGGTAAAGACATAACCCGTTTGAGAACGCGCCTTGTGCGGATCAAATAAGTATCCAGCGTCGGCATAACCAACAAGGCGAGAATCAACCCGATGAGCATAGGGTGCGGCATCACTCGAGGATTCGTAGGGATAGAATAAGCCCAAATCCGTAGTACCCTTAAGGTAACGGAAGATGTCTTTCACGCCAGTCCAATGTCTGCGTGTTGGTGCATTGCTGTATCTTGCCAAAAGATTAACAGCGAAGGAGATGTCGGGTCTAGTGCATTGAGCTAAGTACAATAAAGCGCCTTTCGCACTTAGATAAGGAACTTCAGGCTCCAAAATCTCTTCATCATCCTCCTTCGGACGGAAGGGATCTCGCTTTGCATCTAGCGTACGAACGACCATAGGAGTACTCGAAGGCTTCGCTTTATCCTCATTAAAACGGCGCAACACCTTCTGGGTGTAGTTCGATTGATGTACTAGGATTCCATCCGAACAATGCTCTATCTCGAGGCCGAGACAGTATCGAGTCTTACCTAGATCTTTCATCTCAAATTCCGACTTCAGGTGCGAAGCAGTTCTCGCGAGCTCTTCAGGAGTTCCGATGAGATTCATGTCATCGACATATACTGCAACAATCGCAAATCCGGAATGTGACTTCTTAATGAACACACAAGGGCATAGTTCGTTATTCACATATCCCTGACTAGTCAAATACTCACTTAAACGGTTATACCACATTCTTCCGGATTGTTTCAAACCGTATAGTGAACGCCTCAGCCGAATTAAGATCGTGTTCCGGGGTTTGGAAATATTTGAACCAGTCAATGTAAGTCCTTCGGGAACTTTCATATAAATTTCCGTATCAAGATCCCCATAGAGATACGCGGTTACTACGTCCATCAGCTGCATATCCAGTTTTTCGGAAACTACCAAACTGATAAGGTATCGAAAAGTAATCACATCCATAACGGGTGAGTAAGTTTCGTCATAGTCAATCCCGGGGCGTTGTGAGAAACCTTGTGCTACAAGACGAGCTTTGTAACGCACAATTTCGTTATTCTCATTACGCTTCCGAACGAAAACCCACTTGTAGCCAACGGGCTTCACATGTGGAGGAGTAGGAACTACAGGTCCAAACACCTTACGTTTCGCAAGTGAATCAAGTTCGACTTGGATTGCTTGTTTCCAGTTTGACCAATCAGCTCTACGTCGACATTCATCAACGGAACGCGGTTCAATGTCATCGCTCAACATGATCTCAGTAGCTACTGCAAATGCTAATACATCGTCGACAATCATCTCATTTCTACGCCACACATCATCTAAGCTAGCATAATAGACCGAAATCTCACGATTCTCAGGATGAGGATTCGTCTCTTCAAGGACGCTTCCATAATCTAGAATTTCCTCATGAGTTGGGTAAAATGAGTAAGCGATAGTCGGATTCACGGTAAGCTCTTCAGGACCTTGTGCCGTGGTTTTCCTCTTCCGGGGGTGTGAATCCTTTGAACCAAGGGGTCTGCCACGCTTTTGTGTAGGGGCAGATGATTGGCTAGCCGCTAATGTACGTGGATCACCAGAATTGGCGTCCCGGGCTTCCAGGAGGGTAGTCCGTCGTACATTTGGTACATCCATCTTTGCAGGCGTATTCGCAGCTGGAATATGTGATCTTGTCACGCGCGCTAGATCGATGAAAGCATCTGGCATGCTCTGAGCTATGCTCTGGAGATCTAATATGCGCTGCACTTCAGCTTCAGACGGAGCGGTGCGGGGATCTAAATGAGACAAAGTGGGAGTCGTCCACGATAATTCGCGTCGTTCATTAGGAACGTTGACGTTCTTATCTCCCCCTAACGACGGGAAGACGGTCTCATAGAAGTGACAATCCGCGAAACGAGCGGTAAACAGATCGCCTGTCAAAGGTTCTAAGTAACGAATAATCGAAGGAGAATCATATCCGACATAGATTCCCATCCTTCGCTGAGGCCCCATTTTTGTACGTAAGGGCGGCGAGATCGGCACATATACCGCACAACCAAAAACGCGCAGATGCGATATGTCGGGTTCGCATCCGGTGACCAACTGAAGGGCACTAAATGGTTGTGTCGCAACAGGCCTCAGGCGGACCAACTTTGCTGCGTGCAATATTGCATGGCCCCAAGCAGCGATCGGGAGCTTGGTACGTATGACCAACGATCGAGCAATCATTTGTAAACGCTTAATGAAAGCCTCTGCCAGGCCGTTCTGGGTGTGAACATGGGGTACAGGATGTTCAACTTCAACCCCAACCGACATGCAATAGTCATCAAAAGTTTTAGATGTGAATTCTCCAGCATTATCCAATCGAATAGATTTGATCGGATAATCAGGGTGGTGAGCCCTGAGCTTGATAACCTGAGCCAACAGTTTGGAGAATGCAGCGTTCCTTGTGGACAACAAGCACACGTGTGACCAACGTGTAGAAGCGTCAACCAAAACCATAAAATATCTAAATGGTCCGCATGGAGGTTGAATCGGTCCACAAATGTCCCCCTGAATCCGTTGTAGAAAAATGGGAGGATTCGAACGAATCTTGTCATAAGAAGGCTTAGTAATAAGCTTTCCCATAGAACATGTTTGACATGCAATTTCATGGATCGAACCTAAGCTTCGGGTTAGTGGATGCCCGTGTGAAGTTTTGAGGATACGGCGCATCGCTATTCGTCCAGGATGTCCCAAACGATCATGCCAAAGTGTAATTTCGTGCGCGGTCCCTGTGGTAGGGCCGGCCACATAGTGGCATTCTATGGGGCGTATGGTTGTAGTATACAGACCACTCGGGTTACGCTCCATCTTCTCTAGAATACGCTTCTGGCCATATTCGTAGGAAGTTACGCACAGAAATTCAACTCCGTTTTCTACGTGGGTTTCAGCGTGGTAATTGTTATCTCTAATGTCCTTGAAACTTAGTAACGTTCTTCCGGAACGTGGAGAATAGAGTGCCTCAGCAATGGTCAAAATTGTACCATTGGACAACATTATACGTGCCTTACCGTATCCTTCGATCAGGTTGGATGGGCCTGAGAGGGTTGTCAGAGGTGCATTCTTAGGTACGAAGTTAGTGAAATAGATGCGTTCACGCAAAACAGTATGCGTGGTTGCACTATCTGCCAGACAACTAACTTTCCCACTAGTCATACCTAGAATGAAAAATTAATTTGAATCGGTCACATGCATAAAAGTTTATAAAAACAAGTATCAATTCAAAATAATTTCATTTATTCAAGGAAAAAACTGAATATCCAAAATAAATCGCCAACTAATAATCCAAAACATAAAGGAAAATTGTTCAAAATCAACCAAAAAACAAGGTGGGGTTCGGCCACAAGGTGGAATTCGGCCCCAATTGTCTTATTTTAACTGAAAAATAAGTCTATGTCTAAGATTCTAATCTTCCATAGGAGTGGTATCCTCCTGAAAATCAGAAACTTCCATCTTTGTAGTCTCCGGTTCGTCCACTTGCAGGAAGTTTGATTCAAACTTCGTACGACGAGAATGATATGCATCCACAACCTTCTTAGAGCACGGCAAATACGGGACCAATGGTCCTTGGAACCACAATGATAGCACATATCGTCATTCATTGTGGCAGGTGCTTTGCCCTTATTCTTGAAGTTCGGGGCCTTGGGAGCGAGGTTTGGGCGCTTCTGGGCTTTGTTTCCTCCTTTGGATGGGCCTTGGCTCTGTTGACCTTGGTGGGATGGCTTCTGGCCGCCCTTACCACGCCTCTTTTGGCGTTTTGGGTGCTGATTAGTGCTATAATGTGCTTCAGGCACAGCAGTAGCCCCAGTAGGTCGAGCTTGATGATTCTTCATCAACAGCTGGTTCTGTTTTTCAGCAAGAAGTAAAACAGAGATCAAATCCGAGAACTTAGTGAACTTCTGAGCTCTATATTGTTGATGCAGGACAATATTAGAAGCAGAGAAGGTCGAGTAGGTCTTCTCCAGGAGATCCTCTTCAGTCAAAGTTTCATTGCAAAACTTGAGAAGTGATCGGATTCGACAAACTTTAGAATTATATTCATTCACAGACTTAAAGTCTTGGAAGCGCAAGTGCTGCCAGTCGTGTCTTGCTTCAGGCAAGAATATGTCCTTTTGGTGATCGAAACGATCAGCCAAAGCGACCCATAATGCACGTGGATCCTCCTCAGCAAGGTACTCAGTTTGTAGGGCGTCATGGATATGTCTTCGGATGAAGATCATAGCAGTGGCTTTTTCAGCCTCGCCAACAGGTTTATCTGTTGCTTCTTCAATAGCAGGACGCAAGTTCTTTGCAGTAAGGTGGAGCTTCACATCTTGAACCCACTTGAGGTAGTTCCTTCCAGAAACCTCCAAAGCGGTGAAGTCGAGTTTGTTCAAATTCGACATGTTCCTATCACAAAATAGATGGACAAGATGTGGTTAGTGTAATGGAGAAAAATCAATCCATTCACATAGGAGTAGAACATACAGGTTCTAATAGACATGTATTGGTTTAATTTTGCATGAAAAACTTCGGGTTTTCATGGGTGATATATTTAAGTGAAAACTTCGGGTTTTCAAACAAGGCATGTGTATAAGAAACTTCGGGTTTCAAAGTAATTATGAACTTCAGGTTCATATATTCCTGCAGGCAAACACAAATATATATGCAAACAAATATGCAAAGAATATATGCAGAAATATTGTATAATGATAAGTGAATTAATTTATTTTTGGTCTTCGGGGCCAAGTTAAAGTGTGGGTGAAAATATAAAAACCCATATTATTTAAAAAAAAATTAAATAATAAAATCTCGGGGCCTAAAAATATAGGCCAAGAACCCTCGGGTGGGATTACAGGCCCACGGGGTGAGAAGAGGGGAATGGGCTGCTGTGTGCAGCCCTAAATTTTTTTTTTTTTTTTTTTTTTTTTTTTTTTTTTTTTTTTTTTTTGTATTCAATTATATTATATGCATGTATAATTTTAATGAATCACATATTTACTTTGATGCATATGCAAATAATAGTTTCAATGCATGTACATATGTAAGATTCAATTCATGACAAATATCAAATTCACATAATTGTAGCAATTTTGATTATGAAGCATACACAATTTATGTAGAATCTAAAATACGTTAAACGTAAAGTTGGGTCATGCATCATGGTGAATGTTCATGCTATCAGGGCTTGCAAAATATCGAGTTAAAAGTCGTTGTTTGGAAAGAACCTGATTGCGTGATGATATGGATGAACTGGTTTGATGCAGAAAAAATCTCCAACGTCAGATTCCTAAACGCAGCGGTAGGAGCGTGCTGATAACGTGTTGTGGTCTATTTTATCTGACAGAGGGACTAGAGCCGGCGGCAGAGAGATAGAGGAGAGAGATGTGTGTTTGTAGAATTGTAGGGGAATGTGTGTGTTGTTATCCCTCCTACATTGTGCCTTTATTTATAGTAGTAAAGGGAGAGAAGATATTCCTTCTTCTCCAAGTAATACAAGTTGTAATAGGAAAGGATAACTAGAATCAAATCTTATCTAGGATTTACACAATCATACTTAAACTAGGAATGTTTACAACAATTTTGTAATTCTCTTATTTATTAGGATGTATTTTTAAAACATTGAATTAATTGTTGTTTCACATATTTATCCATGATTTATTAACTTGTTTTATTGGGGTGTAATCATATACCGAGGGTTATAATCGTTATTTTCTAGAATTTTGTTTGACAAAAAATGTTTGCTTATAGATATTAGTTATTCATTTGCAAATTTATTATCCTAGTTGGAAGACTAAATGATGCATGATCACACATTCTTAAATTTAAAATTTAAAATTGAAATTGAACAAATATGGTCATTTATTAAAAATTGATATCAAATCAAAGATAAGTAACAATGAATTAAATATTCATTTGTAACTGTACAAAGTTTAATGAATTATTATTATTATTATTATTATTTGTGTTTTTTTTAAAATGAGGATAATTGGTGGTAAACCACGGTTATCCACCTCCTCCGGAGGTTAGAAAGATTCACAGAGACATTTCAGTCTCCCCAGACCATAAGTGTACCTTCCTCATTCAATGAATTAAATTTGGGGTATGGTCTAATTAATGCCGTCACGCCTCGAAAGGAACAGTGGTAGGCTTTATTGACAACGCAATGTTATAATGCCGCCCTAAAAAGAACCAAATTATGTCGTATATACTTCACAACTTATGAACATAGTGTGAGGTTTTGGATTTTTCGGGTTTCAATCAACAAAATATAATTAAATTGGAAAGGGGTACTTTTTTTTTTCTTTTGGTATAGTTCACAAATGTAATTGTCACTCAAAAGCAAATCTGAAAACCCAAAAATAAATCTTCTCATGGGGTTCATAGACTAATCGTATATAAAATATTAAAGTATCTTCAAATGAAATGTCAAAAAGTACACATCATCAATAATAAGAACAAAAGACAACATATAGTGTTTTCCAACTGAAATGTTACTTCTTATGTGACATGACGATGATTGATAGCAACTTTAACACGCGCCAAGTTTGCCCAATGCTTAACATACTTGGCCTGACAAAACGCATCATCAGGTGAAGTACCTTAAGTCGATGAACCAAAATTTCATCGGGCAAATGTTCACACAAAATACCCTAGAGTCGCGTTCCAAAATGATCCTTATTAATGCAATCTGGCGTGCTCGAAACTCCCTTATTTGGGAAGACAAACCTGCAAGTCCGGCCTTGGTGAGTCAATTAGCTGGTCTCTATCTCTCTGACTACCTTAGTGCTCAGCCTGCTCCTTTGCATCGACTTCAACAGTCTCCTTCCCATTGGTCTCCTCCTCTAGTTCATTGGATGAAGATTAATGTGGATGGTTCCTTTTGTTCGTCTACAAACTTTGGGGGAGTCCGATGTGGTATTTTGCGATGGTGTATGCTAGAGGTTTCATTTGCAAGATACCTTATGTGACTAAGCCCCACACGGTGGAGAAATTTTTAGTTGTGACGAGAACACAAGTGGTACACCACGTGTTTTAATAGAAGTTGTGGGAAATTTTATTTTTTAAGTTATTAACTTTTTAACACACATATCCCATAATTTGTATAGTGACACGTAGTGTATAACCCCGTGTACCTGCCACATTGAAAAATCTCTCCACACGGTGGAGATCCTAGCTATGTGGATGCAAATTTCCGCCTTCTTCTTCTTGGACAAAATTGCACCTACAAAACAATTAACATCTTAGGTCAAGGTCAAGAGCCTCACGCGTCCACGATGAATAGGGGGCTTTGGCCGAAAAACCTCCGATGCCAAAGTTAGAATTTAGAGAGAAAAGTATTTGGAGAGTTTTTTGGGATTTTTGCCAAACTGTTGGAATGAGTGTTTGGTGAAAATAGGAGCCTATTTATAGGGCTAGGAGTGGCCGGTTTTTCAAGGGATTTTGTGGTTATGGTTTTGGCTTAATTAGCCAATTTATTGGCTAATTAAGTATGAAAGAAGTAAATGGGAGGTTACAAAATTATTTATTTGTATAAATGGGGTAATAAATTGGAGAAATGTGAGAAAGATGAGGATGAAAAGGAAGTGGCCGGCCCTTTAACAATTTTAGGTTAAATTGTATAATTTAATAGGTAATTAATGGATTAATTGGGTAATTAATCTATTAATTTACCAATTAATATTATTTTGGAGGTTACTTTGCAAAAAAGGGAATTTGATGAGATGAATATTGAATTGTTACCTCTTTGGAGCATTTTTTAGCTGCTCCCATGTAGAAATCCCGATGTGCTTCAAGGGTAGTTTGGTCATCTTTTACTAAAAAATCCACGTATCGCCTTGTGATTATTTTTGGCTCCACAAATGCCCCCAGACCTGCTGGGCTGCTTGTAGGAAAGGGCAGCAGGTGTAGAGATCTTCTTGCTCTAGGAAACTTAGGACTACTTCCTATTTTGATGTAGATTCCCTCTTTAATGTGAAATTAGATCTTTCTAGGAAAAGGAAATAAATTTCCCTCAAAGCCTATTTAAGTCCACCTTAAGTGGGTTGTTAAATCAACTTTGGAGAGCGATTTATTCTACCCTATAAGCGAGAGAAAGCTTAGAGGATATTTGTTCCCCTTCCTCTAACAATCTTCTACATCTTGTCCGTGTAAAGGACCGTCTTTCGTTGCTTTCTTTGTCTTCTCCGCGTCGCACCGATGTAAGGAAAACTTAATTCTCCTTATCTTCTTCTTGGGAGGTGCTGCCACGGGGCAGCCGTAGGGCGGTGTGGCACGTCGGCTGGCAGGGGCCAGGAATCGGCTTGGCATGGGCCAAGGAGGTGGTGTGGCAAGGGCCATTGTTTGTGTTGCTCGGCTTGATTGAAGCCAAGGATTGGCTCGGCATGGGCCGAGGAAGTGGCGTGGCATGGATAACGGTTTGGGCTGCCACGTCTAGGCTGCTTGCCAAAAATGAGGAAACTGCTTGAGTTTGATTTTTCAGCTGCCATAGATGGAGCAGTCAAGGATGAAGCTGCCAAGATCGGAGTTGCTGAAGATGAAGTGTTGGATGAACGAACTGTTAAGTGTAGAAGTGGCTGCTGCTCCCTAACCATTTGTTACTTAATTGATATTTAAGCATTCGATCTTTTGAACTATATGGCATTCTCGCATTGGAGAGCTTACCCAGATGGGTGTCAGGGATTTAGTTTACCGTCTCACACTGGAGAGCAATTAGTTTACCCTCTCGCACTGGAAAGCAATTGGTTTACCCTCTCGCACTGGAGAGCAATTAGTTTAACCTCTTGCACTGGAGAGCATACCCATATGGGTGTCGGAAAATTGGTTTACCCTCTCACACTGGAGAGCAATTAGTTTAACCTCTCGTACTGGAGAGCAAACCCTTTTGGGTGTCAGGGATTTGGTTTACCCTCTCGCACTGGAGAACAATTAGTTTAACCTCTCGCACTGGAGAGCAGACCCATAAAGGGTTTTGAGCAATTGTTGTGGATAGCAGTTGAGCCAAACTTATGAATAACTTCTTGAATCTTCATTGAGAATAAAGAAATAAATCAACTGTGCTGGAAGGTAGAAACTGCATAACAAACTGGATATTCTTCGGCTTGTGAAGCCTTGTTCGTCGAGTTGCTTAAGTCTTCGAACTTATTTGGAAAAAATCCAAAACGTGGTTCAGGGGGTGATGGGAACTTCCCCTGCTTGTGTAGGCCGTTTTGTTGACCTGTCAAAATACTCGTCGCATCAGCCCTCATTTGTCAGCTTTTTAAGGTACTGCTTCCACTTCAGGCAGCCGTTGGTAGTGTGGCCTGGTCCTTGATGGAATGCGCAATATTTTGTATGATCCAACCTGGTAAGATCGCTTTTCATAGGTGGCGGCAATTCGAACCAAGGTTCATTCTTGAGCTTGCGAAGAATTTGGCCGATTGGAACTGTGAACTTGGTGAATGTTTCAAGCGCTGAGTCTTCTCTGGTCGGGGAACGTTCTATGTGCTTCTTTTCTGACTCGTTTTTGTTAGACTGCTTGGCCTCGTCCCATAATGCATGTTTTTCTGCCAAAGCATACGAAGCTGCTAGGGTCAATTCTTCTCCCATAATCAATTTTCTGAATAAAGGATGTTCGATAGGAAGCCCATTTCTGAATGCTGCCGTTGCTATGTCTTCATTGCAGCTAACTATCTTGGCCTTCTCCACTTTGAACCTCTTGACATAGTCGCGAATTGTCTCCCGATGGTCTTTTACAATGCTGAAGAGATGGTCAGATGTCCTTTTGATTGAGCGGTTAGACGAATACTCCTTAGTGAAAACAAAGGAAAGTTCGTTAAAACTCTGGATCGACTGCGGCGGTAGAGTGTGAAACCAGTCTTGCGCCTCGCCTTGTAGGGTTGTGGCAAAAATTTTACACATAAGCATATCGTTGTTCCTGTAGAGGATCATGGTACTGCAATAATACTTGAGATGTCGATCCGGATCTTCGTCTCCCTTGTATGGAATGAAGTGAGGCATAGTGAACCCGTGAGGTGGATCTATCCATTCGATCTCATTCGTGAATCGTGACATGCTTATGTTGGTTATGTCTGGTCGAAGCGCATCGTCAGCAACCTCGTTTCGTTGGAAATTGCGCAGTCGTTTAGTTAAGAGCCTATCAACTTCTTATTGAATTTGCCTCTGCTGGGGCAATGGAATTTTCAACTACCCCCGGTCGTGACCTATGGGTTTGGGCTGCTCTTCCCTATGCTCGACTCCTCCATGTCGCAGCTGCGGTGCATGTGGCATGTATCTGGCAAGCGAACGGGTCGTTCGTAGGCTATTGGTTGAACTTGAGTCGAATTGAGTGACTGCTTCTCTCCGTCTGCCGTGCTGCCTACTCCGATGTGAGGTGGAGAATGCTCCTTGCAAGCCTAGTTGTGAATGAACATTTCGCCTGGAAGATTGTCCATGTTGATAATCAGAATGTAACCTTAACCGTGAACGTATGCTGGCCCATTGGCTTGATTGGGAATGCACGCTCCTCCGCGCGCTAAGACAAGAGTATATGTTATCCTAATGACCTAAACGGGAGCATAAACTACCAAAACGTTCGGATCGTGGCTGGTTGATAGGCTGCTTGTTGGGATGCTGGTGGAGAGGTTCATCTGCCCTTGTCCTACTTAGGGACACCTCGTCTAGGGCACATTGGATCTCAGTGCGTTGCAAGAGTTGATTCACCAAGGTTGTCTGTTGTGCAAGGGCGCTTGTCAACTCTATGACTTGTCGAGACAAGTGTTGTTCGCCATTTGGATTGGAAGAGCTTGGAATGAATACGCCTCCTTGAGCAATGGAAGTGTGGTAGACTCCGGGTGCAAGATTTGAATTGGAAAATGTCAAATATGCAGAGAAATATGGTGAAAATACCCCCGGCTTGATGGTTGCTCCGGATAGTTAAGATATTCTCAGGCCAACTTGAGCTGCTTGGGAAACCATGGGAGGCAAGGCTGCAGGAGCAGGCAGGGCTGCAGAAGCAAGTTGGATTACAGGAGCAGGCTGGGTCACGGGAGCAGGTTGCTCAATGCGTGGTGCATGGGAATGCGAGGCTTGGGCTCGAATTGGAAACGCATTGGGCTCACGTTGGGCATGGAGTGACATGGTTCGGGTCGTGACTTCACTGGTATGGGCCTTGGATAGCACGACTTGGGCCGTAGTGGTGAAGCCATAGACTCGCCGCGGGTGATTGCCATGGTGGCCACCTAGGTGGTTGCCATGGTGGAGCCTTGTGGTGGTGGTGCCGCTCCCCCTAAGATCACGTTTAGTCTCGTGAATCGCCACGATCCCATTTCTTGAATATTGGAATTTTCACTTGTGGAATTTTCTAAATTTCTAGCCATTGTATTTCTCTTTTACGTTTTATCAAAGAATCTTGGCAAATAAAAAATTTTAATAATAACAACGTACGAAAAATACAAGTGGACTAGAAAATAGATAAAAAACTTTTTTGCGCGAAAGTCTTCTACGAATGTGAATCTCAACTCTCAATGAAAGCACCAATTTGTGGATGCAAATTTCCACCTTCTTCTTCTTGGACAAAATTGCACCTACAAAACAATTAACACCTTAGGTCAAGGCCAAGAGCCTCACACCCCCACGATGAATAGGGGGGCTTTGGCCGAAGAACCTCCGATGCCAAAGTTAGAATTTAGAGAGAAAAGTATTTGGAGAGTTTTTTGGGATTTTTGACAAAATGTTGGAATGAGTGTTTGGTGAAAATATGAGCCTATTTATAGGGCTAGGAGTGGCCGGTTTTTCAAGGGATTTTGTGGTTATGGTTTTGGCTTAATTAGCCAATTTATTGGCTAATTAAGTATGAAAGAAGTAAATGGGAGGTTACAAAATTATTTATTTGTATAAATGGGGTAATAAAATGGAGAAAAGCGAGAAAGGTGAGGATGAAAAGGAAGTGGCCGGCCCTTTAACAATTTTTAGGTTAAATTGTATAATTTAATAGGTAATTAATGGATTAATTGGGTAATTAATCTATTAATTTACCAATTAATATTATTTTGGAGGTTACTTTGCAAAAAAGGGAATTTGATGAGATGAATATTGAATTGTTACCTCTTTGGAGCATTTTTGAGCTGCTCGCGTGTAAGAATCCCGGTGTGCCTCAAGGGTAGTTTGGTCCTCTTTTACTAAAAAATCCACGTGTCGCCTTGTGATTATTTTTGGCTCCACAAGTTGCTCTTGAAGGTCTCGAGCTGACTGCCCAGAAAAACTAACAGTGTATCATCTTGGAGTCTAATGCTTTATTGGGTGTTGAAGCCATAGGCAGCTTGCACAATCTTAGGAGTCTGATGCTTTATTGGTTGTTCAAGCTAGACCCGACAGTTTCTGACACGACACGAAAATAACGGATTTCAAATCAACGTGATAACTAATCGGGGCATTATTGGGTGACCCGTTAAGAACCCATTAATAACGGGTTCTTAACGGGTATACACACGAGTAACACGTGGGTAACCCGTTTCGACCCGTTAAGAAAAAAATTATTTTGATAATTTTAAAGTTTAATTACTAAAAGATTAAATTCTATATTAAATATATAGTTTTGTATTATTATTCTATATAAATTTTAAAAAAATGTTTTAGTCATTATTTATTTTTATTATGAGAGTTCCTTATTATCATTACTAGGATAAATTTTACTTAACATGTTGTAGTCCAAAATTAAAATAAACTAGTATAGTATTTGCATAGGCAAGAACTAAGAAGGCATACATACAAGTATGAAAAATGTGAAAGAATATATAAACACTAGTGATTCATCATTATTTCTCCACGAATAGATAATGGTTACACTTACATTATCATTTAGATTTTTAAAATCCTCCAAACCCTCATGAATAATATTTTTTATTTGAGGGAAAAATTAATAATAATTATTGTAGAAGTGTAAAAAATGTAAAAAATATATATACAATCACTCATAGTTACAAGCTTTACAAATTTCATGAATGGGTTAGCTTCGAAATCCAACACTATAATCCATAAACCTTAAATTTATATTTAACCGTCGATTGTAATTTACGCTTTATTCTTTTTACTGAATTTCTTTTTTAACATTTTCTTTTTTGAAAACATGATCACCTGGCGGATGTAAGAAGATGAACGGTTTAGATCTTTGATATCACGTTTCAATGTTTACGGTTAACTGAAATATGAGTCGATGTCATATAGTTTATAGAAACTTTATAAACAGCAAACAATATTTTCACTTACCGTAAAACTCTAAATATAATATCAATGATCCAAACCATTCATCTTCCTGTATCCTCTAATAGATCATGTTTTCAAAAAAAAAAATATGAAAAAATGAAATTTGATGAGAACAATGAAGTGTAAATGTAAACAACAATTAACAATTAAATTTTGATCTATGGTTTATATGATTATAGTGGCGAATTTCGAAGTTAAGCTCTTCATGAAAGTTGTAAAGGTTGTCATTACGAGTGTTTATATATTTTTTCTATATTTTTTACACTTCTACATTAATTAAAAAACTATTAAAGACTTATTTGAATTATAAGTTGTACTAAAATAATGTATATACTAGGCATGTTTAATTAGTCACTTCATTGCTTAGTAATATCCATTATTGGTGTGTGTTATTGTTTGTTCATGCTTCTATAAATTGGATTGAGTTCGGATGTTCCTAGAATCCTACCTGTTTAAAATGCTATTAATTAATTTATACCAATTTTGTTTCAGAAGTAATGGATACTAGAGATTTAGATTCAGTAAACCTTAGTGATGAGGAGTCCGTGGAGATTATAATGGGAACAGAACGAGATATTGGAAGTGAAAGTATAGACAATACAAATACGAGTATTGCAAATAAAAAGGGTAGAGCAATCAATTTAGGTAAACGAAAATATACTTAAAAGAAAAATGTGTTTTTATGTTTTGGATGTGACAATATGGTATGTATATACTTATTTAGTATTATGTTTTTCATTTGATTATTTATTGGTTTAAAACATATTTTCCTTAATGGATAACGGATCGAGTCATATTACCTGTTAATATTATCGGGTCGATTTTGGGTTGGGTCATTTTACTCGTTTATTTTAACGAGTGTTACACGATATGACCTGTTAAAATATCGAGTATGACACGAAAACGACACGAACACGAAAAACACGACACGAATGTCAGGTCTAGTTCAAGCCATGGGCAGCTTGCACAGTGGTTCGACTTCCAATGAGTTGCTAATTGATGACATTAAAACTCGTGTACTGAGCTTTAATGAATCTAGAGTTTGTCATGTCCGCTGTTTTGCCAATTCTGTACTCATAAATTGGCCAAGTTGATCTTAGTTTCCAACAACAGATGTACTCCGGGACACCCTCTATGATAAATGTATGCTTTCTTAAGTTATTGAATAAAACGCTACCGTCTCTTTTTCTTAAAAAAAAATAATAATAATCAGAACATGAACACATACATGCAACAAGGGAAAAGGTTAGGCAAAGATGCGACATCTTCAACAGGCAATGTTCTTTCATTGGTGACATTGTAACAAAGTGAAAATATATATCCAAAATCTGCCAGACTGCCACCAATGGATAAAAAGATGATGCATTTATATTCCGCTATGACTTCAAATTTTGTCCATAAACTGTCAGATTTGACATTCCAACTTCTCTAAACGTAGAATCCAGAAACTCTCCCTCTCTCTCTCCCTCTCCCTCTCCCTCTCCCTCTCCCTCTTTCTCCCTCTCTGTGGATGCGTAGTGCGGAGTGGAGCCAAATTGGCAAATTTCTGTTGGCTGTTAAGTTGAATGATGTGTACGTATATATACCAAGTTACGTACCCGGAAAGTTGTCTTGGTTGAATCTGTCTGCCAGATATATAGCACATACAGACAAACAGACAGAGAGAGAGAGAGAGAGAGAGAGAGAGTCATGGCTCACAATTGACATGTCTTCCAATTCGTCACATGCATTTGTCAAGAAAACTTTGAACAAAACTTTTTTTTTAACAAACAATATTATCTACACTAAAAGAGAAGGAGGGAGTGGGCTTAGTCTCACAATGGGCTAACAATAAAGTGGTTCAAATTCGCCTTTGGTTAGAATCAAATCTAAAACCTTTTACTTACAAGTGAAGAGAAATATCACTAGATCATAGTACTAGGTGGCACTTCAAAACAAAACTTATAGGGTAAATTACATTTTACCCCTTCAGGTTTAGGGTCGATTTCAATTCCTTACAACATCTTTAAAACATTTCACTTTCATACCTTAAGTACTATTTTATTTCAATATAATACATCTGTTACATTTTTCATCCATTAGTCCGTTAAAAGCTGACGTGGCTGCCAAATTTATGCCACGTGGAAAAAAAAATTATGCATTTAAAATATTATAATAATTTACCTTATTAAAAAAAAACCTGATACCATCTTCCCCGACCCTTTCTCCCTCTCCTCCGCTCTCTTCACCTCCCCTCCCATCCAAAAAACCCACCCTTTCCCTGCAACCCAAATCCCCCATCCCACCCCACCCCTACCTCCCCGACCTCTCCGCAACCCCCCCCCCCCCAAAAAAAACCCAAAACCCCCAGATTATTTGTATGAAACCTGCAAAAAAAAATAAAAAATCCACCAGTGCTTGGAGAAAAGGGCTGACATTCCCCAGTTGTTGACGCCCACAGATGGTGATGGTGGTGTGGTCATGATGTCAATGGCAAGGTGGGTGAGGGTGAGGTAGTGGTTGAAGGTTAAGAACTAGGGATTTTGGATATGTGGATTTTGGGGCGTTTGGGGTTCGAGTGAGAGAGTGGAGGAGGGTTGGCGTGTGATGTTGTGCACTTTGGTGAGGGTGGTGAGGAGGAAAACGTTGGCGGTGAGGAGTGTGAGCGTGAGGGGATTCTGTGTTGGTGGTGTGCTCAGGTTCCTGAAGACAAACTAGGTTTTGCCTTCTTTTTTTTTTTTTTTTTTGCTTTTTTTAATTAATTTTTTTAAATTTTTTAATTTTTTATTAAGTGTTTAGCCACATCAGCACAAATGGGGACCCTTTATTTGCCACATCATCACTTAACGGTTTACTTAACAGATTTTCTAACAGATATATGAAATTGAAATAAAATAATATTTGAGGTATGAAAGTGAAATGTTTTAAAGATGTTGTAAGGAATTGAAATCGACCCCAAACCTGAAGGGATAAAATGTAATTTACCCAAACTTATATAGTGAAGTGCAATAGAAATTAAAAAAAAAAGAAACAAGTTACTATTGAAGTTTAACACTTGATCATTAATCTATTGGTAATACCAGATAGTTTAAGGGCCGACCCAAAGGAGGTGTAGTAGGGGTGGGTGTGTTGCGGTTCGGTATGGTTCGGTGCGATTTCAAGTAAAACCGCAACTGAAACCGAAACTTTTTGCGATGCGGTTCGTTGCGGTTTTGAAGCCAAAACCGAAATGAAACCAAACCATTTGGTTCGGTTCGGTTCGATTTTTGAGAAAAAAATATACAATTTAAAATATGCACCTATTTATGCATAAGATGATCTTATTTTTCTTGCTTTAGATCGCCGATAAGGATCCTCTGAAAGTAAAGGAGGTTTGTGATCACTCCAAACGTCATCAATGTATTGAAGAATGATGAGCGACATACGGGCTTATTGCTATGCATGAGGACAAGAACTTTCTGATGCACTGGGTTGACTTTGAGAAGCAAAGGGCTCTTGTTTTTTTTTTGAGAAGATGTTCTTCTTCCAAATAGAGGTAATGGACTCCCTTCTCTGCCAAAGCAATTTTCACTCTCATGACATAAGGACTTGTCCAGAATCCCACAAGCGCAGCAAAAACAGCAACAACAATGCAGCAAAACTACAACAAAAACATTCAATATATGGTGCGGTTTCGGTTTCGGTTTCGGTGCGGTTTCGAAAACCCAAAACCGAAACCAAACCGTTTTATTTACAACAGTTCGGTTTCGAAACCGCAACCGTTTTAAAACCGCAAAACCAAATTGTTCGGTGCGGTCCGATTCGATTCGATTCGTGTTTCGGTTTTGGTTTTCGGTTCCAAGTGCCCACCCCTAAGGTGTAGGTGGTGTCACCTAAATGAGTGATCAATCACGACACACTCCAAACCAAATATTCAAAAAGACACCAAAATCGAGACATGTTGACCGACACTTGAAAGGTGATGAAGTCATAATATGTAATTTATGTATATAAAGTACGAGGAAATTAAAACCAAAGTCTAGAAGTAAGTTAATAACTAAGAGCAAGAGTGCGCAGTGTGGGTGAACTCTTATTACAAATGCATGCAGTGTTAGATTATGGATAAAAGTGCATTATAGGTAAGAATATCTTCATCTTAGGTAGGATGGATATTATACAATTAACAAGAATAAATTTCCTACATTAATTATAGCAGATGCCAAAACCGCGAGTGAGTCCTCGCTCGCCATAGCATCCAGCTACTAAGTCTTGAAGGGTGAAAAACAAACTATCAGTGGACAAAAACAAGGATTTACCAAAATTTTTGCTTTTCTTAACATAGTAACCTCTCGTTGTAATATGGAAACCAAAGCAAAATAGTATAAAAGCCGTTATGCTTAAGATACGAGTAAATCGCAAATATCTTAACAACTGTAACACAATATGCTCGTAAAAAATGTAGACACACGAGTCCATGAAGAAAGTAGCTAGATGAACATGTTGACACGTACAATGAATCCAATGTGAGCATAACGTTGCACATACATGTAAAGCTGATCCTGGTCCGAACGAGTACTAAAGACACCAATTTAAACCTGCATGATGAGCAGATAAAATATGTACTATCATACCATCATAATTTCATAAACCTCAACATCAACAAATAATATTTCTAAGTAAGATTGTGGCATGATGTAAAACATTCTTACGCCGTTAAAGAAACTATACATATAACATAGGTTTGAAAACAAAACCCACTCACTTATACGTCGTCAAATTATAACCACATTGCCTTGCATGGCTTCTAAAATCCTCGAAATAAGTCTTTCCTATATGATTTCATTAACTGATGAGGAAACATGAAAATGATGGTTATGAACTTAACTCTTCCTATTATAACACTAATAGCAAGTGACAGCGATCTGACTCACTAGCCCCCACCAAGTGTTTCAATTCTTTCTCAAATTGGAGAAATAATCTTATATATTTTACAATATCCCAAACAGTAGCTACATATGCATTGGGATGAAATCCCACTTACATATACTTGCTATATATAAAGCTTAGTTTTGCTGTCATACAACCCCCCCCCAACTGCCCTCTCTTTCACTCTCAGTATCTACTAGTTATGAACATCGATATGATGCTTTTTGAGGCTAAGTTCCTCATCAAACAATTCTTTCGCAGATGCAGGAAACTTGGTGGTACAGTCCTAAGGCGTAAAATCCGGGGTCACTTTAGCAATGCGAAAATGTGGTTCCCCCGTCATGAAGAGGACTACTATGTACCCAAAGATGTCCCAAGAGGCCACCTTGTGGTGTATGTTGGTGAAGACTGCAAGAAATTTATCATCAAGGTTACATTACTCAACCACCCTCTGTTCCAGGAATTGCTTGATCTCGCTGAAGAAGTTTTTCAGCTTGCAACCAACACGAAACTCTGGATTCCTTGCAACGAATACATTTTCATCAGCGTTCTTCGTTGCATCAGTTATGAACTAGATCTAGGGTTTCATTATCTTTGATGACGTTGCCTTTTTCTTCAGAAGTTTTGTTATATGCTTGGAGCATTTAGATAAGATATGTTAGTAAGTGTGCAGCTAAATTTCTGTTGTACTTGTACATTGTGTTATTTTCAATTTTAAAGCTCATAAGTCAAAAGCTAATTTATGATGAAAATTGTGTCATTTTACGGGCTCCGCAAGCGTCCACTACTATATTTCAAACTATTTTGACTATTATTGAACTTTTCTGGTATGGGAATTACGCTTGCCCAAGCAAATCAAGCTAACTAGTTCATACAATATTCTCAAAAAATTTAAGCTTTCTTCTGACTACAATGCTAGTTATATTGAGGAAATGAAAAGACTTTTTCATTAACCTGAAGAATAACATTACAGAGTATATATATACAACCAATTGTTGTAAAACTAAAGTTACCAAAAGTAAAAGAGATTATTACAACAGTAACTTTTAACTAACTGTTAACATCTTTTACATTTTTATATACTCCATTATTCTCTTCACACCCCCTCAAGCTAAACGGAGAGGATTGGAGGGAAAGCTTGGATCACAGATCAAGAAATCGTTGACGAGGAAGAGATTTAGTGTGGATGTCAGCAAGCTGATCTTGGCTGCAAACAAATTGAACAGTGAGAAGCTTAGCAAGAACAAGCTCCCAAATATAATGGTAGTCAATTTCAACATGCTTTGTGCGAGCATGGAAGACCGGATTCGAAGCCAAAGAAATCGCTGAAATGTTATCACACCAAATCTGAGGTAAAACAGGTAATTGAAAACCAATATCAGCAAACAATTTGCAAATCCAAGTAATTTCAGCTGCAGTATGGGCTAAGGATTTGTATTCAGCTTCGGTGGAGGACCGAGCAACTGTATGTTGCTTCTTAGCACTCAAGCTAATGAGGGAAGGGCCAAGAAATATACAGAAACCTCCAATAGACCGCCTGTCCCAAGAGCAGCCAGCCCAATCTGCATCCGAGTAAGCTTTAAGGGTGAAAGAAGATGAGACCTTGGGAAACCACAAGCCAATACCAAAAGATCCTTTGAGATAGCGTAAAATACGTTTGACAGCTTGGAGATGAGGGACCCGTGGAGAATGCATAAACTGACAAACAAGGTTCACAGCAAAGGAAATATCAGGTCTAGTCCATGTAAGATACTAAAGAGCCCCAACAATATTCCTATATTCAGTAGGATCTTCAAGTAAAGAGCCAGTGTGATCAAGTTTGGCAGAGCCAAAAGGAGTAAGACAAGGTTTTGCACCATCCATGTGAGTTCTTATGAGCAAGTCCAAAATATATTTGGGTTGATGAATGAATACACCCGCAAGAGAGTGCTGGACTTCTAAGCCAAGAAAATAATGAAGATCACCGAGATCTTTGATAGGAAACTGAGCAGTTAACTAAGAGATAACAGTGTTGCAGGCAATAGAAGAGGGGCCAGTCACAATAATATCATCCACATAGACGAGAACAAGAACTAAAACTGGTTGTTGAAGGACAAACAAATTGTGATCCGATTGAGAAGCATGGAAGCTAATAGAGAACAAGGCAGATTGAAGTTTTTCAAACCAAGCCTGTGGAGCCTGTCTCAAACCATACAGAGACTTCTTGAAGTGACACACATGATTAGGATAAGCTGGATCAATAAAACCTGAGGGTTGAGCCATGAATACATTCTCTTTCAGATTTCCATGTAAGAACGCATTACTAACATCCAATTGATGTAAAAACCAGTTAGATTGAGTTGCCAGAGTAAGTAATATCCGGATGGTGACTAGTTTGGCCACTGGACAGAAAGTCTCACGAAAATCAATGCCTTCTTGCTGGTTATACCCCTTTGCCACTAATCTGGCCTTATAACGATCCACAGAGCCATCAGGTTTACGTTTAATTCGGAAAACCCACTTACATCCCACTAAGTTTTGAAAAGTAAAAGGAGGAACAAGTTGCCAGGTTCCTGTATGTTGCAGAGCATTAAATTCATCTTGCATTGCTGCCCTCCAATGGGGATACTTAGATGCTTGAAGATAGGTTGAAGGGACATATGCACTGTCTAAGGGAGTTGGTAAGGGATGTTTAGTAGCTGTGTATGCTTTATGTTTAAAGATGCCGGATTTAGATCTAGTTTGCATAGGGTAAACAGAGATAACATGGGAAGGTAGAAAGGTAGGTGAAGATATGGGAGAAGTAGGGGCAGATATAGGAGAGGCAGATATAGGTTGGGTAGATGGTGTGGCAGGTTGAGGAGCAGGACATGGTGAAGAATTAGGAGGATATAGATGAGGAAAAACAAGGGAAAAGGAGAGGAAGTAGTAGGAGAAGGACTAGGGGAAGAGGATGTAAGTGTGTGGAAAGGAAAAGAGGTCTCATCAAAATATACATGTCGAGATATGTAGACTCGATTGGTGATGGGATCTAAACAGCGATACCCTTTATGAATCAAACTGTATCCAAGAAACACACAAGGTTTACTTTTAGCATCCAATTTGGAAATGATATAGGGTTTTAACCAAGGATAACAACTGCAACCAAAGACTCTGAGCTGATTGTAATCAGGAGGCTTTCAAAAGAATTGTTCCCATGGAGATGGTTTAGAAGGAGGAGGCAACCGATTAATAAGGTAGGTGGCAGTAAGAAAAGCTTCCACCCAAAATTGATGAAGCACTTTAGAAGTGATCAATAAAGTTTGAGAAGTTTCAACAACATGTCGGTGCTTCCTTTCAGCACAACCGTTTTGTTGGGGAGTATGCGGACAACTAAAATGATGTTGAATACCATAAGAAGCAAGATGCTTATAAAAAGTAGAACTAAGAAACTCACCCCCTGAGTCTGTGCGTAAAGTACCAATCTTGAAGCCAGAAACATTTTCAACCAAAGCTTGAAATTGGACAAAAGTAACAAAGACATTCGATTTATGTTTAAGATGATACAACCAAGTATACTTGGTGAAGTCATCAACAAAAAGAACATAGAACTTGTATCCACTAACAGTAAGTAATGGTGCAGGTCCTCACACATCAGCATGAACAAGTTCCAGTAGTCTAGATGTGATACTAACGGAAGCATGAAATGGCAACCGAGAACACTTGCCTAAGACACAATTGGAACAGAAGAGCTGATCAACAGAAGTAGTAATAGGCAATGAAGATTGAGAAATAACAGATCTAAATGTCTTGAGCGTTGGATGTCCCAAGCGTTGATGCCAAAGATGAGGTGATGACCTTATTGTTGTAGTAGCAAGATATCTGCTGGAATGATGAGGAAATGCAGAGAAGGGATAGAGACCATGGCGAACAGGGCCTCTAAAAAGCATCTTCCCCGTAGTAAGATCCTTGACATTGAAGTCAAAAGGATTCAGAGTCACAGAACACCAATTATCCACAGAAAACATATTGGCAGAAAGCAGATCATGTTTTAATTGAGGAACATGTAAAACATTCTTTAATTGAAACGTAGCAGAAGGAGTGTGAATTAAAAAAGAGCCAGAGTGATGGATTTGCAAATCTTGGCCATCACCAATATAAACTTTGTCAGAGCTATAATATGGTTGTGGATTCTGCAAATTCTGAATGTTATTGGTCATGTGGGAACTTGCTCCAGAATCGATGAGCCATGGAGGAGAGGAATGAACAGGAGGATTAGCATACATAGCAAGCTTCGCATGAGGAACACAACCTTGAAAATTAGGATTCATACGATGACTCCAATCAATGGCTTGGTGGCCTGGGTCTTCACAGATCTGGCAAGGAGAATGCTTAAATTGTTGAAAAAACGAGGGCCGCCACGAGAACCACCACGATTCTGAAAATTGGAAGTGGAGCGATTAAATCGATTACGATTGTTGTTGGTGTTGTAATTACGCTGCATACGATTATTGTTGGTGTAATTGCGCTGATCACGATTCTAAGGATGAGCAGCGTAGGCTTGAGGTTTATGGGGAATAGATGGTGTAGGGAGCAAAGGAGAAGCAGTGGGAGATGATGCTTGAAAGGCCTGAAAAGGTTCAGTAGAGGAGCCTTTTGCATGCTGCTTCCGTGCAAGCGCCATTTCTTTGCTAAGCAAGAAACCATAGAGATCATCAGCAGTCGTATCAGCAAGACGAAATTGGACGAAATCAACAAACGAATCATAGTCATCAGGAAGTCCATTAAGAATTATCATCAGCAGATCATGATCATCAACGGGTGTGCCAGCAGCCGCAAGAGCATCGGTGACTTCCTTGAGACGCTGAAAGTACTCAGAGATGGAAGATGCGCCTTTAGTTATCGATTGAAGAGTTGACCGCAGTTGATGAATGTGAGATCTCGAGACACCATCAAATCTTCGTTCAAGATTCTGCCATAATTCCCGAGCAGATTGAACACTGACGATGAAAGGAAGCAAATCCTCAGAGAGTGTAGAGTTAATCCAGATGATGATATTCTGATCAGTCTCATACCATAACTCGAAGGCAGGATTAGGAATCAAATTTCCTGAAGAATCACAGAGTAATTGAGGTGGTGCAGGTTCAGATCCATCAACAAATCCAGCAAGCTCGTACCGGCGAAAGATCGGATCAAAGAGAGATTTCCAGACGAGATAATTGTGGCGTTTCAGCTTCGTCTGGACCATGCTTCCGATGTTCTGGATTGTGATGTGATTAATCAAGACCTGAGTAGAAGAAAGAGGGGGAATAGCATCCGGAGAAGAAGGAGATTGCACAGGCACCAAAGAAGAAGAAGTAACCGCCATGGATACAGAGGATCAGAGAAGAAAATAGTTGAAGAGATCTGTTTGGTTGGGAAGAAAATAGCATAAGGGATCTATTTGGGTACTGAGAAAATGATTAAAGGATTGAAGTCGGTAGACTTCTAGCGGAGGATACCATATTGAGGAAATGAAAAGACTTTTTCATTAACCTGAAGAATAACATTACAGAGTATATATATACAACCAACTGTGGTAAAACTAAAGTTACCAAAAGTAAAAGAGATTATTACAATAGTAACTTTTAACTAACTGTTAACATCTTTTACATTTTTATATACTCCATTATTCTCTTCAAGTTAAACCCGGCTCCAGGTCAACAATTGTAAGTTCCACTCTGTAATGGATCCCGTAGGGATTCATATAATCAGGTATGGGATCGGTGCCATCGTTGCCACCGAAGCATGTGAAAATGGTGTTAATATACCAAACACTATTAGCTGAAGTCAAGGAGAAGATCCATCTCTCACCAGATCCACCGCACAGGTGGTCGGAAGCTTGTAGGCCTTCGAATTGGAGTCGGTGTCATTGATTTTAGTTGGAGAGAGCAATTGTTTGGGCTAAAATAGAGGAGGATGGAGGAGCAAAGGGAGACGAAGGAAGAGGAGGAGATGGAGGGACGCCGGTGTCGATAAGAAGATGGGGGAAGAGATAATATAACTGCTCTAAATTTTTTTTTTTAACACAAAATAATAAAATTTAACAGTGTTAAGTTTTTGTTAAGTTAGAGGACACATGTTAAAAAAACATAAAAGAGACATGTAATTGGAGACAACAGATTCATGACCGTTAAACCCACCTTGTTGGTAAATCTCAATTTTCTTGGGAAAACTTCCTTAACCGTGACATACAACATCTTTCGTTTCTTTCTCATCACCTGACGAAAGAAGCAGATGTTCCATGTCACAATTGCAGGTAAGTCCCTTTCGAGTTTTCCAAGTCATACAGTGTGCTGCCGACTATGATTTGATCGGCATGATGGAGATGCAACTTCATGGGGAAATAGGAATAGCACTCTTTCTCAAATTGCAAGTCCCACTCCACCATAGCTAGCCTAATCTACTCTGCGTAATGCTATAGTTAGTGTTATAAATCTTCACTAAAAGCCATGTTAATCATAACCGTCTCCTAGATGCTGTTGTAGGATCCCTTTTACACATTCGTGATGGTGAAGCAAATTAATTAGGCTAATATTCCAACTGAAAATATACTTTTGCATGATCCAATTTCTAGTTTTAAATGGGCAGAGAGGCTCTTATAGAGCCTAGCTAGCGATTCCCTAGCCAATTATACGACACAAATCCTGCTTGAAGTTAACGGAATTGTTATTAGCACTCCAAATTTCTCATTCTACTCCTAACTTTGTATATTTGAAAAGAAAAATACACTTGTAAGGGGTGTGGAATGAGATTTTTGGAGTGCCAATAGTACTTCCCTATATATAATTCTATCACTTTTTTCTTTTTTTTTTGACAATGCAATGTTCTAAATTGCTCTGATACATATGAAGGAGAATTCAAACTCAAAACAACAAAAGAACGGATACATTGCTTTATACGGTTGATTACCATACTAAGTCTACATGTACTTTTCAATTTTTCAGCATCAAGCAACGGTTTAAGTAATGCACTAACGCGTGACACTTATCTTTTCAATGTTACAAGATGAATCAAGTTTGAATAAGAAAAAAGTGATGTAACCACGTTAAGATACTAACTTTACACTCCTATATTTTCTATCATATTCCCCTAAAAGAAAATTTCTGAGGGCATCAACCAAGTTTCAAGAGAATGCAATTCAATCGAATTCGACCATGAAATAAAGAGGACCACAAAATAGACTGAAAAATATTGTTCAACCTTTTTTATATTAATATGGAAAATGTCTTGTAATAAACCTGCAATCGATGTCATCTTTATGTGACAAGGATCACACAAAAGATAAACATAGATAGAACAAATAAACTCCAATACCAGATAAACGGATTCAGAAGATAAAAGCACTGCCGGCTGCCACAGTTACATCAGCAAGAAATCCAACTCTACCACGAAATGAATAGAAAGTACATGGAGCTCAACTGCCGAAAAATGACCCTAAGGGAAATTGGGCTTTTCTGGGTACGTGCAGCCTGACCTTTGGATGACAACATTTGCTGCATAACAACCAGCTTTAACGCAGTCTTCAATCGGCTTCTCTTGAACCAGCTGTGACAAAAATCCCCCAACAAATGCATCTCCTGCCACGAGAAACATCATGATATTTTTTTAGTTACAACTTAGAACTAACAACATTTCTTCTATTCTTCACTCGTAATCCTGATTTCCCACTCAAGCATTTGACCAGTAATATAACATGGATAATTGTTTATAGCCTAGATCGATAGTTTATATGCTCAAGACTTTAGACTCCTGACTAAATGGCATTGGCAAGTATTATATCGTTGCATGCTTTATATTTCCTTTTAAATAAACAACTCAAGTCTCCCCCAGAACGGCAGGAAGAAAGAGGTAAAAGGATCCAATGACATTGACGGGTGAGATATCACATACCAGCTCCATTGGTATCAACCAGCTTCTCCTTCGGTAATAATATGACAGGAAATAGTTTCACCTTCCCATCCTCAGCAACTACAACAGGATCTGCACCTTGTGTGATAACAGTAATCCTCTTGTGCGTACCCGATGCTTTGGGCAACTGGGAAATCTTTATGGCGATCTCCTCGACATTTTCAGTCTGATTGATGAAGGCATTATAGTTAGTGACTTGTAGAGGGTTAGAAGTTCTTCAGTCAAATTTGAAAGAAGAAAGACTAAGCAATGTTACCTTCCAGCCATGAACCCTTGAAAAAGTTCTTGCTTCGGTCTCATTCCCAAAAACATAGTCCATGTACCTATACAAAAAGGCCACTCGGTACTCCACATTTATCATGAAATACAAAGAGATTTTAGTTTCATTTCTTTTCCTTTTTCTGGGAGGAGGGACTTACGGAAGTGCTTTCTCCTGTACATCCTTGAAGAACTCACAAATGAAAGGAGCGGAAAGATTCATCGTGAATACCTGTAGATACAAAAGAAGGCAGCTGAAGCTACTGAATTGGATAATAAAGAGAGAATCCAACTACATTGTCGATGCTAAGAAACACTATATGGTTGATACCTTATTGTTTGCAGCAGCATGTTCAGCAACCAGTTGAATGGACTCAGGAGACACAGTAAGGAAAAACCCAGCAATGTAGTAATATTTTGCCTTTTCAACTGTTCAAGCATAAGTTTGCGCAAGGTGAGTCGGAGAGGACATGTGAACAAAGCCAAGGAAAGGATAAAATTTGAATTAACAAGAGAGCAAGGGAAGTAATACCCAGAGCCCAATTTTCAGGTTGCTTCAAATGCTCAGTTTTGTAACAATTTGCAGCTGATAAGTTAGCAACAAGAGACCTGTACAATTATTTGTTACAAGAAATTAATCCCCGCAAAGTTTTAATAAACTATAAGACTAATTCAGAAGAAAATGAAATATACAACTTTATGCAGGGGTCCTTTTGTTCCAACAATTTATGACAGATACAAGGATCCCTATGGGAGCAATGAATGAAATCAAAATGAATTATACAAGGTATTGACAGAAGTAAAAGAAGAAATGCCTAGGAAATTTGCTTTATAAAACTATAAATCGGCAGACGACAATTTCAAATTCATCTTCTAGAGGAGATGTAAAACTGACCTCTCACCACCAACTACACAAACAGCACATGTTCCTGTTGGAGCTTTGTCATCTTCATAATATTGCACCTGAACCCAAATGTAAATGAATATTTTTTTATCCAAAAAAAAATCAGAATAGCTGAGGGAGAATAAGCAGGGTAGGTAAAGATGTAAAGAAACTCACATTAACACCAGCATGTTTACAATTTTTCTTCATCTCCTCACCGTACTTGTCTTTGCCAATGGATCCAATGTAACTAGTTGCGCCAGGAGCTTGGAGCATCCACTATTGTCAAACAACACAGAGATTGAGAAATTTTTTTCAGCATAATACAATTGAATCAGATCTTCATAAGATAAATATTAAATAATGATAAAAAGTTCTCTTAAAAACATAAACAAACCTGCGCAACTTTGATTGAATTTTGAGTAGCACCTGAAAATAACACAATGAACATATATTTATCATTAGTCACTGGTTTGCAAAGGACAGAAAAATTAGGCATCGTTATCAGTAAAGTTTCTAGACGAGATCATAAAGCATGGGATCACCAAATAACAAAGTGAACTATTTATCAAATTACCTCCAGCAATATACTCTACATTGTACTTGGAAGACATTTCATCGTACCTGTGAAAAACCATCCAAAAAAGATTGAATCAGAAAATGCAATATTTCAGGTAGTTGCAAACGCCAGAAACTAATCATGACCTTATATTTGAACTATATTCTCACAAAAATTTACAAACAAGTAACTACGACATCGGAAAACTCAAAACCCTCTTAAACTCTTAAAAGTTACACCTTTTCTAATCCAGGTGAAGTAATTACTAATTGAAAATCAAGGAAGCAAGGATAAGAACAAAAATGGATTACATGGGCAGGTGCTTGTCCTCGGCAAGAATAGCATTGTTCGGCTTGATGTCATATCTGTCAAAAAACCACTCAATTTAGTTCTCCATACGATATAATGCATAGATCGAAAAAGAGAAGGAAAAAAAAGCTACCAAAATGCAGAACACTTAAAATACAATATTAAAATCACACAATGAAACCAAACATGAACAGGAAATGAATCTTACAACACGAAAAGAAAAGTAAATAAATTTTCAAATGCCTAATCATAGGAAATGAAATTAGATAATTCAATAAATTAAGCAAGTAACCATATTTTCCTTTTCTAAATCAAAGCAGATCCAACTAAAATAGTCACATATGATTTCACCAACAAAAACTCAACCAATGCTCATCTGGGTTTCTAATATAATCCGACTAATGAACCATGGGATTGGATTAATCCCAGAAAACAAACCGGAAACCAATAAAACCTGCAGATCTATTGACTTTATCACTTTCCTCTGTTTCTTAAATAAATCACAAAGTTTAAGTCTTTCAGATCTATCGCAAAAACCCATTAAATTTAAGCAGAAAGGAAATCGAAATATAAAAACAACAGATCGTATTCATCAGTTTTCCTGGAATTTCTGAGCATCCAAACAGTGAGAGAAGATGGGAAAATGTAATGAAAGAAGCTGATATGGGGGCTTACTTTGTCAAGAATTCTTCGTCGACGACGGCAGAGATGTCGAGAAGAGGATTGCCCATCCCCAGGAGGATCTGCTCGTGCGCCATTGATGAAATTTCCTAGGAGTTCTGAGAGTTGTTTTCAGAGGGAGGGAGGGAGGGAGGGAGGGAGGTCGGCTAAGTACAAAGTGAGTGAGATTGCGGACGAAAGTATTTATAGCAGAGGAGTTCGCTTAATACCAGACGTGGGGATTATGGAGGTAAGATGTCACTTAGGTACCGTTTGTTACGTGGCACGGGACGGGACGGAATTGAGTGGGACGAGGCGTTACGTCTCACGTTTGGTGTGTCTAAAACGGATGGAACACGTTGTTCCACGAAACGAATTTTGAGTGAATTTTCGTTCCGTCTTACTACCCCGGAACGACTCGTTCCACATCTGTGGAACACAAAATTAAAATATATTCGTTTCCTTCTTCTTCTTCCTTGTTTCCATTCGAGGGCATCTTTGCTCCTTCTCCGTTCCATCACGTCTTGTTCCATCCCATCCCGTCCCGTCCTGTTCCGTTCCGTCTCATCCCGTTTGCATACCAAATTATACCTTTATGTCACCAACCCCCAACGCCTTTTCCAATTTTCTCTTTTTTATTATTATTATTATATTATTTCATTTTAATAATTTTTTACTACTCACCAACCCACTCACAAATTGATTATTTATTTTTATTTGTAGGTTCTACATTGGGATTTCATAATTTAGTACTTCAAAAAATCATAACTACATTAGTACATTTGAGGACCAATTCTGAAATTTTAGAGGTTATATGCCAAAACATAATTTAATCGCCTCAAAATGTCAATTGGTTGTAGGTGTTTGTATTTTTTAATTTTTGGTTTTTACACATAAGTATATAAATGTTTACAAGCAAGTACAAAATAATTGAGAGTCTTATGTAGTGGCACCACTCCCAGCAGCCACATAACTAACCCTGCTTCATTAAAAAAAAAAATATTTAAAACACTATTTAAAAAAAACATAAAAACTCAATTAATATTGTGAGGGAGCAATAGGAAGGATGTTCATAACTTTCTTATAGGCATCCATTCTAGAAATATGATCTAATATCTGTTTACATACTTATAACAATGAAGATTGGAAGATTCAAACTTGAAACCTCTCCTCTCCTCGTAGTTAATGTTGTGATCAGATAATATGTCAACAAAAAATTACTGAAGGTCCTATTATCCCCTTTTATACATCACTGAAATAAAATATTAGAAAAATATATATAGGCATTGAAGTAATTTTGCATAAACAAGTTTTTGTTTTTTTTGTTTTTCCTTCCCTCACCCACTTGTAATCATATTTTTACTCCTGCACTTTTATCTAGTTTCAAGTAACAAAGCATTATCACATCCGTTGAGAACCGAGTATTTAAAATTTAAATTCTTGATGATATACTACTCTTTTAAATGATTGATGATTGATTTATTTTAGAATTAGATGAATACCACACACTATATGCGTGTGTAAAAATAAAATATTTAAAAGCAAAAAATATATGGAAGACGGGACAAGTTGGAGAAAAATGTGAAAGAGAGGGATAGAGAGAGAAAACATGTGAGTAGGAGGTTTTTATCTATTATTTTGAGAGACATGCTTTGATGAGATATAGGTGAGGGAAGAAAGAAAGAAAAAGTTTTATGCGAAATTGTTTTAATGTTCATGATTTTTTCTTTTATAATAATTTCTTTCAATTATGCATGAAGCGTATAATAGTATTTTTATTAACTTTTGTTGTTAAGAAAAGGTGTTCTATTAATAAATAACTAGCAAAGGCCACACATTTATGTGTGAGAAATATAATATTATTTTTCACAAATATTGTTTTCAATAGAGAGAGAGAAAGAGTAGTGATATGATGTCACATCCCGGTCCGGTTCCACCACATCTCGGACCCGTTCCACTACAGTAGTACGATATTGTTCGCTTTTGGCTTACCATTTCCTCACAGTTTTGTTTTTGGGAACTCACGAGCAACTTCCCAGTGGATCACCCATCCTGCGAATGCTCTAGCCTCCTTCTTGCTTTTTCGGAGTTCCTACGGAACCCGAAGCCAGTGATTGTGTGAAATTATTTTGACGCTCACATTTTTTCAGTTTCTAATAATTTTTTTTCCAATTATGTATTAAAGGTTATAATAGTATTTTCATTGGTTTTTGGTTGACAAGTTGAGTTTTATTAATATGTTTTTTTTTTATCAAACGATAGATTTTGTTAGATTAAATATTAGATTAGTTACTAACGAGGTTTGAATTCATGTCATCATGCAAAGGCTCATCACCTTTCCACTACTATGTTAAATGACCACTTGCTATTAATATGTAGTTTAGGTATAAAGCTTTTGGTTGACATCGAAGGGTATAATAGTATTTTACTGCCTCTCACCACATAAAATAAATAAATAAATAAAAACCCTTTACATTTCTCCTGCATGTTACAAGCAAAACATGATATGAACATATACCAAAAAGAAACAAATTGTTTGTCAAATGTCACCTACTTTTACAACATTTCATCCAATATCCTAATGGATAGGATGTTGGACTTCTATCCATGCGTCTCGAATTCGAACTCCTTCATTTTTAAATTATTATAATAATTTCGTAAAAATTCAAAATAAACAAAAAAAACTATTGATAATACATAGCCATCCTTGATTGAGACAGTTTGCTTAACCATTGCCTTCACCTACTTCACCTACCATGACCAAATAGTTTTGAAGATTTACCACATGATTTTAAACGCTATTGTCATTTCCAAACAAACTTCAATTTCCAACTTTATTTAATTTGACTTTATTTGAACAAGGTTCCAATTGTCACCTATTTTTCTTTTCAAAAATGTTAATCTGACTTATCATAGATAATTTTCAATAAGCGAAAATTTAGAATGGACCGGTCACAAAATATCAGTCCGTGCTTTAGACCCGTCATACCGGACAAACTCTCCAATCGGACTTGAACAGTAAAAAAGTACGTAGGTATAGAATTATTCCAGACACATAAATTTCAAAGCTTTATTTCTTCAGCATGCATGGATTTTAATACTTTATAACAGAAAATTGTAGCACTGTTTCTTAAACTTTGGTCTAGTTAGAGTTTTATTTTCTCAAAAGATAGATGCATTTAAACATGTTTTTGTATTGATAATTCTGCATATATGTTTGGATATGTAAATTTCTGAATACCTATATTTGTCCATAATTTAAAGAAGCTAATTAGAACTTCTTGTTGCTATTGCAAACGTGTTTGATTTCCTTGTTTTACATATATATATATATATAGCAGACCGGGCATGTGCCTGGTTGCAAAGTTTTGTAACTTCAGATGATCCCAGTAACGCAACACACTTCATTGGCAACTTCAAAGCCTGTAGGAATTCGTCAATACAAAGTTAAAAACAACATAAAAATAACCAGCTGAGTCCGTTCGAACGAACAAAAGCATCTAAATATTTATATTCGGACTCAATTCATCCCACGGAAAGAGCTCTCACAATCATCGCTTATGAGATTATCCAAAACTGCGCGCATGAACAGTTTCTTTTGATGCTACTCTTTGTATCATTGCTCTTCCCAATTCGACTCTCCGATAGACTAATTTGTACAGATAAACATATCAGTCTATCTTAACTTTTTTTGCAGATAATTTTTCTGTAGTTTCTTCCATAGTAAGTAACAATAGGTTAATTGTGCTTAATTTCAAGCCTACATACGTATAATTTCGCATTGATCATCTTTTCGCCTACAATGTCTTCCTGTGTGAGTGTGACTCTGAGATCGTTTGGTTTGGTTGCTTATACGTGCACATCTGTTAGTACGCATGCAATGTAGGTGAGTTTTCTGATAAAATCAGTGTTTTAAAAGACTAGCCTCGGGGCGCGCCTAGGCGGCCTTGGAGTCGGCGAAATACACGCCTAGACTTCTGGGGGTGTGCCTAGGCATCTGAGATGTGCCTGAGGCGTCAATTGGGCGTCCCTTTTTCTTTTTTAAGTTTCAAAAATCTGGAAATTTTTTTGAGTTGCAGAGCTATTTTGAGTTGCACGCCATGAACACCAGTGAAGGAGATGAAGATGAAGAAGACCGCTAGGTTTTTAAGGCTGAGTTGGTATTTTTAATTTTTTTTTTCTTTTGTTAATGCTTAAACTGACCCTACTTTGCTACATTTATTACCCCATTATCTTCACTTTTTTTTTAAAAAATAATCCCACTTTAAAGACATTTATTACCCCACTATCTCTTTTCTCTTCACTTTTTATTTCTAATATTTATTTACTCATATACTAGATATATATATTAGATAAGCATTGTTTTGTTTTATTTGGATTATTATTTTCTTAATGTTATATTATTCTTTTTTTAAAATTCGTTATATCTTTTTCCTTATTTCTTTTTTTTTTTTAAGAATACCTATCCCACATAAATATTATTCAAAACTCTCATATAAATAGGCACTTGCTTAAGTAGATGTTTTAAATTGATTAATTAGATTGTTTGATTAAACTTGGTTATGTGAGTTAAACTTGTTTGTGACTATTATATTTTTATATGTATAAAATATGTATTAAAAAAAGTAGGTCTCATGAGGCTTGCGGCTTAAGGCTTTCGCCTAGGCGAGCCTATCCATCAAACGCCTCACCCACGCCTTCGCCTTTTAAAACATTGATAAAATATACCGATTTGATTTTAGCAGAAAATGACTATGTATCCAAGGCATCTAAAAAGCACCTACCAAGTCACCTAATTTCATTTTTCCGTTATAGTTTGTTGGTTCTTATGAATATCAGAAGATATATAACACAACTATAATTCATATCAACAGTCAGCCTTAAAGAACAAAACTCATATGTAGAAGTACGGTACGTAGATGGATATGCTTTCTGCAACTTTTCAAAAAAAAAAAATTGTACTACTACTTCATACAGCAGCAGCAGCCGAGGAGCATTCACACAGGAATTTCATTGGCTGCTGAAAATAACAATGATTTTGAATTTGAATTTCAAAGGAGTTATTGCTTTTGGAATTCATCCCCAAAACACTTGAGTCATCCCCACAGCACCTGCTGCAGGCTGCAGAGTTTTGTTACTGTACAGTAGCATGACACCCTTTATTCGCAACTTCAAAGCCCTGAGGGAATTCATCAATACAAAGTTGCAAACAACATTTTCATTGTATTACGCAGATTAAATCAATGTTGTACAGTATTGAGCGGCGTTTAACGACATCAAGTAGTGAATTGTAGATGTCAATTTTCTTTGAATCCGACTAGTTTGCTCAAAGAAAATTAATGTTTGGATTCTCAAATTTCAACTTAGCTAGTTTAAGAATAAAGTTGAAATCAAGCTCTTTTTACAATATCAAATGATGTCAGCAGAAGAAAGATTCGAACATGAACCCTCGAAGAATTGGTTCTTAACCACTGTAACTACAATCTATCACTACTTTTTGCAAGATTTGCAAGATTTGCAAGATTTGTGTGTGTGTGTGAGAGAGAGAATGAGTAAGAGAGAGAGAAAGAGAGAGAAAGAGAGAGAGAGAGAGAGAGCTTGTTGAACAAATAAAGACACCTTTTGTGACTTGTTTATGATACATTTTGTTCATCTGCAGAAGATTCAGTACAATGCAGATAACATACAGGTAATAAAATGTAAAGGTGAAAACAATTATTTAAAGAAAAACATAGAATTTTCAGTGTCAAGGTCCTATAGCCTTGTAAAAGATAACATAAACTTTTAACAAGTAAAAAAAATCCCCCAAAAGCACTCTTAAGAAATAGGAAGAGAAGCACCATTCCACTCCTTCAAGCAATCTAGCAGAGGATCAATCAACTTCCCAGCACACATAGCACTGAAAACCTTGTCACATTCTTCCCCTGGTGATCTCACTTTATCACCAGTCAACAGATCAGTCCCCAACTCCTCCCTCACAAACTTGTACAATGGGTAAGACCTGCATTCCTTGATCCTGTTTGGGATTGCTGTTTTCCCGTTCTCATACTCAGCCCGGGCATTGTCGACCTCTTTCGGCAAAAGGGTTTTCAATTCCTCCTCAAAAGCTGTAATCTTTTGGAAAATGGAAGTGCTTGTACTCATCTCCTTCTCACCATTGCTCAATGCATGCTCAACTAGTACATGCCTCAGTTTCTGCATTAGAGGATATGTAGCACTGCAGGGATCATCGATGTAGGCAAAAACATACTCACGATCGACGACCTTGAGGAGGTCCTTTTCGCAGAATCGAGAGGGGTGAAGCTCGCCGTTCAAGCCCACAGTGAGGACTCTCTTGGCAACCTGACTGACAGTGGTCTTCACTGTGCTTTTCAAATTCTCTTCCAAATGCCTTAAATCAATAGCTTGGCACAATGCAACTAGGAAAGTGGATGACATGAGCTTCAATATGTCAACAGCCTCAGCAGTTTTTCGTGAAGAAATCAATCCCAAGGAGTTGACATCTTGGTTGTGCTGCTCTGCACTCTGAACATGGTTTGTGACAGGGTTGCCAAGGAACTGGAGCTCCGAGCAGTAAGACGCCATTGCGATTTCAGCGCCTTTGAAGCCGTAATCCAAGCTGGGGTTGCTGCTTGCCGTGAGATTTGAAGGCAACCCATTGTTGTAAAAGTCATTGACAAGCTCAGAGAACTGAGCAAACATAAGTTTTCCAATTGCAGCAATGGCTAATCTGGTGTTGTCCATGGCAACACCGATCGGGGTGCCCTGAAAGTTTCCTCCATGTAATGCCTTGTTTCTTGAGACATCGATCAAAGGGTTGTCATTCACTGAGTTGATTTCCCTCTCAATCATCTTCGTTGCTGCTCTGATCACCTCAATCTGTGGGCCTAGCCATTGGGGAGATGTTCTAAGAGCATACCGGTCCTGCCTTGGCTTCTGAAGAGGGTCCATCTCATGCACCTTTTCAGCTGCTTTTACATAGTCACTTCCAGCTAAAATGTGTTCCATTATTGCTGCAGCTTCAATTTGGCCAGGGTGGTGCTTTAACTTGTGAGTCAAGTGATCTGTAAACTCAGGCTTTCCTTGCATAACTTCGGCAAAAATTGCCGACAACACTTCTGATAAAAGCGCTTGTGTGTTGGACTCAAACAGAACCATAGAAGCCAAACCAGACCCAACAGCAGTTCCATTGACCAATGCAAGCCCTTCCTTTGGCTGCAACTCAAAGAACCCACCATCAATTCCAGCTAGCTTGAAGGCATCAGAAGCAGTTAGGGTTTTGCCATTAGGCCCGATAGACTTGGAATTTGGCCTGCCTATTAAAAGCCCAGCAATGTATGAGAGCGGAACCAAGTCCCCTGAGGCAGTGATTGTGCCCCTGAGGGGAAGGCAAGGGGTGACATTGTTGTTGAGGAACTTGGTGATGGCTTCCAAGATTTCAAATCTGATTCCAGAGTAGCCTTGGAGGAGGGTGTTGATCCTCACTAGCATTGCTGCTCTTGTTGTTGTGTGAGGCAGAATATGGGTTGATTCTGTGCTGTTGCCAAAGATCCCAGCATTCAAGAATCTGTTCAACAAAAATGGCACACAAGTCAGCTTGAGTAGCACACAAGTCAGCTTGAGTAGCAACTAATACAAATTGTTATTAAAGCATACATGGCGCATTCACATTAGGTAAAGCAGATGTGCTCCCTATGCACCTGAGTCAAATGTGCCTCTCCGTAGTTTAGACTAGATTAAAATGAAATTTTGTCCTTAAGACAAAACACAACTATTTAAAAAAAAGAAAAGAATATGACGCGAGAACTTTACACAACTATTATTAATTATTAAGAATGACAATAAACATTATTAAAATGAATTCTTACTTTTTAATACAAAATAAATGTTGTTAATCGTTTTAGCTACGTGCAGTAGGAAGAGTTTTGGTTATGTTTAATAATGAGCTGAACACATCTACGTGGGCAGCACATTCTGGTGGACTTTGGAGAAAACCAAAAAAACAGAGGCATGTTGTTGTCGTTGTCATTATATGTCATATGGGCCAGATTATTTGGGGACCAAAAAGGAATAAATGCACCAAAATTGTATTGGAAGTTGAGTCTTGCAATCACGTGCTAGGCACGCAAATTCTACTAATGGGAATATATTTTAATTTGATTACATCATTTTTTTTTCATTTTTTTCCTTTTTATTTGGTAAGGTTATTTCAAATAATACAATCACCAAACCCATACCGACATCAATAAATACATAAGGTGAGACAATACTGGTAACCAATTTTGCTGCCATACCATATAATTATGCAATTTAATCGTAAATTCCACCTAACATAGCAAAAAGTAGACACCTCGTTTTTTATCCGAGCCATATCTTCTTACCTACCCCTCAAGGCCGGAACTTTTCATTTTGTAATTTTTATAAGTTATTTATGCATGCGGCTCTTTAAACAAGTGGAATTTAGTGCCACTTGTATACATGTCAATTCCGATTGAATACAAAGGAATGATTCCTAATATGGAAGAAATTCATTTAAGAAATAACTGGATAAATTTTTCATGTCAGAATCACGGCTCGATACACGAAGTGTAATAACATAATTGGTTAAAAGCGTAAAACAAAAAGAATTTCAACCAATTGTATTATTATACTTTGTGTGTTGGACATTGTTTCTAGCACACTGAAAAATCTCTCAAATAACCAAGTCGATTATCAAAGTTGAACTACTTGCCTTGAATAAGTAAAATTAACAAACTAATTAATAGCATTAGGATCTCCAAGTAAAGATGATGGATATAATTCTAATTCAATGGAGAGCATTAATTAATTAGAGAATCGTAGGTTAATTTATTACCTAATTAGCTCCCTCTGAAGAGCTCCACCTTGCTTGGTTCTCCTATGCGAGGTTGCACCAAAGCCAGTGGTCACACCATAGCTGTCTGTGCCTTTGCCCATGCTATCCATAACCCAATCACTGCTGGCCTTTACCCCAGCCCTTTTGTCCTCCGACAGCTCCACCTTGGCACCGTCATGGTTGGCAATCGCAGCCACCTGAGCCACCGTCAGGCTCTCCCCACCAAGCTTCACCACTGGCTTCCTGTAATCCTTGACCATCCGTTTGAACTCGTCCAGATGGCTCCCTTTCAGTGCTTCAGCTGCCATCCCCCAGTTCAATGGGTCATGTGTCGAAAGTACCTTCTCATGCCGTACGCAAAACGACTCCAGGGAGCTGTTTTCGTTGACGTTTTGTTTATTTCCAGGTTCCATTTGCTTCCCCGATCACAAGCAATACCAAAGTAGGGATAAGAAAGAATGGGAATGAAATGGAGCCGAGAAAAACCTTGCCGGGAAAAAATCAGTGGGATAAAAGCCTCGTTGAAGAGAATGAATAAGGAAATGAGAATTACGAAAGGAAAGGAATGGAAAGAGGTGGTGCTCTAAATTTCGGGTGGAAGGAAAATTTACAAGTATTTTCCTGAGTTGGTTCACCCGTAATTGCCTTGTTTATATAGAGGACATCCCACATCGAGTGTTGGGGTTGGTAGGCCGACGCGTTAGTTGAAAACTCCAGGTAGCCCTTGGATCTTCATGATCTACGACCGTTCACGTGATGACACGTGGCGTATAAGTCTGTTTCGGAACAGCATGTGTAGTTTAGCTGGGGTTTAAAAAGGCGGCCTTTTACGTGTCATAACCGGATGGGAAGGGAAGAAAGGGAAGCTGGGGTTGGTGAGAAAGCTGGCTCTCTGGAGGAAAGGCACGAAAGCAGCACGTCACCCTATTTCTCTGCCAAAACAATTGTTCGTGTGACAAGTAAATTCCTTGTAAAAGGTGGCGTGGTATTGTCTTATGATCGATGTAAATTTTATTGTTTTTTTAAGGTGAAACGACAGCGGTTTTATAGAACGTTTAAGGAAATGTGCAAACTGTAAAGAGAGCGTCTTAAATTAAATTTGAATGTAACATGTTAATGTTGTAAAACTTTAAATGTAAATGTAAATTATTGATGATGTAAATTTGTGTTTGATTATGTAAACTACACCATTCATGCGATGACACATGGAGTACAAATGTGTTTTAGAACAACATATGTAGTTTATGATGAGGTAAATGTAAATTATCATCAAGTTTTATGGTTTAGTAGCATTAACATAATAAGATTTGGATATCTAACTGATGGATTCTTTTTCTGCAAACTTTTTACGAACTTATCTAATGGTTGAATACAATTGGTTGAAACAAGGTAATTCTGTCATCTTTTAAGGTGATTATTCAATTTATTCTATCATTTTTAACTCGATAATTATTGCTTTCCTCCTTTCGTATAATTTATTGGATTCACTACTAGTATATTAATTATGATATACTCATATTTGTCCGCATTTGTAAATAAAAGATTTGAAGTTTGATTTATGATAAAATCGATACTTAATTATATAATGGATGACTTATTGTGTGTTTTAGTCTAATCTCTGACCCCCTAAAAATAAAATATCGTAGAGGGACTTATACTCACTAATTACGATAGTTAACTTTTCACTCGGACCTTGTTTGTTTGACTGAAATGTCAGAATTAGAATATTCAATTCCTTGACTATTTAGGAATATTGGAATGGTTTTGCAAATTCCGTTCAGAGTTATATTCGATTATCCCTCTCTAAAATTGATTGCATTAATAAAGTAACTCGCAATGCCATACAAGCAATGCATGTTGAAGAAAAAAGTAGAAGAAAGAAAGAAATATATGAATTAATTTAATATAATTTTCTTATTTTAGATGTATAATTATTATTTTAGTTTACTTTTTTCTTGTTGAAATTTAAGATTTATTGAGTTAGATGAGGAGTTTTAGTTTCGAATCTTTGGAATGCCAAATTTGATAATAATTCATTCTCGCATCCTTTTGTGTAAATATATCTTTGTATAAAAAATAAAATAAATCTTAAACTAAAATTAAAAAATCCATTTTTTTTTTTTAATTTTAAAGCTAGTTTTGATTTCTTCACTTTCATTTTCTTTTGCTTTTGTATTTTTTATTACAAAGGTGCTTGACGCAATCACTTTGGAAATTGACACAATTTCGTGCGCCCCTAAATCTCAAACAAATCTATATGACCATGTGCTTTTAGTTACTTGTGCACGCAAATTACTTGATTAAAAGTTTTAGGGCAAGGAAAAACAAAACAAACAAAAACATGATTTGGGGTATTTTGCTTCAGCTGCCTAGGTTATTGAATAATCATTTGATATATTTTTTGGCTAGTGCTATTTACACACTCATTTTTTACTTCTTACATATCACTCTCAATTTTTGACTGTTGGATCAAATGAATTGAAGAAGATCAATGACAAAAAATTAATAAGGATGTGTGGGAGGTAAAGATGAGTGTGTGGGCAACACTATCATATCTATTTTTCTGTTTGATGTTTGCATCACTAGTTCGTTCCTATTATTTCTTGGGTAGTGCTATTCACATGTTCATTTTTATGTTTCATATACTCTTGTTAATTTTTGTTAATTGATTTTCTTCAATTCATTCGACTCGATGACCGAAAATTGAGAAAAACGCGTAAGAGGTAAAAGTAGGTGGTGTGCACCGACCTATTTCTTTTATGCACCAAATTTTAGTGGAAAGCTTACCAACCCCATTTTATGATTGGATTTTATTGGTACGTGTTTGGTAGGATATTCGCAATGGATCTCTTATGTATTTTTTCTTTCCCCCAAATCCATATCTTATTAGTTATTTCCTTCCATTAATAATTCGATTGGGAAAAATTCAAGATGGCCCTCGTATTAGCGTCACAGTATTTATAAGGTCCTCCTTATGTCAGAATTTAGGGATGCAGCTTCGCCTCTATATACGGACAGTCGGACAGGATTTGGCCAAAGGAGTTGCACAAACAACCACCAAAATAAAGTAGTCATTAACTGCATTTGAGAGTTGTATCACGGCTGATTTTGAGCGTCTGCATTTAGCATCGGTATCTTTTTAAAATGTAAAACCAATGCAATAGGGTTTTTATATATCCTAAAAGAAGCAATCTTGTGTTGAGCGAAGAAACGTGTTACGTACAGACAAAGAAATTAGACGATCGAAGGTACATCTAGATGAATTCCAGACAGTAACATTTAAATAAAAGAAGTTATGCTTATGATGTTAGTCATGACATGTTTATTGGTAGCAAAATGCAGTACGGTTTTTAATACCAGCATACATCACATGTTTATTGGTAGTAAAATGCAAAAGGCACAAACCTTATAATACCCATTGATGTTCAAGATGAACGAAAACATAAGCAAATTAAATACCACAATTTCAAGATATGAATTGGTATCTCTAAGATCACTATCCAAATAAAATGTTAAGTTGTTGAAAGTATGGCACGATTTAGCATAAAAATTGATATATAATTCTGTTCATCCCCCTCGTTTTCCTTTCTTTTTAGTTTTTGAATCAGAACATGCGACGCAAGTAAGAAGCCATGAAAGGTACATATCGTTCTCTTCATCCCACTTCCCTTCCTTAAGGTATGTATTCCCATCCTTACGGTATTATAATATCTAGCCATGCTGTTAATGTGCGTACCTTATCACACACACATATTTATACATCCACGTGATTCATGTCGAGAATCCATGCAATATACCCAAAAAGATGTTTTTTTCTTTCTTTTTTTATGTATTGCATGTTATCAATGATTCATACAACAGATCTTTTGGATCCGCGCGATCGATGATAATATATCGATGCATGTTGAAAAATGAACATCGGTGTAATTTGCAATACCCAAAAATGTTTATTTTTCAGTGTTTTTATTTATTATTTATTGGATACGCATGTTCTCATTGCGGCATATAACATGATTAGGTTTCGATTTTAAACAAATTTGACAAAATAATTTAAAACAGAACTTTGAGACTGAATCCTTGACGAGAAGAAATTTTTCAATGTCCGTCCGACATTAAATGTCATAATATAAATGGTTGAGATTTTTTTTTTAAAGTGTCCAACTACTTATATTATGATACGTTGGACCGTATTTTTGATACACTGAAAAATTTCTCATTGACCAGGCAAAGCTGACGCTGAGGGTGCCGAAAGCTTTTGGTTCTTTACCTACTTACAACAGTAGAGAGAAAACTAAACAAAAGTCTAGTGAAGATAATGTGCCATTAGCTTTGCAACAAGAAAAATTTAAAACAAAATTTTGGGGAATTTATGGATAAGTCATGCGCCCACTACCAACCACCGCTTCTTTTCAGAAGGGGGGTTGGTGAAAGCAAAAGGAGAAATTCATAGGGGTGTTGAATCTTTGCATGGTATTTACTCCAAATTATTATATTGATAATAATGGCTGCAATTTCTCCAATTTGAGTCTTACATTTGCATCTATATACATGTATCCAGTTTTAGGCAAACAACCTAAGTGAATGACTGTTGTTAACAAAGTCATATTTTGAATTAATTATTTTACACAAGTGATCCTCTATCATAGTGATGGAGAAGAGTGTTGCTCTTATACCAAGATGTGGGTTCAAATCACGCCAGCTCCCTAATCTAACAATCTATGGTTTGACAAAAAAAAAAAAAATATTTTACGAATATCAAGCACTGCAATTTTATTAATCTTACCCTAAAAATTATCCAAGCTCAAATTAGACCGATGATTAGCTAATTGTGGCAATCTGATTGAAGTTAACACCAACAAAATTCATGACTTCATTCTAAAGTACTATGATTTTGTGATGATCTAATTAACCAAAACATTTCCTTAATTGTAAAATGAAACATCCAAGGTTGCCACTTGGGGATGAACTAAAACAACTTCATAAAAAAATGAAAGCATTTCAACAAGTGGTAAGTAAGTGGCCCAGTGGTAAGGGCACGAACTACTGCTCTCCAATAAACAAAAAAGTGTGGAAGGTTTCGGGTTCGATACTTTGAGCTGATGAGTCTGCTTGACTGTAACCACGACTAGGATGAAATTCTCCATAACCTTTCCGAGCTCGAAATGAATGGATAACCGTGACTCACAACCAGTTATTCCCTCTTAAAAAAAAGAGTATGGTAAGTAAGAAAATTAAAGAAACGTTCACTTAAAAAAAAAAAAAACCCAATTTATGAACTAATTTCTTATGAGAGATAGACACCTAACGAAACTGTGGACGAAGGATCTTATAGGAAGGTTGGACAAGACCACGACTTCTTATCCATTGACGGATGCCATTTTTTAATTTTTCTAATACATTTGTGTTTGGTACTGAAGCGTTGTCACCAACCCATTGAAGTTTTTAGCAATTCGTAGGCCAATGAGAATGTAAAAGACTGACCAATACCATCAAATTGGTGAGATTAGATCTTCATCTTCTTTCCAACCCCACCACACCCCACTGGAGAAATTTTTAGTTGTAAAAAGAACACAAGTGGTACACCACGTGTTTTAATAGATGTGGTGAGAAATTTTATTTTTTAAGTTAATAATTTTTTAACACACATTTCCCACAATTTGTATAGTAACACGTGATATACCATTTCTTGTACCAATCACACTGAAAAATCTCTCACCCCAGTGGCCCCCTTTTCATTTTTTAATTTGTCTATGACGACAGACGACATACAAACAAATTCTTTAATATTCAATACTTAACTAAGTGGTCTTGTTTTTCTAAGTCAACAAACGTTTAGGCCTCGACGAGAGATTAATTTAGCTAGGACTATTCATTATATTTGAAGGGATTTTGAAGAAAGTAATGGATGATAGTTTTTATTTATTTATATTTTTTAAGTTGAAGATTACTCATGAAGAAAAGTTATCCGTTTTAATCCTATTATTTTTGTGGAGACTAGTAAAGATATATTTTCTTCACGAGTAACCTTCAATTTGGACAAAATATGAAATTTCATTCATCTCTTCCTTCAAAATGCTTTCAATGTAATGAATAGTTTGATCCAAGTTAGTCCTCCTTATCAAACGAGGCCTTGTGGTGAAATATATGCCCTACAACTATAACTAAAAACCCTCACTTTTTAATTAAGAATTCAATAACACCTGTGAAAAATATATAGGATTGGCAATGATACACTTACCTTAGAATTTACATAAATCTATATATGTTAGGATCTGGGGATCCATGTTTTTTATACATGTTTTTGTGGAGTCAATTTCGTAATGTATTTTAATGATCCAACTGTTTATTTTTTATGTTTTACCTCAAAGATCAGGTTTATCAAAAGTCACCCAAATTTGTAACCATATGACTGTTGGATTAAATTTAGTGTTTCTTTATAAAACCGCATTCGTCCATTTTCTTCATTACAAATGAATATCTTAATATTTTTGGATTTTCTAATTTTTTTTTTATAATGATGTTCTATGAATGATGTACTATAATATAGATGGTTTGGATTTTTGATATACATATTACGAAGTGGACCTTACAAAATGGATATCAAAAGCATATGCTCCTAGATCCTAACCACACACGCACGAACTGTTGGTAGGTAAATCAAGTTGGATTTACATCAATCGTAGCCCAAGGCAAGGTGGATTGATTATGAATTTGGTTATGGAAGGCAGCTCAACCATTGGAACAGTCAAGGAGCGTATAACCACCATGGAAACCAGCAGTAGAAAGGCAATTTTGACCCACCACAACCATACCAACCAAACCCATGGACCGTTGCTCACTAAAAAGGGTAAAGAGACGAGGAAGGGGGAGTTGCAAGGCAGTGAGTGAAGGTTGAAGTAAAGGGCGTAGAGGAAGAAGGAAAAAGGGTTGTCGCCGTTCCTAAGAAGTAGCAAGGGGGCCGGATGATTGCAGAAGAAAAAATTAGGGTTCAGTTTTGGATCACATGAGGAGAGATAGAGAATATGGGGGATATTTTTATTTTGAAAAAACAAGTCTTTAACCTCATTAAAAATGGTTCTTTATCGCTACTTTAAGATTTTCTATTTCATTTTTAGTCAAATTAAATCAGGTGACTTATATTCATGTGACATACTTTAGAAAATAACATTGTTATTTTCGTTTCTATAAGCTATTGACGTTGCATATGGGTGCACAACTAACAGCCTATTTACCCTCCGAAGCAAACTCCTTTGCACTATTTTTTCAAAAAAAAATTATTATACTCATTAAAAATTGTCAATTTAGCTTCACATACATTTCTCACGACTTAAATTGAGGAAAAAATTGATGAATAGCTTCAAATCTTACAGCATGGATTTTAGAATTTAGGTAGAATTGTTTTACATTCAAAATATTTTAGAATTTATGTAGAATTGTCATTACTCTATTTAAGGGAGAATGACAATTTGGTGAAACATCCAATATATATATATATATATATATAATCCTTATTTAATTATAATTTTTAAAAAAGAATGATGGGGTGATCCATAAAATATACCATTTAAAAAAAAATTAACTAAAAACTTTGAGAATTGAAAAACTCCGTGGGATAGTTGTGTGTGTGTGTGTGTGTGTGTGTTTTTTTTTAATCAATTTTTAAATTCAATTTGTAAGAAAAAAAATAGAGGTGTGCTAGTTTAAAATTAAGGCAATACAATCATATTCTAGCAATTGGCAAGAACATTGCTACAAGGGAGGCATGCAAAACTCAGAAGTCATAAGACGCCGTTGCCTAAAGAATAATAGTTAGACGATGATAATGGCTAACATAATGTCCATGCCAAGTAGTATTCCAAATGCATACGATCGAACCTCCCAACTCCCCAAAGATCATTGCTTATTGGCTATTTCGAGAAGTCTACATCCTCTCTTGTTGGACCACAAAGGTATATTTGTCCATATACACCGGTGACAAAAGTGCAGAAATTTTGTGAAGTCTGTATAATAGACGTTCTTTTCGCCATTTTAACTTGGGGATTAATGTTCAACAAACGTTACTTTGACTTTGGGATGATTTTTCTTATAAAAAAACAAAGACTGAGATTAGTTCTATACTTGTTAAAGGTCAAATGTTCAACGATTAGTATTTTAATTTTTCTTAAAACTTTTTTCAATATACAACAATAGTTTCACTAAAGGGGTGAAAAATTTAGGCTAAGTCATACAATGTATCAGCATAACAATTTGGTGTATATCGAACTCTCCATTGACAGAAGTTTGACCTAAAATTTTTCATTTACAAGTAAAGAACAAAAACACTATAGCATACTATTAGTAACTTTTTTTTTTTTGGGTTTTTGAAGCAAAAATTATACCGCTTTTGTTATAGGGAAGTGATTTTCACACATCTCTTTTAGCCTCTTACACCCTTGTTTAATTATAGTAGTTGATTCCGGTTAATTTATTCAATTTAACGACCATAAATAAAGAGACGTATTTAAGAAGCTTAAAAGGGTGTGTGAAAATCACTTCCCTTATTATAATATAAGAGCTAATACAAACATCAAAGAGCACATTCTAGAAGAAAAAAAATCCAAGAGGTTGTCCTTAATCCAAAGAGACTTCAACAAAACATAAAAGGCGAACTTGGCCAAAGTAGTTGTCACCGTACTGGTTAATTTGAGGAGTGAGACAAGCCCGAGATTAAGTACAGGAAATCATCCACGTCTCGGAATCATCAACACCCAAACTTAAAAGATTGAGACGACACTCCAAAGCCAAAGGAACTTCATTCCTAATGAAAAAGTCAAACACTTCATGAATTGGCACATGAGAAATTTTAAGGACAAAAACTTCAGTATTACGAGCAAAATGACACTCTTTGACAATAAGCAGAGGTGGCCGACTCCAAAGAAGACCTGACAAGGAACCAACTAATGTCCATACGTACCAATATGAACTTTGCGTCAACACCATCATCAAAATTACCAGAAATTGCAGAGTAGACCTAGAATGAGTCGATAGCTATCAAGATTCAAAAAAGAATATTGGCACAGTCTTTATATTTATTTTTGACCTTCAAGGAGCTGTACAAGATGGAAAATCTCATGTACGATTCTATAATAGTGATGGTAACAGTGATAGTATCACCGACTAGAATTTTCTAACAGTTCAAGTACAACTAATATTGCAACACAAAATTAAAATGCTCATTATGAGAGACTCACAAATAATCTCATTAAGGAGATACTCATTGACAGAAATACTAATATGAGAAGAAACTAAGAAACTAAGGGCAAGTGGCCCTTTACTACAATGGTGGAAATGAGTTGAGCCCTTGCATGATGGTGTAGGTTCGAACTTTGTCGATGACTAATCTAACAAAATCTATCGTTTGACAAAAAAAAAGAAGAAACTAAGAGAATGAGAGGTTGCCACCAACCCCAAAACAGAGCAAGAAGCCAGCGACGACTATAGATTTTTGGATTAAATTTTTCTTTTAAGATTTAATTCTATACTTAGTTAAACGGTCAAACATGTTCAACAAAAATTAATCCAACTTTAAAGATGAGTTCCTTACACACAACACTGAGGTCATTTACTTGTTGAACGGTCGAATGATTATAATTGTTGTTCACCGGTCACGTATTGTATCAAATACTTATGTTACTTCTTGGTGGTCACATTAAACTATAGTATTATTGTAAAATTAAAAATAACACTTTACTAAAATAATATTTCATTTACATTAAATTCCAAATAAAATACCACAGTAATAGTATGAAAACGAAAACACTGGTAACAATAGTATTGAAAATCAAATACTACAACGTTAGTAATGAAATGGCATACAACAATGTTAAGATTCGAAGTACTTCGATTATATTATTAAAACTGAACACAGAATAAATATCAATTTTGAGATGAAATTTCTGGACTCCATAGTCAAAATCTAATACACATGTTGTGCTTTTTTGTCAATGTTTCTTGTATTTTCATATATTCTCCATTAAATTCTTAGTTAATTAGAAAATATTTGTTCAAAAAACAAAAAAACCCAAAATGTCATTATCATACTTGTGTTTTCTTGACTAGCTAGGAGTGTTTTGGCTGTTTGATCCACCACAATCTTGTTTGTTTTTTTTTTCTTCTTGTACTTTTCTTTCTTTTGGCCTTTTATATACAGTAAAGTTTCGATAATTTAATAATTTCAGTTATAAATATCTTTGGCTGGTTTTGACTTCATATAACGTGCTACATTAATAGTTCGTTAAACTTATAAGATATTACATTATAAAAAATTCATATAGATCCCACGCAGCATACAAATTAATAGTTTCATGATACATATTGCTTTTGCTTGGTTAATAAAATAGAATAATGTAATACATTGAATAATGTACAATCTATTTTTTTTCAAAATAAGTAGATTCGTAAATTTTATTTGATTAAACAAATACAAAGAACTGTTGGTTCGTAAAATGAGAGACTAAATACACTGTACAATATTTATTTACCAACATGATCCTCTCCGGATTCTTTTGGTGAGGATTTTGAGAATTCGTAAATCATGTTCGTTCATTGTACATTGTGCGGTTTGTTTTTTTCAGATACTGTTTGTATTTAATTTAAAATGATTTCTAACCGCACGATGCACGATGAATGAATATGATTCACAGATTCCCAGGATCCTCACAAAGAGAATTTGGCGAGAATCTGGATTTATTTATTTATAAAGGTACGATTAATGAATATGATTAACGGATTCTTGGGATCTTCATAAAGAGAATCTGGTGAGAATCTGAATTTATTTATTTATAAAGGTTTAACTGTAATGAACTTGGATTGCACAGGTGGTGGTTTCTCCAAATCAATGGGTATGCGACAGCGTCATCATCGGAAGAGACTTGTTCACTTATAACATGTGGATTTGATACAATTCGCAATCAAAATCGCAGCAGGTCAGTAGACTCTGGCCTAGTGTGGGGCAAATTGACCTTTTTACCCTCTGAATGTTTCGCACGTGGACATCACGTATCCAAGACAACAAAATGTTAGATAGAACTATAAAGGGATGTGATATCCACACACCTCTTTTTACTTCTCACATACTTTTCTAATTTTCGGCCGTCGGATCGGATGAAATGAAGAAGATTTAACGGATAGAAATTAACAAAGGTGTGTGAGAAGTGAAAATGGGTGTGTGGATAGCACATCCCAACTATAAAAACTTTACACGATGAAAGATGAAAGAAATTGACTAATTATAAAAGTTCAAAAGAGTAATCAATTAAAATTAAAGTTGATAGGAGAAACCGACACCTCATCACAAGTTCAAGAATATATCGGGAACCTCTTATTATAATAGAAACTTATAGTCTTCATAATTCACAATTCACACCATCGCATTACACAAACAGAGTAACATAATTTCATGATTCAAATCGGTTTCTATCATTTGAATATCCAATAACAGAAGGCAAAAATTTAAATAACTAAAAAAAAAAAAAAAAAAACAACCCAAGAATTGGGTCGTTGAAAATGTGATTGAATTCTCGACCTAATTGAATTGAACATGCATGCATGCAGCTGTGCTCTAACTTAGTCTCAACTCTTTATATTAGCAAATTGCAAGCTTCATACGGCAGCTAGCTAGCAAGCTATAGAAGAGGACTACACACTCTTATATAAAATTTCCGTTTGAATCTTAGGTAATGAATGTGGACAAGATTGACTACGTGGATTATGACTGTGACATTAGAACTTAAGATGAGTTTATCCAAGTTCGTTTTTATAATAGTTAAATTGAATACTGGTTCTGTCTACTTCTAGAAGCAGAGATAATAGATTAAACTTCAATTGTTTTTTAGAGACCGTTGGATGGCTATTTTGTTTTCACTTTTTACTTTTTTTTTTTTTTTTTTAAATGATTTGCAAATGAAAACTGAAAATCCTTTGGTAACTGCTTTTATTAAAAAAGAAAAGAAAATTGAAACACCAAATTTTGAAAACTCAAAAAAGTGTTTTACTTTTTGGTTTTTCAGTTTTCATTTTTATGAAATTTGAAGGTAGTTACCAAATGAGTTTTCATAAAAAGTGAAAACAAAAACTGAAATTATCAAACGGCCCCTAAATTTTCATGATTAAGGGTGTGATATTCACATACCCCTTTTTACTTCTCACACACTCTTCTAATTTTCGGGTGTCCAATTGGATTAATTGAAGGAAATCAAATGATATAAATTAACCAAGGGTGTGTGGATAGCACACACTCTATAGTTATTGCAAGATTGTTTAAGAAAATCATGGTGGATATAATTCAATTAGGTTTGTTGAATCGCTAATTAAAGTACAAGTATTTTTTTTTAACAAATGATATTATCTACATTAAGGGGGAGGGAGTGAACTTAGCCTCACAATAGGCTATCAATAGTGTGGTTCAAATTCGTCTTTGGCGAGAATCGAACCTAAAACCTCTCACTTACAAGTGAAGAGGAATATTATTAGATCATAGTATTAAGTAGCAATTAAAGTACCAATATTAGCTGGTGCAAAAACAACCGTAACGAGCATTAACAAGAACTATATTATAGTCATATTTAGGGCAAAAACAAATAATAACTTAGAAGCAACAGCAACCATAGTAATGAGCCCACATGGCAAATGAAAATTGCTCCCTTGGCCATAAGTTGACAATAGATTTCTTTTTAGAACTTTGATAGTACGAGAGAATTTTATGAATATGAAAAAAAAATTACATTTAGTTAGGGAACATAGACCTTACCTTTTATAAAGCAAGAAAAACAAAATACTGGAAAAGATGGCAGACATAAACCTTATTCCTCTTGAAAACGCCGGATTCACAACTTCAAATTTTTGCCGGATTCACAAGTCAACACCAAATCTAGAACTCTGGATTCAACTCCACACATGCCAAACAACCTCTTGAGTTCCGATCTTCGAAAATATTTTGGTTAGTTTTGATGAACGTACCAATGTATATATATACCTAATATATTTGATAGTATAATTTATCTTTAATATTTTTTTAATCCCATAAATTATGGGTTTTATATAAAATCTCATTAATATAAATAACGACAAATTTTATTTTTAATTTAAAAATATTATAACCTACATAGAAATACATTATTACAAAGATTTTAGTCAAATAATATTGGTATTTAGGGACCCAATCCAAAGTCTCCCTTTATTATTTCAAAGGTATATTGTTACCTATTTTAATCTATTTATTCAATCAAAATTTTTTAGTATTTTCTTTTTTTGTTGTAATCGTTTTTAATTTATATGCCATATAATATGGGATTTTAAATCCCATAATATGTCAAGTAATTAATATCAAACATATGAAAATACATATTAATAGCAATAATGAGGTGTACAAAGTCAAGGGACATTGATAAAAAATTGAATACTATTAAGGATTTAGTCAAATAATGTTAGTTACTAGGGACCGGATCCAAAGTCTCCCATTTTTTTAACCTTGCATTCTTTAAATTCGCCTCTTTCCTCGTCAATTCTTGGCTTCGCCGTTGATTGAGGAGGGTATTGGCATACATATGTTTCCTTGATAAGTAACACATTTCTATCTTCAAGTTGGACAAATTGTATTTTTCCTTCCTTTCAACATACATGCCTCAAATATAATGAGTAATCCATTTCATTAATCCAATTCTAGAAATAAAACAAAACTCAAGTACTTTCATTAATTAAGTTTCCACGTTATCATTTTTCCATGATTAAGGTCAGATATAATTATAAAGGCTGCTGCCTCCATTTGAAATAAACTTTTCGACGTTGTCTGCAGGGTGGTGGAAGCAGAACTATGACCTAATTTTTTCTTGGTCTCAGATGGCCTGATCAAAGTCTCCTGTATATGTTTTGGTGCTTTTTGTGTGACGTAAACTTTCATGTAAACACACTTTGTGTCGTGTGTGTATGGCATTGAATTTTTTTTTTTTTTTTTTTTTGTCATTTATGGCATTGAAATTGATAGAGCTGGGAATGTAGGAAGGAAATCATTGGGTGTTGTGTGGCTACAGGCTACAGCAGCTTTGTGTCGTGTGGCTACAGCAGCTTTATGTGGCATGATACATGTCTAACTATTGTGTGCTTTGCAGTTTAAGACGGAAAGTAATAGGAATTCTCTCACGACAACGCAAGGTTTCGCCCAAAATACCAATTTTTTGAACATAGAAAGTTGTTAACTGTGACAATACAACCGTTACGTTTCGTTTTGGTTTCTATCCTTTTAAAGTCTTATTTGGTGTGATATCCAAAATATTCAAATTTAAGAGATTACTTTAGCATGGGTAGAAAAATATCACTAGATTATATTATTAAATAACATCATAATGATTAATAGACCAAAATAAAGCGCAATTGAAACTCACTAGCACGACTAATTTCAAACACAATTTATCAAACACTCAATTATTTTACTTCACAGAACGATAGTATCTACAATAAGGGAGTGGGGTGTGGACTAAGTCTTACAATGTGCTTGCCATAATAATGTGGTTCAACTTCTCCTTTGGTGAGCATCAAACCTAAGACCTCATACTTACAAGTAAAAAGAATACCAATAGACCATAATAATAAGTAACAATTACTTTTTAAATATACAATAATATCAAACTATAATTTAATATTACGGTCTAATGGTATTTCTCTTCATTTGTAAGTGACAGCTCTTAGGTTCGATTCTTGCCAAAAGCGAATTTGAACCATATTATTGTTAGAAGATTGTGAGGTTTAACCCACTTTCCCATCTCCTTCGTGTAGATAATATCATTTGTTATATATATATATATATATATATATATATATATATATATATATAACTGGCCTTAAGTCCCATCCAATTGGCGAATAGCACAGTGGCTAATACAAGGTTGGGCAGACACTGTAGATCTTCAAGTTCGTGAGTTTTATCTAAAACAAAAAAACAAAAATAGCTGAATATGCAATGTAAAGCCCATTTATAGATGTCGAAGTGATTTTAGCGTCAGGTTGGAGGAGGCCCAAATTCTATTTCTGGTTAATATTGTTTGCGACATAAGTTTTTGAATACTTTTCCAAATTTACCTTCAAACATGACCATACTTGAAAGACTATTCAACTAATTGTGGACAGTTGGCCGCACCAAAATGCTGACGGGGCCAGCGAGACTTTTTCAATATTTGCAAGCGAAGTTAAGAAGGTTCTAAGTTTGGGGAAGAGATCCCTTTCGGATCTTTCCCACTAAAGCCTACTAATCAATTAATCCGAACTTTTAAAATTTGATCCAACGGTTAAAATTATTATAACATTTAAAAAGGCTCCCTATTTGTAATTATTTGATTAAATTTCAAAGATCCAGATTAATTGATTGGTGGGCTTTGGTGTGAGATATCCGGAGGGGATCTCTTCCCCTAAGTTTGGATTACTTATTTCATCAAAACCAATAAATAAATCAATTTTAATCTAACAAGAAAACAATACTTGCAATGTCTCACTGTAATTTTTATATTTTATTTGTTAGAAATGAGTGGTCTCACGTCCAGAAAATGAGTGTAGCAAAAATGAGAATGCTTTGTTGGATGTGTGAGTACACGAAAAAAGACAGAATTAAGAACGAGAATATTCAAGGTAAAGTAGGAGTTGCGGCAATTAAAGAGGAAATCGGTTAACGTGGTTTGGATATATGAACGGAAGATTTACAGATTTTCCGGTTAGAAAATGCGATTATGAGACAAAACTCAAGTAAAAAGGTAGAGGAAGACTTGGAAAGAGACTCTAAATAAAACATGGATAACATAGAGCTAACGAAAGACTTAGTGCAAAACTAAGCACAATGATGTTCTAAGATTGCCGACCCACATATTGAAATAAGACTTTATTGTTGATGCATATGTTAGAAAAAAAATTCAAAGATGGATGCCCCCGAAAACAAGAAAATAGTGTCCTCTGGGATAAAAGGAAAAGAAAGAAACAATGAACAGTTTAGTAATGCTAAGAACAAGAAAATAATAGTTGATGGGCATCTTTTCTATTGGCTTCTATAGATTTGTTTTCTTGCTTTGTACCGTTTGCATAGTGCGTATAGATGACAGAACCAATGTAGAAATGAAAAACATTTTGGTTAAGGTTTATGCACGGATTTGGATCCTCTCCTAAGCTCAGAGGCTACTAATGCTATTTTTATATTTTCGAAGAGTATATTCTGAGAATTGCATAATTTGACCCATCGTAAATATTGTCCCATCAAACATACGAATTGTTAAGGTTACCAATATACTTTGCCTCCATTGTTCCCACCCCGTCTCCTCCATCGACCCAACCCCGTCGAAGATCGGTGTATCCAAGTATTGTCCTTAATTAAACTTTTTCTAGCCAATCAAAGACTAGTTTGTAATTAAGTAGAAATAATTTTCCACTAATTAAATAAGGAATTGTTATTAGCATTTCAAAAATCTCATTTTACACTACTCATAAGTGTATTTTTATTTTTAATTATAGAAAGTTTGAAGTGCAAAATGAAATTTTTAGAGTGCCAATAACAATTCTCAATAAATAATTTGTAGAAATAGAATTTCACATGACTCATATTGTGTTTTATCGGTAGCAACACACTCCTTAAAACGTATTATTAGTCAATTTAGTTACATATAATAGTCAATATGATTCTTGAATTAGCAAACAACGATTCCAACGAAACTAAGGTATATATTGTGATTTTCTACATAAATCTAAAAGACTAAATCCAATAGAATTTTTTGACCGAAAACAAAAGCCAATAGAATTTTCGACAGCCTGAAAACAACCATAATCCCTATAATATATAAATGCCACAAAAGAAAAAGAAAATGAGATCATCCATATATACACTTTGAGGTTTACGTGGCCTTCAAGCTGTAGCATTTACAAGATACAACAACGATTTCATTAGGTCATTTCATAGTCTGTGTTTAGAGTTACAGCTTACGTTTCTTCTGTTTTGGCGGTTTGAGTTGTAGAGTTTATTCGAAACGCTTCTGATCAGCATATTCTCTTCTTAGAAATCTATCGCTGACATTGTTGTTTGCTGGGAATGTGGCTTCTCTGAGTTTTTTAGGGAGGTTTTAGAAGATGGGATTTGTGAGCAGTTTATTGGGAATTCTTGGTTTTGGAATCGGAATTTCTCTTGGACTCTTGGTGGGGTTTTTCCTTTTTGTTTATTCAAAGCCCGAAGAAGTTGAGGTAAGTCTATTTTCTTATTGTTCTTTGTTTGATCATTTATTTATTTGATAAGATTTATACTTGTTGAATTATTTACCCGTCTTGCATAATTTACTTTCTTTTCAAATTGATTTTTATCTGGTTTCCGGTCAGATTTTGATTTTTCCAGATTGGCAGTTCAAACTGTATGTTCTTATGGGACTTCTATTTTCCATGGGAAAGTTCAAATGGAAAGCAAAGATGTCTAATTGTTTCTTTTTATACAAGCAATATCAGGGGAGGGCCAATCAATCTTAGGAACTCTTAGTGCCAGGATGAATGCTCGTAACCAACTAGTAGATGGCTAATTGTATTTTTCTTTATTTCACCAGCTCAGTCTTAATTTTAAAATGTTGTGAAGCTCTCATCCTGGATTTATTTTCACACTCAAAATTTTTAATTTATTTTATGTTCTGATGTGAGAATGCAATGGTATTAACTGTTCTTTTCGAAAGTTGAAAAACAAGCAGCTGAACTCATTTGGAAGACTCTACAAAGATGGTAGAATAGTTGCATAATGTGGGTGTTTAAACTCGAATTGTTATATTTGTTAAGAGGAATTAAAATCACTTGACTTTCTTACTTTTTCATCCTAATTATGACTTTGATTGTCGCATTAGCAGTCAGCCATCAACTTTCTCAGTAAATTACTTCAAAGGATCAATTAAATTAAATTCTGTGTGTACTAGTGAAATTCAAAAAGTGCCAAAGACTAAGTTTATAACCCGAAGAAAGTTAAATCATGTCAAACATGTCTGCATTACTTATATTAACTTGACATACTATGCAGGATCCAGTTTGCAGACCACTTTATGATTTAGATGAATTTGCCTTGCAAGATCTTCTTCCTGAAATTCCACTGTGGGTGAAGAACCCTAATTATCATAGAGTTAGTATCGCCTTCCAATCTCCACCGTAGATTTTCAATTATTGTTTCTCTTGCTGTTCCTAAGCTATATCTTTATCCATTTTGTGTTGGTTATAATCACAACTTTGCAGGTAGACTGGTTGAATAAATTTATTGCAGATTTATGGCCTTACCTTGAGAAGGTGATATATATTTTAATTTTTTGTCACTTTTTATTCCTTTTGATTATTGTTATTGTTGTTAGTTTGATATGTGATTTTAACATTATTTATAGGAAATTGCGGGAACAATAAGAAGCGTTGCTCAACCTATATTTGATGAGTACATTGGGAAGTTTCAGATTGAGTCAATTGACTTTGAGAGAATGGATATGGGAACTCTTCCTCCTATTCTTAACGGTGAGTTTATTCACAGCAATATCTAATTCGATTTACTGCATAATTGGCGTGCACAAATAGTTTTCAATTTCATAGATCAGTATTTCGATTCTCTTCTGAATAATTCATTCAGTCTTTGTCACATCGCTGATTACTTAAGTCTCAGTATTAGGCTACATAACTTAATTCCCCCAACAAGAAAGAAAGAAAGTACGATATGTAATACCTGAAATTCAGGAAATTTTGAGCAACGCTTGTGACCTAGAAAACATATTGATGCATAAATGTATACATTATAGTGGAAAAGTTCATTCCTAGTAGCAAACAAACATCGTTTGTTTGTCCTTGTGGTGCTATCATTTATTTTTGTTTACAACATTTCAGGTCTTGAAGTCTTCGAGACGAACGATAATGAATTAATCATGGAACCATCAATTAAATGGGCAGGAAATCCCAACATAATTCTGGTGTTAAAAGTTCTGTCTCTACGAATTACAGTTCAGGTAAGAACGTAAGGAAACATTTCTTGACAGATGAACAAAGACTTTTTGTAATTTGTTTTCTCAATGTGGATGCATTTGTTCAGAAACTAAACTTCATTTCAGTTAGTCGATATACAAGTATTTTTGGCGCCAAGGATAGCTTTCAAACCGCTCGTGCCTTCCTTTCCGTGCTTTGCTAACATTGTGGTGTCTTTGATGGAGAAGGTGAGCAGAAGGCACCAATTGATGCGTATTTTTTTTCGTGCCTTGAAAGGTTGGATATATAAGATCTGTTTTGTATGCTGAATTTCTCTCAACTATCTGCAGCCTCATGTAGATTTTGGAATGAAAATATTGGGAGCCGATATCATGTCCATACCCGGCCTCTATCGTTTTGTTCAGGTGCTACACTGGTAATACTTTCGTGTTGAAGTTGGGATTTTATCTAATTGTCTGACATTTGAATGGTTGGTTGGATTTGAATCAATTATGTGATATAATTTCCTGCAGGAGACTATTAAAAAGCAAGTTGCAAGCCTCTACCTCTGGCCTCGGACTCTTGAAATACCTATCCTTGATGTTTCAACGTAAGTTGATCTGAGATGATACAGCTTTCTGCTTTGGTCACCTTCTCTGAATTTTATGAATTTTTCATTTATACAGAGTGGCTGTAAAGAAGCCGGTCGGAATACTACACGTGAATGTTGTTCACGCGGTTAAACTCTTGAAGAAGGATATCATAGGATCATCCGATCCTTATGTCAAGCTCAGCCTGACTGGAGATGGGTTGCCAGCAAAGAAAACAACTATCAAGAAGAAAAACCTGAACCCCGAGTGGAACGAGAAGTTCAAGCTTCTTGTGAAGGATCCCAAGACCCAACTTCTTCGGTTACAAGTCTTTGACTGGGACAAGGTATCCTCTCTTACCCCCTTTACTTCTTTCAAAATACCAGATCAATGGAAGCAAAAAAACCGTGTAGTTATGTTTTAGATGGCTGTTTCTGATCATTCTAGTTTGCTCTTCCTGCAGGTTGGTGGGCATGATAGGATAGGAATGCAGTTAGTTCCTCTCAAGCAACTTACACCCCATGTGTTGCAAGAGTTTAAACTTGATTTGCTCAAGGACACGAATATTAGCAATTGTACAAACAAGAAGCAAAGAGGGCAGCTTGTGGTGGAACTAACTTTTGTGCCTTTCAAAGAAGACATAAGCAGGTTTAGTGGTGGATTTAGCGGACCTATTGATTCAGCACATAGGAGAAACGAAAGCGGAATCGACATGTCAATGTCATCAGATGAGGGAACCCTAGGTGGAGCAGGTTTACTATCGGTTATTATTCAAGGAGCCGAGAATGTGGAAGGGAAGTCCCACAACAATCCTTATGCCATCCTCCTATTTAGAGGAGAACAGAAGAAAACACATGTAAGTTTTGGTTTTAGTATGGTTAGCAGCAACGTAATAATCCCTCTGGTAACATATGATACAATTTGGCTTCTTCAGATGCTTCGGAAAACTCGTGATCCCCGATGGAGCAAGGAATTCCCTTTCATGCTAGATGAGCCACCTTTGAGTGAGAAAGTTCATATTGAGGTTGTGAGTAAGAGGACCGGCATTAGTTTCCGTAGGAAGGTGTGAACTAGTTCAACCATTTATACTTCCATTTACACAATTAGTATCAGTAAACAAGTAATCTCTGCACGTAATTGACAACATTTTAACTTATGATTTTCTTTCAACTGTTATGCGTAGGAATCTTTGGGATATGTAGAAATCAATCTACGAGACGTTGTGCACAACGGTCGGATCAACCAGAAATACCACTTAATCAATTCAAAGAATGGAGTGATACAGGTTGAGATTAGCTGGAAGATCATTTGAGGAATGGAGAATGCAAAGCTCAGAAATAGAGAGGGAAGGTGGATTTGCCTAGCTCATACTAGAGCTGAAGCTGTGAATTTATAACAGTGTTAATATACAAAAATTGTAGTAAAAAATATACAAAAATTGTATACGAATTCAAAAATAATTTAAGTTCATTTTTGGTTAATGTGATTTTAATTGTCTCAATTTTGGATCTTGTAGTTTAGCAAACGATGCAATTCAAGAACATGTTGCATTTTCATCCATTTAGTACGTGAAGGGAAAAAAACAACGTGCTTCTCAAATGCATGGGCATTTTAGTAACTTTCACAAATTGTATTGAGTGTGTTAACCATCTTCGACTTCAGTACATACTACATTACGATAAAAGAAACTTATTCATACGCTACACCATCATTTAAGAAAAAAAAAATGAAGAAAAAGCTCCAGAAAAACAGAGAAAAACCAGAGACGTATACGTATTCAACTTTCATTTAGATTTCAATGTTAGGTTTTCCGGATATAACAGTACAAAGTCTTTCAAAAATTGATTTTTTTTTTCTTATAAGAAAGCCATGAAAGTTCCTTACCGAGAAACTCACTTTTTGCATCCCCAATGTCTTCTATATCTGAGAGGTCCGAGAAAGAGGCCCTATTTGTACTTTTTTATGATACTTAAACAGGCGGTAGCCCTGCAGAGATCTTTTTGGGTGAGAAAAACAATTCATTCTACTAAAAAGGAATAACCAGAGGAACACCTGGCTATAGCTATACCTCTCCCGATTAACAGAGCGTGAGGAAGGGGCAAAGTAACTCAACTAGAGCAAGGGGCTGCGCAGTTCATGCTTTTGGAATTTAGGATTATTTTATTGTTTGAATTTGGACTTAACCCGTTAGTATTAGGGTTTTGTTTTTTGGCTTATTAGGGTTAGGCTAGTTCTCTATATATATGATGCTTTGTAGCTCGTACAAACAAGTAATTTACAATGTAGTCTCTTAGGGTTTTGTAGCCGTTTCGGCACTCTCAGTTAATTAATAATTTTCTTATTATTTTGTTAGTCTTGTTCGTTCTGCACTTTGATATTCAACTTGGTATCAGAATAGGGGATTTAATCTGTTCTTGATAAGTATCCATGCTGTTTGTTTGATATTAGTTTTCAGTATTCGTTTTGAAAAGAAAAAAAAAATTTGAATATGTTTGCTTGGAACCACTCCCAGATCCCTACATACCCAAAGCCTTGAACCGTACCTGCCATCATTTCCTCATCAGATCACCAACACGCTACCATTGCAACCACCCGCTGCAAATCCGACTAAATCTGCACCTCGTCTGATTGAACCATCACGCTACAATCTTCTCGAACCCATTGCTGCATTCTCTATCTTTTGCATCCACCGCTGCTGCACCTCCTGTTGTCCATCGATGTGCTTGTTCCGATTCCCTTCCCAACGATCTGATCACCGACACCGTGATCAGATGAATTCATCACCATCCACCCATGTTGCCACTGCAATCAAGAACTCTGCTGATCCGTATTCATACCATCACCCATATTCGACTGATCCAGGATTACATGCCCGCTGCTTATCACATCCTTGTTGCACTGTTGCACAGATGACCATCGCATTACTGCTTGACCTTGTACTTCGCTTCTGTCTTGAACCCATTGAACCATTGCGTCAACAGAATCCTATCTCCACTGCACTCGCATCAACCCCATCTGCACAAGGCTGCTGCAACCAGAAACCTAGCACATTTGCCGTCTAAATGGATTGTTTGTTTGTTTGCTTAAATCGCTTGCCTTGTCATATCTGCCTAACGGAGCTTGTCTTGTCTTGTTCGCCTAACGGAGCTTGCATCCGCATCTTCTTGTTGGCAAACTTGTGACATGTACCACCATGAGTTTGATAGGGGGTGTTGGAATTTAGGATTATTTTATTGTTTGAATTTGGGCTTAGCCCGTTAGTATTAGGGTTTCGTTTCTTACTTATTAGGGTTAGGTTAGTTCTCTATATATATGATGCTTTGTAGCTCGTAGAAACAAGTTATTCACAATGTAGTCTCTTAGGGTTTTGTAGCCGTTTCGGCATTCTCAGTAAGTTTAATAATATTCTTATTATTTTGTTAGTCTTGTTCGTTCTGCACTCGGATATTCAACTTATGCTTGGACAACGACTCAGGGAAGCTTTCTCTTGTTACGAAGTTCACTCGTACAAAAATTCATATCCTTCTTGTCCCGACTTGGGTGCTCTCACTAAGTCAATTCCAAGAAAAGACTAAGACTTCAACAGCAGCTAGGTCTAGAGGGAACTTAAGAGCATTATGTTCATGCATAACTTCCCTACTATTGGATCGTGTTAATATTCTTGGTTTTTTTAATTAATATTCTTGATTATGTTTCATGTGTAATGAGCATTGACAAACCAATCTCAAAGTGCAGATTTTGTTTCTTGGTTATAAAAGCGATTTAATATTGAGGGTTTCAAGCACATAATTTAACACATGGAGTTTCCTTCAATGCTAATGTTTCAGCCTGTAAACCACACCAATCGAAAGAGAATCAGCAATGTTGGTTTGTCCAAAATAATTTCTAATTAAAAATTCACAAAAGCACGGAGATATCAAAGTACATATTGCATTATCCTAGGTATCTCTCCAAGCTAAAAGATTACTTCAGCTTGCACCCACCAAATTTAATATATTTTTCTTGGTCGACAAGGGGCATATGCCTACAAGAAAAAGAAAGATTACATAAGAATATCATGAGGTTACGAAATATATCTGCAACAAGCAACTGACAACAAGAAGGAGAAGCTTGCTAAAAATAGACTGGACTCAAACTGTAGCACAAGTCACAAACCCCAATAAGCCAAATAACTAACAACAATATTATTTTCACGGTAAATATGTCGAATTTCACAAAATCAACTTTAGTGCAAAAGAACACGACAATTTAATACCAAACTTCCCATAGAGTGATTATCTGCTTTAGCATCTAAACCTAATTTAATATTTTGCCAACCCATCAAGCAACATTGTAAACCGAACATGTTATTGTAATATCCGAACACTTGTGACAATATCTAAATATTAAAGTTATATATTTTCTATCTTTGAAGACAGGTTAAGCTTTTTCTGTTTACTATTGGAAAACACCTTGTCTTGTCCAACCTTTTTTTTTGTTTGGTTTGTTTATCTTGGTGTTGTATGCATTCACTTATGATAGCAAATTTTATTTACCGAAAGATAGAAATCAAGGTTTAGTTGTGCTTAATCCATTGCATTTCGAAGCAGAGCAAATTACGGAGTGAGATCCACTCTGAATTTCAGTATTCAGAGCCCCGTGGACCGGAAGATTTAGATCACCCAATCTTAATCCTACAACTGTTATAAGCCCATCACACTGATTCACTTTACAAAAAACCCAAAAACTTAAATGGTCCGAATCTATTTCTCTATCTTTTGAACGGTTCGAATCTCTTGATCCACGAACTCTGGACATAGAAATCCGAACTGAATCTCATTCTGCAAATTACCATATGCTCCCAAAACACTTTTAGTAAGTTATTTTGATATCCTAAATAATACATACCCGTTCTATCATTTTTATGAAATATATTTTTGTCTATTTCACTTTGAAGTATGAACAATATCATTTTAAGTTATTAGGAAAATAGACATTGTTATCACACAAGAAAGTTGGGTCTATTTTGGATCACAAGCTTCATCAAAAGGGGAGGACAAGTTGTTCGGATAGGTTGATGGAATGACCGATAACCATAGGGATGCAATTTGGGATGGTCAACCCGAATCCGCTCATGCCAATTTAATTTAAACCCGATCGAGTGGGTTAGAACAAAGTAAAAATCTGTCCAAATCCAACCTGATTATTTATTGGGTTGGGTTAGGTTGATGTTTTGCTCGTCCATGTCAACTCAAATCCAACCCGACTTCTAGCCTGAATTGCGTATGTACATATTAACCATCCCACTTCATATTATATATAAGCTAGATACAAGTTTGGGAGGGCAATACTTGAAGATTGCTGTTTGGTTTTCACTTGAACATTGAATGACTGTGTTGATTTTATGTTTCTTTTGGTTAAAACGTTGGTATTGTTTGTGTAAAATTGAATTTTAAACATTTTTGACGTTATTTGGTTCAAAATTTGAGATTTATCTTATAAAATAATGTGTTACAAGATTGAAATTGATAAAGTTGGGCAAACCCGAACCCAATCCAAGTTTGCCCAAACCCAATTTAAACTCGAACCCGAATAAACTAGCATGAACCCCAAGCCAACCCAAGCCCGAATTAAGAATGTTGAGTTAGGTTTGAGTTGACCATCTAATGCGCCCGAGTTGCACCACTTGATAACCACAATCACAAAAAAATGTGTCTGCATAATTATTAATTTATGATGGAATGTGTTCATAATTATAACAATAAAATAATGTTCGCTTGAAAGTGCTTTTAAAATAGCTGAAAAGGTTTTTGGTGAAAATATTTTTAGAAACAATCCTTAGTAAAAATGCAATTTCTCTAAAAGTGTTTTCAATTATTTAAAAAAACAATTCCAAACGAACCCATAGCATGTCCTATTAAAAAGATAGCTCTTATTTCTTTTTAGAAGTGTAACATTTTGTTACATAAAATGCTAATTTTCCAACTCCTTTTCGAACCTTTATGCATAAGAATGGACAAAAGGAAATCTCCTTCTATTTTAAAGAAGAATGAAAATTTTTTATTTTACAAATGATTTCGTTAGTAGGTTAAGTTGTTAGCTGTTAGGGGAAAATGAAGATCGGTAGGGATCAAGCCCCCACCAATATGCATAAACATAATTGCTTTTTGCTGATGCGATAAAACGCTATTTGCGAAGAATAGAATTTAATTGATATCCAAGATAATTAAATCCAAAGTAAATAAAATACTTAAATGGATAAAAATATCAATAATTATTGCAAGGTCCCTGATTTTATGTAAATGTAATATACATAGGATAACATATTAATCTAATTAAAAGTTTCATTTATTCACAAATAACTAGTTGTCTTGCACAATACTAAAGAGTAGTTTGAACTTTATGGTGATTTATTTTATGGACTCCATATCTTTGGATGCAGAGCTCTGAAATAGAGAGGGAAGCTGGATTTGCCTAGCTCGTACTAAAGCTAAAGCTGTGATTTAGAACAGTGTTAATATACAAAAAATTGTATGCGAATTCAAAAAAAATTTGCTTGCTATTTTTACAAATTAATGTACAAATATTATTATTATTTTTTTTTTTTTTTTGCGAACTGGAGATTTTCATAACCAAGGCAAAAATCAAGAGTAGAAAGGAAGCCCACAGAGAGGCAAGCAACAGGAAAATAAAGACATAAATAAGGTAATGAAGGAGGGTACACAGGTAAAAGACGCTGCAACAAATGCTAAAACATCGCCCCCTTCACTAGCGATTACAAGAAATTAGGGAGGACAATGTAACCCATCATTGTTCAGAACATGAACCAACGAAGATGGGGATTTGTTAACCCAAGTGGAATCGCTCATCTCCTATTTGTTTTTCGACGCCAACTGGTTCACCGCCATGTTGGCCGATCTTGGAACCCAAGACCAGCAACAAGCCTGAAAAGACTCCCTAAGCCACATGATTTTGACCAATGTAGGAAAGGCCTCCCAGCTGCCAGTTATTGAGGCATCCAACAAGCAAGAAATATTTTTCTTGGAATCAGACTCAACAATAATCGTTTCCATATTCATCGAACTGGCAAGTTCGTAGCCGTATAAAATTGTTAGTGCCTCTGTCGCTGCAGCACTCGCGCCTTGATCTTCAACTTTCTCGCCGCCACAAACAAGCCATCATCATTTCTTGCTATAACCGCAGCATGCCCATTACCAGTGGCAGCAACCCAACTTGTCCATCCACATTCAATTTCGTAAGGCACTGACTGCTCTGTCTGAGTGTTCACCGTAGGTCCACGAGAGGCCTCCAAAAAAACTCCACCCGTAGTAGAGATTGTCATAAGGACCTATTGCGATGAAATAACCTTCTGGTTGAAAAGGTAGCTATACCTAGCCTTCCAGATATGCGAACTTCCTTATATTCTAGCAACGGATTTATGCATGCCAATTAAGTGTCGACCCTTAATTAACAAATACAAATAAATTATCAATCAAATAGTTAAGCCAATTGCATTCACGATTCAAGAGTTCATAACTGGAATTTATCAAATTATATTGCACACATAATCATGGCTTTGAAATCACCCCTAGCCAAGAGGGGTTTAGCCACTCATATTTACAACAAAACGAAAGGAAATGAATTTAAACATTAGAAACAAAAGAAAGAAAACACCTAAATGCTCCAACGATCCAAGTTGGACAGCAAGCACGTACAAGCACTTTCCTTCCCTTCCTTTGCTAAGGCACAAGGTGTTGGTGAGTGTTTGAAGGTTTGTTTGTATGGAGGAATGGATGTGAAGATGAATGGATGTGTTTGGATGAAGGTTGTGTTGAAATGGGAATGAATGATCTAACCAAGTATGAACTAAATTTATGTTACACACACTTCCTTTTATAGAGAAAGTGCATGGCAATGGAGGGGAACATGAAGTGGTGTAGCAATTGAGTGCAATGATTCAATGTAATGATGCATGAAATCTGAAATGATGGAGAGAACAAGGAATGGTGTAGCAATTGAGTGCAATGAGTGGTGTTTGAAATGATTCAAAGGTGAAAGTGAAGTGATAATGCAAAGCATGAGGATAAAATGGAGTGGTGTTGCAATTGAGTGCAATGATTCAATGTAATCATGCATGAATTTGCAATGATGGATGGAACAAGGAATGGTGTAGCAATTGAGTGCAATGAGTGGTGTGAAATGATTCAAAGGTGAAAGTGAAGTGATGATGCAAAGCATGGGGGTAAAATGGAGTGGTGTTGCAGCTAGGGAACATGAATGATTGTGCACATGATAGAGAAAGGAAAGGAATGTGGAATGATGCAACAAATGAGTCAATGGAGGGAACATGGATGATGATGCACGGCATAGAAATCCAAAGGGAGTGCAATGGTGGTGCACGACAATGATGGAAAGGTGAATGGTGGAGTGACACCCCTTTGTGGCTGAGCTCTTTGTCATTTTTACATTAATTCTTCTTTCTCTTTAACACATTCCTAGCCTCTTTAGTCTTCAATTTCGTCCATCCACCTTGCTCCATGTATGTGCTATTCATTCCAAGCCCAAAACTGCTCCAAAATGCCCCAAAATGCATCTTATTACTTCATAAGGCCTATGGACCTACAAACATACGAAAATAGCTTAAAATACATAATTAACTAAGAAATAACAACATAAATGCATGAGAACAAGCTAACTCAGTCGCATAAATATGCTCCTACCAATTACATCTCTTAATAGGTAATTAACTCCTAATAGGTAACTACAAGATACTCCTAGATATACTAGGATTTACACAATCACATTCCTAATCCGATAGGACTGCAACAAAAAGTAATATTTTGAAGTAAAGAAATTATAACTCTACATAACTCAAGTTTCAACTAGATTTAACAAAGAAAACATTTAAATTTGCAATTTGCAATAAAAAGAAAACATATATCATCATTCTTATTCAACTTAACAAATAACAAGAAGAAAAAGTACCTATTCAAGCTGTGAAATCCTTTGTTATTTCATCTAAATCAACATTTTCAGCAAGCTTTTTTTTGGGGAATTGTTATTAATACTCCTAAAATCTCATTTGGCACTCCAAACTTTCTATAATTAGAAAGAAAAATACACTTGTGAGGAGTGTATAATGAGATTTTTGGAGTGCTAATAACAATTCCCTTTTTTTAATGTAAACAACCATTGAATCTGCTAGAAACTCACTCTTTATCTTGTTGCGAAGGCTTGTTTTAATAAAATTCATTACTGAAAAAGCTCGTTTAGTACTTGTTGTAGAAACAAGGAGAGTTAATACAAGTCAAATTGACCTATCAATCGAATAATACCTTTAGGACCTCTTCAATAAATGTTGTACACTCTCTAATTTATCATCATGATCTTTATATATATATATATATATATATATATATATATATATATATATATGAATTGATAGTTCTAAACCTCTTCATTAGACAAACGGTTAGACCTAACCAAGGTTCTAAAAAACGATAGGCGCTAGTCTGGAGGCGGGCTGGCGCCTAGCGCCTAGGCGGCTAGGCGGGATCTAGGCGGCCTAGGAGAATTTAGATAAATTTTTTGTATATCTTGTAAATAAGTGCATATTGACAATTACAAAAAATTAAACTTGTATGAAATTCATGGATAAGATAATAAAAGAGTATCCAACAAATCCAAAATTTAAAAACACATTAAGCATATATGTCATATAACCATAGTGAGGAGTATTATAGGATGACACATGTACAATAAGTTCACAATTTAAAACCACATAAAATGCAAAATAGGAGGAAAATAAGGAAATATAGTAATGTAGATAGGATTTTTTTTTAATTTAAAAAAAAATTTAAAAAAAAAAAAACCTCCTAGCCGCCTAGCTCCTAGCCCGTCTAGGGCCGCCTAGCCTGTCTAGGTGGCCACCTAGAGTCCAGCCGATTTTTCCAACCCATTTCCAAGAAAATGCTTCGGGTAATCACTACTCAGCGCCTAAGCGGCCACCTAGGCCCTTTTTTAGAACATTTGACCTAACAAATTGAACAATAATAACACAATTGTATATATGATAAATTATACCTAACAAATTTTGAATTTTTAAAATTTAAACAATAAACAAATAAACAAGATCAGGAATTAAGAATGAAGTGGTAAAAAAACTTTACAATTGTTGAGAAATCAGCAGACTTTCACGCGTGCAGACTTCAGAGGCTTTTATGCCTTCGAAACAGCCGAAAAGTGTGCAAGGAAACATGTAAGATTGTAAGTAGTTGTTGAAATGAATAAAAATAAAATAATGAAAACTAATAATTACTTACTCCTAGAAAATCTAAAACAGTATGGTTTTGAATAGAATAAAATATTAAAATATTAAAAGTTGATTATTATCTATAGAATCTAGGAATAGTATGGATTTTGAATTGATTAAAATAATGTTAACAATTATATTTTATTCTTTAACAAACTTGTGTGTGTTCATAATGGGTTGGTTATAACAATTAAAAAAAAAAAAAACCCAAGTAACTATTATTTTTAAGCTTAAAGAATTAAAACTTCCCCTATGCTAGAGCCCACCTTAGCCTTGTTAGTAGCTCCGCCGTTGATTGGACAAGCAAATGTTAATACATTTTTAGGCTTAATTGGCTTTTTTGGTGTCTAAGAAGGTGTCTTCCGATGAAAGACCCTTATGGAAATGTGTTTGGGACAACTTAAGCTTTAAGAAGAGCTATTTTGAGCCAATTTTGGAGTTGCATTGGGTCCAAAATGTGGCTGTTTTATCCATTGCTAGATTTTCCTTGTCAATTAGGGATTATGTTTCCTAGTTTCTCTTAATTTATTTTATTTATTAGTCTTATTCTCAAAACTTTTCTAAAAAAGGATTTATAATGTAGTAGTATAAATAAAACCTTTGGTCGTCCCTAGTTTTCTTCTTCTGGATGCGATTTGTTAGAGAGGAATTCGGCCACAACTTAGAGATTTCAGACTTTTACATCCAAGGTGTTTTCAATCTTTTTTTTTTCAATAGAAATTCATTTGATTTTAATTATTAATATCAATATGCATAACTAATCTCGGGCTCATTTGGATGTGCTTTTGAAATGACTAAAAACGCTTTTAGCAAAAATGTTTTTGGGTTCCAAAAACACTTAAAGTGCTTTCTGCAAGAAACATCAATTATGTGCTTCTTCCAGGAAGCACTTTAAGTGTTTTTTTTCAGGATTTCCTTGCATTTTTACTAAAGATTGGTTCTAAAAACATTTTCACCAAAAGCACTTTCAATCATTTTAAATACATTCAAACAAGCTCCTCTTTTGCTAGGGTGAGGCCACAAACTATTTTATTTTCCTTCTATTTAATATTACAGATTTTTTTTCAATTTTTTTAATTAAATTCGTTTTTATTAAATTAGGTCATAAATCAATCCTTTCAAAACTTTGTTTTTAAATAATTAATTGAGATTTGGTCTAATACGAATTGTTTTAATAATCATTGTGGAGAACGATAACATGTTTCTTTTGCAATTATTTTAGGTGTTTTTAACCATTTTTATGCATGTGGTAAAAATACTATCAACTATAATAAGACAAGCTTATTCATCAACGCTATCCTTTAAGGAAAAAATGGAAGAAGCTTTAGAAAAAGAGAAGAAAAAAATCAAAGTCGTATTCAACTTTCATTTCAAATTTCAGTGTTAGATTTTCCCGCATGCAATATAATAGTACAAAGTCTTCCAAATTTTGAACCTTGTTTCCTTCCTACATATTAATAATCTTGATTTTTTTTTTAAATTAATATTCTTGATTATCTTTAGTGCGCAATGAGCATTGACAAAATAACCGCAAAGTGTTGAGTTTATTTCTTGGTTGTAGAAGCGCTTTTGTGCGTTTGGAGTTTCCTGTAAAGCACGGCAATGAGAAGGAGCATCTACAAAGTTGGTTTGTCCAAAAGAATTTCTAATTAAAATTAAAAAAAAAAGCACGGATAAATCAAAGGTGCATATATTTTATTGTTCATTAGCAGTATCCTAGGTATCTCTCCCAACCTAAAAGATTCCTTCAGTTTGTACTCACAGGCATATTCTATTAATTTTTCTTACTAACCAAATTTAATAATTTTTTTGTTGGCAATGGAGGCATAGCCCCCCCCCCCCCCACCAAAAAAAAATTACAGAGGATTATAACAAAGTTACGAAATTTGAACTATATCTACAATTAGTAATCGGCAACAAAAAAAAAAAGCTTATTAAAAAAAAAATGAACCCAAACTACTTGACAAATCTTTCACAATAAATATGTCAAATTTACAAAACTAACTTTAATACATAAGAGCACGATAGTTTAATATTTTGCCAACCCATCAAGCAATACTGTAAGCATAACACATTAAAAATATTATTATTTTTTGTTGGATATGTAATATTCGAACACTTGGAAAGAAGCTTCAAGTATTAAAGTTTTATATTTTGTATCCTCGAAGACAATGTCATTGTGTTATATTATTATTTAGCTGAAAAATCTAATGGAAAACACCTTGACTAGTCCTACCTTTTTTTTGTTTGTTGATTTTTCTTGGTGTTGTATGTATTCACTTATTATATCAATTTTTTTGTTTTCACGATAGATAGGAATCTAGGTTAGTGGTACTTAATCCCTTGTATTTCGAAGTAGAGCAAATTACAAAGTGAGATCCACATTGGATCTTTGTGTTCGGAGCATGTGGGTCTAGAGATTCGGACCACTTAATTTTTTTTTGTTAAAAGATATGTAATATTCAAACACTTACAAAGGAGCTCCAAATATTAAAGTTTTAAATTTGGTATCCTCGCAGACATATCAAGCTTTTTTTGTTTTACTATTATTTAGTTGAAAAACCTAATGGAAAACACCTTGTCTAGTCCTACCTTTTTTTTTTGTTGGTTTTTCTTGGTGTTGTATGTATTCACTTATGATATCAATTTTTATTTTCCTGAAAGATAGAAATCACAGGTTTAGTTGTACTTAATCCATTGCATTTCAAAGTAAAGCAAATTACAGATTGAGATCCCAATTTGGATCTTTGTGTCCGGAGTTTGCGGACCGAATGATCTAGACCATTCAATTTGTTGTTGTTGAAAGATATGTAATATTCGAACACTTAGAAAGAAGCTCCAAACATTAAAGTTCTATGTTTTGTATCCTTGCAGATAGATCAAGCCTTTCGTGTTTTATTATAATTTATTTGAAAAACCGAATTAAAATACCTTGTCTAGTCCTAATTTTTTGTGATTTTGTATGTATTCACTTATGATATCAATTTTTAATTTCCCGAAAGATAGAAAATATAGGTTAGTTGTACTTAATCCCTTGCATTTCGAAGTATAGCAAATTACAATATGCTCCAAAAACACTTGTATTTAGTTGTTTTGATATCCTAAATAATACATACCTGTTCTATCATTTTTATGAAATATATTTTTGTCTATTTCTCTTTGAAGTATGAACAATATCCTTTTAAGTTATTAAGAAACCAGACATTATTATTACAACAAAAGTTGGGTCTATTTTCCGGCCACAAGCTTCAATAAAATAGAATAAGATTTATTCTGATTTTTTGTGTTAGGAGCTTGCAAAGCTAGAAATTTATATTGTTCAAGAGAGAGAAAGAGAACCCAGTCGTTCAAAATTTTGAGTTTTTGTTGTCACATCTCGGGCCGGGCTCCCACCACATTCCGGGCTCGACTCCACCGTAGCATGATATTGTTCGCTTTGGGCCCCGACCACGCCCTCACGGTTTTGTTTCTGGGAACTCACACGAGAACTTCTCAGTGGGTCACCCATCTTGAAATTGCTCTTGCGCGAACTTGCTTAACTTCGGAGTTCCTATCGAACCCAAAATTAGTGAACTCCCAAAAGGTCTTGTGTTAGGTAGATATGAGAATATACATATAAGGCTTACAAGATTCTTATCCTTGGGCGATGTGAGATTTTACAATCCACCCCTCTTAGGGCCCCGACGTCCTCGTCGGCACACTTCCGGTCAGGGATTGGCTCTGATACCAAATTGTCACATCCGGCCTGGGCCCCCACCATATTCCGGGCTCGACTCCACCGTAGCACGATATTATCCGCTTTGGGCCCCGACCAGACTCTCACGGTTTTGTTTTTGTTAACTCACATGAGAACTTCCCAATAGGTCACCCATCCTGAGATTGCTTTCGCGCGAACTCGCTTAACTTCGGAGTTCTTATAGAACCTGAAGCCAATGAGCTCCTAAAAACCCTCGTGCTAGCTAGAAATGAGAATATACATATAAGGCTTACATGATCCTCACCCCTGGACAATGTGAGATCTTACAATCCACCCCTCTTAGGGGTTCGATGTCCTCGTTGGCACACTTTTGGCCATGGATTGACTCTGATACCAAATTGTCACATCCCAATCCGGGCGCCCACCACATCTCATGCTTGACTCCACCGTAACACTATATTGTCCGCTTTGGGCCCTGACCATGCCCCTCACAATTTTGTTTCTAGGAACTCACACGAGAATTTCCCAGTGGGTCACCCATCCTGGGATTGCTCTCACGTGAACTTGCTTAACTTCGAAGTTCCTATGGAACCCGAAGTCAGTGAGCTCCCAAAAGGCCTCGTGCTAGGTAGAAATGAGAATATACATATAAGGCTTACATGATCCTCACTCCTAGGCGATGTGAAATCTTACATTTGTGAACTGGAGTAGTGAAATGGACAAATTAAAACTATAAAATTAAAACTGAATGATTTGGGAATATATTCCCAAAGTCAGTGAGCTCCTATGGAACCCGAAGTCAGTGAGTTCCCAAAAGGCCTCGTGCTAGGTAGAAATGAGAATATACATATAAGGCTTACATGATCCTCACTCCTAGGCGATGTGAAATCTTACATTTGTGAACTGGAGTAGTGAAATGGACAAATTAAAACTATAAAATTAAAACTGAATGATTTGAATCTCTCAGTCTGTAGACTTCAAACATAGAAATCTAAAGTGAATCTCAATATCATCAAAACGAGGACAAGTTGTTGATAGGTTGATGGAATTACAGATAAGCACAAACAAAGAAAATGTGTTTGCATTATTGTTTATTTCTGATGGGATGTGTTCATAAGTATTTATAACAATGACGAAGCATGCCTGCTAAAAAGATAGCTCTTATTTCATTTTCAGAAGTTGTAACATTTATTACACAAAATGCTAATTTTTCAGAATGGACAAGAAGAAAATCTCCTTTTATTAATTTTTTTCTGTCAAAAAAGCACTTTTTATTGTTAAAGAAGAATGAAATTTTTTTTTTTGATAAATTATCAATGAGTTAAATTGTTAGTTATCAGAAGACAGGAATTAGTAGGGATCAAACCCCACATCAGGATGATAGACATAATTACTTTTCATTACTACGATAAAGCGATGCGAAGAATCAAATTTAATTAATATCCAAGAGAATTAAATTTATTATTGTAAATAAAATGCTTAAATGGATTAAAATCTCGATAATTATTGCAAGATCCCTGATTTATTGTAAATGTAATATACATAGGAACATATTACTCTAAGTAAAAGATGCATTTATTCACAGGAAAACTAATGAAAAGGGCTTGAAAACTTTGAGTTTTAATGATAAGGACAAAATAAAGGGTAAAGTGAATAGTACCAGGATTAATTTTTTAGTGTAAAAATGTGGCTTTTCGTTAAAGTAAACAGTACCAGGTGCTTTTCGTTAAAGTTCCCTTTATTCACACATAATTAGTTGTCTTATTTTTTGCGTGGGTTTGAACATCGTTGGCACCTAATCTAACATCTAATCTAGTCAAATCTATTGTTTGATAAAAATTAAAAATTAAAAAAAATTAAAAAGGAATTATTGAATTTGTAGACAAATTATGAATTGGCCAGTGTGGGCAAAAATGTCATTTCAACACTGAGAGAACGTAAAGCAAAGCAAAAACATGTTTAAGTCAGGACTTACACGTAGTGACCACTGAGAGGCGCTGATGATCAGCCAAATGGCCGTTTCCTTCGAGGCAAATCAAAGAAACAAAACAAATTCAGAGTTTCAAACGTTGAAGAAGCAGAAGAAACTGTTTCAGTACCTACCCTCCCAAGTTAATTCTCAACTTCAAAAACAACCGATCGCCTTTAAATCTTATTGTAAATTAAAATTGAGTTTATTGCTCTTCTTTTTGTTCTGCGTCTTCTTGGAAGTAGCAGAGAAGAAAAATGGGAATTTTAAGCACCTTCTTTGGAATTGTCGGCTTTGGCATTGGAAGTCTGGTGGGACTCTTGGTGGGTTTCTATCTCTTCATCTATTCAGAGCCTGAGGAAGTGAAGGTACAATCTTTCATTATTTGAAGCTTTTGATTTCTGGGTTTTTGAGATGGTGCAAGAATCTTTCAGTGGAAAAAGTCCTCGTGGTTTTTTTGTTGTTCATGGTGTTTGCTTAATGAATGGGGTATTTTGTGTTCAGAGAGATTTTGGATTAAACAATTGGTTAAACTTGCCAGTCTTGCATGTAGTTGATTGCATTCAATATCACCTGCGTCTCATATGAATTTCTGAATTTCAGAAGAAACAGGGAATCCGCAAATTCCAGTTTTTAAGTTATTTTTGAATTTTGAGCTTTATGGCTTCAATTAGTTGAGAGAAAAGTTTATGCTGATTCAAAAGCAAAGTAATTGGTTTTCCTTTTACCCTTCTGTTTCTTGACTGCAATCAATATGCCGGCTGCATTCGGTTGCCTCTGAATCTCTTGTTAGGAATCACGTGAAGTTTTCATCTTTCATGTCACTAATTAAATTAATTTCACCTCCCCTGCTTTCCCCTCTTGAGTCTATAAACATCAAACACTGCTAGACAAAAGTACCGTGAAGTGTTACGTACGTATAGTGCTCAACCTACTTAATGTTGCAGGATCCAGTTATCAGGCCGCTGCATGAATTAGATTCTAGCACTTTGCAAGGTCTTCTACCTGAAATACCAATGTGGGTTAAATTTTCCGATTTTGAACGAGTTAGTATCTCCTCTTAATCTTATTACAATGAGCTTTTGCCCTTTCTTTCTCTTGTTGCTGCTAACTCTTCACCTCTATGTTCGTTATATGCATCCTGTGCAGGTAGACTGGCTAAACAAGTTTCTCTTGGACATTTGGCCTTACCTTGACAAGGTGATAATCTAGTTAACAGTTCTTTTTTTTTTTTTTTTTTTTTACACTGCTTTTTGAGACTCGGTTTATTTATTGCGCAGGCGCTTTGTTGTACAATAAGAAACACGGCAGAACCTATCTTCGCAGAGTACATTGGGAAGTATCGCATTGAGGCAATTGAATTTGACAAGTTAAGTCTGGGAAGTCTGCCACCCATAATCTATGGTTAGTCTACTCACTTTCATATCCTAATCATGAATACTTGTTACTTTTCGAGAACAAAAGGCATTTTGGTTGCCTTATATAGCACTTATTAATCCTCTTAGTTAAATTTTAAATGCAATGAATCTTCAGAAGTTTAGGGCACCACTTTCATCGATGGCATTACATATACAAATCATGGATAAAATTCAAAAAGAATTTTCGTTTATGCATTAATCCTTCTGGATTTACTACTATATAATTTGTTTTTTTTTTTAATCTTTCAGGTCTAAAAGTTTATGAGACTAATGAGAATGAATTAATCATAGAACCGGCATTTAGATGGGCTGGCAATCCCAACATAGTTGTGGTTTTAAAGTTGTTGTCTCTAAGAATTACGGTTCAGGTAAAAGAAATCCTTCAAGAGAAGAACTGTTCATTTTTATTATGATATGCTTGATTCATTCTGTTCAGAATACTGATTGTTGTTATTATCAGTTAGTGGATTTGCAAGTATTTGCAGCACCACGGGTTACTCTGAAACCTCTTGTGCCGACGTTTCCATGTTTTGCAAGCATTGTCGTGTCTTTATTGGAGAAGGTCCAATAAGAGCAAACTTTTCTTTTCATCTTTTTCCCTTTTTATTTTAGATTGCATATTTCTTGACTGGTTTAGATAGCCTACGTTTAAACCATGATTTTCTCCCATTATCTGCAGCCACATGTTGATTTTGGAATCAAAATATTGGGTGGGGACATCATGGCCATACCAGGCCTCTATCGGTTTGTTCAGGTGCTTCACCAGTAATCCTTTTCTGGGTAGGATTGTGATTATACATTAGCTGAGTTTTGGATAGCTGTTTAGATGATTTATGTTTGCTCAGATGTTGGTTTGATTTGCTTTAACTAATCGTCTACGTGTTTGCAGGAGACCATTAAAAACCAAGTTGCAAGCCTCTACCTATGGCCTCGAACACTGGAAATACCTGTTCTTGATGCTTCAATGTGAGTATTTATGAGATGGCATGGCTGGCCTTGACACATCTAGCTCAGTCTTTCACCTTAAATTTTTTTAGTTCTACATATTATTTTACTTATATCTATTTTAATCCATGAATCAATCATCTTGAACAAGGCTTCGCAGACATGGAGCCATCACAAGATGACCGGAATGGATTTACTTCTATCAATGATCTATCAAATATACTTTTTGTTTCACAAAAATGATATTCCTTTAAATCTTTTAACAGAGTGGCCAAGAAGCCTGTAGGGATACTTCATGTGAAGGTCGTCCGAGCACTGAAACTTTTGAAGATGGACATCTTGGGAAGTTCCGATCCTTACGTCAAACTAAACCTTACTGAAGATAAGTTGCCCACAAAGCAAACCACTGTCAAGATGAATAAGTTGAATCCTGAGTGGAATGAGAAGTTCAGACTTATTGTGAAAGACCCCCAAACTCAAGCTCTCGAGTTGCAACTCTATGATTGGGACAAGGTTTTCCCCTCGCATTTTCTTTTGGCTCAAATACTACATAATAATATTCTGATATTTCATCCATTTGATTTTGTTATTTTCTGCAATAATGCGAACCCTTGTTAGCATTGACCTCTGCTGATGTAGCCGTATGTCCTTTTAGAAAAGGGATGTCTTGTTCATATGTCAGTATAGGTTCTCAAGCCCTTTCGGTCTCAAGCGTGTGTGTTTGAAAGCATATTCATGGAACAATAATTTGGAATATCATCAGAGTTCATTATACTTGTTCTTGCAAAGTTGGTCTTTATTAAGCTTCTACCAATTTCTACTGAATAAGAGTAAAATCATTATCTTTTCTCTATTAGTCATTAGTACTTAAATGGTGTCTCCATAAGTTACTCTTAAATCTGCTCTGAGTCTGAGGTAAGATTTAGACGAAAGATTTTGTTTGTTAATTTCTGAATTTGTGAACAAGGTGCAGTTTCAGTTTTGATCATTTTTTGTGTTGACAGGTTGGCAGACATGACAAATTGGGAATGCAGTTAGTTCCTCTGAAAGTGCTAACGCCCGGTGCGACAAAGGAATTTGTGCTAGATTTGGTCAAGAACACAAATATCAATGATCCTCAAAACAAGAAGCGTAGGGGGCAAGTTATAGTGGAGCTTGCTTTTGTTCCTTTCAAATCAGAAAGCAGTAAGCATAATGGAACTAGTAATGGATATGGGAAAAGCGAAAGTGGAAAGTCATTAGAGAGTGATGAGTCCCTCAGCGGAGCTGGTGTACTATCCATTTTGATCCAGGGAGCTGAGGACGTAGAAGGGGAGCATCACAGCAATCCTTATGCTTTGCTTTGCTTTAGAGGAGAAGTAAAGAAAACTAAGGTGAACTTTCACTTTGATTACTTTCAGCTCCTTTTTAACTTGAACAACATCTTGTGAACGTAGATTTCTTGTGGTTCCAAAACACGGATTTGAAAAATCTCGTAAGCATTCTCATGGTTCCAGTTACCCATTTTCTTTACTTACGGTACTTCTATTTTGTTGGCAGATGATAAGAAAATCCCGCAATCCACTTTGGAATGAAGATTTCCAATTTATGCTTGATGAGCCTCCTTTGCATGACAAGATTCGTATCGAGCTCAAGAGCAAAAGCAGAGCCCTAATCCGAGCAAAGGTATGAAAAATACCATTGTTCCCTTATATTTATAAATGCCATAATCTTCTCCACATGCTTTACAATGCTCAGATTCCTCTGTATCATCTCCTCATGCGTAGGAATCACTAGGATACGTGGAAATTAATCTTGCCGATGTGGTACACAACGGACGCATCAATGAAAAGTTCCATTTGATTGACTCCCACAATGGAAGGATACATGCAGAGCTAAGTTGGACAAAGGCCTGAAAACATGGGATTAGAAAACAATGCGTTGCAAGTAATCTCACGTCTCGACTGACATTTCCAATTTGTTCCGACCGATGATTACGTGATTAAATGGAAGGAAGAGAAGAGGAGAGGGAGAGAGAGTTTTGAATCTGTACATTGTTTTGATCTTTCAATCGTTATAGTAAATAGGGTTTAACATTTCTGTTTTCATCCCAATAATTTTGAAGTAGATTTGGGTGGTTTTGCTTTGGGTTAGAGTGGGCTGGAAGAGTACTCTTTAAAATCAAAGTCCAATTTCAATTGTGCTAGCTAGACCAGGCTAGTTGCTAAGGGGTTGAGGCTTGGGTTAAACCCTCTGCAAGCTTTAGGCCAGACCAAGTCCAAGTCACATTTTCTATTTTCTTTGGTTTAACCACTTCGTGCCTTCTAATTCGAGTTGTGGGATCCACGCGCGTGCGTGACGTAAATTAATATAAGTTTTGTTATTTGGATGGCAGGGAGTGTGGGATAAACGTGGATGACAACACCGATAGATTTTCAAAGTGAGAGACCAAACCAATCAGTTTCGAAAAAGTCAGGGATTATATGCGAGAAGAAAACCACTTCTATTGATTCTACGATACGAAAAGGACATGTTAACAAATTAAAGGCGAAGAAGAAGAAAAATTGATTATAGAGTCTGATTCTTATATATTAACAAAAAAAAAAATAATAATAATACATATTGGCAAGACGGTTACATAACCAAAATACTACATCTTCTCGAGATTTGATTCTTCTACTAAGTTACAAGATGCATTTATAAAGATTGAATTCTAGACAAACAAGATGCAATGGTAAATTCTTAAGACGTAGGTACTAAAAATACCACAACATAAAAATAAATAAATAAAAAATAAAAATAAAAAAACCAAATTACTAAGCTCTAACTTTTCTAGCAAAACTTCCCTACAATTGGGGCGATAATGAAGGTATTCTAAAGCTAAGCATCTCTTGTCAGTAAGAAAATTAAGACATATCTACTGCATGATAGGTTTAGATTACCGACGCCGAGAATTCACAATAAGTATATATAGCTCAAGTTGAGCATGTAATATGCATGTCTAGTGGCAAACTTTGTATATATTGATGCCTTTTATATATGAGCTATGCAAAATGAAAATACTGTTCTGTAATTTCATAACTGAGACGAAATAAGCCACTTTTTGGAGATGAAATGAAAATATTGATGTTCAAGGCAAAGGTAGATGGTCCCTCGCACAGCTCCTTAAGGGTGAATGACACTTTGGGTGCGGTTGTCGGGCTCTTGCGGCTTGGTATGCTACAAAGAGAGTTCACAGTTAGTTTGAAGGACTTGGATTCTCTGCCCTCCCAATTCGGTGCCCTCCCCGTGCCCTCCTGTTTGTGTGGTCACGGTTAAGCCACGTCAATATTTTATATTACTATTTTTTTTTTGTCTTATTGTTTTTTATAAAAAACAATATAAAATGTTAGCATGGATTAACCGTGACCACACAAAACAGGAGGGCACAGGGAGGGCACCGAAATGGGAGGGCAGAGAATCCAAGTCCTAGTTTGAAAGGTGCCTTTGTGGGGCCTTAGATGTAGGCCTTGAGGCCTTAGATGTAGGTCTTGAGGCTCGCAATCAAAACTAACGAAGTGCTAGACGTGCCACTATTAGCTCAGTATAACAAATGTTGAAATAGATGTGTTTTGAGTGATTACTTATGCCCCAAGTTACTTAAACTTCTTTTTGTCAAAGAATTGTCACAGATGGGTTAAGTCTGCATTTTTTTTTTTTCTTATCATGTAAACAAGGACCTTTAGTTCATAATGTTGTATGTTCGAAACGAAGAGAGTTCAGAGCTCTTTAGACCATTTCCTCATATCCAGTTCGTTCTTAATGAAAGCAGGTTTATTAAGTTAACCATATCTTGATGTAAATGGGACTCTTAGGTGGAAAACAAATGGAAATAACTTTGAATACAAGCTTAAAAGTACATTTAGACGATAAATCTATTAAGCTAAAGTACAAACAAAAGGACTCGAGCAAGATTTCACCTTGTCGAGCAATGTTGAACTTGTTGCAGCCACTTCTCATTGTGTTTACAGAGGTTGTACTCTAAAAATGGATGAATGGTAAATAGGTTTTACACAAAGGAATCAATACTACAACACTAGGGAGGGTAGTAGAGCTTTTACACTAGACATAAGATAGCTTTTCTAAGGACACTAATGCTAAAATGACTGAATCTAGGTTGGTTTTAGCTTTCTGGATGCAAATCTAGCTTGAGAGCAAAGTTTGTATGTTGTTTTTTTGATTGGTTGAGTATCCTTGTCTTTGTTGTCTTTTTCTCCTTTTATAGGCGATTTGGCCCGACTGTTTGGGCTTTATTCTTGGCTGAGGGCTCTCAAGGGCAATGAGTCATCATGTAATATGCCATCAGAAAGTGCTTTTTGGCTGGTAATGAGCTGGTCTCTATTAGTTGTCACTTCAGTCATAGGCACATGTTGAGAAGGCTTCAGTTTGTCTCTGGGCTTCAATGTTGAGCTTCAGGTAACTTCAATTTGTTTTGGCGCCTTTAGGTTTTTCTTTATGCAAAGCCCAATATTTAAATATTAACCCAAACAGTGCTGCCTTTAATCATTGTTAAGTCTGCAATCTGAGACATTAATAATGATTAAACAGTCGCCGCATGCTTTTACTCGGGACTTGCACCACTTAATCAGCCATATTCGAATAAACCTTTCCATTAACCACGATTTCCAATGTTAACTAACTACTTATTATATAACCTTCACTTAAACCTCTCGGCCAAATACCTTAGCCTAAAAGCACATTTTTTGGGATTCATTTTCAACTTATGGGTTCTCATTCTTGCTAAGGCTAATTTGAGGTCTTCCAAGTGTTGCTCTTCGGTTTTAGATTTCACCACAATGTCATCAACGTACACTTCCATGCTATGGCCGATTAAGTCCTGAAAAATGGCATTCTTTGCTCCTTGTTAAGTTTCACCAGCATGTTTTAGCCCGAAGGCATGACTATATATTCATATGCTCTTACATGTCTCGGGCACCTAAAAGTTATCTTATGTATATCTTCTTTAGCCATTTTTATCTTATTATAACCAGCATTCCTATCCATAAAAGATAGAACTTTGTGTTTTGCAACTGCATCTATGGACAGGTCAGCCATTGGCATGAGATATTCATCTTTGGGCTTGGCTTCATTAATGTTTCTATAGTCAACACAACATCGAACTGCATTAGTTACAGCTTTTAATATGGGTACGATGTTGGCCAACCACTCAACATACTTGGCAGGCCTAATAAATCCAGCTTTTATCAGCCTCTCGATTTCTTCTTTGACATTATCTTCTATCTCATTTGACATCCTTCTGGGAACTTGCTTTACAGGTTTATATCCCTCCTTAATAGGCATTCTGTGTTCTACTAAGGTCCAATCTAAACCTGGCATCTTAGTGTAATGCCAAGCAAAACAATCTTTAAACTCATGCAAAAGGCTCACTATCTTTGCCCAATCACTAGCTTCTAACAAGCCATTGAGTTCTATAGGCCTTAAATCCTTCTCAGTTCCCAAATTAATGGTTTCTAAGGGGTCTTGTACCTCTGATGCTGTCTTATCAGACTCGATGCACAAAAATTCAACTGACTCTGAACTCTCAAGCACATCATCTGGCCAGTCCAAGTCATATTTACACTCAGCTATATTTATGGCTGCTTCTAATTCTTCTCCAAAAAACTCTTATTCTTCTTTGTTCTGGTTACTTGAAGCTTCATTTTCCCACTCTGCTTTTTTTTTAGACGAGCTTTCTCTTGCTTCTTTTCTTTCTCTCACATACACCAACAGTCTTTTGATTAAGGACCTAACCGCAACTACTTGGTCATTCCTTCGTTGTTCTAACATAATTGGTTTTGGGGAATTAGGACAATATGGGGTTTGTCCCATTCCTCCCTAGTGATATACAATCCTTGCTCCAGAAGCTTTTGGGTTGTCACTTTAGTCGGGCGACCATTATCATCAGCTTATATGCACTGCAAAATCCCAACACTGGGGTTGTAAAAACTGGCTTTAACAACATTGGATGTTGGGAGAAATGGTCGTGACTTGGCATTCACCATTTCCCAAAAACTTGATTCCTTGTCCCTAAACTCGTGGTACACATCAACTTATTGATGTAGAATGGATGACACAGAAAAACTTTGATGAATCCAATCTCTGCCCAGTAATGCTCCTTAAGTAGAACTACTATCCACCACAAAGAAAGCTAACATAATTTGCTTGGACCCCAAGTTAACCTCTAAAGGTAATATCCCATGTGTTCTAGTAATGGCTCCATAGAAACTGAAAACTGTGAGGTCAGTGGGGATAAGGTCATCTTCACTTGTACCCAATCTCTTCATTTGTTTAAATGGAAGGATGTTGACCGCAACACCACCATCAATCAATACCCTTTTGAAATGTACTCATTCCAGATGAGCAATCATATATATGGGTTTAAGATGGTTGGTTAGGACCAAACTCAGGTTGCTGAAGACCATTCTATCTTAATATATCTTCTCGGGCTCCTTCTTTATGGGTTAGGGCAAACCTGTCATACCTGACTCTCATTTCCCAGCTTCTTCAACACTAACAAGTACCATCATTGGTTCTGTTGCCAGGTAATCACCCTTCATTGTTACGGGTTGATCATGTTTGGCGCAAAGCATAGCAAATAGAACATAAGTCATATTTACGTGGAAGTTGCTAGGTTCAGATAAATCTTTATTCTTTCTTCCAATTTAACATGCAAATTCATCCATCTGTATATGCATGTGCATGTTCGGGCAGCATTAACTTGGGCACCTTTTCTTCTACTGTTATGTCAAAATTGAGTAATTTTCCTGACATTTGACAAGGTATATCTTCCAGTAGAGGTAGGGGTATCCCCATCTCGGGGGATATGATCCCAAACATAAAGGTTATGGCCTCCAACTTGGTGTGGGCATCATCACCACACTTTCTTAAGCTCTCATCAGCACTCTGTATTTTCCTGGATGAGGATTCTGAGGTACATGATCTTCTTCTCCCTCCATCTTACTATTAGATTTCTCTATCTCCTTTTTACTCTTTCATTAGAGTTGTCCTCATTGCGTAGCTCTTTCAAACTTGACATTTCCAAAGGCTTCTAAAATGGTGGGGATCTTTAATGAGTTCATGTGGGCCTTATGCTGCCTTTGGACCCTCTTGATTATAGATGCTCCAATTTCTCTAACAGGCTTGCCATTCTTCCCAATTATGTACCATTTATGACCCTGTCGGGTTGAATCCTTCTTAGTAACTAAGGAATCGAGTTCCTAGACTTTTCTTTCCATCCTTGCTTTGAATTGCTATGATAACTTGGCTGGGGTGGTCTCACTTCTACCCACTTTGGCATTTTGGCTTCCTTATCCTTAGCTTCTTCAGAGACTTCATAGTTTCTGAATACCTCGGACAAGCCTTTAAGTTGAGAGTCTCCACCCAGCCTCTAAAATACATTCTTTGAAGTTTCCTTTTCTGCTTTCCGCATAACACTTCTGCGGGCATCATGTTCCTCTTTTTCTCTTCTTTTGATTAACTCTTAAACAATGATTGCTCCTTATGCTGGCAATTCTAGCTCGCACTCACATTGGCACTTGCTACACAACATCATTCCCTTAACCACAGCTGCTTGTGGTTTGTTGGACAACCTCTTAGTACCTTTAAATGACCTAATAGCTTGCTTTCTTTCATTCATCTCTTCCCATGTAGCTTTTGCTTTTCCTTTCTCAACCCAGTTGAGGTTGATCATATTGACTAGGGCTTCTGGGAATGGATCTGTATCAATCATTATATTTGCCTGGGGTTTTTCCAACAACAACTTTTCCTTAACTATCAGGTTCTGAATCCAATCCCTGAACTGTACACAGTTGGTGATGGAGTGATTAAAAGTGTAATGAAGCTTGCAATACTTCTTTCCTCTCAACTCTTCTAGTTTAGGCATATTTTTTGTACCGTCGGGCACAATCACTCTTGCCCACACTAACTCCTCATAGATCTCTGCTGCCTTGTCAAATCAAACGAATAAGCTTGGTACTTGGGAGGCTTTATAGGCACGAATCCTTCATCATTCATCACTACTTTTTGACCTTTAACTAGCTGGATCAAGCCTTTTACCATTAAAGGTTTGAAAGGAGTGGCCATCTCGGCCGCACACAACTTCATCCCTTCTTCTCCATTATGTCACTTTTTCCAATCTCAGGCCATTCAAACTCCAACTAGTGAATTGCAGCTTTACTTTTGTAGGAAATGGGTACATTGGATGAGTGTTTCACTTATTGCTCTTCAGCTAGTAACTTTTCATACTTTGTAGCAACTATTACCAACTCATACAGTTCACTAAATTGCACATAGTAAAACTTCTTTCTCAAGGGCAATCTCAATGCTTTATAAGCAATAGATATAAGTTAGGCATGGTTAATAGGGAACTGGAATCTCATTCTTGTCCTTCTAAACCTCATCATGAAATCTTATGTAGACTCATACTCATACTACTTCACCTCAACTAGATCGTTGATAGTCATCTCGGGCTATACCCTATAAAATTGCTTGTGGAAAGCCATCTTCATTTGCCCCCAATTAGTAATGGAATTAGGAGGTAAAAGAGAGTACCATTGGGATGCTAAGCCAACCAACAAATTTCCAAACAACCTTAACTTGTAGTTAGGATTGTCTTTAAATGCCACACAATAGTTGGAAAACTTGAAGATGTGATCTCTAGAGGATACATTATAATTCTCTTCACTGAAAGTTGGGAATGCGAGAATCTTAAAGTTAAGGGAAAAAGGGTTCTACTAATCAATATATTCAGGGTAGGGCTTCTGGTAGGTGATCCTAATAGCGGGCAAGCCTGTGGTTGGACATTCTGGACCACCATCATTCTTAGCTCAGCCAACTCGTCTCTACATTGTTAGTTAGCTGTATTGCTATGTCGGGTGTAAAAAGGTCTTCATTTCAGGCTATGCTCATTGCCCGAGAAAGCCTCATTCTTTGGTTCATGTTGTCTCCATTTGGCCTCTCCTCCCTTATTAGCCAGTGGCGATGGCCTATAAGGAGAAGGCTTGCCCGCAATTGTGGACACAACTTTTCCACTAAATTCCCCAACTTGTTGGTTCATTCCATACTTCTTCTTGTCTTACCCGATCTGCCCCCTACTATCTAGTAAGAACGATAGAGGTCGAGCATATCTGTTTCTAGGATCTCCTTTACTTCTAGCTGACTGGTTCCAGGTTCCACCTTCTTCTTCCCCTATCATTCTTTCCCTTGAGCAAAGGAAATAGGGGAATAACTGGTTCTTTCTTAGGACTTGTCTCTCTTATTTTCTTTCTAGCATAACCATCTTTTAGGGTAGAGTACTCCAGATCTAATCTCATTTGCAAACTCCCTGTAAGAGAATAGAGTCTGCCCACTTCTCCTTTGGTCTCTAGAGAAATCTTCTCCATACTCTTCAACATTTGCGCCATGGTGGCTTGCAAGTCTTCGTTGGTCACTTTTCCTCTTGACTTCTCAGATGAAGTCAAGCTTTCCAAAATAGCTGGTCCTCGTAGGGAGGAGAAATCTTTTGGGTGGTTTGCCATGTCTGATCTTGGTAGACAATAGGGTGGCTCGTACTTTGTATTCCACCTAGAGGTTCGCTCATTCATTCTTTTTCTTGGCACACAAGACTTTGTAATGGGTCCCACAAGACGTGCCAAAACTATGTTCAAGTCAAAGATGGATGGCCTCTCGCACAACTCCCCAAGGGTGAATGACATTTTGGGTGCGGTCGTTTGGCTTTTGCTGCTTGGTATGTTGTAAAGAAAGTTCACAGTTAGTTTGAAAAGTGCCTTTATGGGGCCTTAGGTGTAGGTCTTGAGGCTCGCAATCAAAACTAACGAAGAGTTAGGCATGCCACTATTATCTTAGTATAACAGATGTTGAAATAGATGTGATTTGAGTGATTACTTGTGCCCTAAGTTACTCAAACTTCTTTTTATCAAGGGATTGTCACAGATGGGTTAAGTTTGCATTAAGTTCTTTTTCTTGCCATGTAAACAAGGACTTTTAGTTCATAATCTTGTATGTTCGAAACAAATGGAGTTCAGAGCCCTGTAGACCATTTCCTCAAATCCAGTTCGTTCTTAATGAAAGCAGGTTTATTAAGTTAACCAAATCTTGATGCAAATGAGACGCTTAGGTGGAAAATAGATGGAAATAACTTTTGAATACAAGATGAAAAGTACATTTAGACGATAGATCTATTAAGCTAAAGTACAGATAAAAGGACTCAGGTAAGATTTCATCTTGTCGGGCAATGTTGAACTTGTTGCAGCCACTTCTCTTTGTATTTACAGAAGTTGTACGTTAAAAAGGGATGGATGATACATAGGTTTCACACAAGGGAATCGATACTACAACACTAGGGAGGGTAGCATAGCTTTTACAGTAGACAAAAGATAGATTTTCTAAGGACACTATTGCTAAAAGGACTGAATCTAGGTTGGTTTCAGCTTTCTGGATGCAAATCTGGCTTGAGAGTAGAGTTTGTATGTTATTTGTTTGATTGGTTGAGTGTCCTTGTCTTTGTTATCTCTTCCTCTTATAGGTGATTTGGCCTATTGTCTGGGCTTTATTCTTGACCGATGGCTCTCAAGGGCAGTGAATCATCATGTAATTACACCTTTATGCCATCAAAAAGTGCTTTTTGGCCGGTAGTGAGCTGGTATCTGTCAGTTATCACTTTGGTCATAGGCACATGGCCTATACCTTGGCTGAGAAGGCTTCGGTTTGTCTTTGGGCTTCAATGTTGGGCTTCGGGTAACTTCAATTTATTTTGGCACCTTTAGGCTTTTCCTTAGACAAAGCCTACTATTCAAATATTAACCCAAACAATTGATTTGCTAAATCTTTTAACTATTGCTTCCCCATTTGTATAGCACAAGTAAAGCAATGTTCGCTGAAGAGATTGAACGAACAAGTAATTGCAGCACGTCAAAGAGAGGCAGCGCCTCCATTTTCTCATTAATCTTATTTGGGGTTTTGTTCATAATAGTTGAATGCCCTGAAGGTGTTGCAGCAGCTTTCCTTTTTGAATTAACAAGATTATTATTTTATAATCTCTGTATTTCTTATTTAACGCTGAGAGCTTTCTTGCAACTAAAACGTTGTACGATTAAGTTTTAAGTCAATCCCGTACTACGTTCCGTTAAAATGTGGAGTGCTGCAACCACGACATTACAAATACAAATAAAATTCTATACTTTACATAAGCACATCAACATACATGAATATGCTTAAAAAGATACAAATAAACAGTGAAAAGTTAGAAAGCGACTTGCACAAACTCCAAATTAGGCATGATCGTAAACATATGGAGCCCAGTGTATGCATGGATTAGGTTTGACTTGCAGATGATCAATTACATGTAACATCATAATTAAGGAAAGCTGCTCGGGCAATTTGTTTGTTCCCTGTAGTGGATATGCATGGTTAAGCTCCATCTAATATTATCTTAGTTAAAGAGAGTATAGAAAAAAAGCATACATGTAATAATTAATGCTCCAATCTACCAAGTAAAAGAATTCTCGACTTTTGCATAAATATTCTTTTGTTACATAATCTCTTTCTCCCCACTAAAGTAAACGTAGCATATAATATATATATATATATATATTCTCTAAATTCTTTAGTTGACACAATAAGTTGTTATGCGTGTATGCGTTCTATGAGAAACGAGAATAAAAAACCAATATGCCTCAAGAAATTTGATCTCTCAATTGATTTGATATGCCAAAATATTCGTGGATAACTGAGAACTATTTAGTATATATTTAGTATACTTTAAAAAAAAAAAAGAAGGTATCAAGGAATTTTATTGATAATAATAAAAAAAAATTATACCTAGTGAGAGGACATAAACTTAACCCTTCATAATACAAGAAAAAAGAATTAAAAATATATAAAAAAAAGGGGGACATAAATCTTACTCCTCTAGAAACAAAAACAACAAAAATACAAGGAGAGAAGGGGGGGAGGAATGAAACTTAACTCCTCTAAAGCCAAATCTAAAGGTCTAAACCTGCAAAACAAAAAGCAACATCATAAGGTTAAGAAAAACCATGAAAGTGAGACAACCATTAATTTAAGAAGCGAAAGCCTGAAAAACCAACATAATTTTAAAAACAAAATAGCCACCAACGAAGAGAATATTTAGTATACTTAATTTATCCAATAAGAAAGAGAGAGAGAGAGAGAGAGAGAGAGAGAGAGAGAGAGAGAGAGAGAGAGAGAGAGAGAGAGATAATATGAGTTATCTAAGCAATGGATGCATGATTTTGAGTATTTTCAAATGCAAGACATCGAATTCGCTTAATCACTTTCACTACCCAAGTGGGGAGCACCATAAGAGGAGGGATTATTATTCCCCTTGGATATTAAAAAAGGTCAGCTTTCTCGTTGACTTACCCCAGAAAGTCTGGCAAATTTTAGAGATAGTAAAGGGAATCCTATACCCTCCCCACAAAGGGTTTTTATGAGGATTCTTTCTTTGTTATAATGCATCTCCACTCACTGCTATAGGAAGCCTTTCATGTCTCTCTCTCTCTCTCTCTGGTTCTCCCTCAGTAGCTAGCTAGGGCTAGTTGTTGTGTGAGGCATGCATGTGTGTGCTCTCAAAAGGAGGTGGGAAATGAAAAGGGTTCACTTTCTTGGTTCTTTGTTGATGTTCTTTTGTGGGGGAGAGGAATAACTTTTGCGTTTCTAAAAAGCTACAGCATTTGAATTTTCCTTTTAAAAGGTATATTGCCTTGTGATGTATGAGCGGAGGCCATGGTAAAGTGGCGGGAACAGGGAGCTCCACTCACCTCATTATATGATGGTTTGGTCTTTTGACTATTTGGATTTAGTGTTTGGTGCTTGGATGCCTTGGGGCACTGCTGTGCTGTGTGCACTCTCAGTTTCAGAAGCTGATCCATGAGGTGTCACGTCTTTAAGGTTCTTGTGATTGAGATAGAGCAAGATGTTGAGAGCAAATCTCACGTCGGAAAGTTAATAGATCTTGCATGTGTTTATAAGAAATTAGATTACTCTCTATATTTTTAATTGATTTTATAATAGAACCTCTATTTAGTAGAGAGAACAACTGGACAAAAATTCTTTATGCCTCAGTAGACCTTTACCAAATGATTGAAATAATGGGAGATACAAATTCTCTGAGCACTCAGCTCTCTCCAACCCACATTTTCAAACTTGCAATAACCCCACTTCCCAATTGACACTACAGATAGATATGGAAGAATGTATTTGCATAGAGAGAACAAAGATGTGCCTGTATGCTATCCAGTTATACTATTCCAAACATAATGGGAAGGGGAATATTTGAATTTTGACCTAATTTCAATTTTCAACCAAGGCCACACCTATTGATAAACCTCATTTTTTTGGTCAATTTGGGGAATACATAAAGGGGTTTCTGAACATTAGTCTTTAAAAAAGATTGAAATTAAAAGAAAAATAGTTTTAGATTACATATTGATTTTAATCCTTTGAAGTGTATTTTTATTAAAATTCATATCCTATTTTTGTTATTTAATGTCTCCATAATAAAATTTTGATTTTATTAATATGTACATTTTAATTCTTACAACTATAAATAAATCTAAATGAGAAAACATAAAAAAAAAGTGATACATAAGAAAAATATGTAAATACATAAGTGTGCAAAAATAATTATACCAAAATATCAAATTAACTTGTTTGTACTGAAATATATGCACTGAACTATATTATAATTAATTTTAAACACATAAATGTAATGGAAAAGGTAAAGCGTGGATGAATCTTTTCCCCAAACAATTTCGGACAGAAGAATCAATCAATATAAAGCCCCCGATGCATGAAAAAATATTAAACGAATGTATATCATATTGAGACAAATAACTCGGTCAACTCAGTACGTAGTCTTCCAAGAAGAGTATATATCATATATGTAATTTCAATAACGAGTTTCCTCGAAGAACACGTGCATGCATGGTTGCCCATAGCCTACTATTCTCGTGGATTCATTCACTAATGGTGGTGCCATGGACTAATATATCTATATATATTAGCTAGGGTTTTGTTGAATATTCCCAAGTGCCAGTTTTTGACCATTGAATAGATATGCCAATTTCTAGAGGCTGATGATGTGCATGGGTCACCGACCCAAGGTTTGTATGTTTTGGAATACACCCGAAACCGAGTAACATATTTGTTTATAAAAAAACAGAAGCGAGTATTTCAAGTTCTGGAACTTTGAATACATCGTTTTAGGTGGGAAATTTGTTTAACAATTTATTTACTGTTCTAGCTAGGAAAATGAAACGTGCATGCATGGTCGGTTTACTGTTGATTTATTTTGTATTTTTATTTTAAGAAATCGACAGTCCAAGATGATTGTCTAGGCATACCTAAACCTACTTTGTCGCGAAAAGTTTCTTCTATTTCTTTCTTTTCGTCCTTTTCTTGTTGATTATAATAAGAAGACAATATATAATTAAAAAAGATGGGGTGAAAGAAAATTTTGCTCTTGGAGGCAAGAGGCAAGAGGATGTTCACACATATTTTGGCTAGTTGCTCTTGGAAGAAAGGCTTTTTCATCTTTACCCCATGGTGCCCAAGAAAAACGTCAAAGAAACATTCAATAATTTCATGCGCTTGTTAATATTTGAAAACTGAAAATATTTATCAAATAATGAGTTTTCAGTTAAAAAAAAAAGAATGAAAACAATTATCAAATGACCCCTATATAAACATGTCATTCTCTTTATGTGTTTCACAATTGTCTAAGGCTCATTTGGTTGTTGAAAGAATCTATAGAAAATAAAACGATTTGGGCATATAAACAAATTTCATCTGCGGAATATTTTAGAAATTTGTATTTGATATTCTTCCAAAAAAATATGACCATTTCTAGGTCCAAATGTTGTTTTCTACTTTATGCAAAATCCCAATGGAATGTGATGAAAAATTCACCAAAAGATCAATAACCCATATTAACTGAAAAACGATATATCATTCTAATGATGTTTTTCTTTAGTTAAATTTCATTTTCATTTGCTATTAAAGTCAAAGAGAAAAAAGCTAAATAAAAAGGAAAAGTAAAGGAAAATACAGAAAAGAGAAAACAAAAGAGAAATCCAACTCATGTGATGATAAGATTAAAGTCGTAATGTCAACAGGGTTGACATGGGAACCCACGAAACGACTGCTGTGATGATGTGCACGTGTGGCAAACTTATCATATCATCCTATTTGTAAGAATATAAAAAGAATGCATTTTTGCTCGCCATCCTTAAGTGATAGTAATACTTATAACTTCATTAATTATTATTAAATGATTTTAAATTTTAAGATTTGTGTCTATTCATTGTACTAGAAATTTAAACTCATCCAACGATAATAAATAAAGTGACAAACATCACCATCACTTAAGGACGGTGATTAAAAATATTCCTAATTAAAATAAAACAAAATATAAAAATTGCATGATTAAAAGAAATGGCACCATTTGACTCCATGGCCAACAATCATTCATCATGATTATGCATAATAAGCAGCACGGGGGCCATGGCCCCCAACTCCATTATTCATGATACAAAATTGATTCATGCATTTTGTAATGGGGGATTTCTTTTTGTCAAGTAAATTATGATCCACTCAACATTTTGATCTTATTTTATCAGCCAAAGTAAAAGATATGTTTCAGAGATCATGGAGAAAAGAGGGATTTGACAACCAGCCACTAACACTAAATACTGCTGCATAAATATTATCATTTGTTTATACTTATATATAAGATGAACTGAGTTACGTATTAATTTATAGTATTTAATACATTATCTAAATTTAATCAACTACTCTATAAAAATATGATAATATCGGCTAATATTAACGTAGTAATACACAATGTAAATGCTATCAAAAGGTACTAATCTATTTTTGTTCCAATAACACTCCTTAATTATTTCTCTCATTTGGTCATAAATAATTTATTATCAACCAAATCTGCTCAAATTGACAATGCAAGATAAAAATAACATATTTATAAATGTTGAGAAAAAAAAATGGTCATGGTAGACGATTATTATTTTTTGGCTAGTCATAAAATTCTTGTTTGGAAATGCTCTTAAAATAACTAAAAGTATTTTTTGTGAAAATATTTTGGAAACCAATCCTTATTAAAATCTAAGTAGATTTTGAAAAGCACTCAAAATGTTTTTAAAATCCAAAAATCAATTTCACCAAAAATGATTTCAATCATTTTAAAAGCACTTTCATACTAGTCCTAATTAGCCATTCTTCATGAACTTGGTTAGAGATTTTTCAGGTTTCAAAGGTTCTTATAACTTAATTCTTTTACGAAATATAAGAGGCAATTTTTAACGGTGCAATATATTTTCTCTTTTACAGCAACCAGCATTTTATTTTACCCCCAAGAAAGATTAGAAATGAATTTTTTTTTTAATGAAAGGCAAAATTTGAAGTTGACTATATATACAACATTTTATTTTTCAAGTTACCGTTCTAGTCAAATAAATATACATTAGGACTTTTAAGATATACTTTTCTTTTTCTTGTTATGCAAAAAATTCACGGAAACTGAAAGATATAATATTAAATGAGAAAAAAGAAAGGAAAAAAAAGAGAAAAAAAAAAGTTAGGTTCAATAAATGATAATTCCACGAAAAATAAAGTGAGATATGATACAGAAGCACCCAACTTTCCCCTATTCAACCAAAACGTGCTTTTACATTTGACAAATATTGCCCCGACTTTCTTCTTAAGAGTGAATCACGTGCTGATTACGTATTAGTATTTGCAAGCAAAATGGGTAAAATTTCATCAATTTAACGGTTAGGGATTAATTGCCTAATTTCAAATAGTTTAGAGGTTAATTTACTAAAAAATAGTTTAGAAAATCAATTTCAAGTAGAGTAATAATTCAAGTGATCAAACAACAATTTATTATTTTCCACCATTCTCTCTCTTTCTTTTCTCCTTGCTAAGGAGTTCACCATTGAATTTATTATATTCTGATATTTAGCAAAATAATTACTCTTTAAATTTAAAGAATGACAATTTATTGTAGGAAGTTTTAACGAAATACTTTTGGTCTTTTTTACTTTTAAAAAAAAATATTTTTACTTTAAAAAAATCACTCCTAGTACTATTCATTTACAACATCTTTTTGTTATTTTGATTAAAACTCAAAATTTTCAAATCATTTTCATTAGTTTTTCTTTTATTTTACTATAACAAAGAGAGTATTTTTTTTTTTAAATTTTGACTATTTAGATTAAAACTTTAATTGTTTTACAACATCTTCATGCTCATAGCATTTCTCTTTACATTTAAGTACGTGCAACTCCTTTTACCGTTTTTTAACTTAAGCTTTTATTTATTTATTTATTTATTTGTTCAAACAACTTAAAGCTTATTTACTAATAAATCCCACAAAAGGACCAAACCAAGGTCAAAATCTTCTCAATAAACACACACACTAATACCAAAGAAAAATCAATCTCTCTCTCTCTGTCTTTCTCTCTCCCTCCCTCCCTCCCTCCCTCCCTCCCTCCCGCGCTCTCTCAAGGCGGCCACGGACACCAACAAGAAGAGTAGTACAACTATGACTCAGTTGTGCTGTGTTGACATTTAGCTTCAGTTTTCTGCAAATACAATTCAACCCCAGTTTCTTCTAGTTTTCCTTCTAAACCCCTCCATTAAACACATCTCTCTTTCTCTCCCTCGATTTTCGTGTTCCATTTCAACTTTTGTTAAAGCCCACTATCTCTCTCTCATTCCAAGAACTCTCTCCCAGCTGGAGAAAGGACCAAAAAAGCAGCTTAATTTAAGCACTTTGAGATCTGGGATTTGTGAGTTTTGCTTACATTTTCAATCTTTTTTGTGCTAGCTCTGAAGTTTCTTTGAGCCTCAGCTCCAAGCAGAGAATTTGGGTTCCGGGTTTTAACCTTTGAAACATTTCAAGTTAAAAAATGGGGAGCAAATGGAGGAAAGCAAAGCTTGCACTGGGGCTGAATCTGTGTTTATATCTTCCCAAAACACTAGAGGATTCATCTCCCTCCTTTGTGGACTCAGCTGAGAGGTTGTCTGATGCTGCCCTGCTTTCACCTGCCAATTGGGCCGATGGCTCCTCCAGGCCTACCACTCCAACTCCATCCTCCAATGGTTTGAAGCTCTCCAGAAATGGAAGCAAATCCTCAAAGGTTTGTCTTTTCATCTAATTATCACAAATGGAACGGATTTTCCTCCTTTGTGTGAGCTTATAATTGATGGGTTCTTATCAGTTTTAGTTTATTCTGTTTGGTTGCTGAGAAGTTGAAGTTTTTGTGGTTAGTTTAGAGAAGTCAGGTATAAATTTCAGCTCAGAAGCAAAATGGCTTACAAATGGTGCCTAATTTAGAGTTTGGTTCCAAAAATTATGCATCTTGACCTCCATATTTTCATGAAAATCATTTCTTAGAATTTACAGATCAGGTCTCAATTCTTTTGGCCTTAAAAGACATCAGGTCTTTGATAAGATCATATTTTAGCGGATTTTGAGGAAACAATTAAATCTTTAAATGTGAATTTTAATGTTTATGTTGTTTTCCTGTGTTGAGCATGTGGGGGGGTTAATGCACAAGTCACTTTCAGGACCATTCTTGTTTGCCTAAATGGTAAAAAAAAAAAGACTAAAGGGTTTGCCTTTCCTTTTCCTCCTCCTCTGTTGACTGATCATCTGCAAGCCTTCTGGCAGTAAATTTCATCAAACAAGTAAAAAAAGAAAGCGGAAAGTAGTCCCATAAAGCATCTTATTAATTCCCTTTTGTTTGATATATTGGTTTTTCTGGCTCTTTTCAGAGCTCTGGTTTAGTCTATCGGTTAAAAACCCCGAACTACAGGATACTCTGGAGCACCATAAAAATCGTTCTTAAAAATTGTTTTTCCTTTTCATTTGTTGTGTTTTTTTCTTTTTTCAACTTCGTTTTCATTTTTCTCAAATTAAGTGGAGGGTATTTATTCTTTCCTGTTTGATTTTTAAGGCATAAAATTGAGCAAATTGTTGGGTTTAGTTACCTGTACAATGGCTTACCAGTTACCAGTGGATCTATCACTCCCTTTTATTTTATCCGTTTGTGATAATTCTACTTGCTTAGCCTATCCTATGTTAAAAGGCATCTCTTACCACACAATTATGAGAATGTACAGCAGACTTAAGACGAAATTGAAAACATTTCCTTCCTTTTTGTTGGCATGACAAGTTATTGATGTACTGATCGTTTTTGCCCCCGCTTTACTTGCTGCGACATCTGGGGATTATATGCAGGACATATCATGATCTTACTTAGCCTTTTCTCTTTAATTTTTGTTTAATAATTAAGTTAATGTGTTGTGAACTGCATCTTTTTTTTCTGGAATTTGTGTGTATGTCTATACTATAGCTGTCCTTGTACACATCACAATACTGTTGAATTTCTCAATGTATTAGAATCCTCACACCGTTGATAAATGATAATTTCTTTGAGATTGTTTAATTTTCAAAGTTCCATGATGCCACTGCGATAATCTATGTGGGTTGATTGATATGGCTTATTTATGCTCTCTTTCTTACACTTGTTTTGTGTTTTCAGCAAACGTGCTCGATATGCTTAACCAAAATGAAACAAGGAGGTGGCCATGCTCTTTTCACCGCTGAATGTTCACATTCTTTTCATTTTCACTGCATCACATCAAACGTGAAACATGGCAACCAAATTTGCCCAGTTTGTAGGGCAAAGTGGAAAGAAATCCCAGAGCAGGGTCCTAGTTTGGATCCTCCCCCTGGAAGGGCAGCTATTGGTCCGGTAGGTTGGCCCCAAAATGATGCTTTGATGACTGTGGTTCGCCGACTTCCTCCTTCTCGAAGAGACTTGAGCCGACCACACATCATGCCACTTTACCAGGCTCATGAGCCAGCTGTATTTAATGATGATGAATCCTTAGACCAACCTGTGTTTGCTGAGAGAAGCTCGTGCGATAAAAATGGTGCAGATGACAATTTGGTTAGGATGATAGAGATCAAAACATTCCCAGAGGTTTCAGCTGTTTCAAAATCCAATTCTTGCGGCAATTTTACAGTTTTGATCCATCTGAAAGCGGCTACTTCAATTACAAGACAAAATCCTAGCAGAAATCAGTCCACTTTGCCGCCTCAGTTTTCTCAGAATCATCGTGCTCCAGTAGACCTAGTCACAGTGCTTGACACCAGCGGTAGCATGGCAGGAACCAAGCTTGCATTGCTGAAAAGGGCTATGGGGTTCGTAATACAGAATCTTGGCTCCAATGACAGACTCTCGGTTATTGCATTCTCTTCAACAGCACGTCGCCTCTTTCCCCTCCGCCGGATGACTGACACTGGACGCCAGCAGGCATTGCAAGCTGTTAACTCTCTGGTCGCAAATGGTGGGACCAACATTGCCGAGGGCCTAAGGAAGGGTGGCAAGGTATTGGAAGATCGAAGGGGAAAGAATCCTGTTGCCAGTATAATACTGTTGTCAGATGGGCAGGACACTTATACCATCAGTGGCTCTGGGCCTAACCAATCTCAGCCAAATTATAAGTTGCTCCTCCCTTTGTCTATTCATGGCGGTGACAATACAGGCTTCCAGATTCCAGTGCATGCATTTGGATTTGGTGGAGATCATGATGCATCATCGATGCACTCAATTTCAGAGATATCTGGGGGAACATTTTCTTTCATTGAGACAGAAGCTGTCATCCAGGATGCATTTGCACAATGCATTGGAGGGCTTTTGAGTGTTGTGGTGCAAGAGCTGCAGGTGGCAGTTGAGTGTGTGAACACAAGTCTCCGCCTCGGTTCACTAAAAGCAGGAAGCTACCCAAGTCGTGTGATGGCTGATGGACTGAAATGGGTAATTGATGTTGGAGGTATGTACGCTGATGAAGAGAGGGATTTTCTGGTTTCAGTAAATGTCCCAACAGAGTCTTGTAGCAATGTAACATCATTGATAAAGGTGAAATGCATTTACAAGGATCCCTTAAATAAAGAAATGGCGACAATAGAGAGTGAAGAAGTTAGAATCGAGAGACCTGATGTAGTTGGGCAAGCAGTAGTGTCAATAGAAGTGGACAGGCAACGTAATAGGCTCCAGGCGGCCGAGGCAATGGCTCAAGCACGAGCTGCAGCTGAGCTGGGAGACTTAGCTGGTGCAGTTTCAACCCTTGAAATTTGTCGAAGGGTATTGTCAGACACCGTGTCAGCAAAATCCCAAGACCATCTGTGTGTAGCATTGGATGCTGAGCTCAAGGAAATGCAAGAGAGGATGGCAAGCAGACATGTGTACGAGGCATCTGGCAGAGCATACATCCTTTCAGGATTAAGCTCACACTCATGGCAACGAGCGACAGCTAGAGGTGACTCTACTGATGGTTCGAGTCTTGTTCAGGCTTATCAAACCCCATCAATGGTCGAGATGCTTACTAGATCTCAAGCTACATTGTTGGGTAGTCCATCAGCCCAGCGGCTAGTCCGACCAACCAAAGCCGAGGTAATCATATAGGGTTGCTGTGTGCTCATCCTTTGTTATTCATTTTTTATTGGGGAGAGGGAGATAAATTAAAGAGATAAGGAGAGGTTTTTTTGGATGTGGTTTGGCCTCCTGCCTTGTATATGTAAATCAATAAAAGCCGAAAAAAGAGAATGAGATGTTGAAAAAAGGTATAATTGGGAAGGAAAGAAGAAAATGAAGAGTAGGGTTTAAGGGTTTATAACATTATGTATTTCTTGTTGTGTTTTTATTGGGTGGTGTACAAAATGAAAAACGGTTTTATTATCTATGAGAGAAATGGGGTACAAAAAGTATGTAATTGTCAAAATGGTATTGTAATTTACCCTGCTCTCAATTCATTTGACAAAGTTTTGTTCAATTCATGAGTAATTTGGTTTTGTGTGTGTGTGTGTGTGTGTATTTTTTATTTTTTATTTTTTTTTAAAAGAAGACAATTAGTGGCAAGTCACGGTTATTCATCATTTTCGGAAACCCGAAATAAATTGTGATTTATATACACATGGAATCATCCTCAAACCAGACATTTAAAAGGAAACGATTATCAAAAGATGGTCAAAAGTGGGCAGGAGAACCGGCACACTACCGTACTACATTTTTCTCAGCATAAATAAAATGAAATTTTAACGAAAAACTTTCGGTACTGTTCAAAAATCATATTTTTACACTAAAAAATTAATTATAGTATTATTTACTTTATCCTTTATTTTATCCTTATTGTTAAAACTTAAAGTTTTCAAACTCTTTTTATTAATTTTCCTTAAACAAAAATATAAATACAATTTATTGTACAAACATGCTCTACCAAAATCGCGGTTTTTTTCGATGGACAACAAACAGTCAAAATGTCACACACAAAATCAGATGAAGGCTAAGAACACAAGAAATTATAGTGATTATGTGCCTTTTATTAATATCGGGTATGATTACATTTGTGGAAGGAGAAGCATGCAGGTGTGTCACTTGATTAATTGGCGTCTCCTGAACTTTCATTTTATCATGGAGAGCTCGGTGTACTGGAAAAACTTCTCCTACAAGAATTCACACAAGATAAATATTAGTAAACGATAATTTACGTTGACACGGTCAATCATATCAAATAATGAAACAATGAAATACTTATCTCTTGTGACGAATATATCAACCTCCAACGATGTTTGAGTAGATCAAGATTTGAGGTTGAGACGTGTGATCATTGTTCTTAAGAGTAGATTTCTCCCCTCAAAGATAATATTTTGGTGTAGCAGGTTATGTTGCCCTACTTTCTAAAATACAACATATGACCCTCATAAGCGTACACTCGCTATACATAAATTAGATAAACAACTCGATTCTTTTCAACTAGGTGGAATTTGTAGGAGAGAAAAGATTTGAAGTTCAATAGCGAAGGAGTATTTAAGGGAAAGATCAATTATATACTCACGGAGCAAAGAGTTGTTTATATAGAACATGAGAAAGCTAAACATGACTAAGCACCGTCTAAAAACGATGGGTTAATCAAGATGGCATCTTCAAAGAGAAAATGTGATTCATATTCCCAACAATATAACCTCTTTAATGCATCAATTTTGGTATGCTAACAAATTGAAATCATTAAGGTCATGGCATGATCGAGCAAGGGATAATAAAAAACAACTTGCTAGGATCTCAGGTTGTACAGCGTTCACCTCCAATGCTCTTGATTCCTTCTGGCGAAAACGACTTAGAGCAACTCCAGTGTAGGAGCCCTCCCCCCAGGCAATTCACTATTTAATCCACCTAGTGAACAGTAACTGCCCTTAATGAATAGTGCATTCCCCTGTCAATTGCCTTTTGCATCTCCACCCCTGCACTGAATAGCCCTGGCAATTGGCAATAAAATATTAATATTTTTTTATTTATAAAATAATACATAATAATTTTATTTGTAATTTCGGATAAGATTTTTAATCGTTCTCGTTGCACCACGTGTCATTATCCGAAAAGCCAATAGCAATAAAATTTTTGTATTTTTGTATTTATAAAATAATTCAAAATAATTATATTTGTTATTTCGGATAAGATTTTTAATCGTTCTCGTTGCGCCACGTGTCATTATCCGCAAAGAAAATTATTGGTGATGGATTTCCGATAAGATTTTTAATCGTTGTGTCAAGGCACGTGTCATTATCTGAAAAGACAATTATTGGTGATGGATTTCTGATAAGATTTTTAACCAATCACGTCGTGCCACGTGTCACAATCCGATTACAATCTTTGAGGATAGATTTCCACCAGATTTTTAACGAATGACGGCATGCCACGTGGCATTATCTACAACCTAATCCCTTCTAAATCCTCCATATAATCCCCCATCCATCCTCATAAATCTCACACCAATTTTCTCAAGATCTCTATCATTATTCATAGTTTCTGCTTCCTTCTTCGCCAAAATCCCTATCATTATTCATAGTTTTTGCTTCCTTCTTCACCAAAATCCCTATCATTATTCATAGTTTCTGCTTCCTTTTTACAATGTCTTCTTCTTCTTCTTCAAAGATGATGTGGGAAATCGAGCAAGAAGAGGAAGAATTGTTTAACCAATCACAAGGAATGTTCAATGTTAGGGATTGGGCCCAAAATGAGATGGAAGAGGATGACGAGCGTAGACGGAGAGATGACGAATCAAGAATGGCAGGAGCCTCACAATCCCGTCGAGTCGTCCAAGCTGTGGCTCATATCTGCAGGCCCAACCGTGCTGTAAACATTGATAGAAACAGGCAACGACGAGGTCAGGAGCTCTTGGACGATTATTTTGTCCGTAACAGTGCATTCCCTGAAACATACTTCCGACGTCGTTTTAGAATGGAACGACATTTGTTCAACAAAATCATGGGCGCTGTTTGCAACCATGATTCTTACTTTGTGCAAAAGCCGGATGCTTTTGGTGCTATGGGTCTCCTGCCTCAGCAAAAAATTACTGCTGCCTTGCGGATGCTTGCATATGGAGCAGCTGCAGACCAAGTGGACGAGATAACGAGGATGGGACAATCAACCATTCTTGAGTCCCTCATGAGGTTTTGTTCGGCAATCGAATCTATCTACACCGCAGAGTACCTCCGGAGACCTACTCATATGGACTTGCAAAGGCTTCTGAAGAAAGGCGAGATGCGAGGTTTTCCAGGGATGATTGGAAGCATTGATTGTATGCACTGGACTTGGAAAAACTGTCCAAGTGCATGGCAAGGCGCTTATGGGGACAGAAAAGGATCAAAAAGTATCATTTTGGAGGCGGTGGCATCTTTTGATACATGGATTTGGCACGCCTTTTTCGGGGTTCCGGGAGCTCAAAATGACCTCAACGTCCTTGCCCAATCCCCAGTGTTCAACGATGTCCTGCAAGGAAATGCACCAAAAGTCACGTATGAGGTCAATGGACGTATGTACGACGGGCCATACTACCTAGCTGATGGCATTTACCCAAGGTGGTCAACATTTGTCAAAACAGTGCCACGTCCGCGCAGTGCAAAGGAAAAACACTTTGCAAGATGTCAAGAAGGGTGCAGGAAGGATGTGGAGCGTTGTTTCGGTATCCTCCAAGCTCGCTGGGCGATCATCAGGGGTGCTGCCAGATTGTTTGATGTAGAGTCGCTTCGATCCATCATGATGACGTGCATCATTCTTCACAACATGATTGTGGAAGATGAGTACGATTATGAAGCCGTTGATGAATATGAGCCAGACACGATGAACAATTCAAGAACACGTATATATTGTGCTCATGATGCCACCGATGAGCCCGTGCAACATGAGCCATTAGAAAGGGATGGACGTTACAATGAAAGGATCATCCAACGATATACTGCACTTCAAAGGTCAAATATGCACAATGCCCGCCAACTTGACTTGATAGAGCACCAGTGGGAATTGAGGGGTGCTGACGATACTTAAGTTCATTAGTGTTTGTTTTTATTTGGTGTGTTTATTTTATTTTATGTGGTGTGTTTTTTTAGTTCATTTAGTGAGTTGAAATGTAATTTTATTTTATTTGGTGTTTGTTTTTATTTGGTGTGTTTATTTTATTTTATGTGGTGTGTTTTTTTAGTTCATTTAGTGAGTTGAAATGTAATTTTATTTTATTTGGTGTGTTTATTTTATTTTATGTGGTGTGTTTTTTTAGTTCATTTAGTGAGATGAAATGTAATTTTATTTTATTTGGTGTTTGTTTTTATTTGGTGTGTTTATTTTATTTTATGTGGTGTGTTTTTTTAGTTCATTTAGTGAGTTGAAATGTAATTTTATTTTATTTGGTGTTTGTTTTTATTTGGTGTGTTTATTTGGTGTGTTGATGTTATTTTATTTGGTGTGTTTAAATGTGTTTTGAATAAAGTACTAAGTTCAATAAATTGGAAACAACATAAAGTACTCTATTCAATGAATAAGAAATTACAACCCGAATAAGAAATTACAACCCGAATTGATTGGAAAATTATGGGTTCGTGAATGGATGATAACCATCACCTAACCAATTTGTGGTGCTAGGATGATCTTCTCTTGTCATGCTAGGATAATCTTCTCTTGTGGTGCTAGGACCATCTCCTCTTGCTCTCGCTTCTCTTGCACGCCTCCTTCGCAACACATCCGCTTTCTCTGACTTCCAAAAATATTTAGAGTCTGGAGACTTCCCTTCTAAAGGCTCCTTCATAATGTCACGATCTCGTTCAGCCATTCTTTCTTCTCTTCTATGTTCCCTTTCTTGCCGAAGTAGTTCTCTTTCTCTCTCATCAGCTTCAAATTTTCTCTCAAAAGCTGCAGCTTTTGCATCCTCTCTAGCCTTATCAGCCTCAAATTTAGCCATTTCCCGGGCCAAATTCAATTCACCTTGGCGGGCAAGATCTTCCATATACTTTGCATAATCATTCTTGGAAGCATTACCTTTTCTCTTTGAAGCCTTCTTACCTTGAGGCCTAACTGGATAACGGGTCGACCCCGACGCTTGTTCAACGGGGGGCGTTTCAGGCACTTCTTCATCATCTTCATCATGATCATGCGAGGCATGCTCAGGTGTAGAGTGTAGAGGGGTGCTGTTCATGAAAACTTCTAGACCGACATGCACAACTCTAAATTTAGGACAATCTTTGACAATATTCCAACATTCAAACCGGGTGAATGTTTTGTTTTTGCTTTTGGTTTTGGCACCATACCAAGCTTGTGCTTGAAGTTCCTACACAAACAAATAATTATAATGAGAATAGGTAACAAATAAATAATTATAATGAAAGTATGTAACAAATAAATAATACAAACAAATAATTATAAATGAAAGTAGCTAACAAATAATTATAATGAAAGTAGGTAACAAATAAATAATACAAACAAATAAATATAATGAAAGTAGCTAACAAATAATTATAATGAAAGTAGGTAACAAATAAATAATACAACCAAATAATTATAATGAAAGTAGGTAACAAATAAATAATACAAACAAATAATTATAATGAAAGTAGCTAACAAATAATTATAATGAAAGTAGGTAACAAATAATACAAACAAATAAATATAATGAAAGTAGCTAACAAATAATTATAATGAAAGAAGATAACAAATAAATAATACAAACAAATAAATATAATGAAAGTAGCTAACAAATAAATAATATATTGTTACCTGATCCGTTAAATTTTCCCCACTTCGAAGATTACCACTAGCTTGTGCCAAGGCGTCTCTCCACGTACTAAACGATTGACTAAGTAATTTCCAACGACTGGACATCGATTCCTTAGTTCTTTGCCCACCCATTTTCTCAAGATAATTGGTATGAATAAGACTCCACATTTCTCGCAACTGCATCTCATTACCCGTAATCGAATCATGAGTAACTTGAACCCAACTAGTACACAACGCAACATCTTCAAGAAGCGTCCAATTCGTACCTAGTTGAGTAGTCATTTTGTTGGAAAAAAATTGGATTGAAACTTTGAAAGAAAGATAGGAATGTGGTTGAAAGTAGTTGAGAAAATATGAAATTGTGGTGTAGGGTAGAAGATAATGAGAAGGTATTTATAGGTGAAGTGAAATCAAAATTTTTTATAATTTTTCATAATTTTTTTTCGGATTTTTAAGAATTTTTTTACATTTTTTTTTAATTTTTATTCACCTAATTAATCTCTGCCGTTGGATTTAAAAAAATTTAAATTCCAACACTCCAGATTGTGCCACGTGTCACAACGGTAACATTTTAGATTTTTAAACTGTTTTTTCTTTTTTTTTTTAATTTACAAAGCCTAATAACGTGGACCGTTGATCTTAGATCAAACGGATGAAATTAAATTAGATTTTTAAATGTTTTTTACCGTTGGAAATCCAACGGCCCATAAAATAGGACCGTTTCAATCAAACGGACATGGGGAAGCCACGTGGCTTCCCCAACGGTAACTTTTCAAAACTGAAATCGCGGGCCCCTGCCCTGTTTTTTTGTCGGACGACTTGCGCCCACGCGCGCGTGAAACGCACGCGCCTGACGCAGCCCTCGGGCTCTCGGGCTGGCAATCCTCGACGGGCCTGCTCCTCGGGCCTCGCCTGTCGCTCGGGCTTCCATACGCTGGAGGTCATCCCCCCAGCAATTTGCTACTGTTTGACCCACTGGCCCCCGAGCAACCTCCCCCGCTGGAGGTGCTCTTATGGAGATTATACAGCGCCATGAATGACAAGGTTTATGATGTGCGGTTAAAACTGCGGAAAAAGCGGTTTTGTGGTTCTTCAAAAGGATGGTTAATAGCTGTGGAAAAGGATTTTAGAATAACCCTGATAAATCCATTCCGCAGGATCAAGGGGAGGAGAATGATGGAAATTTCAACTGTTGACCTTCCTCCAATAACGATTGAGGGCTGGACAGTTGAGAACTCAACAGCTAGTAAATGTGAATATTGTGTTATCAAGGCCACATTTTCAGCAGATCCCATATTGCATCCAAACCAGTGCACTGTCACGGTGACGTACTTGGGTCAATTGCAATTGGCTTTTTTTAGACTTGGTAAAGACATAGGGAGCTGATTTTCACACACCTTTTATAGCTTTTCACACACCCCTCTTTGTTCTAGGCCATTGAATTGAATAAATCAAACGAAAACAACGGACATGATTAGCCAGGGAGTGTAGGAAGCTATAAAAGGTGTGTGTTTATCATTTCCCAAGACATAACATGGAATTATGTTGACCAAAGGCACAGCTTAATTGATGATGGGGTTTTCGTTTGAGGCAGAATTTACGCTGTTGATGATTGGAGGAAACTTTTATCTATTGATATTGCTACTCCATCCAGTTAGGATGTCAAGAAAGTTACATGCGACACGGAACGATTATCATGTGTCAAAAAATATCTCGCGACTTTAAACGAGAGAGAGCTTTTTATGGTAAGGACTGTTGATTTTGATTCTAAAATTAACAATTGTATGACAAAGAATTTGAAGTTTTCAAATTGGATTTCATTAAGGGGGAGTGGATTGCGAAGAACACCTTGGGCGATATTGCTCTCTTTGTGAGTGAAATTTTTTCAATAGCTGTCGGCTTCTGCGTTTTCAGGATGTGAACCGGATTGCATATACTGCAACCACAACTATGAATGTATGATAAACAATGCTGGAACCCTCGGACCAGTTGATTATGGCGTGTATAATGTCAAAACAAGAATGTTTTCGAAGGCGTATGGAAAATTTGCGAAGAGCCTAGTAAAGAAAGCCAAACAATCACCAATCTGGGTGTCCCAAGTTATTAATCTGTAAAAGTGTGGTTGCATTTCTTGTTATGATTTTCTTACTTTATTCTTTTAAAGCTTTTCAAGACATTTGGCCTTTTTAGCTTTTTTTTCAAGGTTTATTTGGTATTTTGTATTTAATCTTTCTCTGTTTACGTGATTTGTTAATGCATTAGAAATGCACTTCATTGTGCACAAATATTGGATTTTTTTTTTAATTTTGATTATAAGCGATATTATTAGTCAAAAAGTAAGCGAGAATACACTCATTGTGAGGTTAAACTCACCCTCCTTCTCGGTAATGTAAATAATATCATTTGTTTAAAAAAAATAAAAATAAGCGAGATTAAATATTACAAGTGATATTGTTTTGAATTCAGCTTCATGAGGAGTGCATGCAACATTCACGTGCAGGGACGGATGCAGCCTCAGTTGGATTGGGATACATGCTTAATCGAGATTTCGGAGAAAAATGTAATACCTAAGTATAGCCATCGTTTTCTTCTTCCTTCACACAACTTTCTTCATCCTTGAAACTTCGGCATCGTATTTCTCACCCTCAACACCTAACCTCAAGGTGTTTCACCTTGTTCTTTTCTACCAACTAGTTGAGGAATTGCCTTTGTCGTGTGTTTATACCATACTTAGAGCCTCCGTATTTAGATCTCGTACAAATACTTGGAGGACTTAAATGTAATTATGTAATAAAAGAAGGGGCAAATATGTAATAAGTGAGGAGCCCTTATTCTATAAAAGGACTCCATCACCCTCACAATTAGGGGAGGTCATTCCTTAAGCCTTCTCACCCCTCTCACATCCCCTCTCATATTCAGAGGTTCTCTCCCTCACCTCTCCGATAAATACATAATAAGTGTGGACGTAGCCTAAACCTTGGGGTGAACCACGATACATCTTGTGTTATTTACATTACTTGCAGATTCACGGTCGGATTTACGTTGTTCCAAGACCTTCGGTTTTGTGCATCAACATTTGACGCTGTCTGTGGGAATCGACACTAAAAGTTATGTCGGTTCTCTCTCTATTTTTCACCTCCGCCATGAATCTGCAAAACCCAAGATCCTAAAACCTCACTTTTGGATTTTTTTTTCCAGAAAACTCTCAATCTCTCTCTCTGGGTTTTATTTATTGGTGTTGTATTTGGTGCATTTCTAAAAGAAAAAGGTCGCTCACAAGCAGCAGCTATCTGATTCCCATCAAATCTGCCTTCTTCCAAAGCCAGTCTTTTGAACCCACGACCAAACACACACCACCCTTGAAGCAAATCTCAACGAGGAGAGAGTTTCCGTCTCCCTCTCTATCTTTCTGTCTCTCTATCTCTATCTCTAGACTCTTTTTTTCTCTCTCTCTACAGAGTCTCTGACTGAGAAATTCCTAGAATCTGATTCAATTTTTCGACAACATGAGTTTGACCCAGTTCGCCATGTGCTGACCAAAACAAAAAAGAAATAAAAAAAAAATTCCTTGAAGTTGACTAGAGCAGCTTCGCGATGGACGACTGCCATAATCAAAGCCCTGGTAAACACCGGCTTGGGAATAGTCATCGGAGCGTCGAACGGCGACATCCCGGGTCTTGCTTCCGACCCGACCCGATACCTCCATCTCTGACGGCACCAGGGAGATCCGACAAAACCCGACTCGATGGCCCGTAAGAAGAGAGAGAGAAAGAGCGAGCATGGGCGAGGACATGGAGGAGGCCGTGAAGGAATCGTCCGCGGTGCAGAAGAAGCTGCATAGGCTGAGCCGGAACATGTCAGGGGCCATCGCGTCGCTCAAGAACTTACTGAATCTAGACTTGGCGAGTGACTCGGCTACGGCGTCGTTTGGCAAGATCAAGAACTCGAGGAAGTTGGTGTAGGGGAGTGTGGCAAGATCGAGACATTTGTGCATCACTCTGGGCATACTGGACGCGTAGGGAAATAAGGTATTGTCGTTCTGATGTTTACTAACAACCAGAGGAGAACAATTAAAACGCTTGAGCGTGATGTGGGGTGCAAGTTTGAGTTTGCTAGTCCACCAACTATTGAGAAGGTTTTGGAGTCATTTGCATAGCAGATAGTTACTACTCTTAGCGGAGTGCATCCTGAATCTGTACAATTTTTCACACCAACAGCACGTAGATCGATTGATGAACAGGGAACAAGTGCTCTTACTGCTGCACTAGCACAACTCAGTGGATTTTCAAGCTTACCTGCTTGATGCTAAATTAGGATTCTGTTCTGTGCATCAACTTTTGGGTCAGAGATAATTGCAGAAAGTAAAAAGAGAAAAAGCAGAAAGCATGGCTACCCACTAATGCACATCAGCCCAAACTCCAAGTTGATTAAGGGAATCAACTTGGCACGATGACAGCGCAGAAGATGCCTACCAACTTTCATCATGCATGTTCCCACTCTTCACAGACGACACCATGATGTTAAAGAAAAAGCAAAAGAGAAAGCAAAAGTGAGGAATAAACACCCCACCAGAATGATATGATTTACTTTTCTGGTTTTTGTATAATGTAATTTATTTTTCTTATTTTTCGGAGACATATGTATAAACCCCATCAGAGGGTAAAAAAAAAAAAAAAAAAAAAAAAAAAGAAAACGGCAAAGCCTAAAATAAATGGGCTGGAATGTTGTGTAGAGGGCGAAGGCCCATAAGCCCAAAATAGCTCCAACCAAGCGATCAAAAGTACACCCAGTACTCCAAAATTATTCGGCAACCTGCCGCTATTACCACCAACCAGGTGATCAAAAGTACACCCAGTACTCTAAAATTATTCGGCAACCCGCCGCTATTACCACCAACCAGGTGATGAAATGTGTACTCTAATATCATTTGGCAACTAGCCATTCATGCCACAAACCAGGTGATGAAATGTACAACCCGCACTCTCCTTCATGCCACCAACCAGGTGATCAAAAGTACGCCCAGTACTCCAAATTATACATGAGCATTACTCATGTCATTCATACATAAACATTCATGAGCATCACTCATGACAATCATACATAAACATTCATGACCATCATTCATGTCAACATTCATGAGCATCACTCATGTTAACATTCATGAGCATCACTCATGACAACATCCATGAGCATCACTCATGTCAATCAACATAAACATTCATGAGCATCACTCATGTCAATCAGCTTCAAAAGCTTTATTTACAGAGCTACAACTTCAAAAGCTTCATTTACAAAAGCTCTAACTTCAAAAGCTTCCTTTACAGAGCTCCAGCTTCAAAGCTTCACTTACAAAGCTTCACTTACAAAGCTTCACTTTCAAAGCTTTAGTGCAGGGTATACAAATACCGCCTCCGAATAACCGCCACTTCGGCCCATACATGGATTCAATTTGAAGTCTTCGGCCAACAGACTCTATTGACCGAAGACTTGGGGGACTACATTATACACCATATATTAGGCCTCAACTGGGCCTCATGAAAAATACCTGGGGGACTCTAGCCCATCACTTATGTATTGAGGAGTGAACCCTTATTTTATAAAAGTGACTCCCTCACTTTCATTAGAAAGCATCCATTATTCATGTATTGAGGAGCGAACCCTTATTTTATAAAATGGACTCCCTCACCTTCATTAGAGAGCAACGCCGTTAGCTGAGCAACTGCCTCGCCGTGAGCATCACTCCTAACCCATCACTTATGTATTGAGGAGGGAGCCCTTATTCTGTAAAAGAAACTCCCTCACCACTATTAGAGAGCATCGTCGCCTACTGAGCAACCACCTCGCTGCGAGCATCAACTCTAGCCCATCATTTATGTATTGAGGAGCGAGCCTTTATTCTATAAAAGGGACACCCTCACCTTCAACGCCACAAGCCGAGCCAACCAAGGCACCATAAGCCACAAACCGAGCAGCTTCGCAACATGTGCTACTTCTAATCGAGCATCATTTTAGATTAGGCACCGCCGCCTACCGAGCATCAGTTCAAGACGACATCTAGTTACTTCGGCCCATACATGGATTGAATTTCAAGTCTCTAGCCAAATGACTCTCTTGACTGAAGACTTGGGGGACTAATGTTTATACCATACTTAGGGTCTCCGTATTTAGATCTCGTACAAATACTCGAGGGGCTTAAATGTAATTATGTAATAAAGGAAGAGGCAAATATGTAATAAGTGAGGAGCCCTTATTCTATAAAAGGACTCCATCACACTCACAATTAGGGGAGGCCATTCCTTAAGCCTTCTCACCCCTCTCACATCCCCTCTCATATTCAGAGGTTCTCTCCCTCACCTCTCAGATAAATACATAATCAGTGTGGACGTAGCCCAAACCTTGGGGTAAACCACGATACATCTTGTGTTATTTACATTACTTGCAGATTCACAGTCGGATTTACGTTGTTCCAAGACCTCCGGTTTTGTGCATCAACATTGTGAATTAAAGCGCCTCTGACTCTCCTTTTTTTTAATGACTTTATTCGTTTTCTATCTGCTGCGCCCTGCATAAAAAATATGCTCCACCTCATTTTAACATTAAGGACCTAAGCTTTAGTGCCCACCAATTTAAACATTTTGAATCTGTCCTTGAGCAACGTAAATCCAAGTTGTTATTCAGATTATGTGTTTTGCACCTCAACCTCATTTCTCCTTCGGCTCACTTCTCGTTCCCGGTATCCCAAATACCCCTAACCTTGACCCGCACCTCAATTTTTCTCCCCGTTAATGGACGAGTAGCGTGATACGACTGACCATATTTGAGACTTTCTCGATCAGGAGGTAATAGAGATTTTTTTTTTTTGTTGAGTGGACTCAAATGAGCAGTTAGCGCTGTATAATAACTTTATATTTATTATGTAAGATGCGTGTTAAGTCATTTCATTGGTGTACTTCACCAACCTTGACACTAATTTTGAATCGCCTTTTTTTGTGTATATTATAGTGTATTAAAATATCACTAGTAGTAATAGATTGCAAATTGGATTGGAGTTGAATTGCAAGGAGGTAGGCCATCTTCAATCGAAGGCTGACCAAATGACTCGTTTTAGCCATTTGGCCCTCCAAGAAATTAATATTTTAATGAACAGTGCATGACCATATTTCTTACCATCTCCAACCGAGGGCCAAAGGGCTATAGGGTTCATTTTAGCCATGTCACAAAAAATAGTCTCCAACCGAGGGCCAAAGGGCTATAGTATGGAATGTAAAGAATTGAAATAAAATGAGATAAGATAGTTATGAAATGATGAAAAATATGTGAGAAATGGTGTAAGAAAAAAAATTAGAAATTAAAAAAAAATAAAAAGGAAGGCTGCTGGGCATAAAAACAAAAAGTGGGCTGGGACCAAAAAACATACCTAAGTTCATGAGTGCACAAATTTTGTCCCAGGTATACTATAGAGCAGCCATACTTTAGTATTAGGCAAGGTATTAAATATCGATGGAAATATCGGGATATTATCGATATCGATAAAAATAATATGGAAACCACGGAAATTGTAAGAAAAACTTGGAAATTTTTATTGAAACTTTGCAGGATGTTTATTTAGTCAATTATCTATTAGTTTATCACAAAAAATTGGAATGAAATGCATTGCATGATGGATTTAACTGATTTAAGTTGATTATATAGCGAGCTGGCAAACATTGTGAGTGTAGAAAATATGTAGTAATTAATGAAAGAAGTTTAAACACACCATAATCATTTATATATAATGAATTAGTACAATATTTTACACTTTATACATTGCATGGTAAGATACATGAGTGACTTAGTACCACATAGAGTTCCTATGAGGTTCAAAATTTTCACTATCTTCATCATCTCTATGTGTAGAGTAAGTGTATTGTGAAGAGTAGTCATCAAATGATAAATCCCCAAAATAGTTTTGCATGTAATTGTTAACATGCCACCCATATGGATGATGGAATCGAAATCGAAACGAACAGACAGACGAAGAGATAGAGAGAGCAAATCAAAAGGAAAAGAGATGGAACAAAATGGAAGACATTTCCAGTAGCTTCAAAAAGCAGGGTGAATATATTGAAGACCAAACCGCACGATCACTGACACGTGGGCTGGATGTTTTGAAAGCAGGTTTGGATTTTTTTTTCTTCTCTCGAATAACACACACACACACACACATCCCATTTCCACAGACACACACGCACAGACCACTTCTTTCTCCCTCATTCCTCTCCTCATTCATCTCTGGTTCTCCCCCCCATCTCTTCTTTGCAAGTCTTATTCCCAGAGCAGACAGACAGACACACACCCCACTTCCTCGTGTTTCCCTCTTCCCCAATCCCTCGAACCTTCTCCCTCATTCATGTCCTTGTTTCTTCTCCCCCGGAGCACAGACCACCACACCAAAGTTTTAAAAAACGCTAGGTTCTAGTCGGACGGCGAGCTGAGGCCTAGCGCCTAGGCGGATTTGGATAATTTTTTTTATATTATTTATTTTATCTACATAATTTGATGGTCTAAGGGAAAAAAAACATTATCCAAAAAATTCATATAACATTTATATATATATATAGTTTTATCTTATTCTATATATAATTCTAAACCATATATATATATATTGAAAAGATAAAAAGCACACGGTTTCATAATTCAAAACCGTGTGCCCTTCCACTTGTTTCACATTCCCAAGGGCAGAGTCCCCATATCATCATACGGTTTCATGATTCAGACCTTTTGACCCTTTGAAAAGTAAAACACCTTCCCAATTTCCCATTAAATCTGTTCGGTTCTCATCTTCCTTCTCTTTTAGAAGAATTAGAACTACAAAGTGAAACAAAAATTGCAGCTTGCACAGTCGCAACGGCACACTAAAATGTCAAATACCCTCTCTCTTTCTCTTTCTTTCTCTCTCTCTCTCTCTCTCTCTCTCTCTCTCTCTCTCTCTCTCTCTCTCTCTCTCTCTGCGCGTACTCTCTCTTCCTCCATTTGCTCACAGATGGCAAAGCTGCAGAAGCTCGCCGAGATCGGAAGTTGTAGATTCAGAGTTGATGCGCGTTTGGGATTTGCAATCGCCTAGATGGGTACGGTCCACCAGGGACTTGGGCTCGCACACCCATGGCTCGCCGGACCTGGGTTGGGTGTTCTCTGGGTGCCCCGGTGCTTCATGAAGACGAAAGGAGAGAGGGTTGACGCCAATGATGATTTTGGTACCGTCGTCGATGGGTGTGGGTGTGTAAATGGGTGCGTGAGTGTAGATCGGCGTGAGAAGGAGAGTCTGTGCGAGAGAGGGGGGAGAAAGAGGGAGTGAACTGAGAGAAAGGGAGATGTTGGCGTGGGTGGGGAAGGGGTGGGGGGTTGCAGGGAAGGGGAAGGGGGGGAGATGGGAATGGGTTCTAGGGATGCAGAGAAGAGAGAGAGGCGAGAGAGATTTAATATCTCACGATATTATTGATAATATCGATAATATCGCGATATTAATATCGCGATATTATATTATCGATAATATCGCGATATTTTGACGAAAACTCATTGGATAAGCATTAAAATATCGGTAACTCAAAAAACCGATATTATCGGCGAAATATCGCCGATAATATCGGCATTTCAGTCCTTGGTATTAGGTGAACCCGGCCATTGACTACTTTGTAGGAATTTTGGGCGATCAGCATTTTAGTACACAGAAACAAACATCATCCTCAGATAAAAATTACTGAATACGTCTGGAAACTCGTAGAGAAGCTTTGTTGGGCCATCCCTGGTTTTTAGGTTTATTGGTATCTATTTTCCTTTAATTATGCCTTGGATACGTACGTTTTGGATAAGGGGAAAACCTTAAATGTTATTCGGTTTCGGATATGAATATAGGGTCCTGATCCGTATTCGTCCATGAATCAGCATCGACTAATATATATCATTTGTTGTGTTGTGCCGAATAGTATATATTAAGTGTTGTGTTGTGCTGTGCTGTGCTGTGTAAGATATATTATGTAGATAAATGTGATCCTAGAAACAGACAGACTAACTGGCAGATCAATCCATCATTGCAAAGTAATCAGTTTGTGTAGGGATGACAATTCAGCCCATTAAACCCAATAACCGTGGGTAACCGTCCGAATTAGGTATTTTTGGATATGGGGAAAAACCGCGAGTTTTATAAGGTTATGGTTTCAAATATGGTTATAGGGGTCTCTGATCCATATATGTCTTGAAAAATATATTATGTGTCATGGTGTGCAATATATATTATGTGTTGTGCTATGTCGTGTCCATATTAAAATTATTTTGATAATTTGTTTCGCTTTTCTCCAATAGTGGTTGTTGTATTTTTCTTTTGTCATCCATTTCTTTTTTTCATGGGACCAATTTGCCTTAATTTGTTTATCATGAACACCTCAACAAAGTATTGTTATGATGATTTGGATGTGGATATTTAATGAGGGAATCAATATCTATTAAATCATAATGTCTTAGTTGAACGAATAATTTTTTTTTTTTTTGCATTAACAAAGATAAATATAACTGATAACCAAGTGGGAATCTGTTACCCGGCAGGTATGATTATGAATAATTCTCGATAGTTAATTTGCGATTATAAATATGGCTCATTTTCGTGATTATGGGGATGAATATGATATTTTTGTCCCAAAATCAAATTGTTGTCATACCTAGTTCGGGCTAGCGTATCCCAAAAATAAATGGCCAAATTAATGACACACAGAAAAACAAAAATAAAAAAAATGCCGAGTTTTTTTTTTCTCTGTGATAAATGTATAAAAATCAAATGCCATGACTGGTGAAAATGTCAATTTATCATAAATAGAATAGGCAAATGAAGTTGTGGAGAGGGAAAGCAGAGCAAATGAATCTTCAACCAAAATAAATGTAAATCAAATACATGATCATATATGATTTAAACCTAAAACCTTCATGAGCTCCTCCTTCTCTTTCAACAACCCTTGCCGGTCCTCCTTGTCATTCTTGATCCACACAATCTCTCTTGCCTTCCAAGCTTCATACTCCTCTGCCTCGTTTACTCATCGTCAGTATCAATACCAACAACAATATTTGCTTATGCTCCAAACCTTTAACCTTCCAAATCTCCTCAACCACAATTTGTGTCATGCTTCAATTCCGAGATACGTCTAGGATTGACACGTGACATCACCAAAAACCTATTCATCTTTCATGCCTCACCTCCGATACATCTAGGAATGACATGTGACATCACCAAAAACCTTTGAGGTCCGACCGGGATACCCGTCCAACCTATACACAAAAACCCATCCCACCGCCGCCTCGTGCTTTTGATTTTCTGATAATACATATATAATTTGCTCCTTGTTTGATGATCTAGTTTAGCCTCATGTCTACAGTCGATGGTTAGCTACTCGGGTAGCGAAATATAATTTTCAGGTTATGGTGCTGCGCCGAAAAGGCTGGGGCACTTGAAAAGTTCAGGAAAAAATAGTAAAATATTCAATTTGAGGTGCAAATGACTAAATGCGGAGCCCAAATCGCTATGAAGGATACAAAAGAGAAAGGTGCAGTTTTGTTTTTTTGTTTTTTTGTTTTTAGTCGAAAATAAAGCTTTATTCATGAGAGAATGAAACATCAAACATGTTAAATTGTTAATTGCTTATTGATTGAGCAAAAAACTTGAACTAATTCCCGCCAATCACATAAACAAAACAAAACCACATGTTAATCAGTCATTTATTTATTGCTTTCGCTTGAGCGATGAATCGGCTTGTAATCGTACTTGTTAATGTCCACGTTCTGCTGCAAAACCTACAAAATCGAATTGGTAAGTGCCAAAATCAATCAAAAAGCTCCCAAAAACACTTTTCAACTGCTTTTGGCTTATTTGAAAGCTTGTACCTTGAGCTCTTCCTCGAGAGATGTCTTCTTTGGTTTGTAGGCGTCGACGGGTCTCATTCTGGAAAGTGCTTTTCGGCTCTCGTTGATGTCCTTGCTTCCTTGAATCATGTGACCGAGCCCCACCGTGCCGCACACGGTGAGTGAGATCATCGGAAGGCCGTACCAGATAAATGGGTGTCTCCCCCAAAAGGGGTGTGTTGAGGGGGAGCAAAAGGTGTGATTGCATTAGGTCCCAAATTTGAAGGGCCCCTAACATTTTTTTTGACATCTGAAATTTATATGTAACAATGATATATATTAAAAAATTGCTTTTATTAGTACTTTAAAATCTCGTTATCCACTCTTTATAAGTGTAATTTTTTTTTCTAATATAAAAATTTGGACTGCATAATGAAATACTTGAAGTGTCAATAACAATACCCTAAAGATGATTTTTTTTTTCAAAGTTATTATATAATACAACAACAACAACAACAAAGCCTTTTCCCACTAAGTGGGGTCGGCTATATGAATCCTAGAACGCCATTGCGCTCGGTTTTGTGTCATGTCCTCCGTTAGATCCAAGTACTCTAAGTCTTTTCTTAGAGTCTCTTCCAAAGTTTTCCTAGGTCTTCCTCTACCCCTTCGGCCCTGAACCTTTGTCCCGTAGTCACATCTTCGAACCGGAGCGTCAGTCGGCCTTCTTTGCACATGTCCAAATCACCAGAGCCGATTTTCTCTCATCTTTCCTACAATTTCGGCTACTCCTACTGTACCTCGGATATCCTCATTCCCAATCTTATCCTTTCTCGTGTGCCCACACATCCCACGAAGCATCCTCATCTCCGCTACACCCATTTTGTGTACGTGTTGATGCTTCACCACCCAACATTCTCTGCCATACAACATCGCTGGCCTTATTGCCGTCCTATAAAATTTTCCCTTGAGCTTCAGTGGCCTACGACGGTCACACAACACGCCGGATGCACTCTTTCCATCCAGCTCGTATTCTATGGTTGAGATCTCCATCTAATTCTCCGTTCTCTTGCAAGATAGATCATAGGTAACGAAATCGGTCGCTTTTTGTGATCTTCGCTAGATTGCTCCGGTCATTAGTGTGGATAAGTATATAAATGGATAGAGATAGGAAAGCAAACACAAGATGTACGTGGTTCACCCAGATTGGCTACGTCCACGGAATAGAAGAGTTCTCATTAATTGTGAAGGGTTTACACAAGTACATAGGTTCAAGCTCTCCTTTAGTGAGTACGAGTGAATGATTTAGTACAAATGACATTAGGAAATATTGTGGGAGAATGATCTCGTAATCACGAAACTTCTAAGTATCGGAGTGTGGTGTCGTCTTGACTTGCCATATCTGTCTCATAGGTAGATGTGGCATCTTCTCTGGAAGTACTCTTCCTCCATCCAGGGGTGGTATCTTTAACTGGTGGAGATGCACAAGGTAATGTATCAATTTCACTTGAAGCTTACTTGTAGTTTCAGGCTTGGTCAAGCGCGATACAAACCATGTAGTAGGAGTCCCCCAAGTCGCCGAGCTAGGGGGTCTGCTGAAAGAGGTGACAGACAAGGTAAGCAATCAGAGCTCCGACTGATTGTTCACCTTCTCCCCATCTTGCAGCAGCATGAAGGATAAAGAGAAGAAAAATGAGAAGAGATGATATGAGATACTTTTGCTTTTGAAGAAGTAACTTTCCACAGGCTTATTCTTGAACTGAGCTGGAGGGTTTTCTGGTTTCCTCCAGAGTATAAGGCCAACTGAAGAATTTGAGGGTCAAAACAAGTCCATCAAATCTAGAGTACGTTCCACCCTGCTGATATGGGATACTTTTGCTTTTGACAGAGTAATGGATGTATCGGCACGTGTGCTGTTACGCTTGTCTCCACATGCTTCCTTGTATCCTTCGCACTTGCCCTATCTGTTCCTCAAGCAGATGCGGAATCTTCCCTGGAAACATAAGATGTTGAAGATGAGTACTCGAGAGCAATGCCAGGTAAGTAATCAGGTAAGGGGTTCCAGGCAGTCAGTTCCTGGCTGGAAGCTTGATTCCAAGTGCTGACTGATTGCTCTCTTTCTCCTTGTCTTGCAGGTAAAAACAAGGCCAAAAGAAAAAACAGGGAAAAAGCATGATATGGGATACTCTTGCTTTTAACCCTGATGATATGAGATATTCTTGCTCTAGTATAACTTGTTTGCAGAGGTATTATCGGGGGGAAAGAAAGCTGAATATTTCGAAAGGCTTTGTTGGGAGTGCCCTCTCAGATATGATGAAGGGTTGAGCATTTTTGCAGGTCTGCCTGTCCGTTGGGGATGGAGGTCGACATATATAGGAGTCTCCCTAACAACAAGTAGTAATGCTATTCTTTTACCCTGCTTGGTCATAGCACGGTAGTGGGAGCTGCCAGTTTCACATGTTTTAACTCTGTCAGAGCACTTTGAAAAAGTGGTCTGTGGTATCTGGCTCTCGAGATTCGGAGAACGATGCCTCTTCGATTTTTGAGAAAGCAATCATGTTGGGGGTCTGACTCTCGAGATTCGGAGAGCAGTGTCTCTTCGATTTTTGAGGAAGTAATCATGTTGGGAGTCTGGCTCTCGAGATTCGGAGGGCGGTGCCTCTTCGATTTTGGAGCAAGCAATCTTGTTGGGAGTGTTGTCTCGAATGTGAGTAAAGGTTGGACATGTTTGCTAGTCTACCTTGCCACGAAGCACAAAGGTTGACACATAGGGACTTTCCAATTATCCAGCAATGGTACTGTTCCTTTACCCTCTCTTCGATTTTGAGAAAGTAGTCATGTTGGGAGTCTGGCTCTCGAGATTCGGAGGACGGTGCCTCTTCGATTTTGGAGCAAGCAATCTTGTTGGGACTGTTTTCTCGAATGTGAGTAAAGGTTGGGCATGTTTGCTAGTCTACCTTGCCACGAAGCACAGAGGTTGACACACAGGGACTTTCCAATTATCCAGCAGTGGTACTGTTCCTTTACCCTTGTGGGTAATAATATGGTAGCTAGACCTTCAAAATTTATGTGTCTAAACTTTGTTAGTGCTGTTTCTTTGCTATTCTTTTACCTTTCTTGGTCAGAGCGATGTAGTGGGAGCTGCAAGCTTCACGTGCTCAACTTTGGCAGAGAACTTTGGCAAAGTGATTTGTGGTACCCATGAGTTATTGTTGCGTGTGGGAAGTGGGTGATTGAACAGTAAGATTCATGTGCTTTCTACTTCACCAGAAGTCTTCGACAGAATGCCCATAATTTCTTCAAAGCTGAGTGTGCGTGTGACAGGTGCTGACAAGGCTAGAAAAGTAGGTGCCTCTTTGATTTCTGAGATCGGCCCTTGTGGTCTCTGAGCAGCCCAGCTTTTGAGAAAGCGAGCGCCTCTTCGATTGATTCGGAGAACGGTGCCTCACCGATTTTTGAGAAAGCAATCATGCTGGGGGTCTGGCTCTCGAGATTCGGGGAGCAGTGTCGCTTCGATTTTTGAGAAAGTAATCATGTTGGGAGAGTGGCTCTCGAGATTCGGAGGGCGGTGCCTCTTCGATTTTGGAGCAAGCAATCTTGTTGGGAGTGTTTTCTCGAATGTGAGTAAAGGTTGGGCATGTTTGCTAGTCTACCTTGCCACGAAGCACAGAGGTTGACACACAGGGACTTTCCAATTATCCAGCAATGGTACTGTTCTTTTACCCTCTCTTCGATTTTTAAGAAAGTAGTCATGTTGGGAGTCTGGCTCTTTAGATTCGGAGGACGGTACCTCTTCGATTTTGGAGCAAGCAATCTTATTGGGAGTGTTTTCTCGAATGTGAGTAAAGGTTGGGCATGTTTGCTAGTCTACCTTGCCACGAAGCACAGAGGTTGACATACATGGACTTTCCAATTATCCAACAGTGGTACTGTTCCTTTACCCTTGTGGGTAATAATATGGTAGCTAGACCTTCAAAATTTATGGGTCTAAACTTTGTTAGTGCTGTTTCTTTGCTATTCTTTTACCCTTCTTGGTCAGAGCGATGTAGTGGGAGCTGCAAGCTTCACGTGCTCAACTTTGGCAGAGAACTTTGGCAAAGTTATCTGTGGTACCCATGAGCTATTGTTGCGTGTGGGAAGTGGGTGATTGAACAGTAAGATTCATGTGTTTTCTACTTCCCCAGAAGTCTTTGACAGAATGCCCATAATTTCCGCAAAGCTGAGTGTGCATGTGACAGGTGCTGACAAGGCTGGAAAAGTAGGTGCCTCTTCGATTTCTGAGATCGGCCCTCGTGGTCTCTAGGGAGCCCAGCTTTTGAGAAAGCGAGCGCCTCTTCGATTTCTGAGATCGGCCTTCGTGGTCTTTGAGCAGCCCAACTTTTGAGAAAGCAAACGGCTCTTCGATTTCTGAGATCAACCCTCGTGATCTCTAAGCAGCCCAACTTTTGAGAAAGCAAACGCCTCTTCGATTTCTGAGCAGGCGCCTCTTTGATTTCTGAAGCTCCGTCGAGTGCAGATTTTTATAGGGGCTGGCATTAAGTTCCAAAGCACACTTGAATCTCCACTAGTAGAAGCTTCATTCTTGCACTTCTAAGATCTTGATTTGTCCGACCTCTTCTCTCTTCAACACCTTTGAAAATGTCTGGCCCCTCCGACCGTCGTTTTGACTTGAACCTTGTTGAAGAGGCAGCCCCGCCTTCTCCAGACAACATATGGCGCCCATCCTTCGTCTCCCCAACTGGTCCTCTTACCGTTGGGGATTCCGTGATGAAGAATGATATGACCGCTGCGGTGGTGGCCAGGAACCTTCTCACTCCCAAAGATAACAGACTACTTTCCAAACGGTCTGATGAGTTAGCTGTTAAGGATTCGCTGGCTCTCAGTGTTCAGTGTGCAGGTTCTGTGTCTAATATGGCACAACGCCTATTTGCTCGAACCCGCCAAGTTGAATCATTGGCGGCTGAAGTGATGAGTCTCAAACAGGAGATTAGAGGGCTCAAGCATGAGAATAAACAGTTGCACCGGCTCGCACATGACTATGCTACAAACATGAAGAGGAAGCTTGACCAGATGAAGGAAACTGATGGTCAGGTTTTACTTGATCATCAGAGATTTGTGGGTTTGTTCCAAAGGCATTTATTGCCTTCGTCTTCTGGGGCTGTACCGCGTAATGAAGCTCCAAATGATCAACCTCTGATACCTCCTCCTTCTAGGGTTCTGTCCAGTACTGAGGCTCCAAATGATCCCCCTCCGGTGCCTTCTCTTTCTGGGGCTCTACCGACTGCTGAGACTTCTCCTAAGCAACCTTTGTGAAGGCTCCCTCTTGTGTGTTTATTTTGACTCATGTATATGTACATATTTGTAGCTTATCGGGGATATCAATAAATAAGCTTTCCTTCATTTCAACGTATTGTGTTAAATACACCAAAGCCTTCTTCGCTAAGTTCTTTGAATTTTCTTTTGTTGAAGCTTGTATGTTGAAGCTTTCTGAGTGGAGCATGTAGGTTGGGGTAGTGTTCCCTTAATTTCCCGAGTGAGGAAAACTTCTTGGTTGGAGACTTGGAAAATCCAAGTCATTGAGTGGGATCGGCTATATGAATCTTAGAACGCCATTGTGCTCGATCCTGTGTCATGTCCTTCGTTAGATCCAAGTACTCTAAGTCTTTTCTTAGAGTCTCTTCCAAAGTTTTCCTAGGTCTTCCTCTACCCCTTCGGCCCTGAACCTCTGTCCCATAGTCGCATCTTCTAATCGGAGCGTCAGTAGGCCTTCTTTGCACATGTCCAAACCACCGTAACCGATTTTCTCTCATCTTTCCTTCAATTTCGGCTACTCCTACTTTACCCCGGATATCCTCATTCCTAATCTTATCCTTTCTCGTGTGCCCACACATCCAACGAAGCATCCTCATCTCCGCTACACCCATTTTGTGTACGTGTTGATGTTTCACCGCCCAACATTCTGTGCCATACAGCATTGCCGGCCTTATTGCCGTCCTATAAAATTTTCCCTTGAGCTTCAGTGGCATACGGCGGTCACACAACACGCCGGATGCACTCTTCCACTTCATCCATCCAGCTTGTATTCTATGGTTGAGATCTCCATCTAATTCTCCGTTCTTTTGCAAGATAGATCCTAGGTAACGAAAACGGTCGCTCTTTGGTATTTCTTGATCTCCGATCCTCACCCCTAACTCGTTTTGGCCTCCATTTGCACTGAACTTGCACTCCATATATTCTGTCTTTGATCGGCTGAGGCGAAGACCTTTAGATTCCAACACTTCTCTCCAAAGGTTAAGCTTTGCATTTACCCCTTCCTGAGTTTCATCTATCAACACTATATCGTCTGCGAAAAGCATACACCAAGGAATATCATCTTGAATATGTCCTGTTAACTCATCCATTACCAACGCAAAAAGGTAAGGACTTAAGGATGAGCCTTGATGTAATCCTACAGTTATGGGAAAGCTTTCGGTTTGTCCTTCATGAGTTCTTACGGCGGTCTTTGCTCCTTCATACATATCCTTTATAGCTTGGATATATGCTACTCGTACTCCTTTCTTCTCTAAAATCCTCCAAAGAATGTCTCTTGGGACCCTATCATACGCTTTTTCCAAATCTATAAAGACCATGTGTAAATCCTTTTTCCCATCTCTATATCTTTCCATCAATCTTCGTAAGAGATAGATTGCCTCCATGGTTGAGCGCCCTGGCATGAACCCGAATTGGTTGTCCGAAACCCGTGTCTCTTGCCTCAATCTATGCTCAATGACTCTCTCCCAGAGCTTCATTGTATGACTCATTAGCTTAATACCCCTATAGTTCATGCAATTTTGTACGTCGCCCTTATTCTTGTAGATAGGCACCAAAGTGCTCGTTCGCCACTCATTTGGCATCTTCTTCGTTTTCAAAATCCTATTGAAAAGGTCAGTGAGCCATGTTATACCTGTCTCTCCCAAAACTTTCCACACTTCAATTGGTATATCGTCTGGGCCTATTGCTTTTCTATGCTTCATCTTCTTCAAAGCTACAACCACTTCTTCCTTCCGGATTCGACGATAAAAGGAGTAGTTTCTACACTCTTCTGAGTTACTCAACTCTCCTAAAGAAGCACTCCTTTCATGTCCTTCATTGAAAAGATTATGAAAATAACCTCTCCATCTGTCTTTAACCGCGTTCTCTGTAGCAAGAACCTTTCCATCCTCATCCTTGATGCACCTCACTTGGTTTAGGTCCCTTGTCTTCTTTTCCCTTGCTCTAGCTAGTTTATAGATATCCAACTCTCCTTCTTTGGTATCTAGTCGTTTATACATATCGTCGTAAGCCGCTAACTTAGCTTCTCTGACAGCTTTCTTCGCCTCTTGCTTCGCTTTTCTATACCTTTCACCATTTTCATCGGTCTTCTCCTTGTATAAGGCTTTACAACATTCCTTCTTAGCCTTCACCTTTGTTTGTACCTCCTCATTCCACCACCAAGATTCCTTTTGGTGTGGGGCAAAGCCCTTGGACTCTCCTAATACCTCTTTTGCTACTTTTCGGATACAACTAGCCATGGAATCCCACATTTGGCTAGCTTCCCCCTCTCTATCCCACACACATTGGGTGATTACCTTCTCTTTGAAAATGGCTTGTTTTTCTTCTTTTAGATTCCACCATCTAGTTCTTGGGCACTTCCAAGTCTTGTTCTTTTGTCTTACTCTTTTGATATGTACATCCATCACCAACAAGCGATGTTGATTAGCCACGCTCTCTCCTGGTATAACTTTGCAATCCTTACAAGTTATACGATCCCCTTTCCTCATTAGAAGAAAATCTATTTGTGTTTTTGACGACCCACTCTTGTAGGTGATCACATGTTCTTCTCTCTTCTTAAAGAAGGTGTTGGCTAAGAAGAGATCATATGCCATTGCAAAATCCAAGATAGCTTCCCCATCCTCGTTTCTCTCCCCAAAACCATGGCCACCATGAAAACCTCCATAGTTGCCTGTCTCCCTGCCCACGTGTCCATTTAAATCTCCTCCTATAAATAACTTCTCCGTCTGAGCAATTCCTTGCACCAAGTCTCCAAGATCTTCCCAAAATTTCTCCTTCGAACTCGTATCCAACCCTACTTGAGGTGCGTACGCACTAATCACATTGATAAGTTCTTGTCCTATTACAATCTTGATTGCCATGATTCTATCTCCTACCCTCTTGACATCTACAACATCTTGTACCAAGGTCTTGTCCACGATGATGCCAACACCGTTTCTCGTTCTATTTGTGCCCGAATACCAAAGTTTAAACCCTGAGTTTTCTAGATCCTTTGCCTTACTACCAACCCACTTAGTTTCTTGTAGGCACATAATATTTATCCTTCTCCTCACCATAACTTCCACTACTTCCATAGATTTTCCCGTTAAGGTTCCTATATTCCACGTTCCTAAACGCATTTTGCTCTCTTGAACTCTACCCTTCTGTCCTAGCTTCTTCACCCTCCCCCGTCTAATAGGATCAAAGTACTTCTTTTGTGTGTCCCGGGTAAAGTTGATAGGAGCATATGCTCCCAAACAACTTTGAGTGGAGTCGTTCGAAAAGAAGTTTCTATGGCCCCCTTGCTCATTTAACACTGCATCCGGGTGCCGATGGAGATACAGCGACCCTTGCTCACTTATCACTGTGCTCGGGCCACACAGCGCGCCACTTACGGGTGACGCCCTAGCTTTAGCGCGATTTTGTTCTGGATTCATTTTCATAAGGATTCGACGTGATCATGGAGTGCCGGCTGTCGACTACCTGACGCCCTCCCCCTCCTCCTTTATCCGGGCTTGGGACCGGCCATGTAAGACATAGGCGGAGTTAAAGTTATTATATAATAATGCTAGATATTCAAGTGAAACTTTAAAGTTAGAGTTTTTAAAGGGTTTTTTCTTGTTTAGTTGTTTAAGATTGAACTGATTTGATTATTAGTGAAGGTTATGTTTGTAGGCCTTTTACTTATTATTTAAAGGTATTTGTAAATTTACAATCAGTGAGTCATAAAGTTTATTTTGATTTAGGTTATTATTTTCGAGCATTTATGTTTTTAAATCATCTTAAGAATGGTTTTTTTTATAAATTTTGCACATGACTCTAAAAGTCTGAGAGACGATCCTGGTCTTCGCCCCTTTCCTTTGTACGTCGATGATTTGATCGCAGTCATGGCAGCTTTTGTTTTGCTGATGCTTGTAATCGCCACGCTCATCGGACCCAAAACCACTGCTAAAATGCCATTTGGCTTTGTTCAACAGTAAACCTTAAAAAAAAAAAAAAAAAAAAAACTACCATGATTCAGATAATACACAGTCCGAACTTGGATATGGTAGATTACGAACACACAGCTTTAACCAACCGGTCAAACTCACGTCTACGGTCCATTTGCATATTAAAATAACAAAATGAATAATAATAAAACTAAAAAAGTCCAGTCTTTTATTTATTCCGATTTGGTCGGTAGAACTGGTACACTCTTCTCTTTTACAGCAATCTCACTAACTAATCCACGGCAATGACATGAACCAATGACCCATCCGACATACGCAACAGGTGCTCCTGGGCACAAATCCTCGCCCCCCGACACAGAAACGTAGGAATCTCCGAAGCCAGCCGCAAAATCTCCTCGTCCTGCTGGTCGAACCCAACACACTCCCTCACGTCCAACAGCACCAGGTTCTTCATCCCCTTGAGCAGCATCACCATCAACTCCCTCGGGATCTGCGACCTCCTCAGAGACAGAAAGCTCAGGTTGGGCACAAATGTCACGATCGCCTCCGCCTCGCTTCGCCCTATCGCTGCGTTTGTCAGCTGCAGCCCCGCGAAGTTCTTGCAGCTCTTGCCGACGTGCTGGAGGGTTTTGTGGATCGCGAACATGTAGTGGCTGAGGAGGCCAGGGATTTTCAGGAACCGGAGGCTGCCAGCGCTGCGGTCGATGACCATTTTCATGAAATTCGTGATCGAGAAGTATCGCCACAAAATGTCATTTTCGCGCGCGAATGTCCGGATGAAGACGTCGAAACGCTGATTTTCGGTTCGATTCGCCCGGGTCCAGGGGCGGTCCAAAACGGCGTCGTTGACGCTGAAAGGATCGGTGACGTCGTCATTGGCGTCGGGGAAAATGATGCGCTCCCAGCAGGCGGGGTTTTTGGTGGCGCTGTACCAGGATTTGCACACGAACGGGATGAAAAGGAGGAGCGACTCCAGTCCGACTCGGATGAACACTTGAGCCAAACAGTTCTGTTCCATGTCCTCCCAGCTGCGGTTGAGGTTCCGCCGGTGATTCAGCTTCCTCGGTCTGTCCATGGTAGAAATTGGGGGTTGTTGGATTTGGGGATTTGGGAAAATGGATTCCCGTGTCTGTCGCTGTCTAGGTTTGTTTTACTCGAGCGAGTCAAGATATGATAAGACGGCTGCTGGGTGCTAAAAACATATAAATACTCGGTCTTGTCGGAAACTTATCCATTAGGTTAGGGTAATTAGGGTTTTAGGTTTTTTTAATTATCTCACTGTGTCTGAATTTTTCCAGTCGAGTTACTAATTTTCATAGTCGGAAAAGTTCAAAGTTAATGTGTCATAATATTAATCAATTGATAAATTAGTTATAATATTAGCGGGTTTGATAGAACCACTCGGCTCATCTATGTGTTGTATCAGAAACTCAGGGTGGGTATTGACGGCATTCTTAATTAGGTTTTGATGGGATTTTTAATTTACTAGATTCTTTTAAATGCTTGTATCAAGCCTATGTAATTAGGTTTTGACGGCATTTTTAAGATACACATGCAATAATATAAGTACGTCTACATGATGACGTGGTGACTTGAATATGTAGCCGCATTTAAATCTCCCTCTCAATTTACATCTGTTTGGACAAGTTATGTAGTTTTTATTTAATGTGCATGTTCATATGGCTAGAGCAGGTATGTAGCTGTATTTGAATCTCCCTTATTTTATGTTTAGATGAGGAAATTTAAGATTAATTAATAAGGAATTTCAAAATGATGGAAATAGAAATGAGGGAATTCTATTTTTTAGAATTTGTGAATTTTCTTATTTGATTAACCTAAAAAAACAAGAAATTTGAAAATGACACCTATTTACATGGAGCTTAAACTTGGGAACTGGAGGTCCCAAATTCCAATTTTTTTTTTCATGTGAAAATTCTAAATTTCTATGTTTATGAATCCAAACAATGGAATTAAAGCATGCCAATTTATAAATTATGACTTTTTCAAAATTTCATGTTTATTTTCTTTGTCCAAACTATTGCGTGAGTCAATGTGTAGGAGAAAGGGAATGTAAATATTAGAATCATGTTTTAGGAAGGCTATTTGTGTCCTTTATTGTTTCTTAATGTAACAAGGATTGTATGTACTTATATTTAGAATTATGGAATACATGAGAATTAAGTCGTAAAATTCTATTTGGCATCTGAGCCTAGTTGTCGTAACCCTAAACCAGATAAAAAAAATATTCATACCATGCCGCTGCTGCCGTGAAACTGCAAAGGCTTTGCTTGCTACCATTGCCGTGAGTATTGTTGGGATACTGCAGTGTTTCCTTTTTGCTGCTCTGTTTTGTAGAAAATCAACATTGCCATGATGTTGCTCTATTATCCGTGAATCAAGATGGCTAGTGTTGAAGAAAACTCATGGCTGAAGTTGGAGGGTGGTTCACGTACGACCACCAACAATTTAGTTGTGAGCCCTGTGATGATACATAATGATGCTTCAAACGTACCAATGCCGAACAAGTATAAGTCTTGTGTGCTTCTAAGTTTTCTATATTTGCTAGTTTAGTTTATTGTCGTTGGTTACATTAAAGAACAAGGTCTAGTGTGAGGTTTTTCAACATACCCTAACTCCTCGTGTGTTTGGGTGTGTAGTGTATGTTCATATTCACAAGATTCATCGTAGCAAATTGGATTCATGTGCCATTCGGTGTGTCTTTGTTGGGTTTGCCTCCCAACAGAAAGGGTATAAGTGTTATCATCCTAAAACTTGCCATATGTATATGACCATGGATGTTACTTTTCCTAAATCCGAGTATTTTTATTCTTCAATCCCATCACCTTTAGATTTCCAGGGGGAAAAAACTAGTGGTGATCAAGGTGATCTAGGGTGGTTAGAAATATCAAACAATGTGATAAATGGGTCTCGGCAAGAAACTGCTGAGAATGTGATAAATGGGTTTTGGCAATAAACTGCCAAGAATGTGATAGGGCATCAGCTGCTGCCTGACGAGACAGGTGCAGCAAATTGGTAAGGGTCTGCAGAGAATATCGAAATAGCCCAGCACCTAGCTGCTGCCTAACCAAGTACCAACCCGAGTTGAGGAGGCTTTGAAGGATCCTAATGGGTTGTTGCAATGGATGAAGAAATGATGGCACTACATAAGAATGATACATGGGAGCTAATGGAACTACCGAAAGGAAAAAAACCAATTGGGTGTACATGGGTCTTTACAATTAAATACACGACCGACGGATCAATAGATATGTATAAAGCAAGGTTAGTAGCAAAAGGTTAAACTCAAACGTATGGTGTTGATTACCAGGAAACTTTTTCTCCAATAGCCAAGATGAATACAGTGCGTGTTCTTATCTCATTAGCTGCAAATTTGAATTGGCCACTAAAACAGTTTGATGTAAAAAATGATTTTCTTCATGTGAATTTGGAAGAAGAAGTATATATGGATTTTCCTTCGGGGTATAATGCCGAAGGGAAAACCGGAGTATGTAGGTTGCAAAAGTCGCTTTGTGGCTTAAGCAATCACCTTGTGCATGGTTTGGTAGATTTACTCAAGTTATGAGGAGGATTGGATATTACCAGAGTCACTCCGACCATACGTTGTTTCTAAGATGGAGAAGTGGTAAAGTGACAACCTTAATTATTTATGTGGATGACATGATAATAATAGGTGATGATTCAGAAGAGATGAAAAAACTAGAACAGAGTTTTGCCGTCGAGTTTAAGATGAAAAATTTGGGAGATTTAAAATATTTCCTTGGAGTAGAAGTAACTCGTTCGTCTAGAGGTATTTTCTTATCTCAACGTAAATATGTTCTGGATTTATTGAAGGAAATAGGCATGCTTGGATGTAAACCTGTGGACACTCATATTGTAAAAAAACATTATTTAGGGATTTATCCATATCAGAAACTGGTTGACAAAGGCAAATATCAGAGACGAGTAGGGAGACTGATTTATTTTTCCCACACTCGTTCAGATATTGCTTATGCAGTGAGTGTGGTGAGTCAGTTTATGCACTCATCGAGTGTGGATCATATGGCGGCGGTTATGAGAATTTTGGCATATTTCAAGTATGCTCCAGGAAAGGGAATTTTGTATGAGCATCATGGACATATGAGGATTGAGGGATTTACTGATGCTGATTAGGCAAGTGATGTGACTAATAGGAGTTCTATGTCTAGGTACTTTACGTTCATTGGAGGTAATCTAGTTACTTGGTGGAGCAAGAAACAGAATGTGGTGTCACGATCTTATGTAGAAGTTGAATACAGGGGCATGGCGCATGGTGTGTGTGAGATTCTTTGGCTACGAAAGTTGCTTTGGGGTCTCGATTTTAAACAAGAAGAGGCAATGAAATTGTATTGTGACAATAAGTCGGCAAGAGAGATAACAGAGAATCTAGTGCAACATGATAGGACTAAGCATGTTGAGGTTGATCTACATTTCATTAAAGAGAAGCTTGAGAAAAAGATTGTGTCAATACCGTTTGTGAACTCGGAAGAACAACTTACAAATGTTTTTACTCATGCTGTGTAGTAGGAGATTTGATGACTCACTTATCAAGTTAGGCATGTGTGATATCTATGCACCAACTTGAGGGGGAGTATTGCATGAGTCAATGTGTAGGAGAAAGGGAATGTAAATATTAGAGTCATGTTTTAGGAAGGTTATTTGTGTCCTTTATTTTTTCCTTTATTGTTTCCTTATGTAACAAGGATTGTATGTACTTATATTCAAAATTATAGAATACATGACTCTAATAGTATTAGTTAGGGGTGAAATTTATTGCCAAATTACTATGCCAACCGTACCACATCGATTTTGTGCCAATTGGTAATGGCACGGTATTGTATTGAACCGAAATTTTTTTGTACAATATTGATAATATTGATAATATTTAGGAAAAACCCTTCATTCCCCCCCCCTCTCTCTCTCTCTCTCTCTCTCTCTCTCTCTCTCTAAGGATTGGTGTTGGTCTTCTTGCCTTTGCTTGTTGCCTGTGGTTTCTTACTGCAGGATTCTATTTGGGTTTTGTAATTTAGGTCACCATATATGGATAAAGCCATAAAAATAGAAAAAACAAATGTTTGGGCCTTGAATTTGATAGGGAAAAAAAATCAAAATTTGGCCGAAAACAAAGTAGCAATTACCATTACCATACCATGTCAACCGAATTATATGGCTTACCAAAAATTTGATATGGTAATGATAATAGATTTTGTCATACCAAAAGTTTGGTATAGTAATTGGTACTGGGATTTGAGTACAATAACCATACTGAAACCACCCCTAGTATTGGTTTATATTTCACCTAGACAACTTTTGTAGGTTTCATTTAAAGGTACAACCACATTAGTTAGAATTGAAATGCTACCGAGTTTGAATTTTCCTCTCTTCAACATATACTAGTTAGAGTAAAATAATGTATGAACAAGAAATTTGATTACGAAATTAAAATATCAGGCATAATTGGAAGAAAATAAAATCCCAACATGAACAAAGTGGGAATTTTCAATTTTATTTATCAAGGCGAATAAACAAATAAGTAATTGTTCAATTAATAAAACAATGATTTTGGTGACTGAAATTAAGAAAAGTAAAAAAAATTAGCGTATTGAAGGAACATACATTGGCAGATGAACATAATATAATTGAGAAAGAGAAAATTATATGTAATACAAAAAGTATAATTACAAAGGCATATCCTAGAGCAAACACTACACTAATCATTAAATAAATCGAACAAAAAGGGGTAGGGAAAAAATGAATAAAAAATTATCCCAAAGAAATAAAAACAAAGTTGAATAAAGTGCGAGTTTTTTTAAATATCAATCTCTTAATTTATTATTTTCATAATTTTCATAATTTTGTTTTCCATTCACTGGTGGACCTATGGATGTTGGTTGTTCTTTGGAATTATTGCAGGGTTTGCGTGCTTTTTCTGCATCAGATTTTAACTTGAGCCTCAAACCAAACCTCTTCAAGAATGTGTTCCAACTCCCCTTTGTCTTCACCAGCTTCTCAATCTCTTGCTTCATGCTCAAGCACTCTTTCTCGAGCTCCGAAACTCGTTCCCTCATGTCATCAACTGTTACAAAATGATCGCGCACACGCCGCACAGTGCTAGCTTGAGCAGGTGCCTCATTTCGAGCAAGCGCAAGATTTCTACTTTGGTTTTGTGAGATCTCGAGGTTCTCAGATACAAAGAACCAACCGGAAATTGATGTGCGCAGGCGAAGCTGTTCGAAGAATAGAACTTGGACGATGACGCGAAGCGGTAGCCTCTCATTCTGCGCTGCGTGCGTGCTGGCTTCCAATGAGAGCTTCTGGCAGTTCATGAGCCGGCAGATTTGTTCCCTCTCGGAGTCTGTCAGCCAAGGATGGGCCTGAACTTGAGAAAAATGTAAGCAATGGAATGCTAAGTCAGAAAAAGTTATCAAACAGATTAAGTATGTTGAAGAAGTAATGAAATATGAACATTTCAATGGATGCAATATCCAAAAGTGAAAACATGTTTTCAAGTCCCTGTAGTATCGCAATGTTTCCACTTTCGTTCCTGTATTTTTCAAAAGCAAAACTACAAGAACCAAACATGCGCAGCGCTTAAGTTATCAAATAATCTTGAGTATGAACAGAATTTAGAGGATCTTTACCTTGAGGTATAAATCAATGGCGCGATAAATTCCATCATCTAATGGTCTGGCATATTCCGGGATAACAGCAGCTAGCGACTGAAATTTCTGCTGTTTCAAGTTAACATCAGGTGCAACTTCAGCCAGATATCCATCAATCAGGTTAGCCACCGAGGTTATTGCAGTCAGCGAATGAGAAGCGCCCTCATCAACAATACAGCTAGAAGTATAATCAATCGAATCGCGGTCCATGAGAATGAAGTGGTCAAGAATCCGCTGAATGCAGTCAATATCATATAGGGTCTCCACTGAGTACCCCATGTTTGGTATCAGAAGATCTTTAAGAGCTGCTTGATCCAATTGAGCCCCAACTCGTTTCTCTAAGCTCTCACAACATGATGCACTAGCTTGCAAAATCATAGATGTTCGGAGAAGCCTAAGCAGGAAGTTCGTTGGCACAACGCCCTTCTGATCAGGAAGTAATCCCACAATCTCCTCAAGGAGAGTCATTTGCTCTCCATCAGATGCAGCAGGAACAGTTGATAACGGGGCAGCACGATTTCCATTATGGAAACTCGATTGCCTACCCAACAAGGAAAGGTGCCTCTTTGCATAGTGCATTATGGAGCCAGCCTTCCTCTCTTGGTTCATGCCTCCTAATTCAACTGCTCGAATCAGCCTCTTGAAAAATGGAAACTTAAGAAATGAGACATCTTCATACCACCAATCTTCACTGACTGGATGTGGCTTTGCTGTCGTGCATATTCCATTCCAAAACACCACACCCTCTGAGCTCTGCAAGGCCTTCTTTCCCGACACAGGCCAACTAAATAAACCTGGATCGGCACTCGCTTTCATTGCCAATGAATTGATGCATCTCGAAACAAGATGAAGCTCTTCTGCATGAGGCAAGACCTCTTCGCAGGTTTCAAGTGCTTTAATGGAGTCACTCCAATTGCTGAAGATTTCGTTTAGAAAATCCTCCGCTTGTGTGATGAGGTTTCCCTCTCCATATTCTTCACTCATGCGAAGATGCTCAGCAGCGCACCTTACACTAACTACATTCAACGCGTTCAGTTCTATTCTTACACCGTAACAAAATTTGGCTACCAGCAAAAAAATTTTGGCTCCACCTGGAATGTCATTCAGTTGCACCATGCATTTCTGATCATCCTCGCTAGAAAGTTCTCCAATAATGTTTTCTAGTAATCCACTTCTGGATAGCAACGGAAACTGGTGGATATATCGAACAAAGGTAGAAAAATTACAGCTCATGAGCATAGGCATGAAAGAAAACACAGAGCTGCATATGTAGACATTGGAATAAAATCTACAATAATTTGAGAGGCAAGGTAAAGGATAGGCGTTTAATTTGCAAAACGAACTCCTAGTACTAATATATTGTGTAGAATTCAGAGTTCATAATGAGAAACGAACGAACAACATAATTTTAAGCTTGAACAAGCAAATTTCACCTTGTGGAGATGGAAGGACGTTTCTCCAACTTCAACAATGACATCACTAGCAAGTCCAGTTGAGCAAAGCCTGCCAAAGAGAATACTTATTCTCAAGTACAGAAGACAAAGGACACAGAGGTCGAACTTATTAACAAAAGCATAACTGTTACGTATTTTTAATAGTATGAGAGCAACAAGGAATGCACAAACATTGACATCAATGCAGAAATAATATTTGTCTAGTCGAAGTTTGGTTTTCACTCGTCTATGTCACTTGTGTTACGTTGCCTGAAATCTTTTTCTCTGTATGCTAGTTAGGCTTTCTTTTTTGTAAATCAAGGAGATTGTACATTGATCTCACCACTCAACTCAACTGCTATCGGAAACTTATCTTTTATCCTCAAACAAAAGCCATTGAGGGATCTTCTGACAGAAAATGACGACTAGGATGTGCAGATGTGCATGTAACAATCGCTTCATGAAGCGAGAAGCGAAAGTGGGCAACAGGTATCAAGCAGGCCAGTGACCTCAAAAGGATCAAGGATGAAGGAGTTTTAACAGCAGAGAGCACAAAATTATGTGACAAAAGAATACAAAAATTCAACTTCAACCCCAAACCACATAAAACCCGCCAGGCAAGAAAGCATTAGCAAAAAACTAGCAAGGTTAAGTCATACACTTTATGATATGATGGTGCTATCCACACACCCCTTTTTACACACCCTTCTCAATTTCCGGCCGTTGAATTGATTAATTGACGAGGATCAAATGGCAGAAATTAACAGGGGGTGTTTGAAAAGTAAAAAGAGATGTGTAGATAGCACCATCCTTTTGATATTACTTAAGTCAACAATTTATAGAGAAGTTTGAAACAGATGAATGTAAAGTACATAAAGCATTTGCTCTTAAAAAAACAAGACAGTTTCTTGTCACAATGAATCAAGTCTCGATGTGGAAATTTCTACGGTTCTACAGTTCATAAGACTGAGTCCATGCTTTGCCTTCCTCCCAAACACCAACAATTAATAAAGCAAAAAAATTATACTTCTAAATCTCTCTATGAACTAAATTAATGCATCTTCTTCTAATCCTTGTCTACTCGTGAGACATTCCACATTGTATCTTAGAAGTTGTGCAATGTGCTTAAACAATATCAGTTCACCCTGCAACCACTGGTAATTTTTCTAGCATTTTCACACGGAAACAATTGATTGCAGAACCCGGCTTACATATGACGGATTCCTTTGAGTGGCTTGACAGAAAAATAACAGTGTACAACAGAGTGAAATTTTTTTACAATGCCGGCTAAGGGAAGGAAGGTGCATTACTATAGGAAAGCTTTCTTATGATTAATCATTGGTAAATACATCAGAATACACAATTTACGCATACAATGTGCTGAGTCGCGCGCGAGTACACACTGATGCTCAGTCCACAGTCCGGGATCAATGAAACTGTAAAGCGTATATCCCTCAGCAAATCAAGAGTATTGGTAACCGAAATTAACCATCAATAAATCATCCTCAGTATTAGCAGAAGTCAGTAATTCAACTCACAATGCTTGATTAATTCATAAAACAGTGACAAAAGAAACAACAAAACCCAATTGAGCAATTTTCTACAAGGAACTAACAGGAATGAGAAAATCCCAGAAACCAGAAATTAAAAATGCAAATGTGGTATATATCAATATATGATAAACCCAGCATTCTGAAATCACCATGTTAATACAAATGTGGTAGCAATAAATCGAAACAAAAGCACCAAAACCCAAAAAAAAAAAAAAAAAAAAAGGTACCAAGTTTGGCCATCAAGGTAAAACACTTCAGATTTGGATCCCAGCTTCAAGCACGCCATGTCCGACTCAGTAATCTCACTTTTCTCTCTCTAATATCACTCAAAACAATCCGACGTACCAAACGAGGCCGCTAAGCGTAGAATATCATACAAAAATGTGATGGCAATGATGAAAGGCAGGTTGGAGATGGTCCCGAGTCCAAAGGGGAGGATCTAATCTAAGAGAGATATAATTCAGTTCAGTTGCTGCTGTTACGGGAAAAAGGCATTGTTTGGTGCACCACTCTCTGGAACACTTAATTTTTTTTAATTTTTATTAATTTTTTTTCGTAACTTCCAACGTTGGATGAGTACGTACACTGCAATGGAATATCCGACTTTACTTTTTCTTTAAAAAAAAAAAGGATAACTGCTAGCAAGTCACATTTATTATCTTTTGAGGCGCTGGGAAAACTCACATAGGTATTTCAGTCTTTCCTGGTCACAAGTTTAACTTCCACACCAACAGCGGATTTCGGATCCAAGAACTCCAATTTTTAATTTATATCCGACTGTACTGAACTCATTAAAAAATTTCTAAAGTGCTTCAAATTCTCTGGTGTACAAACACTGTACTGTGTCCATCAAATCATAAATAAAATTATCTTCCCTTTTGTAATATTTTATAAATGGTTACGTTGTTATCCATTTTTTGAATTTGCAATGGTCGACTGTTCTCACCTCTCAACAGTTTATTTTTTGACTTTATGGTTGGTTATTTAATTTCCTAATTCTACCCCCTACTTAGTACTTAGCAAGTTAGCATATAACAAGGATTTATGTTTTGATTTAGGTTAAAATATTATTAGTTCCTAATTGAGAGAAATGTCGATAAATATAGGCCCGTAAAATTAAATATAAAAGATTGGAAGTTTGCTGAAAAACATTACGCTTCACACTTCTATAAGTTTCAAATCAACAAGAATGTATCAATGTAACAATATAAACTTCATAAAAATTTACTCAGAATGTAAGGTGAAAAAAAAAGTTATATTAGCCAAATATTTTGGGCTCAATTTTTTATCTTATTGATAGTAAAAACTTCTATGCCACTAATTGTATACAATTATGTATCACATGATATGTAATAATAGAAATGGACACGTTTTTTTACTACTCACCAATTATAAATGGACAAATAGTGACAAAAATAAACAAATAATTACATACGAAATATCACTCGTTGTATACAAATTATGTATTATGAAATATAATGATAAAAGAATTAAGAACCATAATTATTACATACCAAAATATCACTTGTTGTGTATAAATTATTTATTATTTGACATATAATGATAAAAGAATTAAAAACCTGTTGTAGGCATAATTTACTGAACAATTATGGAGACCATAGAAAGAGGGTGCGGCAATAGTAGAGAGAAGAGAGAGATGTGTAATTGTGAGGTGTGTTTTATTCCACCTCATTGTGCCTTTATTTATAGTAGTATGGAAAATTAATTCCTTACCTTTTTAGGATTACAACTCTTAATAGGTAATCAACTCATAATAGGAATATAAAGAGATATTCCTAGATCTACTAGGATTTACACAATCACATTCCTAATCTAATAGGACTACAACACTCCCCCTTGAATGTGTAAATACTCAAGTAAATAGCGCATCAGGTATTCAACGATAAAGTAAGTACAGTTGATGAAGTTGTCGGCACAATGAGCAAATGCAAGTCTCAAATTAACTAAATAATGTATAAAAAGGTAAAACTCACAAAACCTCGCTATGGTAAAACCCAATGTGGGATAAAAACCCATAGACTAAGGAGAAAAGTGAGAAGTTGCATTAAGTCAAAACTATACGTCTTTTGGATGCAAGTAGAAGAGATCACAAGAGTATGATCAGCCCAGGATAGGTGCCTCGTCAAAACCTAGTTGGGTAGCAAAAACCCAGTGGGAAAAATGCTCTTAATCGTAGAGAAAAAGAGTACATTAAGATCAAGTGAGTATACTTCCGGATACTCTCCCTAAGTTTGACATAACTTCTAAATGAGAACTACAAGCATTACATATGAATAGTTAGGCATACCAATTCCTCGGACAAGCTTCTAGAAGGTTGACTTCAGCAATGATGTCGTGTAAAGGTCGGCAAGGTTGTCTGGGATCTATTTGCATGATTTCAATCTTCTGATGATTTGCTGATGTAGACGCATTATGTCGTGGCATTGACTTCGTTGATGTATCATGACTTGGTCGAGCTGATACATACGGCATACTCTTCATGGATCGTTGTTGTGACTCAACGATTGATGAAAATAGCAAGTACTTTGAATATGCTCAACAAGAATTCCTAAATATGTCTCATGCGTAGTGAAGTGAGGTGAGTCTTGAAACGATTTGAAGATTTTGCAACTTAGGTCATATCGTGGACCTCCAAGATATTGCAATATCCCTAACGGTAAAGACATAACCATTCGGGGATTTTCCCTTGTGCGGGTTTGATAAGTAACCAGCGACAACATAACAAACAAGGCAAGCATCATTCCGAGGATCAGGGGGGTTAGATCTGCTCGAGATGCGTTAGGATTTGCCCAAATTCATAATACCTTCAGGGTACGTCTTTAATACTAATTATGTGGTTACGTGTAGGCACGGTGTTGCATTTTTACCAATAGATCAACAGCGAAGGAGATGTCCTGTCTAATACAATGAGCTAAGTACAACGAAGCACAAAGTTGAACTTAGATATGGAATTTCGAATTCCATAACCTCTTCAAGGGTCTCATTTGCATATAACGTATGGACGATCATAGATATGCTCCAAGATAACACATTTAAGGTGTAATTCGACTGGTAGACCAAGGTACCGTCAGAACCACGCTTGAACTTCAAGTCAAGGCATAAATGAGTTTTCCCAAAATCATTCATCTTAAATTCCATCTTCAAGTGCAAGACAGTTTTCTCAAGCTTTTCTAGAGTCTTAGTGAGATTCTTATTAGCGACATAAACTGTAACTCTAGCAATTCGGAATAAGACTTCATAGTTTAACACACAAGGGCATTCATTCAATCCCTGACTAATCAAATAATCACTTAGACGGGTATACCACATCCACCGGATTGCTTCAATCCATAAGTGAACGCCTCAAACGAGTTCAGAGGGTATTCTGTGGTTTAGAACTATTTGAACAAGTCCATGTAATTCTTCAGGAACTTACATGTAAATCTCCATATCTATATCCTCATGGAGAAAACATTAACCACATTTCATAATGTTGCTATCAATCACAGGACGTTTGAGAGAAACCTTACACCGTAATACATGCATCATATCACACTATTTCATTCATCTCATAACACTTCTTTTCCCACTTGTAACACAACGAGGTTACCTTAGGCAGTGTAGGAACGATAGGTCTAAACCACACTTTGGTAAGGAATTTGATCTGGATTGTAATTTTGGTTGTCCAATCAGTTCTACGTTGTCACTTAATCAACGAAACGCGGTTCGATATCGTCGCTTTTCATTTATGTCGGTAGCTACCATATAAGTAAAAATATCATCGATGGTAATCTCATTTTAATTCCATTTTCTCATCCAAACTAGTATACTGAACCAAGAACTTCAAGTCTCGAGAGTAATCCGGATTAATCTCATGAGATGGAAATGATTTGAGATAGCTATCAAGTATAAATTCATTGTTGTGTCGTGTCTTCCTCTTCTAGGGAAGTAAATCTTACGGACCGAATGATATGTCGTGCTCCAAGCCAAGACAGATTGATTGGTTATTCGCCGGTGTACGGACCGTCCAACAGGGGCGTCCAAACCGTCCAACAGGGGTGGCACACCCTCCAGGGATGTTGACTCGACGTCCATTAAGTACATTTATCCCTGTAGGCATTTTTAAATCTGGTATATAATCTTGTCACTTTAGCTAGATTAGAAGAATGTGTCTGGAGCAACATTCTGAAAGATATAATTCATCGCACTTGCTTATCACACTTGTGGAGTATGGGGATCGAGATGAGACATAGTGGGCAACGTCCACACAACTTCGTGTCGTTCTACAAGAACATTGACGATCTTATCTCCCTCTAACAGCGGGAAGACTGTCTCATTGAAGTGACAACCCGCAAATGAGCGATAAAGAGATCATGTGCAAGGGCTCTGAAAGAGCTAAGGTGAAGGACAATCGTAATCGACAAAGAATCACATCCTTCTTTGAGAACCCAAGTTGGTACGTTGTGGTAGTTCAACTTGGCACATGGAATGCACACCCAAATGCGTAAATACAAAAAACGTCAGGTTTGTACCCAGTAACCAACTGTAACGTCAAAATGGTTGGGTGGCAATGGGCCTCAAGGTAGACCAACATAGCTGCATACAAGATTGCATAACCCTCGGCAAAAACTGAAAACTTAGTGCCAAGGTTCAGGCAATCAATTAAATTACACTTTATGATTGCTATAAGAGGCTGTTTTGGGGTGAACATGGGAATTCGATGTCCAATTATAAACCCAAGAAACATGCAATACTTTATCGAAAATCGTCGATATAAACTCTCCAACATTATCCAGTCTCCCAGACTTTAAGGAATAAGTAGGGTGGTGAACCCTTAATCGGCCAGGGGGTTTAGCAGCAATGTATGTGGACAAACATGTGACCAGTTTGTCGATTCATCAACCAAAACCATAGGTATTTATATGGTTCGTAATGGTTCGTATTTTGGTTAGATTAGTTCACATATATTCCCTTAAATTCACTATGAAAAGATGATCGTTTCATATCTTTGCTAGGAATGATTTGGAAAATCAATTTCTCAAACGAGCAGGCTTGGCAAAGTGTGCTTGTAAGCACAAGATCCTTACTTCAGGTAAGGAGATGCTTTATGACATCATTGTTCGACATAATTGTCCCAAATGGTCGTGCCAAAGCAAGTAAATTGGTCAAATCACCTAGCTCTAAGCCGACCACATGTGGCGTGTTCCCAGTTATGAGGCAGCCCATTGGCCCCTAAAACAAAGCTTCAGGCTCATTTTTGGAGGTGGTACAAAGATATTCTACTCTATTTTCTTTAGTGGTTTCATTTATGATCATTGTCATCTTAAATATCCTTAAGAAAACTCAACGACATTCTTCCGAAACGAATAGAGTATAAGGCCTTTGACATGGTAATTCAGTACCATTTATACGAGGAGCGTGCCAATACTCTTAATCAGGTTGGATAGACCTAAAGTCGTTGCTAGAGATGTGATTCAGGTGTAAAGTTAGTGTGCGTAGTATCGTATTCATCCAGACAACTAACTTTCCCACATTCGTACCTAATCATGTGTTTAATTGAATTTGGTCATATGTATACAAGAAACATGATCCAATTAACTCGTATTCGATGACAATATCAATAAGATTATCCATAATGAAAAACAAACACCAAACTTGAATCCAAGAACATGGAAAAATGTTCACAAAGTAAACCAAAGTTACTAAGGGGATTTGGCCAACAAGGCCATTCATTTCAAAATTCTGCTCTTCCAACGGTGTTTGGTGCAGCAAAATTAGTCTCACAAATTGACTACGAGAATGGTACTTCTTAATGACATTGGTATACGTACGAACATGTGCATAACCAATAATCTATTCCATCGAGACGGAAGTAGATTCTATAGGGTTGAGGTTCGGGAATAATATCCCTTATTCTTGAAGTTTTAGGTTTTAGATGCCAAGGATCATGCTTCGGGTATGATGCCACACCTTGGTAGGCCCTGATTCTACCATATGTTGTAAAAACAAACTCGAAATTGGATGGTGAGAGAGACAGACCCCGAATTGGGTTTGGTAGGCTTAAGCTGAAGCTAGAGGGGTCTGTTCGGTAGGTTTTTGCTGAAGCAGAGTAGTACCATTCAATGCATCTTTGCTGAAGCAAAGCATGCCCTTCAGTGCATCCCTGCCGAAGCAATACTCACCATTTGGTAGGCTTTGACCGAACTGGGTTAAGTCATTCGGTAAACTCTAATCGAACTGGGTCTATAACGTTCGCTAGACTCCAGCCAAAGCTGTGTCTATACCGTTCTCTCATGCTTGTGGTAGTAATCAGATCCGAGAATTTGGTAAACTTCCGCTTTCTACACTACTGCCTCGGGATGGAGTTAGAAACATGGAAAAACGAGAAAACGTATTCTCCAGCCAAAATTCTATCAGATTTATAAACTTCAGAATCATACTCATTCATGGACATAATCATGGTGTGCTTCAAGCAATATCTCACATGATCAGACGATCTGTAAGAGCGAGCCAAAGAGCCATGGAATCCTTGTTCGGGAGGTACTTCCATTTGTAATGCTTCAGGCATAAGTCTTCGAATAAAGATCATGGCGGAGGCTTATTCAGCTCTTCCATGCCATTATTGACTACAATGGTTTCTCAGCTTCTTGATAGTCAAGTGGAGATTCACATCTTGTACCCCACATAAAGTGGTTTCTATTAGAAACGTCTAAATAAAGGAAATCAAACTTGTGACAGTTCGACAATCCACTGAATTGGAGGGAACAAGATTGTGATTGGTGCTATGGGAATGAATCATCCATAAGCATCAAAGTTAGAACATTCGAGTTCTAAGACATGGTTTTCATGAAAAACATCGGGTTTTCATGGGTGTATTGTTTTATAAAAACTTCGGATTTCAAATGCACTAAATTTGAAACTACAAGTTCAATTTAGTTTATGAACGTTTAGTCCATAAAAGAGACGTTCATGCAAGAACACATAATGCAATATGCTGATTTAAGTGTAATGGATTTGAGTTGCTTCGGGAACTCAAGTGTGAGCGCTTCAGGACTACGAAATGATGCCAACGGTTCAAAGAAGATAAATAAATTATTGAATCGTTAATGTCCAAAAGTGAGATTCAAGCCAATAATTTTGGATTAATTGTCAAATTAATGGACTGCAGGTTACTTTTAATTAATTCAATAGATTGGGACCATTCTGAGTCGATCGTAGAAGCAAAATAATGACATTGGATCATATTCACTTTAGATGGCTTCGGGCCAAATAATTAAGAAAATATAGCCTAGTATGGCTTTAACCAAAAACGTCCAAAAAATATTTGGGTATGGTTATGAAGCGGGAATGCTAAAAACAGGACATTGGGTTCGAAAAAAATCACAACCCAACACGTGTGGGCTGGTTATGTGAGGTACGGCCTGCAGCAAGCTACAGGCCTTGGGCTACATAACACGGCTGCACAACAGCCCAAAAAAACACTCAAGTTATAAGCTTCTAGCAGAGGAAAGCAAGCCCAATAGGGCTTTGAGGGAAAGATACCTCAGCCTTAGCTAGGTGTGGGTTAAGTGCACAGGAAAAGCCCAGCTGTGCTAGCTTGGTCTTGGTGAAGGCCAGAGTGTGATAGGCCCAACAAAAAAAATAGCTGATATGTGGGCCAAAAGCTGCAGGCCTTCAGTAAGAAGCCCAGACGTGTCTGGTTCTCACACATATGCAACAAGCCCAAAAAGACTGCTGCCTCACGGTTCCAACGTCCAAGCCTCGAGTAGCAGGCTTAGCATATGGTGAGGTCGGCGTGGTGGCACAACTCCAGGCCGCGGCTTAGTCGTAGATTTCCCAAATTTAAATTTCCCCTTTTTATTTTTTTGAATTGTAGGGTTTGTAAAAAAAACCAAAATTGCTTCTATTTTCTTTCAATTTTTTTACTCACAAATTCCACATAGCGATTTTATAATTGTGTAATGCATGAATGTGTGTGTGTGTGTGTGTGTGTGTGTATTGACAAATATATGAAACATATGCAATATATATATCGGAAGGTAAATATAAATGTAGGAGGTTCATGCATCATGGGGAATGTTTTCATGATTCACGGTCGTTTCAAATATCATACTTTATTTTAGGCGTACATGATTAGCAGAAAACAATAAAAACTTTTGAATTTGTAGATCTTTCTCGGAATGCCGGAATTGCATCTCCAATGCGTTGTATCACGTTCAACAAAGAGAAATTAAATTGAATCAATAGCATGTATATCAATTCAATAAAATAATAAATTAATCATAAAAGAATGATTAAAACGTAATACTCTCCTAATTGAAGAATAAACTCTCTTTAGCTCAGTGTCAAGAGTGTGCTGATAACGTGTTGTAAGCATAATTTACTGAACAATTATGGAGACCATAGAGAGAGGGGTGCGACAATAGTAGAAAGAAGAGAGATATGTAATTGTGAGGTGTGTCCTATTCCACACCATTATACCTTTATTTATGGTAGTAGGGAATGTTAATTCCTTATCCTTTTAGGATTACAACTCTTAATAGGTAATTAACTCATAATAGGAATATAAAGAGATAATCCTATATCTACTAGAATTTACACAATTGCATTCCTAATCTAATAGGACTGCAACAAAACCATAGTTACATACAACCGATTACTTTCTCCTCGTATATGAATCTTAACTTAATAAGGCGAGCACAAATATGAGGGTTGTAGTACAAATCCACGTAATCTCTCTCTCTCTCTCTCTCTCTCTCTCTCTCTCTCTCTCTCTATATATATATATATATATATATATATATATATATATATGGAATAGGATCAAGGGACAAATATTTTTACAAACATTTTTACACTTCTTTGGAGCCTTTAGATTTTATAACATCCAAGAGTTCTTATTTATTCATTAAATGACTTGGATACTTATGTGGATTTTAACTAATATTAAAAATAAAAAATAAAATTGAAAAAACATAAAATCTAGAAGAAAATTAATATATATATAAAAGGAAGAAACCCTAATCGTGAAAATAAGAAAGGAGGTATGAAGGCTACAAAGAAAACCATGCCTATGTTCTTATATTTTACAATAGGAAGGTAGTGCGTGATGATTTTTTTAGAGTGCTAATAGTAGCTTCCTTTTTTTGTTTGAACTTCATTGGCTAATGTTAATATTTTCTAATCCTAGGGAACAAATAAAATTAAAGGCATCAAGTTACAGATCCCTGAAGACTCCGAACCAGATCAAATATGTCTGAATGCTAAAAGCTTCTCAAAGATGAAAAATCTTCAAATACTTTTTGTAAATAGTAATGTGCGCCTATCTGGAGAAATTGATTATCTCCCTAACGAGTTGAGACTCCTTCATTGGCATGAATATCCATCACAAGTTTTGCCCAAATGGAAGTTACAGACCTGGGAATCGGAGATAGAGGTTTCAGACCTCCTTTCTTATTTTCACTATTAGGGTTTCTTCCTTTTTTTTAATATATATATATATATATATATTTAATTTTCTTCTAGATTTTATGTTTTTTCAATTTTATTTTTATTTTTAATATTAGTTAAAATCCACGTAAGGATCCAAGTCACTTAGGGTGCGTTTGTTGCACCGGACTGTCTCGGACTGGACTAGCTTCAGGGACTAAGCTGGATTGGCTTAGACTAGACTAAGCTGGACTGACTTAGTGAAGCGTTTGGTGCAGTGTCAGACTAAGAAGCAGGACTATAATATTATATTATTTAATCTATATTTATTAATATTTTATTTTTAATTTAATATATCAATTAATATTTTATTATTACTTTCTTTTTCCCTGTTTTTCTAGAATCCTCCCCTATGTCTTCATTCATTGTTTTCTCCGCCTCTCCCTCCCCATTCCCCTTTTCTCCCATTTTGTCACTTCGTTTTTTATTGCAAATCATCTACCTCTTCACTTCATCTTCTTTGCCTCTTGCCTCTGCACTTCATCTCTCCCTGGCAAGCAACATCACCCACTTCACATCCCACGGAAAGCGGAAATTATGCAGAGGCTTCGTCCTCTCGGTACCCATCGCCATGGACTTTGCTGCCTCTGTTTCTCACTCCTTCGAATTTTCTGGGAAGAGGGAAGAATTTTTACTGAGATTGTTGTTTTCGTTTTGCTTTTTTGTTTCGGATATGGGCATGGGTGGGCTGGGTTTCAAATCTGGGTTTAAGATCTGGGCATGGAGGCAAATGGAGTTGCAGAGAGGCATGCTTGTAGACAACACTGTTGCACACAACGCAAGTTCGGAGACGGGATTAGCAATCCCAAACGTTTTGAGGGGCCTCGCTAAGACCACGCAGTGAAGGACTTAGTCGGCACGAGTCCGACTTAGTACCATTAAACGTTGTCCCGCTTTCACCAAACACTGGACTAGTAAGTGAGTCTAGTCCAGTGAAACTTAAGAAGGTCAAACAAACGGGCCCTTAATGAATAAATAAGAACCCTTGGATATTATAAAATCTAAAGGCTACAAAGAAGTATAAAAATGTTTGTAAAAATATTTGTCCCTTAATGCTATCCCTATATATATATATATAGATATATATATATATATATATATATATATCTATAGATATATATATATATCTATAGATATATATATATCTATATATATATATATATATTTGTCAAACATGTACCACATATATTTTAGTGCCAATAATACTTGCATTCATCACTTAGTAGTAGTACTACAATCTAGTGATATTTCTCTTCACTTGTAAGTGAGAGGTCTTATGTTCGATTCTCGCCAAAGACGAATTTGAACCATATTATTGTTAGCCCATTGTGAGGCTAAGCCCACCATCTCTCCCTTAATGTAGATAATATAGTTTGTTCAAAAGAAAAAAAAAATACTTGCATCCATCTCTTAGAGAATCTATACATCCATCCTTTTGACATGGACCAATTTTATTTATTTTTATTTTTTACGATCTAAAAAGGTTTTTCACAAGATTAGATGAATTGTCAATTTACCTCAATAAAGTCGGAAAATAAAAGTACTGAAACCAATAAGATGAGCCAGTCAACTTCAACTCAGTAGTAAGGTTCACGATATTTATCTTTATTTGTAATTAGGATGTCTAATATTGAAATATTATGAATGAAGAAATTGATACCAATTTATTCTCTCTAATTTATTATAGATATATCGTATCGTTTGATCAAAAATAAAAAATGGGCAACCCCAAAACAGGTCCATCTTAAGCCCAAGACCCATGAAGCCCAAAGGTATTGAATACCTTGGAATAGCCTGCTAAAGCCTTTTCCCCATTATATACTTCGATGATCGTTCAGTCGTCGCAGGAGGTCAAGCTTAAGCTAACACACACTCTATCACCGGAAGCCATGGAAGCTCTGCGAAGCTTAGGTCAGCTAGTCATAGCCTTGTCCATCTTCTCCCATCTCTCCCTGCTCGCTTATTCCTCTTCCCCTCAGGATCTCCAGATCCTTAACGCCGAGCGCAGAGTAAGCTCCTTCCTTTCATTTCCGCTCCATCAATACTCAAATTTGATTTGCTTATATCTAATTACTTTGATTTGATCAATTTATTGTGTTGCAGATTGACTTGACCTCCCATATTGTGAAGGTTTTCTTGACGTTAAAGGTATGGATTTTTCTGTATTGTTGGATTTTCTGTGTAGTGAATTGAACCCAATTTGTGAAAATTTCGAAACTTTGATGGGTTAGGAATTTTAAATCTTTATCACGGTTTGAGATTTTGTGCGTTTTTTTCATTTATCGTGTTCGGCATGAATGTGGATACTTGAGCTTTGGTTCAGTCTTTGATTTGATTTTTCATGCTACACTCAGATCGTTTTTCGCCCAAATCTGGCATAATATGGATGAATGAACTACTTTTTATTTTGGATACTGGAAAATGTGGGTCGTTATGTTTACAAATTGGCATGCTAAATGTACTTTGTACGATTGTCCGTCTATTGTCTATATGACTACAAACTACTTTTTTTTTTATTTTGAATACCGGAAGATGTGGGTCGTTATGTTTATAAACCATGGTCTTAACTGTTAAGAAGCATTTTCCTGACAAATAAGGTTTGATTTAAGTTGTCATGCTCCACTCCATTGTTTTTGGCCCAAATATGGCGTAATGTGGATAATAGAATCACAATATGAGAGTTTTGAATTTTAGTCTTTACTAATTGGCATGCCACCTGCGAGTTTGGGACACTATGCTTGTAACGGTGACCAACTTGACACTGTAGACAAAGATACTTTATGATCATACGAATTAGTCATTTTGAAAGTAATAATTTTCTCATTGTACTCTACTGGGATGTTTATATTTTATTAAATTGATGGAGTTGTCTTTCAGGTTGAAAACACTGGCACATCTCCTGTTTCGGAAGTACTTCTTGCTTTTCCACCCACACAGGTTGATCACCTAGCATTGCTCAAAGCAGCTATCACTGTTGGAAAAAAGAAAAAGAAAAGTTATGTTCCCCTGGAAGTCAATCCCACTGAGCTACCTGATGCACCAAATGGGGCTAAATCGTTTTCTATCTCGTTGCTCCACCCACTAAATTCAGGTGAAACTGCAACACTAGAGGTGCTTTACATATTGACACATTCTCTGGAGCCTTTCCCAGCGGAGATAAGCCAATCAGAGTCTCAGTTGGTCTATTACCGTGATGGTGCAATAATATTGTCACCGTATTATGTCAAGCAGCAGACTACTTTTATAAGAACGCCTAGTACTAGGGTGGAATCATTTACAAGAGTAGAGTCCACTAACCGTGCTGGTTCCGAAATAAAGTATGGGCCATACAAGGATCGCCCAGCATACTCTTATTCTCCAATAATTGTTCATTTTGAGAATAACAATGCTTTTGCTGTTGTTGAGGAGCTTGTACGCGAAGTGGAAGTATCTCACTGGGGCAATCTTCAGATCACAGAGCATTACAAGTTGGCACATGCTGGTGCTCGACACAAAGGAATATTTTCGAGGTAAGCTCTGCTGCTGGTCTTATCTTGTGTATTTAATGTAAAGAGTTGCAGTCGGTGAAAAAAGTTTGATACAATAAAATTGAATGAGTAAAACTTTTGTAGGATAAATTGATCATAAATGTCTCTATTTCTTCATTATTTGATGAGTTGCAAATCCTGCTTTCTGTACAAGTGTGTGGATCCATGTATGACATGGATATAAATAAATACAAGCACCCTATTTAAAAGAAAAACTGAGTCTCCAATATATGGTCAAGGTTGATCTTGAGCCTTTTGGGGCCTAAGACAAACTGAAAAGGGCCTCTTATTAGACAACCAATCTCATACAAGAAGTCATCCTCATTTAATTTCCGGAAGACATAACAATATGTAAATGGTTTTAAAATTTTGAATAAGCTACTTATATTTGCAAAATAAATAATTCATCAATCGTAAGGACCATGCAAGTGAATATCAAAAGGCAAACTTTAGAGACTTATCATTACACAGCTGAGTTTGAAGAATGCAAAAGATAGCAATTACTTTGTGTAATAGATGACCAATGTTAAGACAGCCTTTAGTTTGTCTTTTGCTTGTTAGGAAATAAATATGTATGTTGATGCCCATAAAAAAACTGTTATGTTTTTTCATTCTTAGAATTGATCTTCCAAGGCTTCCTTTTGGCAGGGTTGACTATCAATCTAGGCCACATGCTGGTGGTGTCTCTTCATTCAAACATCTTCTAGCCAGACTACCTCCTAGGGTTCATTCTGTCTACTACCGAGATGAAATCGGAAACATCTCATCCTCACATTTACGTACAGAATATCTAAAGGTGGCTTTTCTCCACGGCAATGAAACAATTTATATATTCTATGATGCTATCCTTGTACATAAGTTTTGCTTGCTTGTTGCCATCCTCGTAGGCTCTCTCTTTATCTGTCCATCCATTGGAAACCTAATATCATTATAGCAAATGGATGGGGAAGTTCACATAGAAAAACAATGCAGAATAATATCCCCATGTTTTGCATATACAACTCTGATTTTGGTTCTATTAATCATGACTTTTTCAATACTTTCTTTTCAGTCGGATCTTGAAATTGAGCCACGCTATCCTTTATTTGGTGGTTGGAAAGCTACATTTGTAATTGGGTACGGGTTACCACTGGAAGACTTCCTTTTTGAGTCACCTGATGGCAGGCGATACCTCAATTTCACTTTTGGTTGTCCTCTTGCTGAGACGGTGGTAGACAAGTTAACTGTAAAAGTGGGTTTAGTACTATGTTTTTGCATTTATGTTTCTATATTTTGCAGATTTGTCAGATCTTTTTTCCATTTTGTTTGCCCTTAGACATGGGAATATTAATTTACTGATTCAGGAACTGTTGTATTTCAGGTTGTGCTACCAGAGGGATCAAAAAATCCTTCTGCTGTGGTTCCTTTTTCAGTTGAGCAACATCTAGAGGTAATCCGATAGTAGGCCTTTATTGATGTCCAAAAACACCATTATATAATATAATTCTAAACCTTCTCTATACAGCTGATTAATTGTAAAGTGCATTGAAGCAATTTTAACTCTATTTTTCGTTGCCAAGAAAAAAACTTTTTTTTTGTTTCATTATTTTTGGAATTATCCAAATTGCACAACAAATTTGTTTTTTGATGCAAGTAAAATATTTTTTCTTTCTATATGATAGTGATTAAGTGCATATCTTTCATTCTTATATCTGCAGACCAAATATTCATACCTTGATGTTGCTGGAAGGACAGTGGTGGTTCTCAAAAAGAGAAACGTAGTTCCAGAACACAACTCTCATTTCCAGGTGGCTATTCGATCACTGACATTGGTTGGACTTTACCAAGTATTATAATTACTTATTGAGGCATTTTACTACTCTGAACTGTAAAATTATAATTTTGGCTCTCCTTGTATTGCCATTAAGTTTTGAGGTTGATCTGACCACTTGGAGAACTTAATGCCCTTTAAATTCATGTAAAGTGTGCGCAGGACTTTTCAAGGCTTGACTTTGTTTCTGTGTCATTTGTGGGAGCGTATCTAGGATCAGTTATGCTCACCTAATAGTATCCTATGATAGAAATATGCCTCATAGATTAGCATGTATTTTAGTTTGCAAGGTTAGGGCATTGGTCCTAGTATATATATGCTCACCCTTGAAATGGTCATACAACATGTGCTGAACCACTAGGTTGATTAGTATTGAAGCTGTGTAGTGACGGAATTAAATTTCCTAGATTCGTGCTCTTTATATATTGTCCCCATACATGTATGCCGTGCACAACCCTTAAAATATTATGTATATTAGTGGCTGAACCTATCTCTCTCCTTTGCTTTATGTGGCAGGTTTACTACACCTTCAACCCAGTCTTTATGCTGGCAGAACCACTGATGTTGGTGTCTACGTTTTTCTTCGTTTTCATGGCCAGTGTAGCTTACCTACACATGGATTTTTCCATATGCAAATCATCTTGATTCACAAAGGTACGGTTTCTACAACCTGGAATTACACTCTTACCGAAAAGAATCTTTACATTTCAAACCTATGTTTTGTGGCTTATCTGATCAAACTGTTTTGACTTGTAGATCACTGTGGATGAGAGGAGCCCGGACTTTTGAGCGTGAACGTTTCCTGTCACTTTCGGTTCTAAAGTTATAAACTACCTTATATAATGTAGGTTACCATGAGGAAAATTTTGTTGCGCATTGACCCTCTCACTTTATGTAGCTGGATGTAAGCTCCCTTTCCCAAAGAGGGGGTTATATTATTGTCGTAGTTTTACAAACACAAGGATTCAGAAGTGCTTATATAGCGAAAATACCGTGTTATAAATCTTGTTTAGATAATGTGACAGAAGACTTGAAGAGCTCGACAAGCAACAAACGGTAAAGATCTATCCCAAATGTGAAGGTTTGCATGCTAAAAACCTGCATCCGTGATAGTGTCTGCCACAAAGTTTGCTTCACGGAACATATTGAGACTACTCAAAGGACCTGGCAATTATTTTGATGTCCTCAAATATATTCATCACCCGCCAAGGAACACCACTTGTGCCCTGCACCGCATCAATCACCAGTTTTGAATCACCCTCCACCAAGACCTTCCAAAACCCTTTACTCCTCGCAATCCAAAGGGCATCCCTAAGAGCGAGACATTCCGCGACATTGATGGAAGTTTCCCCCAAGGACCTGGCTCCGGCAATCACCGGTTCTCCGTGTTAATTCCTTATGATAAATCCCGCAGCCGCCGCAGAGTTCTGAACAGAGCCATCGAAGTTCGGTTTGAAGAAATCACCACGAGGGGGTTGCCATCTAATCAGCCCATGTTGCTTCCTGCTAGATATAAGATTTTTCTTATTGGCATTAGTGTGGTCATTCGCCATGTTAAAAGCCAGCAAAGCCACTCTAGAAGGATAAGCTTTGGCATTATTAAAAACAACTTGATTCCTCATCTTCCAGGTTTGCCAACATATGAGGAGGGCTAAACTAAGACTTGACAAAGTCTCATTATCTTGGTAGTCAAGGGATATTTGACCTTAGCCTCCATAAAATTCTCCCTCCTTAAATATTTTTGTTTAACTAATTGAACCCACCAATTTTGATCATCTGTGAGCACCTTTCCTATTGCATTTGGGCTGGCACACCTTATTCCAGGCAACAGGGTTCATTTTACTTTCCCTCCCCCAAAGGGACTTCCTATTCTCCTTATCAAGCATCTTTGTAAACTTATTTAGACATTTAAAACACATCATCATGTGATACCGCTAAGGTTGGCCTTGATCAGAGTAACTCTACCATCTCTCAATAAAGTGTTAGCTTTCCATCCAGCTAGTTTATTTTTAATTTTTAACATAATATCCTTTGTATTTACTGGGTCTTTCCAACAAATAATATTGTTTATCTCCAAATATTTTACCAATTGTACTTTTGTGTTGGATTTTGATAATATTAGTGACCTCATTACGAACGTGATTAGTAGCATTCTCCGAGAAATAGAGAGAAGATTTATTAAAATTTATCTTTTGTCCAAAAGCGGACACAAACGTATTCAAAACATTCAAAATAATCCCAGCAGCACCTTTTGACGCTTTAGCAAAAATGAGACAAACGTCAGCAGCATTAAATTGGAAACCTTAAAACCTCTAGGCGAAGTCAAAAGCCCTAAGCTAGTTCTAGGAGAGAGGGCCAGAGCATTAAAATGCCTGATTAAAGGTTCCATGCATAAAATGAAAATATATAGAGACAAGGGGTCCCGTTGCCTAATTCCCGTTGAAGGATAGATGTAATATCTCACATCGTTCAGGAAAGTGATCCTTAAATGTATATTCTCATCTCTACCTAGCACGAGGTCTTTTGGGAGCTCACTGGCTTCGGTTTCCGTCGGAATTCTGAAGTTAAGTGAGAAGGTGGCCAGAGCACTCCCATGATGGATGACCCATTGGGAAGTTGCTCGTGAGTTCCTAGAAACAAAACCGTGAGGGCGTGGTCGGGTCCCAAAGCGGACAATATTGTACTACGGTGGTGGGGCGGGCCCGGGAAGTGGTCCACCACAGGCCGGGATGTGACAATAGAAATACCCATGGGCCTTACCATTAATCAGAATAGACAAAGAGGTGGAAGTAATACACTCCATAATGAGATTGATCCACTGATTGTTAAATCCAAATCTAACAAGCACCAACCTAATGAAATCCTAACTCAGCATATCATAAGCCTTTTCAAGGTTCTCCTTTTTTTACGTTTAAACGTTGAAAGGATTTCATGAGCAATAAGGATGTTATCATGAATGGACCTATTTGGAGCAAAATCCCCCTAGTTATTGGAAATGCAAGTTTCTAGAATTGGTTTAAGTCTATTAACCATCAACTTCGTAATTATTTTATACGCCACATTGCACAAGCTAATAAGTCTAAACTTAACCACAGTTTCTGGATTTTCCACTTTAGGAATGAGCGCAATGTTCGTATGGTTAATTAACCTCAGGCTCGATCCATTCGTAAAGAAATCTTCGACTAAACTTATGACTGAAGGACCAACAACATCCCAACACTTATTGTAAAACAAGGCATGGAATCCATCAAGGCCTAGGGCCTTCAAGGCTCCAATGACATTAATAGCCTTCCAAATCTCATCATCACTAACTGGGCTAAGCAAAGCCCTATTCTAGCCTTCAGTGATGCAAGTATCAATTATTTCAATGAAACTTGTAATCATAGTATTATTCGAACCAGGATGACCAGTGAATCGCAGTTTAAAATCCTGCACAAAAACATGTTCCATTCCTTCCCCCTTCAACCACCAAAACCCTATATTATCCTTAATTTTCAAAATTCCATTCCTCTTTCGTCTAACATTTGTCATCGTTTGGAAAAATTTGGTGTTCTTATCACCAAGTTGAAGCTAGTTAACTCACGCTCTTTGAGCCTAAAGGATTTCCTCATTACTAAGAGCTCTATTTAACTCATTTCGTAACATTGCCTCTTCGGCTAGTAAATGAAGGTTGTTCTAATCATTCATACTCTAGGCTTGGAGTATGTTTGTACCATACTTGACCAATCCTGAAACTACTGAACACCGGACAACGTTATACCGTCAAGGACCCAAAAGAGTTTCCCTCAAACTAGGAGGCCAATCACAACGCGACACATGTCGACATCAGAAGTCAATCATAGCGCGACACGTGTCAACATCAAAAGCCAATCACAACACAACACGTGTCAATGTTAGAATGAAACTAGAAACTCTCTTCTATAAATTGAGATCATTCTCTCACAATATTTCCTAATGTCATTTGTACTAAATCATTCATTAGTACTTACTAAAGGAGAGCTTGAACCTATGTACTTGTGTAAACCTTTCATAATTAATGAGAACTCCTCTACTCTGTGGACGTAGCCAATCTGGGTGAACCACGTACATCTTGTGTTTGCTTTCCTGTCCCTATCCATTTACATACTTATTCACACTAGTGATCGGAGCAATCTAGTGAAGGTCACAAACTTAACATTTTCTGTTGTACCAAAATCCTCACTGATTTTGTGCATCAACAGAGTACATTAATTTTCTCAAAAAGTTCACGCACTCTTTCATGGACATTACCAAAGACCTCCTTGTTCCAAACTCTAGCCAGAGATTTCAAAGCTCATAGACAACCCCCTCAGCTTATCATTAGGGTTGCCATTAAAATCCATACTCCAAGCTTTTTTAACAATATTAATAAAATCTGGTGATTCAACCACATAGCCATAAACTTGAGGTACAACGTCCAACGACATTACACTGGTTATTAGGAAGGCAATCTAATAGAATAGGACTATGGTTCGAGCAAAAAATCGGATAATTGTGGAGATTAGCATTTGGAAATGTGTTCAACCAGGTTGCATTTACAAGAACCTTATCTAATCTTTCAAAAATTAAAGTGTTATCTTTGTGCCCATTAGTCCAAGTAAATGGAACCAGAAGCAGAGAAAGAAACAAGGCCTCCATCTTTCAAGAACTCAGCAAAGTTAACCCTGTGCACATTTTCTATCTCCCCCCACCTTTTGACTAAGACTTAAAATGTTATTAAAGTCTCCAATCAACATCCAGGGTTGCCGAGTTAGTATTGATACCATAGAGACTCAAGAAATCCTCCCATAGTTGAGATTGCATGCATTTTTGTGGAAAGGCATAAGTAAAAGTGCATAAAAAATTAACACCCGACTTTAAGATTTTAATACTACAATGGATAAATCTGGGGCAGGAGGCAATTACATTAATAGATAAGTTCTGGTCATGCCAGAATAGGCAAAGCCCACCGGCTTTCCTATTCCCTTTTGCAAAAAAACATTCCATTAAACCACTTACAAAAAAACATTCTTGGAAATTTTACTAAGACCAGACCTAGGTTCTAGAACACACAAGATATCAAGCTTAATTAAACTAGAAAGAAATTTAAACTGAGGGACAAAATCAGGTCTGCCCCACCCCCTGCAATTCTAGACAAGACAATTCATTAATCAACGTCCTTAACAACATAGCTAGCCCCAACATCGCCATTACCACTGTTTCTACCCATCTTCCTACTCCCTAGATACTGCACCTACTCATTGTTTTCCTTTTCAGCCTTCATGAACTCCTCATCCTCCTCCATCGTGTTTTTACCCTTGTCAACATTTGCCGCAATCTTAGCTCCACCCCTCATAGTTGCACCAGAGCTCAAAGTACAATCAAGCATCCACTTGGACATTAAGTCTGCCTTCAAGACCCAAGTCTTGTTTCCCCTTACTACATTGTCATACCAATTCTTCCAAGAAACCACAGTATTCCAACCCTTACTCATATTCTCCTCCCAGTTTTAACTTGCTTTCTCACCTCCAGCTCCTCCTCATCTTTAGAGATCACATCCTCCCCCAACACCGGTTGAGGAAATACCAACATACCCCCCTATGCAGCTTCTGCCTGGTTTCCTCAGATATTTCAACACCAGCTGAATAAACCAGCAGCTCATCCTCAAATAACCTATCCACCAGCAGCCACCCATCTCTGTCCTCAATAACCGAGCATTTGTGGCCCTCCGATCTCCTGCGACCACAATAAAAACAAACTTTAGACAACTTCTCGTAACTCAGCAACACCGAGATATCTTCCTCATCAATGATAACCATCACTCTCTTCAAAGGAAGCCTCAGATCCACCTCAAGCGACACCCTCACAAACAAACCATTCAGACCCGACAAAGAATTCTCATCAGCCCTAATGAAAGTGCCCACAGGTTGCATAATCACCTCCAGGATTTCAGCATCCCGATACTGCACCGAAAGTCTTGGAATCTGAACCTATACTCTAAGACTAGAAATCATTTCCACGTCACAAAAAAAAGCGGTCAACTTCTCCAGATGGAAGATTTAACCCCTAACATACCAAGGTCTATTGTCTAACACATACTCAAGCTCCTCTTGGTCAGAAAACTCCACTGCATACCAATGGTGACCAAAGTGATCAAGATAAAAGGGATTCTTAACCCCCGTACCCCAAGTAAGACATAACTTCCACTTAATGGTTCTAGCTTCAATCTACTTCCCCACAAGCTTTTCCATGAGTACCATGTTCTCCATATGTTCCATATTGAGGTTTGAGTAGAGACTAGTCGAAACACTAGTAACTCAATTCTCCAGAGTAAAGGTACCCCTAAAACCCTCAACAACCACAGGGGGTTGGCCAGGTTGAGGAGAAGCGAATCTATTGACCCAGGAAGGTAAATTGGGACTGAAGGGAATCCTGGGGTGTCTAGAAGACAAAGCTTCAAGTTGGGAGATGATAGTCATTTTAGGGAGGAAGGTTAAAGGCTCAGCTTTCAGAAACAAAGCAAAGGTACAAAAATCCTTCAACAGCAACAAATTTATAGACAGCAAGATGAGATAGGCATGCATACAAACTAATCGGAAAATTAAACGTCAGAAATAAAGAGAAGCAACAGGCAACACAAATTACACTACTCTTAACCAAGCACAAGTAATTAGCAGCAATGATTGACGAGCTAGACAGGCCAAGTGACTTAACAAGCCACATTTCACAAGATAAAGTAATTTAAAAAAACATTAAGACAATATCGAGATAATAATTACCTTTAAGCTTAGCGTTCTGGCCACTCTTACACCACTGATTCTAATTCCCCATACATAGATCTAGGCACTTAAGATTACTTCTCCAACCATCATTCATCAGAGCTATATCGCCATTAATCAGCATCCATCCAATTAAATCTCATTCCCCCAAACACAACACCTAATCCCAGCGTGCGCATGGAGGAATGATGCAATCAACAGAATAGAGCTTCAGCTCAGCAACCCAGCACCCCAAGTGTGAAAGAAAAGACATTCCCTCAACCCAAAGGTCACTAAGCCGAACATAATTACCAAACGTCGATTCCTCTGCTATTACCCAAAACCAATCAAGTACGTGTTTCATTACATCATTTGCCCCAAAAGCGCGTTGAATCATTATCTCAACCCTTATTAACCAACTAGTTAGCCATCCTACTAGCTTAGAGAGGGCCAAAATCAAGAAATTGGTTACCTCCAAGAAGAACCCTAACCCTAGGCGGCCCCTCTTTCCTCTATCGACTCTCATCCTTTGATAAAGCAACTTATATCGAACAAATACACTGCCATTCTGGTGTTTCATGTTTATGAAACGACATCATTTATCACATAAAAGGAAACTTATACCGTTACACATGATGATGTATTTTTGGCACAAAATGTTGTCATGATAAAGTCCTCTATATGTGTTCACATTGCTAAACCTCCCTACCAAATGTTCATAAATTCAAAAATTGTTCGACTGTATGAAATAATTAAGCTTCTTTGCGGTAGATTATTGGCACAAGCACAAAATGTCATTGTATCTTGAGATTCAAACTCTCTGTCCTTTTTGTAATTTTTATAATTTTAATGTAGATTATCCTATTGTTTGTCAAATAAAATAAAAAGCTTAATTAATTTAGCTAATTTGATGAACTTTCAAAGTGTCCCAACTAAGAAACTTTCAAGAATCATTCTAAATGTGACCTACAAGAATAAAACTAGAAAAGGGGGTAGATACTCAAATAAGTCAATCCAAAAACCTCCCATGCATGGATAGTAAAAACTATGGACTCTGAATATGAATATCTTATACTATGAAGTACTGTCATAGACTCATAGTATGGACTCTAAATATTAATTAATATCTCACAATTGTAATTTGAAATTATGTGGAGCAATAACAGTTGGTTTGTTGCATGAATTTTTTCATTAAGAGTGGACTGTTACATGAACTATTACCTCAGCAAAAATTAAGTCCTTGAAATAATTTTCTAGTAAAATAAGTTCCTAAATTCATTAAAAATGCTAATTTCATCACTACTATTATATTCAAAGTTATTTTATCTAATTTTTAGTCAACTTAAGTCACTTGACACACTTTAGAGTGTAATACCGTCATTTTCTCGCCTATAACCCCTTAACATTTCATATAGGTTGCAAATCTAACATTTAATTTACCCTACAAAGTTAACTCCATACACTATTTCTTTATGAAAAATTATCAATCTAGTCTCCAATATGTATCATATGTAGGGATGGACAACAATTATGGCGGGCGGGTAACCACGGTTATTTACCCATAACTGTTTATGTTCATACCCGCATAACTGTTTACCTGTTAGGTAATTGCATAAACGGTTATACCCATACCCATAACCGTTTATCAACGGTTAACCATACTCATAATCGTGTACCCATTTAACCATAACCGTTTACCCGTTTACCAGTTTTTGAACCCGTTTATCCTTTTTTTTACCCATTTACCCATTTTTTCACCCGTCTACATGTTTTTTTTAACAACTTGAAAATTACAAAAGAAAAATTTGTCATAATTTTCATTTTCTGACAATTAAACACCGTTATAGGCACATTTTAGCATGCATTTCCCTATTTTAATCATTTATTAAGTCCTCATACAATTCCAATAATTGAAATAATAGTTTACGAATGATATTTTTCTGCTACCCAAGCAAGTCTTTAATTATAATCCATATGATTTCAAAGTAACGCTTCTAAAAACAAACAAAAAAATAGTCATTACCTTGAATACTAGATGATTCAAAGCTCCAAAATATTCCGAAACTAAACACTTTCGAACACTAATGCTTTAGCACGTTCAATCACAAAGTCTCATCAACTCGTTGTTACCAAAAGAGGCCTACAAAAGAAATGTATAAATTGAATTAGTATCCCATTTAGGAACACCGACACCAATTAGCATGAATCCAACAAAGGTAAGTGATTACAGAGTAATACCCATAACCGATATAACCGTTATATTAAATTAAATGGGTAAATGAATACCCTTTATAACTGCAAGTAATACCTATAACCGATTGAATAAATTAATTTAACATATAGTTAATCAGTTATGACCACGAAACTATTTAACATTTAAAAAACATATGAATTCATCAACCCTAAACGTATAAATATACACCTTATCATTGTCAAAAATTGATCCCTTCAACAATTCTTTTTATTAAAAAAAGTAATAAGATTTTGAAAAATAATGGGTAATTTTACATATATTAAATTTTTACATATATTAAATTAAATGGGTAAACGGATACCCATTATAATCATGGGTAATACCCATAACCGATGGATACCCGTTATAACCGCGGGTAATACCCATAGCCGCCCATTTAAATTTCACAGATAAATGATTATACCAATAACCGTTTATTCGTCTAAACGGTTACTCATAACTATAACCGTGAACTTTAAATGAGCGAGTAACTGCGGTTACCCAAATCCATGGGTATTTTGCCCATCCCTAATCACATGCAGGTAATGTGACTTAAATTGACGGAAAATTGGATATAGTAATTTCGAATCTAATATTAGGGATGCAATTAGTAGATTTTTATAATTAGTAGATTTTTATAATTCAATGACTAATTTTTCTATAAAAAAAGGTTAGGGACCTAATTTTCATTCAGGTAATAATTTAAGAACTAAATTAATTGGCAGTTCACCCAATTTTATGTGTCACATTAAACATTGATCCATTAGTTGTTGAAGTTGGGGTTTTTTCTGTCGAAGGGTAGAGCAATTCATTAAACAAAATCCAAACAGACATATAACAACTAACAACGAGCCATAGAAAGGACCAACCTAACGCCACTGATGCAAACGAACCTTAAGTAATGATTTCTTCCTGCAGAGATTTCAAAACGGTGAATAATAGAAAGGTATAAAGGGTTTCAACCCAAAATAAATACCCTCCTAATTAAGTGGCCAAACCGATAGATACCCAAAAGTGGCTAGTTGGAAACATAACTCTCTATGTTTCATAGAAGCTTCTGTCATTTTAAATCTTTACCCACATTTCTACTGATATCAATTTGTCTATTGATACTTCTCTGAATTTGACTAATCGATATACCTGCAAAATTGAAACTTAATTTCAAAGTATTGCACAACAGAGAAATTACAATTTAGATGTGCAACTCCTACACGACACTATCTTCTTCATCAAACTGGGAAACGATAGAATGTGACATCAGTTCAAGCATGTCTAGATAAAAAAGGAACAAATCAATTGACGAAAAGGACAAGAAAACAAGACAGTACTGAGAGCTCATTTTCGACGGATTCGGATCTCATCCGGATTCAAAAATCATTATTAATTTCTTTATTTAAAATTAAACACAAATAGTATTTAACAAAAACTGACTTCACGATGTACGATAAACGGATAAAATATGAGAATTCCTAGAATCCTCACAAAAAGGATCCTCAGAGCATCCTCATCCATATTCTACACCTATCTCACTCAGTACGTAAACACGTAATTAAGATAGGAAAAAGTAGTTGAAGCAAAAGGTTGAGAAAATGGTTGGGTCACTGTATCATAAGAAGAAAATAATATAGGAGCTGTTAACATGTCTGACCTTGATTAAATATTATAGGTTCACACTTTGATAGATATGAATGCTTGCAGTGATTGCTTCTGGTTCAGCGTTCCTTGAATACTATATGCTAGGTACACCAAATGCTATAAAACAAGCGGTTGAAAAAAAAATTCAAGTATCCAACCACTTATACTATAATACTTGTACCGAGCCGTATTCCTAACATATTAAAAAATTACTCCATAGATGACAATATATATGGGGAGAGAGAGCATGCATATATATGATCTGGAAAAAGGAAAATCATAATGATCCGGAATATAAATTTCAAAGCCCCCTTCACACCTTGTCACTTTGTATAATGCATTGTCGTTTCAACCTTAAATCCCAGCAAGCAGGCAGCAGCACAAAGTCAGAAAAGAGAAAATCTGAAATCACGCATTCAATCTAGCTAGGGTTTGCATTTTGCAAGCATATTCCAGCACAGGCATCCCACCTAGAAAAATCAATGTGTTTTACTTCCCCATTTCATTCCTCACCAGTCACTGTACCAACCAACCTTATCTATCTAAAACAAACTAGTAATTTCCTTTAGCATTCCCATAATGAAACCCATGCATGCATTATGACAAGGGCTTAACAACACATCTTTCTTAACTTATCCAATTTTGCTGACTTTAGGTTACGATTTCTCTCAACCTTTGTCAACTTTGTAAAGAACAGTATAGCTAGACCGAGAGCTAGTTTAACAAATTCGAATTCGTTACAGATTCTTTTTACAATACTGTATTCATCAGATATGCATATGATATGTGTTGCATATACACATGCAAGTTAGGTTAAAAGTTCATTCAGGTTTCATTAATTAGTTAGGTTAAAAGTTCATTATTATGATTCATGGATGAGCTTGGGAAAATTGTATAGGAAAAAAAAACAAGGACAGCTTGGTCGGCCGGGCTATGAATTCTGAGCCACCAGTAAGTACATGCCGTTGAGTTGAATCTAATTCGTTTCATTGAAGTTAGATGCATCGTCCATAGGCTTTGGTTTTGGTAGATACTGAGAAGGAGGATAGGAGTGATTTTAATTATGAATGCCTGATTAGGACGGTTTTTACGTGACGAACGTAGTGAATCGTATATCAGTGATCTCATACTAATTTTGTTAAAAGTGTTTTATATACACATGATTTGGCAGGAACCCTTACCTAAATAAGAACAATGTTATAAAAGAAATCTTCATAGGGATGAAGATATAAGTGAATTGTTAATCATTTGGGAAAAATGATGAAGATTGAGGTCAAGACAGTCTTAGGTAGGGATGGACAATGGTTATGGCAGGCGGGTAATCGCAGTTATTTATCCATAACCGTTTATTCTCATACTTGTATAACCGTTTACCTATTGGGTAATTGCCTAAACGGTTATACCCATACCCATAACCATTTATAAATGGTTAACCATACCCATAACTGTATACCCATTTAACCGTAACCATTTAGTACACGTTTACCCATTTATCATTTTTTAACCCGTTTATCCTTTTTTTTTTACCATTTACTCCTTTTTCATCCGTCTATGTGTTTTTTTAACAACTTGAAGATTAAAAAAGAAAATTTTGTCATAATTTTCTTTTTCTAACCATTAAACACCGTTATAGGTACATTCATTATACATTTCCGCATTTTAATTTTTTAAGTCCTTATACCATTCCAATAATTGAAATAATAGTTTACGGACGATATTTTTAACTGTTAACAATGAAGGTAATATAAAATTTGCTAAGTATTCTTGGGTTACGAAAACTGTTAAAAGACAGTATTCTTGGATTATTTAACTCGGAATGTAAAGTATTAACATAATATATATAATGGACCATGAAATTTAAAGTGGTTAAGGAAAACTATATTATATTAGCTACATAAATCATGCACTATAATAAATAGCATTGATCAAAGTTTTGTCTGATAGGGAACATGGTTTGTGTTAATTTTGCATATATAAAATAAATGGGTAAACGGTTACCCGTTTATAACCGCGGTTAATACCCATAACCGTCCATTTAAATTTCACGGGTAAACGGTTATACCCATAACCGTTTATTTATCTAAACGGTTACCCATAACTGTAACCGTGAAATTTAAATGGGCTGGTAACCGCGGTTACCCATAACCGATGGGTATTTGCCCATCCCTAGTCTTAGAATAGACTCAGATGAGTATAATTAGCTCCATGCATAAAGTTAATTTGCCAATTATTATTAGACAAAATTTGCAAACTAAATAATGTGTCACCAATAGGAATGAACACGTTAATCAACGCTTAAGTCATGACTCAATCATCAATTTTCATATCATTTAGTTTATAAAATTTTTAAACAAATTCTATTTCAATTTAAAAATAAAATTTTTAATTGAATAGTGAAATTTTTAAATAAAAAAAACTTTGCCGAACGATCTATAAAAAAAAAGTGATACTATTTAGTTCCTAAACTCAATTAGTAGTACTTCTAGAGCCCACTCTTTCCCCATACTACTAGTGAAAGGGAAAATGTAAAGACTACCATTAAAGCAGCCCAAGCGAGATTTATTATATCTATGTGAATTATGTCCTTTATCTCTATGAAGGAATTATTCAATTATTGTTCACTAATAAATAATAGGCTATATATAATATCAGAAAGAAATGTGTGATCGACCCTATTATAGTTTGCTTTTGTTTGAAGAAACAACCACAATGAACCCAAATAAAATAATAATAATAAAAAAATTATGGTGTATATATTTGTTGTTTGTGTTGGGGTGAGTCAACGGGATATATTTGGAAAGGATTAAAATTTCCTAATTTACGTAATTAAGATCCCTAAAATTATGCCTTGTACTCTTGTAAATTGAAGAGAGCTAGGAGGATGCATATTACGATGCTTGACCCTAATTTAATTTACTGGTTTATGACTTGAATTAGATAGGATGACTTTAACAAGACCGCTTCCTAACTATATTCTTCATACTTAATCAGAGTCCTTACTAAGTATGTTTAGTTGATATTAATAATAAAAAGTTCTGAACATGTTAAAGACAAGACAACAATATATTTTGGGAGAGGTATTAGGTTCGATTTTTGCCAAAGACGAATTTGAACTACATTTTTTTTTTTGTCGAAAGGTAATAATTTATTAGAATTAAATACGAACAGTTACATTTCCATCTTCGGCTAAAATATTAAAAAGAAACTCAGGTCCTAATTCATTCCAGCCAAATCTCCCACCATACTTAATGATGTACGCCGTTACCGAATGGGCTGCACGATTGCAGTGACGAGGGGTAAAGCAAAGCCTTACCAACTGAAATAAACTACCCAATCTCCAAATATCTTAGAGATAAATCTCAAGCTTCACAATAACCGGAACCTCCTTATTTAGCATCTAAATCAAGCATTTGGAATCCGATTCCACCACCAGCCTACCATTCGCCTCTCACTCCTCCCTCCCCACAATCGCCTCCAACCCTTGTCGAATCACTTCAGCCTCCGCCATAATGGCGTCCCCAAACCATCCCCCTCCTATCCCTCCCGCGAGCATTGGGATCCCAGCAAAGTCCTTAAGCACCCACTCAACCCCTCCCTCCCTCGTATCTTTCCTCCATGCCGCATCACAGTTCAATTTTAACACCCCAAAGGCAGGATTCTGCCATAGGCGTACTCTCTCCCCAGCTCCCCCACCTAAACCCCTTTCCTCTGAAAATTAACTTAACACACAAATTAAACCCTATTGTTGACAATTGTAGCAAAGATGTAAGTAGGGATCGTTCTAGACCAAGGATTAACTAGGAATGCTAATCTACTAAAAACTGACTTAAAAACACAAAACTAAACTTAAGAACAGAAAACTAGACTCTAAGACTCATAACTAGACTTATATGACTCAAACCAAACTAAACTAACTCAAAACAGCACAAAACAATCAAAAAGACTCAAAACTGACTCTAAAGAGTTATTTGGACGAATTTAAGACTTACTTGACTCAAAACACTAATTTGGACATATTTAAACACTTTTCTAACTAATCTAACACACTTAATAAAAGGGGGAATTGATTTGAACGAAATTAATTAAATTGAACAGATTGCAAAACTAAAGCAAACTAGGTACGAAATCAGGTGAATTGAATGGTGAAATAGGCTAGTTAGAGGGTCCTTCTCTACACATGAACATATGCAACATAAATCGATTTCTAGTATTGTTTCTTTAAACCATGAATGACAATGCCCCAAATTAATCATGAATGCACTAATTAACTCTCAGATTTCCTTAAATTCATTGAATTGAATGGACAACGCATCGCAACCAAATTATTCTTTTCAAGTTCCCTATATGAGCAACATTATAGAGATATATTCAAAGATCATTAAGTTTCATGAAAATCATAAGCACTGACAAGGCTATTGTAACTATGAACTGCATGATACTCCAACCAAGAATCTACTTAACACGATTGTGACTAGTAATCTCCACTACTTTTAATTATAAGTTCCTAACGATTAGGTGAAAGTCCCTTATAATATAGCATCAGATTCATGTATGCAAACTTAGTATGCATCCTTAATCAACACACAAGAATAAATTATCAATCAAATAGATAAGTAAATCACATTCATGTTTTACGAAACAATAACTGAAAGAATCAATTCATATTAAACATACGTCTATGACTTTGAATTCACCTCTAACTAAGAAAAACTTAGTTACACACCTGTCCCCATCCCAGCCTTCCTATCCCTCCAAAACTTCCTTTCTCACCCCCTCTGTATCTTACATAGCAGTCCTAAACTCCTCTACCTGGCACTGTCATAAACCCACCGCCACCTATGGCGATACCCGTACCCCCTTAAAGACCACTTCATTCCTACACTTCCAGATCCGCCATAACTCAAATACCACCTTTTCCAAAATTAAATCAGCATCCTCTTCCTTCTCCATGCGCTTCACGATCTGCTGCCATTCCTCCAAAAACTCGTTAACCCCCAGATCTGCCATATTTATTTGCAACGACGTCCCAAACCAAAATGCACAGCTAAATTCACAATCAAAGAAAATATGTGCCTCAATTTCATCATCTTCTCCACACAATTCACATATATTCACTGCTCGGATCCGCCGACGCTCAAAATTATGTCTAATCGCCAAAGCCTTCCTACTCGCCTTCCACAGAAAGAACCGGAGTTTATGCAGAACTAAAATAGTCCAAATCCTCATCCATGTCCCCCCACATGTACTTGAAGAACTTGGCATCCCGCCCCCTTTCTTTCCAAACTCAGCATTTTTCAAAATTTCCACTGCAACATGATACCCCGACCGAACCGTATACACCCCCGTTCTTCGTGTAATGCCATATTCGTTTTTCCTCACACCCATGAGGACTAATGGGTATAAATCGAATCATTTCAAAGTCCTCCAGAGCCACCACCGTCGCAAGCTCCTTCAAACTCCACCCTTGCATGTCTGCCGTCATCAAGTGACACACCCTCAAATGAGGATCCATATTCCTCAACACCGGTTTGAAAGAATGAGGCTTTGGCAACCACGGATCACCCACCCTAACCAACTCCCTATTACCCACCCTCCACCGAAGCCCCATGTTCATAATTTGTCTCCCCAAAAGAATTCCTTTCCACCCCTACGACGACTTCTTCTGATTACTCACCTCCAAAAAAGATGAGTTAGGGAAATATTTATCCTGAAGTACCCTACTTAACATGGACTCCGGCTTCCATAACACCCTCCAACTAATTTTAGCAAGCATAGCCAAATTAAACCCAATGAGGTCACAAAAGCCCAACCCTCCAACCTTTTTACTCTTGGTCATTTTCTCCCATTCCACCCAATGACATCCCCGAGTCTTTGATTGACTCCTCCACCAAAACTGAGCAATGACTCACTCCATTTCCTTACACGTGGTCACCAGCAACTTGAAACATGCCATAGCATGATTCGGCATCGCCATTGCACCGATTTAATCAAAATTTCCTTCCCCGCCGACTACAAAAATTGCTCAGCCCACCCATCAATACGACTTTCAATGCCACGTCGTACCAATTCGAAAACCGCCTTCTTCGAATGTCCAAAATCTGCCTGAATCCCCAAATATTTACCAAAGCCGTCCCTAGCTTTAATATTCATTCTTGACACAATACGCTTTGTATTCTTCTTCAAGCAACCCTTCCCAAAGAAAATAGAACTTTTCTCTAAATTAATTTGACCAGAATCCTTACCATAATTCTCCAGAATTTTAATTACGTTCCCCGCCTCCGTCTCATCCACCTTACAAAATACCACCGAATCATTCGAGAAGAACAAATGAGACATGGCAGTCGCTCCAAGCGCCACCCGTACCCCGTTAACCATCCCTTCCATTTCATGTTTCCGAATATAAGCTGAGAGCGTTTCCACACATATGAGAAAAAGGAAAGGAGACAGCGGGTCACCCTGCCTCAACCCCCTCTCAAGTCGAAAATACCCTGAAGGAACACCATTCACCATCACTATACGACACCGTAGAGATGCATTCACGAATCCATGCACAAAAAGTGGGGTGAAAACCTAAATTACTCATAACCTTAATCAGAAAGCCCCATTCCACTTGATCATACGCTTTTGCCATATCTAATTTAACCGTCATTCTACCATCCTCACCCTCCACACCTTGCTTCAACGAATGCAGAATTTCATGAATAACCAAGATGTTGTCATGAATCTGCCTCCCTGGTACAAAAGCTGACTGATTGCAACTAATAACCCGGTCCATCACATTCTTCAACCTTCTTGTCAGAACCTTAGCAATTATTTGAACTACGTTATTGCTAGGCCATTGTGAGGCTAAGTCCATCCCCTCCCTCTTAGTGTAGAAAATATCGTTTGTTCAAAGAAAAAAATGGTGAACAAAAATGCTACCAATAATTAAAAACAATGCTCAACACTTTTTTGGACACCTCAACTGTGAAATTTTTAAGTCTTGTTCTTGAGGATGTATATTTCATGGTAGTGATATTGGTTTATAAGCTGAAAATTTTGACATGTAATCATGAATATTATCTTTCGTTAATATCACTCCTGTGACCTGTCACGCAACTAATAAAGAAAAACTAATGCTAACATTGATGAGTATTGTATTCAAGAATCTGCCCTCATAAACACATGATCTTCCTAGCCTTTGGTGTGATTGTGAAGCTGTACATAGAGCTATGCACACTTTCTTTTTCCTTTTCTTCCCTTTTCCATTTTTTATTGATTTAAAGAAGATTTTGTGAATGGATAGGGTTTTGACCTGGTAAAAGGACTGAGGGAGGGAGGAAGAGCCAGATAAGCACTTTGGGGGAGGAATTGCCAGAGAAGCACTTTGCAGAGGCTTTGGAATCCATTGATTGGGCACCCTCCATTTGGATTTGCCTAAACAGCTCAATTTTCTTATTTTAAGCAAAACAAAAGCACAAAGAATCTTGTCTCTTCCAACCAATAAACAAATAAAAATGGTACTCAAAAGCAGCTCTTGAGAGTAACTTAATTAAGCTTAACTATGGTTTTTTTCCACCATTAATCACTCTACAACTCATCATCTTTTTTTATGGATAAGGGTGTCACACCTACGTGGTGTTTTTAAATTTAAAAAAAAAAGTGATCAAATATTCCAAATTTACCTTTTTCCCCTTCTGATTGGTAAATTTAATTAATGCATCATAACTTTACAATCCTACTTAATTTTCTATATTTTGTCTAAAAGAGAAAAATTTACATGATAGAAATACACTACAACTGTCGCGTTCTATATTAAAACAATATCATGTCTACAGAAACTTGCATACGGAACGTATCATTGGCATAAAACACCACCATAACGATATACTCGTATCATTTAAAAGCCTTCTCCTTCATAAGTGTGCACATGGCTAAAACAACCTACCAAATATTCATCAATACAAAGTTACAAACTGCTCAACTGTATGGCAATTACCTTAAATCAAGCTTGAAATCCATGATATTTGATAGTGACATTGCATCTTCCTTCATGATATATGATAGTGGCAAGTATCTTCAGGCAAGCTTGAAAACCCAGAATCCACAACACATAGAAGGTACTTACTAATTTAATCAAACATTTAGAATGTACTATATATATTTGTCCTTTTGGGAATTATAACATACATTTTATATTCGTTTTTTTTATATTCGTTTGAAGATGCATAATATGCAATTATTTTGTACGCAAATCATTTTGATTATGAGTAAAAAAAAATCTATTTTGATTATGACTAAATTGAAATGAAAACAAAAAAATATATACAAATTTGCACGTTATAAAATGGGTAGACGACGAAATTATGCTTTAGAATTGATTTTAATACCAATTTATATGTTAAAATTGAAATGGCTATGTCTTTTAACAACGTCCCAGTACCATACAATAATTTATTGTTAAAACGAGAGAATTTCCCTTAGAACTAAAAGTAGGTGTCTAGATACTTTAACTATGATATGAAATGTGCTATGTTGCAACGTTGTATCTTATTTAATGCAATTGCAACCAATGGTGGAGCCACATGGAGACTAGGGTAGTCCAGTGCCCATCTTGGAATTTAAACTTATATTTGTTTACTAGTTTTAGCAATAATGAGTATGTGATGTATTGGTAGATCAAATTTTAGAGGTATCATCAGGTCCTGGGATTGACACTTGCTAACATAAAACTACTTTTTGGTTTTTTAAACCCCCCACAGGTTCTATTTACTACTGCTCAATAATAATTTTTTCATACAAATTTTGAAGCTCCATCACTCTTGTTTGATTAAAATTTTCCATGATATTACTAAATTTTTTTTCTAATTTCTTTCATTAGCTTAAAGGCCCCTCCTAGCATGGATTTTTGATTCCACCACTGATGCAAACCCTACACAATTGAAATACCTTGAGTGGCGAGGTCACCCAATTAATATGGGATTGGACTTTTGGATAATTGAGTGAATGAGACTTTGGAGTAAGATGATGAAGTAGAATTGATAGTGATGTGGAAGATTTGGTCCGTCAGATCAGATAAAGTGTAGAAATTAGCTCTAATTCTTCTCTTCAAGGTAACCCCTTATGCTTAAACCTTAAAGGTCATCTAAACTCGTTCAAACTTCTTACATTTCGTCTTCACTTCTTTTCTTCTTTTTTTTTAAATTGAAAACTGAAATCTTAATTGGTAACTACTTCCACATTTTGGAGGTATCATCAGGTCCTGGGATTGACACCTGCTAACAGAAAACTACCTTTTGGTTTTTTAAACGCCCCACAAGTAAAAACCATATATAACTACCCTTCTGCCAACACTACGATTTCTATTAAACCATTTTTTTTAGTTCATATAAAACAAGGTATATACATTCGAGAAGAAGATTCAATAATATTAAAAGAAAAATCTCATAATAATAGTTGGGGCTAGTTATAACATTATTATCAATGTTGTGTAAGATGTCAACACACTACACAATTAAATACTCTGAGTGGCGAGGTCACCCAATTAATATGGAATTGGACTTTTGGATCATTGAGTGAATGAAAATTTGGAGTAAGAGGATTAAGTAGAATTGATAGTGATGTGGAAGATTTGGTCCGTCAGATTAGATAGAGTGTAGAAATAGAGGATGGTGAAGTGTAGAAATTAGCTCTAATTGCTTCTCTTCAAGGTAACCCCTTATTCTTAAACCTTAAAGGTCATCTAACCTCGTTCAAACTTCTTACATTTCGTCTTCATTTTTCTTTTCTTTTCTTTTTAAATTGAAAACTGAAATCTTAATTGTTAACTACTTCCACATTTTGGAGGTATCATCAGGTCCTGGGATTGACACCTGCTAACAGAAAACTACCTTTTGGTTTTGTAAACCCCCCACAAGTAAAAACCATATATAACTACCCTTCTACCAACACTATGATTTCTATTAAACCATTTTTTTAGTTCATATAAAACAAGGTATATACATTCGAGAAGAAGATTCAATAATATTAAAAGAAAAATCTCATAATAATAGTTGGAGCTAGTTATAACGTTATTATCAATGTTGTGTAAGATGTCAACACATGTTCTATTTACTATGACTCTGCTCAATACTAATTTTTTTCATACAAATTTTAAAACTCCATCACTCTTGTTTGATTAAAATTTTCCATGATATTACTATTTTTTTTTTTCTAATTTCTTTCATTAGCTTCAGGGCCCCTCCTAGCATGGATTTTTGACTACGCGTGCCACTGTTGCAAACTCTACACAATTAAAATACTCTGAGTGGCGAGGTCACCCAATTAATATGGAATTGGACTTTTGGATCATTGAGTGAATGAAACTTTGGAGTAAGAGTGAATGAAACTTTGGAGTAAGAGGATGAAGTAGAATTGATAGTGATGTGGAAGATTTGGTCCGTCGGATTAGATAAAGTGTAGAAATGGAGGATGGTAAAGTATATAAATTAGCTCTAATTGCGTCTCTTCAAAGCAACCCCTTATGCTTAAACCCTAAAGGTCATCTAAACTTGTTCAAACTTCTAAAACAACATCATGTCTATAGAAACTTGCATATGGAACGTTTCATTGACATAAAACATCACCGTAACAATATACTCGTATCATTGAAAAGCCTTCTCCTTCATAAGTGTGCACATGGCTAAAACAACCTACCAAATGTTCATCAATACAAAGTTACAAACTGCTCAACTGTATGCCAATTATCTTAAATCAAGCTTGAAAATCCATGATATTTGATAGTGACATTGCATCTTCCTTCTTGATATATGATAGTGACAGGCAAGCTTGAAAACCCAGAATCCACAACACGTAGAAGGTACTTACTAATTTAATCAAACATTTAGAATGTACTATATATATTTGTCCTTTTGGGAATTATAATATACATTTTATATTCGTTTTTTTTTTATTATATATATTCGTTTGAAGATGCATAATATGCAATTATTTTGTAAGCAAATCATAGAATTCAGAAAAAATAAATTAAAATTTTCCATGGAGGAAGAACAATATTTTCAAATTATGTAAGAGGATCAAGAGAAATACTCTATTATATTTTATTTTTTCCCAAAACTAAAAATAAAAACAAAACAAAGAAATAGGGGTAAAACAGTAATCTCACAACCAAACTCTGAATCGTATAAATACCCCAAAGTCAGTAATTCTCAAACCGGGAGAGGAGAAACAGAGAAGGAAATATACAGAAAAGAAAGAAAAAAGTGGCACGAAAGGAAAGCGCAGAGCATTGCTCTGAGAATTCAGCTCTGAAATTTCTGTATTGATTCTCTGATTCCCTTTGCTGGGATGAGAGGATTATCTTTCCTGCCCCACTGGACACATTCCCTTTTTCTTTTCTTCTTTTGGATTCTGCTGGTTCCGGCATTACAAATTTGATTAAGGAGAAAGGAAACAAAAAAAATTCACGCAATTTTGATAAGCTAAAAGCCGCTGCTGACGAAAAGTGATTTTGGGAAATCAAAAGCGCGCGTCTTGTGATTTCTGCTCAAATGGGTATCTCACAGAATGATGGTAAAATGGAAGGTTGGCTTTATATCATCGGGTCCAATCGATTTGGGCTGCAATACTCTCGCAAAAGGTACTTTATTCTCGAGGATAATTGCCTCGGGAGCTTCAAAGCCAAACCTTCTTCGGACTCGGAGGTACAGTTCTTTTGTTCTTCGTCTCATTGTGCCTTTTGTTCTTGTGTTGTTTCATTGCATGCATTGCATTTCTGGCCTGTCTTTGAAAAGTTGTATGTTGAAGTGAAAACCATGTTGCAGAATCTTTGTTGTCTTTGTTTGTGTTGTTATGACATGTGTTGCTTATGACATGTGATGATAGTATATGTGTGGTGAAAATTCGTTAATCACAACTGGGTGGACAATCAGATGCACCCTTGGGGCGTACGCAAAATCATTATGGTGTTGTTTGTGATCCTCATACCATTTTTTTTCCTTTTGGGATTTTTGATCTGGAATTTGATGTCCCATTGATTTTTGGTTTTATGCAGATGTAATATGTGGTTTGATAATTTGATTTGATGATTTTTTTATTTTTTTATTTTATGAATATCATGTATACATAGTGTGTTGTGCACTGAATAATTGGACTACTGGATTCATTTTCATCTTTGCTTCTATGTTTCTTGGTATACACTTATGCTTACTGGGTTGGTATATATATGTCGTTATTCCTTACATGCTCGATGACAGTGACATCTTAGTATCTTACCTCCGGTGATGCTTTTCAGCATTCCTTAATTTTGGAATTTCAGCGAGGGTTTTGTTGGTACAAAAGCAGTAGAAATGCTCACTGAAAACTTTCTTTGATCAGGAACCAGTTAGAAGTGCGGTAATAGATAGCTGCATTCGGGCTACGGATAATGGAAGGGCAAGCATTCATAGAAAAGTATGGACTTTGGTACCCTATGATTTTCAGAGATTCTGGATAAATTATTGTTGCAATGTGATAGATACATTTTTTTAGCATTAAATATCTAATGATTTGTGCAACCTGCAGGGCTTCTTTGTTTTCACGCTCTACAATACTTCCAATAACAACGATAGGCTCAAGGTAGGGTGTATTCCAAGTCATACATCATTACTTGGATTTTTCGTTGTATTGATAAGTAATTGAAATTTGAACTTTTGAAAGTTGGGAGCAAGTAGTTCAGAAGAAGCAGCAAAATGGATTCGTTCATTGCAGGATGCTGCATTAAAGGTTTCATGCTGCTAAATCACTCCTTTGGTATAGAAGTTATATTTTCATGATACGTATAATAAGTTTTATATATTTTCAGGCGTGTCCAAATACAGCACAAGATTTTGTGGCTTGTTCCAAGAGAAGAAGGCCATCTTTGAGGTATATATTGGTTGCACCTTGGACACATTTCATCTCATAGTTACTAACTTATATTCCTGTACAAATTCATTGTAACAATTGTACACGCCTGTGCGGTTATAACTTTTTTTCAGGATTGAATATCTCGGTCTTAAAAGCTACAATAAAATCGATATTCTATCTGCAAACCTGAACTATATTCTGTTCTGAATTGATTGAACTACTGTGCTTTACTTATAAAGAAAGAAAAACAATATTAATTGGAGGTAGTAGCGAGTACAATTAACATGTTCTTTTAGATTTGAAGAAGTCGGCTGAACTTTTTTGTATAACTCTGTATCACTTTGCAAATCTACAGTCACAGTTCTTTTCATACTTTAATTGTTTTGACAGAATGGGTGGTTCCAGGAGGACAGAACGCAAAAACTCTGTTGACTGGACTTTTAGCTCATTGATGCACACAGAAAGAATGACATCTGATGTTATTGCTCCCTCGCCATGGAAAATTTTTGGTTGTCAGAATGGTAGGACTTCATGTTCTTATCTGCATTGCAAGTGACTGAATGTGTATGTGTGAAAAGTTCATCTCTTCTGCTGCAGGACTACGGCTTTTCGAAGAAGCAAAAGATTGGGATTCCCGTGGAAGGGTGAGCTTCTCTTTTGATATACAAATTCTTTATTTTTTTACTTTTTTGTCAACTTTTCTTACCTCATTGACGTCCATAACTTCAGCATTGGGATGATCATCCGGCTATAATGGCAGTAGGAGTAGTTGATGGAACT